>NC_072773.1:9517104-10717104 GCF_022539595.1 Amphiprion ocellaris | reverse complement strand
TTACTTATTTTTCATATAGAGCATAGACATATTCAGACTAATTGTTCAGTCATAGTGTCAAGACTGCTTAATTAGAACCACAGAATCAACCTAATAAGAATAAGTGTCAACAAATTTAACTCCTCATCACTCAGAGGACTCTTATCTTCTTGTAGAGGCACGCAGCAGTCAGATTTGTGTCCTTTGAAAGAGTGAAACAAGGAGCTCTGATGGCAGATTTGTCTGAAACAAAGGGGTCTAATCTACCTGGGCTGTTTTCTATGCACTTAAAAATTGAAATCATAGTCAGCCAGGTTCATTTAATTGTAGGAGGCCAAAATTGTGACCTTGGTTAATATTCCATTCATTGTGGAGCCCAACCACTAATGTTGTCTTTCATTTTTGCACCCCGACCTTCCTTTTCAGCATTTCCCTCTTGTTCCTTGCTCAATCGGTTGTGCACGTGGTGCCTATATGGCATCAAACTCTGTCTAATATTTCATCAGATTATCAGATCAGACTTTTTTGTGTCTGACCTTTTTTGTCAATGGATACATTGCAAAGTTCAGAACAGCGAGAGTTCTCTTTTGTGTCAAGCTACAGAATAAGTTGTTGCATCTTGCATGCACTTGTGCACAGTGCAGTGTTGATGCTGAAACAACATTTCATTGCAGCCCGAGTGTTTACGCAGCATTCCATTAAAAAGTGAGGAGCTGAGCCACAGGTATTCAAGCAGTCACCTGTCAGAGCCTAAGGATGAATGCAGAATGGGCAACTCTCAGCATTGATATATTTTTTGAACCATAGCATATAGCATATACACAATTATTCGGTCTTTTCGAGACTGACCAGTTTCAAGGTAAAACATGACAGTGACACTGAGTTCTTGTCATTTTATCCTTGCTTGAGATGACATTAAAATTACTTCCATCTCAGTGAAAGAGCCCTGTTTTACACCCCTACCATGGACTATACAATTACTGTCAAGGCTGCAGATGGAGAAGTGAGAGCTGCTGGAATACAAGCAGCTCTTGGCTTCATCTACTGGGTTTAAAGCAACAAGCGAGAAAAAACTGCCAGTGAAAAACAAGGTAAACTTGCTGGGAATGTCATTTTTAAGTACATTCACGTAGAAGTAACCATGTAACCATGCATTTATGAAATGGATGTAAAAGGTAAGTGCTGTGTGTGGCCTCGAACAATACTTTACAAGAAGGGTATTCTCTGTGTTAGTCTACTTGCAGTGATACTTTCAGAGTGAAACTGACATTTTCTGATATGTCATGCTATTAGAAAGCTTGTTTATCTGACCATTGTTATATGGTCAGAATTGTTTTCAGAAACAGCAATTGACCTTCAAGATACTATAACCGCAACTGTTTCCACGTTTCTGAAGGCAAACCATAGTGGATAAGATTTCTATGTAGTGAATGGAATATGTTTGCACTGACTTTAAAATTGTATTCCTTTTCAAAGTTGCATTATTGGTCATGAATTGTAGTTGATGCATATAAAAGCAGATTTAATGTTCAGGTGGTTGATTAACATGAAAAGCAAGTCTTGCAAGTTGATTTTCATAACGTATTGAAATGAGGTAAGACAAGTGTCAAGAGTAGAAGCTAGAAGCTCTGTAATCTTACTGTGATAAAATAATAATAATAATAATAATAATAATAATAATAATAATAATAATAATAATAATAATACAAATCACAAGTTGATGAAAGTGAAAATATTGTGCTGAAGCAAAAGTGATTCTTACAGTGACAATGAAAATGTTCAACCTGGTACTGCTAGATGAAAAGCTGGGATCAGCAAAGTCATTGCAGTTCATCATCTGGAGAAAGTACTTGTAGGGAAAAAACTGGCAATGTGATATTTTGTTATTTTTTTTAAAATGGAATTTTTATGTTTATTAACTGACTTTAAAAAAAACAATATTTCTACAATGATAGGGGGATTTTGTGGGGGAGTGCATCTGCATATCAAATTTAAAAATAATTTTTAAAGAAACTAAAATGATGTAGTATGGTGTAAGTTTTATGCTTCGGATGGCATTCACATTTGACTTTGCACTCATTATACAGAACTTTGTGGTGCTGAATAAATTATCAAACAAACTTTTTTGGTCAACATTATCCTTTCTGTAGCCAAAATCTTTCCAATTTCAGCAAGATGGATGGTAAATCTGGTACAGGCTAACTATCTGAGTGTGTTGAGTAGCTAAATGTCAAATGTCACTCTTTCTCTAGAACAACAGACTCCACCTTTAAATCCCAACATCATAACTGAATGTCACTATCTAGATCGTATAATATATGTAGTGGAAAGAAAAGATAAAAATAAGCAAATCACCACTTTAGTCTCACCCAAGTACGTAGATCAGAGGAAAAGTAAAATTGCTTCATGCCTGTCATTTCGGCAAGACAGCAGCAGTACCTGAGGCTGCCTACAGGCCAGGTCTGCTCCACTGGAGTTTCCCCCAGGGCTTCTTCCTACCACCTGTTCTCCCAGCTGTGATGGAGCAACTCCAGAATCTCTCTTTAGCATTCTGTCATCCATAAGGAAGGGAAAGCAACTTTAGTCTAGCTCTATTTGTTTCTCTAACTCAATAAGAGACATGATTGAAAGGTACAGAGAATAAAAGAGGATTGTCTGGGGAAGCTTAGACTGTGGCTTATCAGAAGATTATAGATGCTCCTGTTTTTTGACAGGCAGACAGTGTTGAGCAGATACCATATCTCCTCAACATCTGGAATTGAATTTTATGATGCCGATAATATGAACCTTTTTTGAGGTTTCCCTGCTGTCTGTGGTTATTCTGTCTCTCGAGCCACAGGCGCTTCTCCCACAGGTGCCAGCATAACCATTCGTGGAAATCATACATAACAAACATCCTTTTTCATGTTTGTTTGTGTTCTCCCATTTGGATGCTTATCGCAGGTGGGATTGGGCCTCTGCTGTGAAACACTGACATTTGACTTGACTAGCTCATTACAAGAAGGTACATGAATATTAAAACACTGTCACAGCTCAGTGCTGGTGACTGGCAGTTCCATTTGGAATTTCCTATTCTGTTATAAATAGGATGGAGAAAGAGAGCATAACAAAGATCAATACCATCTTGCTGTGCTTGTTTTTTCTCACAGTGACATTACTTTTATGGCACTGACAAAAATGAGCTTCTATGAAACATCTTAGTCAGAGTCAGAATCCAGTCACTGCTGTGTAAAGACACTGCTTGGCCTATGCAAAGTCAGTGTCAGTTGAGAAAGTATCCACTGACTGGTCATACTGGTCATATATTTTTCATCAAAAACCAGTCAGTAATGGAATTGGTGTTAGATCAGTCAAGACAATTTGTAAATTACATTTGCTGTTGCTGTTGTTTATTTGTTTTATTTTTAAAAAATTGCTGATGACATTTTTTTTTCTGAATTTTTACTACCGTTTATCATTACATCTTTTTGCTCCTGGAAACTCGTGTAACTTCAACTGCATAAAAGCACTTAAAGAAACCTAAAGATTTTTTTCCACCAATCTGTCTAGAGTTAATTCATATTTATTTTAGTGCTGGACAATGATGAAAATCTTTAATCGTGATTAATCACACCATGCTATGTGATTAATCACAATTAATTGCATTGTTATACATAAAATTAATTGATGAATTGCACTTTTAGTTTTAAAGTACTTCTATATGAAGAAAAATACAGTAACATTTGGTTTGCAGACACTTTAAACAAAGTGCTTTTTACAGTTTTTCTCAATTGATAAGACACTACATTCCATTCACTGCACTCAGCCACCAACTGACTGCACACATTTCTCAAAAACAGGACTCTGCTGTCAAAATTTTGGACACTATTCATGGTTTGCACACAGTTTCCAAAACGCTTGCACTCTTTTTGCAAAAGACTGAACACATTTTTTGCTCATTTGGTCATCAAAGTGAACACTAGGAAGCAGAATTGGGACACTGTTCCAACACTGCTGTCACAATTAAGACACAACAGGTCAAAACTGAAAACACTTTTGCCAATGAACTGCACACTATAAAACCTGCTGGGAAACAGAATTAGCTGTTCACAATGGATGTCAGAGGAGCAAGAGGTCATGTTGGAAGAAGAGGATGTGGACGACCCAGACCACAGCCAGAACCAGAACCAGAACCTGGACCTGCCCATGCACCTGGTCCTGGACCACTTTACATGGTATGTAAATGTTGTTTGCCACTTCAGTGACCTGTCTATATTGGAACAATACAAACAGTCAAAAATGTTCTCAGAATACTGTAAAAAAAAATCTAATGTATAATTCTAGTTCACAAGTGCTAGTAAAATTACAAAACGTGTACATGACTGACTTTTTCTCTGTTTGGTGTGTGTTTGTTCCAGAGAGTTTTTCAGTTGGATTCTGATGATGAATACATCTATGTGGATGAGGCTGGTTTCAACCTGGCCAAGAGGAGGAGAAGAGGGAGAAACATCACTGGACAACAGGCTATAGTCAACGTCCAGGTCAGCATGGAGCAACGGAACCCTCTGTGCTGCAATAAGCAATCTTGGAGTAATTCACCGTCATGCAATTCTGGGCTGATACAACACCCAGCATATGTTGACTTTCTTAGATGGACTTAGAGGGCCGACTGACACAGCTGCAGCAGGGTGTTTGGCAAGAAGACACAGTTTTTGTTGTTGTCTGGCACAATGTTAGTTTTCACAGAGGACTACTGATTCGGGAATGGCCGCCATATTCTCCCTTTCTGAATCCTATAGAAGAATTCTTCTCTACATGGAGGTGGAAGGTATATGAGCGGCAGCCATACATTTGGGAAAATCTCTTGCAATCAGTGGATCAGTGGTCTTGACATGTGGTGATGTTTCTGTTGATGCATGTCAGGGCTGGATCAGACACACTAGGTCTTTCTTTCCACGTTGCCTGGCCAGAGAAAACATAGCTTGTGATGATGATGAGGTCCTGTGGCCTGACCAGGCTGAAAGAATTGATACAGATGTGGTGTAAATATTTGCATACTGTACTGCGTACAATACAGGGCTGTATTTTTTTTTTGTCTAACTTTATTTTTATTTTATCAACAGTCAAGCACTGCAATGGCCCCGTCTGATTTATTTATAGGATCCATTTGTGTTTCAGTTGTCATTTTTGAGGACTGTCTCATTTTTTTTACACTTCGTGTGAAAACACAGTGAGAGAGGAGTGTTTTGTATTTAGCAGTGCAATGTCCTACTTTTACTTCATGTGTCTTAATTTTGAAAACAAAGTTCAAATTTTGACAATAAAGTGCGCTTTTGACACAAGTGTGCAGTGCTTTGTGAATTGTGTTCAAATAAAAAAAATAGTGTGCAGTGTGTTGGGAAATGTGTGCTATTTTACAGTGTCTTATCAATTGAGAAAAACTGTAACAGCAATCTTTCCTTTACACAGTAGCAGTTGAAACATTTCTTGTAACCTAAACATTAACGTAATCAAATCAAATAAAGCCAAAGCTATTTGACACTGCAAGGGCATTATTGTTTTATCTGGTTTGTTATAGAAAAACAAGTTACCTTTAGAGTCCAGAGCCACTGTCATAACATTATAACAGGAACCTTCCCAGCAACGGAAAGTTAATATTTATTTATGCATTTGTATTCTTATTTTTTTCTGAACAGGTACCAGCAGAAACATTTTCAAAGTCTCCCTCCACTGTTAGTTTGGGTGAGACGTGACGACGCCCATCCCAAGATGTACTGATCAACATCCAGGCCTCCTGTGATCCATGGTTTGTCTGTGTGTGTTTCAGAGCCAGGAGCAATGGACTTTCACAATAATACCAGGTTAAAAAAAACTGTGCAAAAGCATAATAAAATAATTGCCAGCATTAATAAATTCACTCATTAACATGCCCAGCCCTAATTTATTTATCTTGTGGCTTTGCACCTGACTTCAGATCTTGCTACCTCTAAAAGTAGCTTTACATTCTGTCTAAACAGAAAATGAAAACAGCTTCAGCATGAGTGGAAAGGATTTCAAAAGGATGTCATCACAAGCAGTTCTCAGTTTAAAGCTGCTTTTTCATGAGACTCTGCATCTGTCTAGGGATGATAGATGAAAATATGCACTTCTAGCCATGTTTATAAATGTGCACTGTCTCTGTTAAATAAATCAACAAATAATAAATAATCCATCCATCATCTATACACCGCTTAATCTTCATTAGGGTAGTTGGGGGGCTGGAGTCTATCCCACCTGACTTAGGGTGAAGGCAGGGGACATCCTGTGTGTTAGTGTTTAAAACTTCTAGTTTAACATTAGCATCAGCCTTAGGTTGCTAACAGCCATCAGACACCATTTTCACAACTTTATGCTGCAGAGTTCAACACAACTAACACAGTTAGCAGTTGGACAGCAGGGAGGTGCACTTGTTTTATGAAGCCTTACAGGCCAGCAGCAAACACATCTGTAACTCCTCCTCATTATACAGTAAAAGTCCACCTGTTGGGGCAACCAGATACAACAGCAAATCTACAATATATGTTTTTACATGTGTGTGTCTCTTCTTCTGTTTAGATTTTAAGCTTTCATACCAGGGTACATTGTGCGCAGGGGAAGAAATATGACTTTACTGTTACATCCGCAGTGAAAAAGCGGTCATACGTCACACTCATTGTAGACAGGCGGAAATGTTCCCAAAGGTACAATGGAGTTCTGAATGGGATGTTGAGGCCAAAGCAGTGTGTGAGACTGATAGATGGTGCAGTTCCTTCTGTTGACACAGCTGCTTCAGTTCCAGCAGCAGCAGCAGCTTCTGGTATTGGTGCTGGACACAGATTACTGAATGAAAACACAAACTGTGCACTTTAAGTCCTCATGTCTAATGTTTGCTTCCAAGTTAGTCATCTCTCTCTCTATTTCCCTCTCTCACTCTCTCTCTCTCTGTCTCTCTGTTTGTCTCTCTCTCCCCATGTGGCACCAGAAAATGTAGTGTTGATGTTTATGTTAGATAATGCAAGACATGAGTGGCACCAGCTCAATACTCCTACCAGTATTAAACAGCCAAGGCAAATTTTGTTACAGTGACATGATAGAGGACTGCATTGGGATGCCATGGGCCCCGCAAGTCCAAATACAAATTTCAGTGGAGTGGACATTTTAAACTTCTATCTGTACCATAACCAGAATGGTGGAGTCAACCAATGAGATGTGCGGAAAAAAGGAATAGAACTGGACCTGAACTGTGACAGACACAAGTTTGCTACTCCTGAGGCACCACCTACTAATTCTCCCAGGTCAAAGTAAACTCTCCTTCAAACGTAAAGCACTTCTTCTAGCTCATTTTAAACAAGACGATTTCAAGAAGTGTTCAAAATGTGTATTCTCTGCACTCACAGCACAAATTATTTTCTGATGGATGCCCATTTTTTTCTCCTAATCCTGCTCTCTTTGAAACTCTAGACGCTGATAATTAGAAAGCTGTGGTCCACTATATGAATGCATTTATACATTTTCAATCTTTTCATTGCCAGCAACATTTATATTTAAGATTTTCTATTATTCTTGACCTAGCTTGACATTACAACCATGTTGTGTTGTTTGGGGTGGGTATGAAACTCTGTCATGAACATTACTCTGTGCATGCCTAGACCTTTTTTTAAATTTACATGTCATTTACATTAATTCACTGGGGTCACCAACCTGCAAGTTATTCTTTATTGTGGGGAAATTGTTGATCCATTTTTAATTCTCATCATCATCTGAAGTCATCTCTGTAAAAGCTGGCAGGCATCATGGCGAAAAAATTACTTTTGGGCATGAGCTACGACCCTTGATATATTTAATTTGAGAACACAGATTTAATGAAGCAAAATGTTTCTACAGTACCTCTCCAATAATTCAGAAGTAAAAATTAGGTCTAATGGACTTACAGAATTTGCAAATATGATGGGGGTTCTCACTGAAAAACCATTTATCCTTTTATTTTTTTGGTGTTGGTGATGGTTGTTACACGAAAAACCCTGGTTCCAAGCTAAAGCTCAGCTGTTGTTGTTTTTACCTCCAGTTTATTACTATTGTTCCTGAGTTGTGTTGAACAGTTTTTGGAGATAGAACAGGATTTCCAATATTTAGAATTTCTCACGGTCTTTTGGCATCATCGTTAGACAGCATGTACAAATCAAAGCATCTCCAAAGTCTGATAGATTTAATTACAACTCTTTAAATGGTGAATCATCAGGATGTGGATGACAGAGTCTCCTTGTGCAGCCTCTCTTCAAAACAAGCATTTCTTTTAAGCATCATTTGTTTTCCTGATGCATGTGCATTTGGCACGACTCTAGACTGGGCTGATTACGCTGTCACGTGGATGTGCACAGAGGACTCCTTGTGGACTCTCATGAACTTGGGCGGGCGACAAAATTTATGCCACATTCTCGCATGTGCAGAGGCCAAGTTTTATATGTTCATAAATTTATTTTGTTGTGGTGAATCACTTGAGGATATATATTTTTAAAATATTCTGCAGTATATATCGGGTAACTTAATAGAAAGTAAAACAGTGTGGTGAATGGTAAATGGTCTGCACTTTCAAAATGCTTTTCTACTTTAGCAGTACTCAAAGCACTTTACAATGTTTCTCATTCACACACACACACACTCACACATACCAATGGCAGTGCAAAGACACTCTGGCATGCAGAGGGGCTGAGAATCAAACCTGGACAAGCCACTCCATCTGCATCACAGCCACCCATCTCATGAATAGAACAGAACTTATCTGCCAGTGAAGCAAAGGGCAGAATACACTTGACCACTGAAATGGCTACAAGCATTTAGTAGTATTTTCTCCAACATTCGTCATGTTTCAAGCATTCCTTAAATCCTCATTCCAAGGGCTAACCCTTTAAAAAAATGATGAAACTTTTATTTTGCTTTGAAAGGTGTGTGCAGACTGAAGCACCAAATGTTTGATGAAGACTATTTAGCAAGTCAGTCACAAAACAAAGCTGACATTTCGACAGCAAACTGAGTTATAACCAACTTTTTTGCTCACTGTAATTAATCCGATATGATCAGTTCTTTATGCCTCGTAATGTAAAAGGCACATTCATAGTTCCCAGCTACTTATTTTCCATATTAATAACAAAATGGAAGTTTAAAGGCCATTATTAAAATGTTGAATGTACAGGAAGAATATAATTGGCTGCCATATCCCAGTGATTAGGCAAATCTCCACCCATGCAAAAGGGAGTAATGAAGCCAATGAAGTCCACATGTCCAGTCTGTCTCTCTGCTCCCTTCACACTTGCTGGTATGAGGTTGGACGATGCCCTAATGGCTGCTGAGGGACGGCACACAAACAGTGGGGGACGCCAACCTTGATGCAGGGAGCTGGCTTGTTATTAAGGGCATTTGTCTTTCACAGCAGAACTTCAGGGGTGGATGGGGGTGAAATATTCTCACATGTGTACTCACCTGGGGAACAATTTAGTTTTTTTAGCCTGTGGGCCAAAGCCAGCAGGGGAGTGACACATCCACGGACATACCTGCTGGGTAATAGTGGGAGGTATAAAGAGCCCATATGATGCATATTTACAGGTTAATATTTTACAACATTATGCCTACATGCTTTGATTTTCAAAAAGAATATATTTTTTTCATACTGTTTGTTGCTACAGCACCTCTTATCACAATCTGTCTATAACACTCCATGTTAGCTCCTGTTTCTTAAAGAGCAACCGTCTAAAAAGCCCAGTCTGCTCTGATTGGTCAGGTGGTAATCAGAGCATTGGTTATGCACAGTAACAGTATATTTATGATTAGGCTGAGCTATAAAACACAAGAAACATGTACCAAGGATAGACAGCCACTAGCAAAAAGAAATTTGTTTGATTCAATGTTTTCTGTGGGAGAGATTAACTTTGTAAGTTTGCAGACCTTGTACATGCAGAAAAAGTAGCTTTGTAACATACTAAGGGAAAAGAAAAAAAAAAACAAAAAGCAGAATATGGGCTATTTAATCACAAGCTGAGCAACAATCCACAGTAAATCATTTTAGTTGTTGTAAGTATACTGGTGAGGATCTGATGTATATTGTAGCTCCTGCCTGAGGACACTGCAGAGTCACTATGATCTTATTTAATAGTTAGAGTTGAGTTAGAAGTTAGAACTGATTAGCCTAAAAACTTGTAAAGCCCACAGTGAACCTGTTCTTCCTTTCTTTTATGAGATTGGGTAGCTATTCATTCCTGTACTGACATCATAATTCTACATTTGCAGGACAATTCAAAAAGAGAAAATGTGAGCACAGTATGTGGCCCCATCATGTTAATACCACTCTGCATTTAAGCTACACACAAAACTGAAAATCATCTGAAAATCATATACACTGGTATACACAACCCTGAACTTTTGTTTATTTTTTAAACTGCAGAACCACAATAGTTAAATTTGCTATCCCAGCTGACTTAGGGTAAAGGCAGGGGACACCCTGGACAGGTCACCAGTCTAACATGGGCCTACATATAGACAAACAAGCACTCACACATTCACACCGACGAACAATTTAGAATCATCAATTAACCTCAGCATATTTTTGGACAGTGGGAGGAAGCTGGAGTACCTGGAGAAAACCCACACATGCGCAGGGAGAACATGCAAACTCCATGCAGAAAGATCCCAGGAAGGCCAGGACGCGAACCAGGGATCTTTCTGCTCCGGGAAGCTGCAAGGCGAAACTGCTAACCACCAAGCCACTATGCAGCCCAAAAATCTAGATAATAAACTGAAAACTATATTCATGTGTGCTCATAAACCAGCAGTATGTGTTCTGACAATGGCTGTTTTGAGACAAAAATATTACAGCAAGTTACTTTTGCAGCCAACCTGTCCCAGTGGCAAACTGCCATACTAATGTCTAGACGGCCAAGATAAGGCCATCACAGAAGTTCACAAAAGACCATTTGTAAGTTTGCTTTGGAAAAAATTTGCAGTTTTACTGCAGTTTGCAAAGAAAACAGAAGGATCTACATTATAACTAACAGATAAGGGCAAACACTGTCTCTCAGTGCAACAAACCATTGTTCAGCTGCTGTAAACAACAATGACATTACTGATACCTGCAGTTTCCTAGTAGGAAATATATATTTTTCTTAAATGTCCATAAAAAAACTTTTCTTCAACATTTTTTAAACCATACTCCTAATAGCAGGATATAATCTTCTGATTGAGAGGTAACATGATACTTTCTCATCACATTTGTATTACTTGAACTAACTTGTCAGACTGACTGGGGACAAAGACAATGGTGATTTAGTATTTTATCATTAAGGACCATTACTCCTGGTGTTGTTATTTCATTTCCTACTATTTATACAAGAGAAAGATGGCAACTCAGAGAGAAAGGCAACTTAGTGACTTACAAAAAGAACATAGAATCTCTTTCATGCTCTGCAAAAGTATCACTGCACTGAAGTGATTTCCACTGTTCCGTTCTGCTTCGGGCCAGCCAGCAGGTTAATCAGACTCTGGCCTACAGCAACCTTGACATGGAGAGTTCTTTATATAACCTTAATCTTCCTCAAACTTAAGGCAAAACAGTAGTGTTGAATGCTAATATATTACTGGCCTGAATGATGATTGTTCAATTTAGAGATTAGCTTCATTACTGAATCAGATCAATTGTCTGTTTAACAAACCAAATGTGGTATTACATGCAGATGCCATATTGTTCATATGTGTTCACCACTAATTGTCTTTATCAGCTTTATTCAAACAAATCTGATAAATACACAAATGTATGCAGTTTTGTAGTTACAAGATACATTAGTGTGAAAGAGGGGATTAAATGGCTCAGCAAATTAAAATATATAAAAAATATATGTCCTCCAATGTTTAACCAAGATTTTCAGATTCCTAAAGAATAAAATAAATATCCCTCCAAAATACTGAGAAAAAAAAAGTTCTCATGTCCAAATGCTCAGTAAAGCCCAAAGCTCACAAGAATAACACATTGGAGGCAAGTGGGTGAAATGTAAGTTATTTGTGGTGGTCGTCTTTTGAATAGAAACTCTATCTAATTGACAGTTAAGTTAGCTAGGCAGCCATGGTGTAGAGATGGGCAATGATTTCAGAGAAAAACATGAAAGATTTTCTAAATGGAGAGATACTACTAGAGGTATCAGTAAAACAGCTAGGTGAACTGGCCCTATCAATGGCCCAGTAGGGATGACATCCGGGTTTATCCGACCTGCCAAAAAAAAAAATCACCTCCACATCTTTACTCTCATAATACTAACTAAAAACATCCTGCCATACAAACCTGCAGTCTGTGTGTAGCAGCTGATCTGATGGCATTTGCATTCATTTGCTGTCGGATCCTGACTGATGCAGTGTTAATGAAGTTACTGCTGCTGTGCTGCGTGTGTAAATGTGGACATCACTCTCAATTTAAAGAAGCACTTATTGTTTCTGCTGCTGTGTGACGCTGCAGGTATTTATTAAAGTCAAAGGAGAGGAACTGATACACGGCCAGCTTTGGGCAGCAAACAGGACACAAGTAGGTGTAAAATCTTGAATTACATTCAGCAAAACTTGAAACAAAACTGTTGTGAGATTCTAATAGATTTCAGATCTCTGTGAGTCACGTTCAGAGCTGTTTTTTTTGCTGACATTTCATAACGTTACATAATAGTCAGCCTACAATAAGACAGAGGAGTAGCTAAATAAGCAACATAAGGTGCATGAAATGTATGATGCTGCCAGGCTGCTGTGCTCTCTGGACTGACCTCCATGCAGAAATGGAAGCAAAAGCCTGAAACACTCGAAACTGGTGCATTCACTGTAAAAATCGAGTATACTGCCTGTAATACATTCAAGGGCTGAATATCTTCTTTATCCTCCACTTCTCAAAGTTCTGCTGTGGTACATCAAAATGCTGATTTTGAGGCCCAGAAAAATGGAGGATTCTCTGTTATAAATATTCAGCAATCAGTCGCGTCCTCCAGAATCCACACGACAGACACAAAATTTTGGCACTGCACTGACAGCTGTTGTGTTCACTTGCTATCGACATGAACACAAATGAGGCCCAGAATGTTTTCTGTGAATGATATACACTCACTGGCCACTTTATTAGGTACACCTTGCTAGTAAAAGGTTGGATCCCCTTTTACCTTCAAAACTGCCTAAATTCTTGGTGTCATACTTTCAATCAAGTTTTGGAAACATTCCTCATAAATTTTGGTCCATATTGACATGATAGGATCACACAGTTGTCGGCTGTACATCCCATAATGTGAATCTCCCTTTCCACCACATCCCAAAGGTGCTCTATTGGATTGAGATCTGGTGACTGTGGAGGCTACTGGAGTACAGTGAACTCATTGTCATGTTCAAACAACCAGTTTGAGATGATTTGAGCTTTGTGACATGGTGCATTATCCTGCTGGAAGTAGCCATCAGAAGATGGGAACACTGTGTTCATAAAGGGATGCACATGGTCAGCAACAATACTCAGGTGGGCAGTGGTGTTTAAACCATGCTGAATTGGTACTAAGGGGCCCAAAGTGTGCCAAGAAAATATCCTCTACACCATTACACCACCACCACCCTTAACAGTTGATACAAGGCAGGATGGATCCATGCTTTCATGTTGTTTATGCCAAATTCTGACCATCTGAATGTAGCACATGAAATCAAGACTCATCAGACCAGGCAACATTTTCCCAATCTTCTATTGTGCAATTTTGGTGAGTCTGTGTGAATTGTAGCCTCAGTTTCCTGTTCTTAGCTGACATGAGTGCAACCTGTTGTGGTCTCCTGATGCTGTAACCCATCTTCTTCAAGGCTGAAGCGTTGTGCATTCAGAGATCGTATTCTGCAGTCCTTGTTTGTAATGTGTGGTTGTTTGAGTTATTGTTGCCTCTCTATCATCTCCAACAAGTCTGCCCATTCTCCTCTGACCTCTCACATCAAAAAGACATTTTTGTCCACACAACTGGATATTTTCTCTTTTTTGGACCATTCTCTGTGTGAAAATCCTAGTAGGTCAGCGATGAATGTAGGTCCAGTTCACTTGGAGTTGATTTAACACCAAATATTGAGTGGAACAAATCTGCTTTCTTTCAGCATTGTGGGGGAATCTCATGTTTTTCTCGTGTTAATTATAAATATTTGGGGTTGGTTGGGGGTAAATTTATGTATTTTACACACACACGCACGCACGCACGCACGCACGCACACACACACACACATACTATAATTATACCATAGACAAAGGTGGACAAAGAAATTTGAGGGTTATTGTCACAGTGTCTCTTAAACCTTTGTCCCTGAAATTCAGATTTTCACTCCTGGCCTTGAACTTAATCATTTCCCCTATGGGCAGATAAACTGATTATAGTAAGTAGGGTCTTAATAAAAGATAACCCTGTTGACTTTTGAGAAACTTCAAGGAAAGATTAACCTGCCTGACTCCCAATTCCTTAGATATCTCCAGGCAATGAGTTTTTTTGTCATCTCAAAACCCTGCAGACTGTTTTTTGTTGTTGTTGTTTTTGTTGTTTTGCCTTTTTATGTGTCTACCTGTTTTTATTGTATGCTGGAAACATCATGTGTGAAATAAGCAGACAACTTCATATCTGAGAATTTCATACTTAAAACTGCAGTGTACTCAGGACAGTTACAAAATCACAGATTCTGATTTTCAGAGTTTTATACATAATAAACCACAGGAACCAATACTGTCAGCTTGTACGTGTGACTTTGTGTGTCATTTTTCTTTGTCCGAATCAGTTTACAGTTCCGATGTATATGACTGAATTACTACAATATTATAACTTGCCATTGCATGACATAGAGAGGTTTCATAGTGTCTAAGCAGAGTTGTAGATGAGCTAATGTTCTCCAGTTTCAGCGAACAACAGAGGGTGGAGAGAAGTGGGGACCTCAGTCAAAACTTTCCATTCAAAATCCCTACCCTGTTTGCAGAAGCCTTAAATTTGTCCAGCCAATCTGTATCATGGATAGTAAACAAGCTGATTATTCTGAAAAAGTAGACATGCCCAAAACCTGACAAATGCAACAACTACAACTCTGACAAATTTAATGCACTACAGAAAATCTGCAGTTCAGTGCTGTAGACAGCAGACAGTACAACTACATTTTGCATAATGCACAATCACCCATGGCGGAAAATCTTTACTACCCGAAGGGTAACTGCTTGTAAATGCATTTTAGGATGTTTAGCCATCCATATTGTAGCCACTGTGGGATTTGATTTTATCCTCAAAATTGACTCAGCAGCAATTTTTTCTGCCACAGACTGAAAGCTTGTGTTTTCATCCATTATTCAGGAAGAAATCTGATTAATGCCAAACTGAAAACAGGGAACTGTTTCAATAACATCATCACTTGTCATATGAGGAAAACTAGCTGGCTGGCATCTATTACAGACAAATTATAGTTATTCATGTTAAGGATCACAATGTGGCTTTGAAATGAAGTGAAACACATTCACTAGACTGAAGTTGTTGCTTTTCCAGGAACAAATTGTAACTGGACCATTCATAGCAGACAATATTTGAGTCAAAAATCCATTGTCTGATTAGTTTTTACTCTCTGGGGCAGAATGATCAATATCTTTGAAGACAAATTCTATCTCGCTAAGACAGAAAACACTGAACTAAAACAACATTGAAATGTGAGGGGATGTGATATATTTATTTTCAGTTTATATAACCAAACTTTACCTTTTTGAATGACTTCACAACTGGAGTCATACTTTCCCTCTACTCCTAAATATCCTGAAATGTCTTACCTGCTACAATTTCCCACTTATCTTCTGTCTGTCTATCCGTCATATGCTGACATTTTGAATTTAATAAAGGCTTCAAGACTGAAATGCTTCAGTTCATTTGAAAACATTTCACACTTTTAAATGTGTGGTCTCTTTATTTCAGGGCACTTTATTTCAGATGTGTGGTCCAGAGTACAGAAGCACATTGAAATTACCCAAAGGAAAAGAATGTTGTGGCAAGGAAATTATGATTTCGGAGAGCTTATGACATGAAAAAGTTGAAGACGTACAGTAAGTGTGGTTTAGAGCGATCTCTGTACCCACTAGGCGATCCAGTTGCCATCAAGATGCAAGCTGGGACAGCATACACTGAGAGGCACAGTCAAGTGGCTAGAACAGTCCTGGAGTATCTGTGCAGAGTATGTACCAGAACTCCCCAGGTCCAGTGGAGCACACCACCAAAAGTGAGTGAGAACAACATGCTAAGATTTTGAAGGATTTCAAGTTTCAGACTGAGAGGAAGCTTCTGGCTAAGCAACCAGACATAGTGGTGGTTGACAAGGAACAGTTAAGGGAGGTTGTGCTGCATGTGGCAATTCCAGGTGATAGTAACATGAGGAGGAAAGAGCATAGAAAGATGGAACCGTACCAGGGGCTGAAGGAACAGGAGGAGCTGAAAGTGAATGCCAAGTTAATCTGAGTCATAACAGGAGCATTAAAGGTTGTAACCTCCACACTGGGAGAATAGCTCCAGCTGATTCCAGGTACAACATCTGAGGTCTCCGTCCAGGAGAGTGCCGCTAAGATACTGAGCAAAACCCTCAAGCTCCTAGTTCTCACACTGATGGTTGGAAAATGCACATATTTGCTCAAACCCAATGGCAATGTTTTTAAGAGCAGTGTACACAACATTCATGTAGAACCTTCACATTTTAAATGGTACAACATGTCACTGGTTACAATGACATCAAAAATCATCTATCAGCATTTTTTTAAAATTCAAAAAACAAGGTCAGTATAATGACACAAACACGGTACTGTCTTGTATCATGTAACAACCCTAAAAATGTTGTGTTATGGCCATTAGTTTTAACTATTTCAACTTAATTTCTGAGATATCTTATTTTGTCGATAATTTTGGCAGAGGGTCTACATACTACAGTACCATGAGCCTCACACACCTATGCGATGAGGAGTCATAAGCTCAAATATAAATGGTAGAGAATTAAATGTCCTTTGTTGTTAGGGCTGAGAATACAACAGGGTATACTGGCTGTTGGTTTCACCTAAAATTGATAGATAATAGTAAAGTGACTTGCAGTTTGGGTTTATAGTTTTCTCAACAACAACTTCTTAAATTCTGCCTGCTGTTAGCAGCACAACTGTCAGAATTTTATTCTCTAAATGTGTTATTAAATAAATATATCATTAAATAATTAAATATGTCATTAATTAGTTAAAATTTGAATTAAATATGTCATTAATTAATTAAAATTGGAATTAAATACATAAATGTGTTATTAAATATGTCATTAATTTATTAAAATAACAATTATTTTAAGTAAAAAACATATTTCATTATTTCACGATTTAATTAATTATTTCATGGTCCTTGTGTTGCAGTGGATCATGAATTAATTTTATCTGTCAACCTCGCCCGTCAAAGTCCGTGGGCGGGACTAACGTGAATCTAGTCTAATCCACTGCTTTTGTCTGCCTTGAAACCGGAAGTAGAAGTCTTTCTAAACATGGAGGCTGTGTAGAGGGAGAGTCGCTGTGAACTTTCTAGAGAGTTGGTGAGAGATATTTTAGACCTTGCAGAGTATGTGGAAGCAGGACCTGCTGACCGCGAGCATGTAGCGTGTAAAGCAGAGGAATTTATTGAAGTTGTTGAAGTTATTTCCGCACTTTCCGACCAAGATGTTGACCGTAGAGTGACTGCAAATTTAGAGGAAGTACTCCGCCGGTTTTCTGGTACCAGGGTGCAACAGGAGCACACACAGGGACCAGGGCGTTTGGCATACCGAGGGGAGTTCTGGAACATCACGTTCTTTGTGGATTACCAGCCTGTCAAATTGCAGCGATGCTCGGAGTGTCGAGCGCTTTTCCTTTAGGACCTACTCGGCGCGGCACGGCTCCGCTCGTCTTTGTTTAGCCGCGATTCCACAAGCATCTACTCGGCACGGTACGGCTCGTCTCATCTTTGTTTGCGAGCGTTTCCATACGGACTAATTTTCAGCACCTTCTCGGCTGAGGTTCCCAGCGAGCTGAGATGAGCCGATAATGTGGCGTTTACATAGTGCAGCCCACTGATAGGGCAGGGAGTGACGACACAGAGCAACTTCAGCACGAAAACAAAATCCTGCATTAAAAAATGACTGTAAACAGCGACGGTGTGCATTGCTCTTCACGAAACTCTCTGTTCTTCATAATTTTAATGTGACAGCCAGACCTGTACCGTGGGTGAATGAAGAGGTCGAGACTTTGTCTTTGGTGGTGGACCAAAGAATACAGAGAGAGCTGGACGGAGAAAGTTTATCAGGAGGTCTCTGAGCGGATGGCCGCTCACATATACAGTAGACTGTATATAAAGAGGACAGAAGCAGTGTAGGGAGAAGCTGAAAAAGCTCAAAAGTGACTATCGGTCCACCCAGGACCACAACGGCCGGCGTGGGTCAACCAGGAGGTGTTGGAAGAGGTTTAATGGACGCTATTTACTGGCACCGCACCGGCGAGCAACAGGAGGGAGACTCAGCTGCTGCATTATTGGAGACGTTCGAGGACGGTGAGTGTTTTGTGACTTCAAGAAACTTATACATCATTTATTCCATTGGTGGCAAGCTTCTTTTAAGCAAACAAGTATTTTTAGAAAGTAACGTCGTTGTCTCCTGTAGCAGACAATAAGATAGCTAGTTAGCCATCGGCGCTAACTCCGTGCTCTGCTTGTATTTCGTGCTGCTGTTTCTAACGTTTAGCTCTCAGAAGCTAATACTTCAGTCAGCATGCCGTGTTTTTCTTGTACTTAGTGAGTGTTTATTTCTGTTCAAGAATCCCTTTCCACATGCGAAGCCTACTCCACCTCCGTCGCGGAGCCCCCGGCTGCCCTGTCTCCTCTCCACCACCAGCAGCAGCTCCTCTCCAGCACTCGCTCGGACACCGACACGTCACAGCAACGTCTTATCACCGGTAAGACACGGTAAACAGAGAGCATGGTTGATTTTCGCATTATTATTATTACTACAGGTGTAAATGCCTGCAAGCATGATCAGAACAACGAGACCAATGACCAAGAATTGAGGCAGGTGTAAATGCAAACTGTGCAGCAGCCAGCTCAGGAACGCGTGATGAAAGCTACATGTAGCTGCAGTGACACATAAACAGAACACATGCAGCTGCATTTATTTTCCATTGATTTAACAAGTAAGTCACTCTAATTAATTTACGTTCTGGTGCAGTGTAGTATTGCAACCATTCTTCTTATAGTCACTAGGTAGCTGTGAAACTGAATGAAAATATACATAAAAATGAGAAAACACAGCTCTTCTTAGCAACTCCAAAATGTGCACAGGATGAAATGAAGTTCACACCACGTCGTTTTTGTTTGTGGTGGAGCAGTTACTGCTTGTGCTTTGGTTAAAGCGAAGAGTGCCAGAAGTTTATTAAAGTATCAAAGACATGATCATGATTGAAAATGGATGGACGGGTGGCTAAACACATCACATCATAGCTGTGGAGTCCTTCCAGCTCCTGGGGACTACAATCTCTCAGGACCTCCTGAAAAAGGCTCAGCAGAGGATGTATTTCCTACGACAGCTGAGGAGACATGGCCTGCCACATGAGCTGTTGATCCAGTTCTACACTGCAGTCATCCGATCTGTCCTGTGCACCTCTGGATCAACCACACAGCAGGACAGAAACAGACTACAGCCCATAGTACAGACGGCAGAAAACATCATCAGAGACCCCACTCACCCTGGACATTTGGACTACAGTGCCCTGTACACAAAAATCACCACTACTGTGTTTATAGCAATTACCATTTTGCTAATGTGTTCATACATTCCAGTCTAGCTGTACATTTCTGTTTATATTGTGTTCTATTTTACTACTATTTCTTTTTCCTCCCTGTTCCTCTTTCTATTGTTTATTTTTTATTATTCTCTTCCATATTCTTAGGATGACACCAACAGCCGAAACCAAATTCCGTGTATATTGTGTACTTACTTGGCCATTAAAGCTGACTCTGATCACTTTTCTGTCTTTAGTCTAGGCAAGAGGAAAGGGGGCCACAGAAAATTGGACCTTCCTAGCATACTTGTGGAGATGCAGGCTGAGGAGGAGTGGAGTCATGCCCAGCATGATGAGAACATCTGATTGCTCCTCAGCGAGGCAAGAGAGAATGAAGCGGCCTTGCAGCGGGAGGAGATGGCCCAGAATACTGCCTTCAACCAGTCATTCCTGGGTGTGCTGGGGCAGCTGGGGTAGCTGGGTGGGCAGCCGGCGAGTGTGAGTGAGTCCACCTCCCATAGACTTGAGATTTACAAGTGCTGGTCATATAATTAGAATATCACGAAAAAGCTCGTCTTTTGGACAACTGTCAGGTCAGTAGTCTTCCCATGATTGTGTAGCCTACAGAACTAGGCTGAGAGACCATTTAAAGGCCTTTGCAGGTGTTATGAGTTAATTAGCTGATTAGAGGTGTCTTCAATATTGAACCTTTCTACAATATTCTAATTTTCAGAGATACCAAATTTGAGATTTTTGTTAGTATTCAGGTATAATCATCAAAGTTAAGAGAAATAAACATTTGAAATATATCAGTCTCTGTGTAATGAATGAGTATAATATACAAGTTTCACTTTTTGAATGGAATTACTGAAATAATGAACAACTTTTTTCATGATATTCTAATTATATGACCAGCACCTGTAGTTGTATATAGTTTTACTTTTAGCCCTCCACTGTAGGAGAGGCCCACCACAGTTTGTACTTTGCACATTGTAAATAGTTTTGATTTTGCTGCTGACTAATAAACTATTTTGTGACTTATGTGATTGCATCATAACTTTTCATTTTGTCTGTTAAGATACTGGTAGGAAAAGAGTCAACAGTCTGAACCAAACAATTCTATATTCCCTAATAATGCATTTATGTTTAATGGGATTTAACATGTTTTAACACAGACTCCTTTATGGTTCATAATTCTGGTGACTGAATTACACCAAAGCAATACTGATTTATCAAACTGGAATTTTCTTAAAACAGCTGTTTTAATGTTTTGGCGTTTAATTTTTTATTTAATCTTGCTAACCTTCACAAACAAACAATAGCATAGACACATCTACAAAAGTTTATTGTCAGAATTGCATTAAAGAAAACAATAGCGGTCCGGGGACAGAAAAACAGAAGTATAACAAGAAGAATAACTTTGCATGACACGTAGTGCATCAGTGCATCCTGTACATCTCTGCCCTCCTCCTCTACACCTTGTGCCACTGCAGGCTCATGTGCTGCTGCTTCAGGTAAATCCCATGAAGTCTCATCAGAGAGCATCTGAAACACATACACAGCATACATATTTTAATACCTAATAGCGACAAACTGCAGCCATTACAGGACTGATACACGATAGCTAGCGAACTAGCATTAGCTTACCCTCATATGTCGTCTCGTTCATATCCTCTTGTCTTCGGCTTGATACTGCTGCATCGCCTCCCAAACTCTCCTGTGTGTCTCCTGAGTGTTTCGACTCGCCGTTCTCAGCTTTCTCCGACTCTTCTATTACTCTGAATCTGACAGAAAGCCACAGACCGAGCAGCAGGTGTACCATCGTCTCCACGTACATTGTTGCATTGCGTTTGTGTCGCACAGAAATGACGGTAAGGGACTTTCGGGCCACCGTGCTATGACGACTCAACCCACGATGAGGTGGTACTCAATGTAATGGAAAAACAACTAAACCGAGACGAGCCGTGGCGCGCCGAGTAGATGCTAAAGGAAATGCTAAAGGAAAATTTGTCTTGCACCGCATGTATCAACATTTGGGAAAGAGGACCGAGTCTTTAGCAGTTGCTAATAAAGTTTTGTTTTATTGAGTATCCAAACCAACGTAGAGGTGAATTGCGCCACCCAGTGTATCGGAATGTGTTCACAAGCTCTGCGTCAATCCATTATCTGGAATCGATTTGCCTTGACTTGATGTGCAGGGTAACCAATCAGGTGTTAGGATCCGCCCACCGACTTTGACGGGCGAGGTTGACAGATAAAATAAATTCATGATCCACTGCAACACAAGGACCATGAAATAATTAATTAAATAGTGAAATAATGAAATATGTTTTTTACTTAAAATGAATTGGTATTTTAATGAATTAATGACATATTTAATAACACATTTATGTATTTAATTCCAATTTTAATTAATTAATGACATATTTAATTCCAATTTTAATTAATTAATGACATATTTAATTATTTAATGATATATTTATTTAATAACACATTTAAGTATTTAATTCCAATTTTAATTAATTAATGAAATATTTAATTCCAATTTTAATTAATTAATGAAATATTTAATTCCAATTTTAATTAATTAATGACATATTTAATTAATTATTTAATGATGTATTTATTTATTTAATTTTGGCACTTTTAGTCCTCCATACTCAGGCAGCACATCTGTTTTGCTCATGTAGCAACCATGGCACATTGGCCTACTATAAAGGGTGGGGTATGGCCCTCTGCACACTCTCTCTCTCTCTCTCCCACTGACGCCCAGGACACGCCCCTTCCAGTCGCTTCACTTTCAGTTCGCCGACGGCTACAAACATTTTGGTGGTGGGTTGGTATCTTTAGTGGCATCCCCTTCCTGTGTGGCTTGTGAACCCTTGTTTTTTAGTTGACCCATCACTTGTGTATGAGATTAGTTTATTCACTTAGTGACTTCCTCTTGGGATCCACTCCTCCCCTGTCGTCACACTTCCATGTGGTAAGCCAGCACTGATCTGGTTCACTTCCCCTCCCATTTGTGGCATAACTGTTTTCAAGTGGGTTTTATTGGATTGTTAATAAAATTAATTGTATTGGTATGGAGCCACATCTCCTGCCTCATGGTATAACGGACCTCTGTGCCTCTGAAGTAGTTGCAAGTGGTTGAACAATTCCTTGGGTGCCATTCCCTCACTCCCACCACACTCACACTGTATACAATTATATGTAAAACAAAATAAAATACACTAGTATTTTTTACTGTGACACAAGTCTATCGACCTGTATGATAACTTCAGCAACTGCATGTTGGGCTCTGAGAACTTTGAAAAAGAGGGTGACCTACAGTTCAGAACTGTGTCTGAAGTGCTCCTTTGTAGACACAGCTGCTTTGCTTCTATGTAGACCGAGTGTAAGACTTTACATATCGCCCTTTTTGTATCTTAAGCACAGCTGAGCCATGTAGAGAAGCTCTGATTAAGCCTGAGAGAGCTAGCTCTCTGAGACAGAGAGAGCTGAGCACATGTAAAATTCATACAGGCAGGATGCACTGAGCATATAATTTACAATTCTGTCAATATAGTTCTCCTCCACAGGCACTGAGCTACAGTATGTGTAAAATAGTGAACATAGTCGACCTTGTGAATTACTTGAAGAATATTCTTACTTCAGTACAACTAAAATAATGGTTAAAGTTCAGTCTTTGCTACTCCTAATCTCCTTATCTCTATATTATTTGAGACAAAACACTTTGTCAGATTTAACCATTTATTTTGGAATGACATGCATTTGTGTTTGGCAGTGACTCTGCTCAAGTGAGCAGCATGACACAGTCCCTGAGATCACAAACTCCCAAACATGTGCTCACAAATGGAGCAGATGAGCAAAGTCACCTTGAAATTAAATAGAATTTAATGAAATTTGGCTATGTGTAGCAACAAGCATGTCACATTTCCTTTGTTTTCATGCATCGGTATGACCTTTTCATCTGAATGCATAGGACCAGCAATATGCTGAATGCAAACAGATGAATGACAAGGCACTACTATAGTGACTTGATACAAAGGAAATATACCATATGAGACATGAGACTATGAGTGGCGTCAAGCAAGACACATACCCTTTGAATTTATGCAAGCATGCATGACCTTCATGAACTGACATGAAACAGTGCCCCAATTATATGTAGTCATCACAGACTATGTATCGTATGAATTATTCATGGCCTTTGACCAATATTTGATGGCATTCAGGCAGAGGAAAGGTTCATACGCTGTGGAGAATGAGCAGAAGGAATAAAGTGTAGCTTAGCTAAGAGACCACGGCGCTGGCATGTGATATGGAGGTGAGCAAACCAAGGCCCGGACAGAGCCTTCCCAGAGTCCTTGTTGAACAGAGGCTCATCTTCGCTTGCGTTGGTTAACCATTCCAGGCACTGAATCATTGAAGAGAAGGAACAGAACACATAGGAGCACTGACAATGAAGAGCAGATCACCTTTACCATAGTATTCATCAGCTTTGAAAGCCTGACGTCAATGGATTACTTATGCTTATCTTAAGAAAAGATACATATGGTGAGGTCATGGAAGTGAAATGAACTTCCCATGACTAAGAAACACCCTAAGCCACAAGAAGGACTGTTCTAAGAGCGTGTCTACATAAAGACTAAACACCTGGACCTTACGTGAGAACTGACTTTGCACCAAAAAATCTAATAGTAATGTATATCGTTGCCTTCTGGATGAACTTTGGTTCACTGAAGAGGAGGTAACAACATTTTTTCCCAAGAAAGCTAGAAACTTCAGGGTCTAAATGTCTTCAATGAAACTGGACTTAAGAAATTAAGTTTATAGACTTGAGAAGGGAAGGAGGCAAACAAGTGTTGAACCAGATTATATTTGGTCAAATGTTGGAAAGGCAGGCTGCAAGGAAAAATGGAGTACAGACATGACTGAGGAGCTCTCTTAATGTTGACTGATGCTTCTTTGTCACAAAACATGATAATTGCTTCCTCTTACATTTATCTTCCTACAGGAAGGGGAATACATTGTAATAGAGTAGTAGTCTGGAAGGTAGTAGGTAAAGATGGAAAACCCTTGGCCATGCAGCTACAAAACATGAGTTATTAAAGAAGACCTCAAAACCTGCTAAAGCAGCACCATCAGATAAGAATCTTGAGGTGACCAATGGTTCTTACGTGTCATTATAAGAGAATGTTGTTTCAGTGCCTGCATAATGGTGACCCACTGTGAATCTGATCACGAGTCTTCACATCAAGATGATGAGCAACTTGTCCACACTTTATGAAGTTTGAGAAGACTGGACACAAAAGAGCTGCCTGAGAAATAAAGTAGCATGAGTAAGGTACCCTAGCAAAGACTATATGATCATACTTCATCATAGACTAAGATGGCATAACATCTGCAAAATTTCTCAAATAGATCTAACTTGTCATGGGGCAGATACTCATTTGCTGTAGTCTAGACATGAAGTCAAGTCATAATAATATAACGCATTTAAAACAAGACCTGTGGTGCCGAAGTGATCTCCAGTTGAAAATAAAAAATACATGTATGTATATACATACTGCCCTTCAAAAAAAGTCACACGCTCTAATATTTCATTGGACCACTTTTAGCTTTCACCATGGCATTGTTTCGATTAGCTTCTGCAAAGTTACAGCAGGTTGTTTCTGTCCAGAGAAGCAATAATTTTTCACCAAGATCTTGTATTGGTGATGGGAGAATGGCGCTGAGGTCTGGACTCTGCGGAGGCCAAGCCACATGTGAAAATTATGTTTCATGCTCCCTGAACCATTCATTTGCAATGTGAGCCCCACAAATCCTGGCATCGCCATGTTGGAACATGCCCATGCCATCAGTGAAGCAAAATTCCATTGTTGGAAATACCTGGTAGTTTTTAGTATACTTAGTCAGCTGACCTCATTCTTTGGGCACATAACATAGCTGAACCAGGACTTGACACACTGCAGCAACCCCAGATCATAACACTATCTCCACAAGCTTGTGCAGTAGGCACTAGGCATGATGAGTGCATCACCTCTCTTCTTACCCTGATGAACCCATCCCTTTAGAACAAGGTAAATCTGGACTCATCAGACCACATGACCAATCACATTTCATCCTAGACAATGATGGTTCACCACCATCCTTCCAGGTTTTAATAATGCATTGGATGGCTCTTAACCTGATTTTAGTAGTTTTTGCAATCTCCTTAGTTGTTTCCTTAGCTTGAAACAGGCCAATAATTTGACCCTTCTGAAAAAGATTAACGTTCTTTCTACGACCACACGATATGTCTTCCAGCATGGTTGTTTAAGAAATGAGAAGCTCCTCACTGCATCAGCTAGGGTTTATCCAACCATAATACTTGGAAAGGGTGAGGTTTTATGGTGTTACTAATTCTGGACATTAACATATCGAGTTTAATATTGTAGCTAAAAGGGCAAGGTACTATTAAATGCGGAAATTAAGTTCTACTTTACATATGGAAATTTAGAATTTCTAAAAGCTCAAAGATGTTAATGCAATAGGGTCATACCCCTATATTTATAATAGTCAGGTTAATCTCTGACATCAACAATTCTGAGCTATATTATTCGATATATTAATAAATTAGGTATATTATTGAATATTAAATGGTATAGTTAGAGATTTTGTTTGTTTGTTGTTGTTGTTGTTTTTGGCACTCACTAAACTCCAAATGGATGCAACAAGAAATGTGCGGGAACCGTAAAAGAAGCTTCTATAAAGTACACTTTCCTTAACTGAACATCTGTACCATCCATTATCTATACACCATTTTATCCTCTGTCGGGTCGTCGAATTTGGAATGAAGACAGGGTTCACTTGAATAGATACCCAATCCCTCATAGGGCCACTCAAAGACAGACAACAAGGTGCATTCATGTTCACACCTATGGACAAGTTAGAATGACCAATTGACCTCAGCACGTCTTTGAACTAAGGGAGAAACCTGCAGCACTCGGTAAAACCCACAGAGGCACAGGAAGAACATGAAAACTTCTCAAGATAGACCTTAAACTCCATGTAGAAACACACAAGGACCTTTGAACTCTGAGGCAACGGTGCTAAGTATCGCACCACTGTTCCATCTGCAGTTGATACTAAAATTAGCACAAGATGTGATCTGCAGTAGCGTAGGTGAAGAAAGGTGGTACAGAACAGGGCTCCACATTAATTTTTTCTACTGGTAGCACCACTATGTGTTACAGGCGAAGCATCTCACTTGCTGGACATCTGCTTATTGATGGACACTAAATTTACTGATGTTCCCTGAATGCCTCACTGTGAAGGCTCGGTGCTGCTTGGTGTCTATGGTGTACTCAGACAGGTGTGTGACTGAAATTACTTTGAAAAGAGTGAAATGAATGTCAAAATTGTCCAAGATGACCAAAGGACCTGTCGTTTTCCACCAGCCACACATCAGTTAAACAGCTTGTTTTACACACCAGCCAGGGACAGGCTGTGAGAGTCACTGAAATTATAAAAGTACCATTTTTCACTAGCTGTCCACAACAGCTAGAGCAACATTTTTATAGCAACACACTACTTTCTGCTGCACAATACTGTCCAAATAATGCTCTCTAGGGTATGGTGCCAAGGTGTGTTCCAGCACTACTTTTATGCAGACAGAGGGGGTTGTAAGTAATCAAGAAAAGTTAGGACACCTGTAGGAATTAGTAGCACCAACTTTCAAGGCTTGATCAACCTCCATTGCTGCAGAACAACTTTAAGTTGTTAACCCATTTCTTGTTCCCTGAAGAAGATGTTTTTGTAGAATTCTGAAATGTACATTAATTTTCTGTTTTGGGTAACCTTACCTTTTCTTTTAACCTCTAGCAGTTCACCACTTACCTTTGTACCTTTTCAAGCTATTCACTGAACTTAAACTACTTGAATTTCAATTTTTAAAAAAAGGAAAACTTTTGACTGGTAGTGTATATCAGGGTCTTTTGACACCTGCCACTGCCTGCTGCAGACTCCCACTGAGCCAGCTCATTCTATAGTACATAATGGTCTGGCTGTACCACGCTATAAAAAAAACAAACAAACAAAAAAAAAATGCAGAGCTACCTTACTGCACAGTCCAGATCCTTGGCAAACCTTGATATTTTCAAAAAAATGATTGAAATGAAGGCTGCACAGAAGCTCAGCGGTTAGCTACTGTCGCCCTGGTTCGCATTCTGGCCTGGACCTGGGATCTTTCTCTATGGAGTTTGCGTGTTTTCCCTGTGCAGGCATGGGTATTCTCCAGGTACTCTAGCTTCTTCCTACAGTCCAAAAACATGCTGAGGTCAATTGGTGATTCTAAATTGTCCGTAGATGTGAATGTGCCTTTTTGTCTGTATATGTGATAGTGGTGACCTGTCCAGGGTGTAACCTGTCTTCACCCTAAATAAGCTGGGATAGACTCCAGCACCCCCACGGCCCTAATGGATGGATGGATGGATGTGTGGATGATTGAAATGATTGGTGACTTGTACTCGTTTCCTACCTGGTAAAACAGATTACCGGTTCTACAGATCCAGAGAGGAGAAATGAGTGGCACCAAAGGTCTCTGGGTGTCTCTGAGTGAACATTCGCTACAAATTGCTTAAACTGTGGCACGATGGCATATGGGTAGTCCTCTTCGCCAAAATGAAATTCAAGTTGAAGGGTCACATGTTTGACACAGTTCTGTAACTTTTTCATCAACCCACGGACACAAGCAGAGCCAAGGCCAAAAGCAGTGTGTGCACATGACCATGATACAATTTACAGATCCAAGCTCAGCACAGTTAGTCTTTTCAAGTTTTTCCTTCAAGTGAAGTTCAAGCTCAGCACTGCCCAAGTAAAACACAAAACTCTGAGATTCAGTTCAGTTCAGTGAAGTTCAACTTTATTTATATAGCACCAGTAACAACACATGTAATCTCAAGGCACTTCACAGAGTAAGGTGAGAACCTTACAAAACTAAAGTTTCTTTGAATTCCCCTTGGGTTAGCATTTGGAAACCATTTTTGAAGATCCTGTAGAGCCAACAAAAGAAAACAAACAAGGAAACAAAAATTTCAGCATTTGTGCTTATACTTCAAAAACACAGTAACATTACTAACGGTGGTATTGACTGGACCATAAACTGTCAGTCAGGTTTGAAGCAACAGCATTACCTCCACCTACTTCGTGAACCCATTAAATCTGGAGAACGCAGACCTTTCATAGAACATTCCTCTGAGGCAGAATGCAACAGATGCTGTACATCTTGCTCTGCAAACAGTGTAACTGACTGAGGCGTGCACAGGTGATTCTGATGTTTCTTTCTATTTAGTTCTTCTTTTTCAGGCCAGGTGGCAACCAGCATTAAGACGTATTTTTGCAGCCTACAGTGTTGGAATCCGGACCAGGTAACTATCTATCCCCAAAAAGTCATTAGCCACCTACAGTTCTGAGCTATATCCGATTCACACATTTTGGTACCTTTTGATTAAATTGTTGTTTGTCATAAAGAAAAAAATGACTGAGAGCTGAAACAACCAGATCTCAGACATTTTTGTTGTTTAATATTGCTTGCCCTGGTTATAAAAGTTTAGCTTACCAATGTTGAAAAACCGTTAAATTCCTTTGACACTCCCTGTTAAAAGACTGCCAGAGAATCAACGTCTGCTGATACTGCTGAATAATTAGAAAGAATAGCAAAACTTTTGTTCTATTAAATGAATTGAATTTTCTCAAAAAAGCTAAAAAACAGTCCTCTTTTTGTTCTGTTATATTTTCAGCAGATAACATTTCATAGAGGATAGAACCATTTGTCAGTTATATTCTGATGAAAGGATTTTGGGAGTGTAAATGCACATCTTGTTAGAAAGCTTTTTTATCACCTATATAAACAGTTGAGTTGGAATTTCTTGGTTGAGGAAATATTGTCCATTTGAATGCAGTTATTGTATTACAAAACCTGCCCAACTGTGGAAAAATAGTTATTTACAACACAAAGGCTATTCAAGACCTTAATTTTCTTTCCAAAAATAAGACATAGAGCTCTGTGGTTGTATGTAGGAAACGGAGGTAATATATCAATGCTTTGCTGATCTGTCAGTCACATACAAGCGGGAGCTGGCACATATTCATCATGCATAAGCCACTCTTGCTGTGATGCTGCCCTCTGCCAACACAGCCTCGTCTTTTATCAGTACTTATACATTAGCATTAATTAATTCTGTTTTGGATAAGTAGGCTTATGTACTGCAAGATGTCTTTATAATTGCTGCTTCAAGTATTCTGGGATCAGATCCACGCACTTTATCATGATGAGAGTGTTCTGACTGGAAGGATCAAATTTGGCATTGCACGTATTCAGTGCATTTTTTCCCCAGCATGACCTCCAGCAAAGCTGCTTTGCATTTGTGATCAAAAAGATGTATCATGTATCATTCATTGCTTCAACTGTTTGAATATGAAGTATTGAGATTAGACTTCTACATTTCATACACCCTGAAAATACATCTTACTCAGAAAAGCAGCTGGCATCTAACAATATAAAAGTCAGGTTGTGCATGACTAGCATTGATCAAACCTTCATGTAGGCACACACACATTATGATGAGCAATTTGGCTCATTAATGACAGATTTTCACAATGGTGAACAATGTAAATGTAATGGTGCACGGTAATGTAGAAAATAAATGCCATGTGCTGTGCTGCTTTGAAAACATTGAAGGGGAGTGCAAATGAATTACCTAATTAAACAGCAGGTGTTTGATGCAACATAAGACAAAGTAGAACATTTTAATTTAGCTGAAGTTCACAAAGCTAGTTAACACTGGTTCTTCATCAAATTGTTAGTGCATAAAAACTTATAGGAGGCCTGTAACACCGTCATGTCTCTAAAGCAGGTGTCTAAGCATATGCTGCATCAATTACACAAAAATCTTTGATGACTTATAACACTGCTCGTTACTGAGCTGTATGGCAGTGTGCCCTCTATCTCTTATCCCTAGCCCTTGCGTTATTTATAGCACACATTACACCCTAAATAGCCAAGGAGAGACATGAGTGCCTGGTATAAAGCAGAGAAGTGAAATTTCATGTTCAGGGAAGCCCAGGGAGGGCAAGAGATAGAGCAAATCCAATTGTTTTCAAATGTTTTCCATGTAGAACAACATCAAAGGCAGGCCAGCACAAACCAAATAGTCAGATGGGATTATTTTCTCCTTCGTTATGAGAGCAGCGAGGGCATTAAGATAATTGTAATTCAATGAAACAAGAACCAGCATAAGGGTTTATTAGTGGCTGTGCAATTATTGTCAAAGCTCCTTCAGAAAGCTAACATGTAGTTGTGGATGTGTTTTTCAAGTCTGTTCAATCTCTAGACAGTCAAAACGTATACAGGAGCAAGGACATGCTGTGTATATAAAGAGGTTTTACTGGTCTCGAAGAGAACTTTCAGCTGCACAGCCAGCATCGCTGCAGTGGGCGAACAAATCTGAGAGGAAATATGAGTGAATCCTGAATACGTCACACCAGCTCCCAACCAGTAATCACGTCTTACTTATTTTAAAAGCCTGGGCAGTAACTTCTACAGTGGGACTACATATTTTTCACTTGGAGCAATGTCTGATGAAAAATATTGAACTTTTCCCCCTAAATTCTAACTACATGAGACGCACCTATAGAAAGGAATTTTTGGGTGAAGTAGAGGTGGGACAGGAAACTCACAAAACCAATATATATATATATATATATATATATATATATATATATATATATATATATATATATATATATATATATATATATATATATATATATATATTTCAGAGTTCCATCAGTTCCTCCTTATTTAGGTCACACGATTCGGTATCTGTACATAACGTACATATGCATAACACATGCCTGTGCTCAGTGCAATGTCATTTTGTTTGTGGGTACATCTATATTAAATGGACACATTCTATGCTGCTGATCATCAATAACTAATAAACAAAAGCTGCATTTCTACAAAAAAAAATTGCATTTCTGACAATGCCATATGGGGGAATGAACAGCCTTGGCAGACTACTGCGCTCTAAGTACTTTTCTAGTTATGATATAATTTCTGTATTTACCCCTTACATCACAAAAATCTCCTTCAGATTCATTACTGACCAAAATAAACGCTCAGAATCCTCAATTACAGAAAATTATCGTAATGAAGAAAGCACAGTTCAGATGCTACTATGAGCTTCAAAATCATGGATAATTTCTAACAAAAAGAAATTATGGTGATTTTTTTTTTTTCTAAAAGCATTTGGGGGGTGGTATACGTGTTAGCTTAGCAGATTAGCTTGCTGGCACTCATCGTTGCTCAGCTGATCCTGTCGGCCAATCATAATACAATTGAATGATCTTTTTATTTGATGATGATAACCAGAATCTGTTTAATCTCTGTTCCATCTTGTGCTTGTGCCAACCTTTCCCAGAAAAACCTTCTTATAAACGAGGGCATGGAGTTTAAATGCAGGACTACTGATCCATACTGAGGAATAGAAGTGAAGATATCTCAGCTTCTGATGCTTTGATTTTGATCATTCTGTTTTAATCTGTCTCTTGTGAGTCATCCAACTTTATGAAGGTGCAACTTCAGATCACTGAAGAGCCCTTTTAAAACTGGGCTTTTATGTGTTTCCCTGAGATTTTCCATTAATTTGAAAAAGCCCCCAAATTAGCATTGAGATCACGCAGCGTTAAAACTCCATTAAAACCAAGTAGCACAATAATGAACACATTCATGTATTCTTGTGGAATTTCATCAAAACATCTCAGTGAAGTGAACAACACTACAAATAAAAATGTCATCAGTTTGACTGTAATATATGTCAATAGAGTGTAAACGCTGAAAATTTGTCTTTTTATGTTGTCACAGTGTATTAAAATACACATTAGCCTATAAAACTGTACTAGTTCATTCAGTGCATATTTCATTTCAACATGAGGACGCCTGTTGTTTTATGAATTGTGAACTTGTCCACACACATTGGATCACTTTCTTTCTGAAGAGTAGATGAACCTCCGTTGACCCCAAACTCTGGAGGCTGACTGGTGGGGCTGTTGCTGGTGATACTTGGCCCTCTGCCCAGAGCCAGGACATGGAGTCTCTGTGGACTCAGGGCACTGAGACAGGGCTGACCTCAAGGAACACAAAGTACTACCAATGTCTACAGTGCAGAATGATCAAACACTGACTTTCATCTTAATTTAGGTTAGTGAAGTGCAAGATCAATGTGCTATAAATATAAGAGGTGCTGGATAGTAAGAGAAGCAGCAGTAAGTCTGTGAGGTCACAGAATGGTCTGGAGCTTGAAGGAAATGGCAGCTAGTCCACAGGCGAGGGAAAGAGTTGAACACAAATAGAAAAGGACAGCTAGTGACAACACAGTCAGCAACGCTAAAATAATACACATTAGACTATTGCCTGTATAATCCACAAGGCATGCTTTACTTTGTCCTGTAGCGTGCAGATTTCAGTGCAAATCACTGGTTCAGTGATATTAACTTTTCACATTCTGACTTCTCCTGAGAACTGTCAAAATAAAATATAATAAAAAACTTTTGGTAATTGTTAGACTAGGTTATAACCTGATAACTAACCAACAGTATTTCAACCACTCCCTAGAAACATTTCATTCTCCACTCCAGCAGATTTTTCATCACATTATAATTACAGTTGGTTTATGAGAACTTTTTTGCTTCCTGCTGCTGGAAAATAAGCTAATGAAAGAATTTAGATTCAGCCAAAACAATGAAGTAACAGGTTGTAATAGTAAAACAGTAAAACTCAATGAACACATTTCACATTATATCGTGAACTGAGCCATTGTTGATGCAAATGCATTTCTTGGCACAGTTTCAAAGTACTTGAAAAAAGTACGTTTTTTCATTTTATTTTTGTAGTGATACTATTAGTAAAATATTGCTCTTCCTCCACCCAGTTAAACTCTGCAATGAAAAATTTCACAACACAGTATGTTGATTGATTTCCAATGTCAAAACTTGTAGTCTGAAAAAAGCAGAAATAGCAATCCAGTTCAGCTAACAGGCATATTGAGAGCAGACGGTTATTGACAAGTGAAGGTCCTGCAGGACTGCATCAGCACAGATGCTTTGAAGGGGCCTAGTTTTTTGCTGTAACGAGTCCTTGCTGACAGCAGGAAATGGGGAATGATGTAAGGTGAGAGTTTTCCATCCTGGGTTAGATTTTATGGAAAGGTTCTGAACTGCCTCCACTCTGCCTTAAGAAATTACCTGAGCTCTGACCTCTAGCTTGATAAGATGGACACACAGGTTAAAGCCCAGTTTATCTTCCAGAGACACGCTGCTCACTCATGAATATTTACAATATTTCTAAAGCAGTGCACTTAGGTCAACAGCACTGCACCTTGTAATCAACATTGAAGCTATAGGTTAATAACTGCAATATAGTTTTTGTCTCATAGCCTAATCTGATTAGGTTCATTTTTTTCTAGTTGTCGATCACAGGGAGGCGGAATAGAAGAGTGCTGACAGACAGTCCCAAGATGATCTTTGCGTGTCTGTGACACTGTGCTGCTTTGATTCCAAATGCAATGTGCAAATGTAAAAGGACAAAGCAGAGGTGTAAGGCTGCTTTGTAGTGTCTCTGATCTGACTGATACTGTTTCTGTTCATTCCAACCTCACTAAGTAGCTGCTGACTCTTATGTGCAGTGGTTAAAAGCAAGGCAGATATGTCTCCAATAGGCTTGAATGTGTAAAGCCAAGAAAAAAAAAAATAATGAATAGAGCTCATGGCTTTCAGCACAGTGCTCCTAGCTTCCATTGTGTTGGTTTTCCTAATTATGCCAGGCCATTCTGCTGACAGACAGAAAGTGCACCGTGACACCCAATCAGGACTCCATATTTCATTTCCCCTCTCTCTCCTTTTTAACCGTTAGTATATTAAGCCAGAAATCCGGTGGCTGATTTTCAAAGAGACTTGATTAAACCCAGGAAATGGGACATGATTTCCCATTTAAAATTCATAACAGGCTAACACTTAAGTAATTTAAATCCCCTCTACAGTTTGAGCAGTTTGTATCTGCATCAGATTGAATAATTTCACCTTAACTGCACCAATCCATTTTATTTCAATTTGATAGCAAGCAAACTCAGTTGGAGCACCCTTGTGAGTTTGTTTTCTCTGAAAGGGTTGGCAATCAAAATATAAGCCTCCAAAATGTATTGCTGCTTGCAATTCCCTTTGATGGACCTTCCAGATTGCTCTTCTTGAAAAGGGGCTGATTTGACTAACTCTTTTGATTAACATTATTATGATTCATGTCTTTCAGCAAATAAAACGGTACATAATGTTTTTTTTGGTTTTTTTTGTTTTTTTTTTAAAGGATGTGGCATTGTAATTTAGCGGATTGCAAATGCTATACTGGTTATGAAACTGTCCTGAAGAAAGATTCAGTTCAAATCAGTTCAATACACACAAAGAAAGTTATTACTCTTAAATGTAAAATAGAAGCTATTGCAATAAAGGATACCTTGCTCATTTCTCCTTTCAGTTTTGCTCCTGCAATTTACTTGGTCAGTAATGGCCACTAGCGCTGAAGTGGCTAATGTTAGCAAACCTACATTGGGTTGATAGTGCTGTGTAACCTGAATGACTCTTCTATCCATGCTTGTGGTATGGCTCTAGTGATGGCACCGTTAGTTTGTCAGTGGGAAATATTTGCATACTGCTATTAGCATTTCACTTAAATACAGTTACATGCAAAAATGTGGACACCTCTGGGCATATTTTGTTCATTTTTGACCTGAAGATAAATAAATACACCCATGCAACCCGTATTTTTAATGAAGCAGTTACTGTAGCAAGTACAAAACGTTGGACCTGTAAATTAGTGCTGTGCGATACTGTAAGATTTGGTACCAATCTGATACCAAGTAAATACAGAGCCAGTATCACCAACACTAATACTCCAGACTAACTTTTTCAGTAGTCACACTAGTGTGACAGACATGGTCAGTTGGTCGTGCCCATCTGGTCCCACCTAGTTACAGACGAAACACCTCACTAGCTGAACATTTGCTTATCACAGACCTTACATTTACCGATGTTCCCTAAACACCTCACAGTGCAGACTGTGGTAGATGCTGCTCAGTGGCTGCAGTGCTCAGACAGGTGTGTGAGCAAAAATTACTTTGAAAAGAGTGACAAAAATGTCCTCATTTCAGAGTAGTCCAAGATGAACATGATTGATTTTATCTACGTGTAGTTTTCTATAAGCAGAGAACACACATAAGTGTGCGACATCTTTTAAGAGCGGAGCGCATTTATAAATTTTAAAGACCGCAGTTACTCAATCTCGTATAGTGGTTGGAGGCTAAAATCATGGGTATGATTAATGAATATTTATATGCGTAGCCCTGCTACAGCACAAGTCATTGTAACTGGCTCACCGTTTCAGTATCTTCCTACCTGCAGTCTGATCATCAGCTGTGTCTCAGTCAGACTTCTCTCTCTCTGCCTCCTCATTCCTCAATTTTGGGGGAGGAATGCCCAACAGCTAAACAGCTCGTTTTATGTGCAAAGCCACGGAAGAAATTAAAGTTATCCTTTCCACCACTATCATGTATGATGTAGCTGCTGAACTTACTCGCTTGTTTGTCTGGCAGGAGTCACGCGTGGTGAGTCACGTGAGGATACAACATTCAATCACAAGAGGGAGGAGGAGCAAAGTGCTGCTCCTCTGTGACAGGAGGAGCTCTGACAGACATCCAGGTCGCCTCTTTGATGAAACCACAGCAGTGCAGGCACACAGGAGAGAAACTGAAACTGAAGTATCGATCTCATTAGACTGGTATTGTTCAATATCAATACTAACATTGGTATTGATATAATTGATATTTGGACCAATCTGCCCACCGCTTCTGTGAATCACTGAGAAGATCACTAACTCATTAGCACTGAACAGAGTTGTTGGGGCTTGGCAGGTCAACAACTGTCATTATGAATTTTTGGCTGATCAAAGTTCAGAGCTGATAAATTCACATACTCTTCAAACATAGTGGTAACACTCAACAACCACAGACTCTCTGAGCAACTGGCTGTTGATCTGAAAATGAAGCTAATTGACGCTTACAAAGCAGAGGAAGGCTTCAAGCTTGCAATTTCCACTGTCTGAAATGTCATTAGAAAATGGCACGTAAGAAGAACTGTGGAAGTCAAGTTGTAGAAAAACTAAGAAAACATAAGTCAAAACTCCCACAGGATTGCAAAGAACCTTGGCTACTATTAAGCATACAGGTGGTAGAGGGATTGTGTGGCAACCAGTGGTACTAGAAATATTGTACAGATAAAAGGAAGAATGGATTGGACCAAATTCTAGCAATTCTGTATGAAAATATCATATAATCAGTCAAGAAACTGACAGAGGCTCACTTCTACAGCAGAACTCATACAAAGCAGATGTCATATCCACAATGAAGTACCTTAAGCAGCCTAAACTAAAATTTTTGGAAAAGCCCTCAAAGTATTCTTTACTTAAGCACCGTGTAAAGTCTGTGAAGAAATTTTTGTCGTGTTACAAGCCCAGTGGGTCAGGCCCACAGTTTTGCATGTGCTACAATGACACTTTTTCCAAAAATGTTAATCAAATAATCATTAACAGTAATATGAAGACAGGCTCGTTGTTGATGAATGTTTGCTGTAGTTGTCACATTTATTCCTTTTTACATCAAAAGTCAACAAACAGAATAATCAAGGAACCCATGCCGTGACGTGGGTTTTTGCCACAGCCACTAGTTTATGCTACTATCACATTATTACAGATTTGTAGTGTCATTACTGGACTTGTGCTTGTTTCTAACACGGTCACCTTACAGCAAGAAGGTTCTAGGGCTGACCCTGCTGGTTGACTGGTATCTTTCTGTGCACACTTTACATTTTCTCCAGGTGTCTGTATGGGTTTTCAACATGTGCTCTGACTTCCTTCTGCAGGTGTGAGCATGACTGTGTGTGATGTCTGTCTCTGTGTTAGCACTGTGATGGACTGATGACCTGTCCAAGGTAGTCTGACTCACCGGATGTAGTTTGAGGGCATAAGCCTGCTATTCTCCTCTCTTCTGCGATCTGGATGTTAGAGAGAAAAAAACAAGAACAACCTCCAGGCTGCAACCCACCACAGTAGAAATGACACTGAAACTTGTACTGAGGATTTGGATCAAGCAGTCAGGCTAGTTTTTGCAACAACTTCAGCTATTCAAGCTGTCACTTCAGTGATTGAAGACTACGCTGTGCCCATGGTTTAGCTAGCTTTATTGGTTTGAAAAAAAAAAATGCAAAGAAGCCAAAGCATTTTTTCTCCTACAGCAAAATGTGCTGCAGTCAGACCATGATGTTCTCCAGAATGGGCTGGCAAGTTCAGGGTGGGGTGTACCCTGCCCCTTAAGCTCCAGCCAATATGAGCCTCTACGGAATACCACTGATGGCTTACTGGAATTGGAAACTGCAAGATCATTTCCATTAAAGACACAACTCCTTCCCTGCTTTCTAACTTGGGCATAGCAGCAGTAATATTGACTGTTTCATGACTTTTATGATTACAGACACTGACCTAGGCACATTCATTGGGTTTGATCAGGCCTTAGCATATATGAAAGTGGCATGCGGCATGCACAGATCATCCCTTTTCTTCCACAGCATATCACTATTCTCTTTGATTCCAACACAGATTTTGAGAGAGCACGTCTTAGATATAAACCAGTATGGGGAAAAATGCAGTTTTACGCTATACATCATCAAAATCTTATGATGGCAAAAATACCAACTCCTTCACTGCGGCAAGATTTTAGTATAAAGCAGCAAGGAATCCAGCCATCTGGATTAGACCTCTCACTTAATGCTGGTGGCTGTGCAGCTGTATAAAGAGAATATGTTAAAACCTCAGTGTTACCTCCGATCCAAACTTTTCATTTATCAAGCCCCAAAAAGCAGTTTCCCAAAGAGCACAGTTTCATCTTTGAATATCTTCAGAATCAGTAAACCCCGATGTACTGCAGTAAGACTAACCCATGCTGCGGCAGTGCACAACACTGTGGTTGTCTCACTCCTAGATGTAGAAGAATATGCATATTTAAATCTCTGCAGACAGAATGGAAACTCCAAAATATGATCACACAGTCCTTAATTTCACATCGTCATTCACTTTGTGTAACTGCTTCTGTCATAAAATCTTTAAGAGGGCACTGACCCACAATATATCTTTGGTTTATTATCCGATAAATCCACATGAAGCTCCATTTAATGGCTACAAGAATTATTGTTACTGAGTATCCAAAGCAAACAGCAGGGAATAGAAACTTTTCCCTTTCTTACAGAACCATGACTTTAAAGCCAGAAATGAAAAAAAAAATGTATTGATTTGGCCCAGCTTTCGAGCTACCTTACCTCCCACTGTAACAGCAGTCGCTCGCCCTTTCCTTTCTTGACTTGAGCTAATTTTACAGTTTCAATTTAGGCTTCTAGCTGACAATCCTGCTCGAAGTAATTAACAGTGAGGGAGCAAGTGGGGTTCACAGATTGTTCAAGGGCACTTAGAACAGGTCACTTGCAATGGACATCACTTGCAGCTGTTACCATTAATGAACCACTGACCAAGTTATGGGATGATCTCTCTGCTGAAGACCACCATTACATTATTTTAAGCATTTAACCTCAGCTAGACAATAAATCAATTGTAACACCTCACATACCCATTGCACATTTAAAATTCATAGAAACATACAGTGTGTATGTGTATGAGCATAATGTCACTGGATTTAATGGTAATGACACAAACCCACACCACAGTAAGATCCCTACCAATGAAAGCACTGTGGCAAAAACTAGATAGATAGATAGATAGATAGATAGATAGATAGATAGATAGATAGATAGATAGATAGATAGATAGATAGATAGATAGATAGATAGATAGATAGATAGATAGATAGATACTTTATTAATCCCGAGGGAAATTCAAGAACTAATTTCTTATTCCCTTCCATGAAACCACTGCACTGGCACAGCAGTTCTGCAGCAGAGAGCTCCAAGGATGAAAGCAAATACAGTAGCATTGTCAGAAAAGTCAGCCAGTGTCATGGCTAATAAGACCCAAACAAGTTTGCGCACCAGGTAGACTATCTAGTGGTGTTTTGCAAATTTGCGACTTACACTGCAAGTATCTAGATGAATGACAGAATCACTATTCAAACGTCAGGTCTCAGAGTATGAACATGGTGTGCTTTCTTGGCACTGAATAAACTTGGATTCACTGGTTTATATTTTTGTTTTTATCTGTTGCCTGAAGCAACGGGGCTACCAACATAGCCCCCCTCCCACACACATTTAAATGGCCTCAAAATACCTCTGCCCTCAGTCTTCTTAGTGCACACTCAGTTTCAGTTGAAACAATAATTCAGCCAACTATGGAAAAGAAAATGTTTGTCTTTTTCATCAGTAAAAATAAAAATGTAGGTTAAGTGAAATGAGTGGCTTGGAGGGCAGCTCATCACACCCCACAATATCAAAGTGACCACAGGGTGATTTAAATCAAATGTGCTTATTCTCTTGGAAACATGGAAGAGGTCAGTAGATTTCTCTGCACTGTTTATGGACAAGTTGAAATCTTGGTCAACTTGTTAAATGGGTGTCAACTGATGGGGAACCATCATTTGGGGGTCATGAAAATTCACAGAAAATGTCATGAGATGCTGGTAATTACTTGTTGATGTAACATCCAGACAAATGATTTAGTGTGACAATAGTTCCTGTTTTCTACACAGGAAAAATTTCCTATGCTTATTTTGCTAAAGTTAGCATGTCTGAACTAACTTAGACTAGTTACAAAATTCTATTTCATGTAAATAATTTTATAATGAACAATAAAGTTTGATTTACACTGTACAATAGAAGTGCAATTATACTTAAATGTCAAATGATTCAAAATTGTATCACGTCTTCATAATTACATTGTTTCTAAGTTCAACAGTATTTCCTCTTATGAACAAATCGAAAACAAACACTTCGTAAAGACTCTATTGAAAATACGGATCCCAAATTAGAAGTTCAGTGCACCAGAAATGAATACACCTGTGGTCACTGACACACAAGTTGGAAAACCTATGATTACTGAAACAAAGTTGAGAACAACTATGATTTCTAGTCAGCCTAATTATGTGAACATGATTATACAATGTGAATACCAGAATGTTGTCAGTTTTGGACCTGTGTTCCGTATCTATTCAATCATCTGCATCATGGCTCAAAAATTGATTTTAAAATTATTTTATTGGTTTATAAAGCTCTTAATGGTCTTGCTCCTCTGTATTTATATAACTTGCTTTTACCGTATAAACCCAGTAGAGCCCTCAGGTCTTCCAGAAGTGGCCTTTTAACAGTACCCAAAGTCAGAAGCAAAACTTAGAGTGAAGCATCTTTTTATTACTATGCCCCTTGAGTATGGAATAGCCTGCCTGAAGATCTGAGGGTGACTTGTAATATTAAAACTTTAAAAGCAAACTTAAGACCTACCTTTTTAGGCTGGCTTTTAACTAAATTTTTAATTTAATCTATTGTAGGTATTTTTATTTTATTTTATTTATCTGACTGTTTTTAATTTGTTGAATTTTATTTGTTTTTGTTTTAAATGTAACTAATGATTGTGAGTTTGGGTGGCATGTTTTTATCTCTGAGTGTAAAGGACTGGGTGCTACATTTTCTTGTAGGAAAAGTGCTATAGAAATAAAGCTATTATTAAAGCTATTATTATTAAAAAATCAATGGAAGCACAGCAACAGCATTAATCAGGAAGTATGGGACAAGCCATAGTGCCACTAGTCAAAGCTGTGGCTCCAAACTGCACCATGGACAGTGTGCTATTTTCAGACAGGCAGGTGCTTAGGACTTGGCACAGGGGTTATCAGTGGAAATCAAGGTTTCTGTGACAGCTCAGACAGTGTGAAGGATAGTGCAATAACCTCAGCCTGTATGGATGGAGTTTACAAAAAAAATGTTGCTTACTCTTTTGCAAAAATAAATAAATAAATAAATAATTGCAAGATGACACATTGACCAAGAAAAGGAGCCTGATGAATACTAGGAGAACATTCTTAGGTCAGATGAGGTCTGGCATGTTTGGCATGAATCTGGTCAGGACTACCGCAGTAAATGCATAGTCCTGACAGTGAAGCACAGAGGTGGGAGTGCAATGATATGATGCTGCATGAGCACAACGGACGTTGGTAGGGGCATTTATGGATAGCACCATGTGTATAAAAACATACTGGCTGACAAGATGACTCCCAGCCTGCAAAAACTAGGCAGAGGAGCAATAATCCAGCATGATGACAATCAAAAGAACACTGCCAAAATCACACAAGAGTTTCTAAAAAGAGAGAGAGAGAGAGAAAGTGAAAACTGTGACCTGGCCCTGTGTTTCACCTGACTTGAGTTGAACAGGACAACTTTACCGTATGCTAAAGAGACAGGGAGCGAATTTCTTTCTTTCAGCTCTGTCATCACAAATAGAGGTAGACATGCAAAGAATTTAAAAAGATTTGAATCTCAGTAATGAAAAGTGGTATGACTTTGGTGCACTGACTTCATACTGTATTTATACCTGTATTTTTAAAACAGTAAATCTAAATTGGTAGTTTAGACAAGAGCAAATGTCCAAATGTAATGACTGTGAAGTGATACCAATTAGAATCCTTTGACTTTGAAATGATATGCTGCACAGGGGTGTACTCATTTCTGTTGTATACTATGTACTTCAGCGTTGAATCGACACTGTAGTATATGATGTGGCTGCATACCATATGGGTGAGCCTGACTTGAACTTTTACAGTAATTGAACTACATGTCACAGCAGTGTGGGCAACAACAGCTTTGATTGGTTCAATTAACAGTGATAAGAAAAGCCTTTAGAGAGTGTAGTACTCCACCAATGCTGCTCAGTCGTTGTATGATTTCTGACAGATGAAATCTTTTAAAAATATGTGGACCACAGTGGTCGATTTGTAGTAGGATCACAATCATGTGATTGTCACAGCAAGCGGCTGATGTAGCATTCACTTGTTGTCATAGTTACAGTGACGCTGTGCTGCTATCTCGCAATGATGCAGAAATCTTGAGCAAATCCGTGGATCCAGACTATAAGCCGCATCACTGCCAAAATCACTTGGTCCTTATGTCATTTCTGACCTTCCCTGAAAATTTCATACAAATATGTTTGTCCGTTTTTGAGTAATGTTGCTAACAGATAGACAGACAGACATACAAACCAACGCCGATTGTCACATAACTCTGCCGCTTTCCTAGGTGGAGTAATAAGCTCTGTTGACACAGCACACAGGTTTGTGCAAAGAAAATGCTTCAGTGAAACTAAATCTAATGTGTAATAAGCTCTAGTTGTGTTTGGCTTGCTCATAATACAAACCCAAAAAATTCTGCCAATGTAGCCATATGCCTTTTTCTCATTTTCAAAGCTCTATCCAACCATGTATAGACTCAGTCAGTTCCGAAGGTTTCTGTCTTTTATGCATTGCAGTAATTTCAGCAAAAGTAACTGATGTTGAGCATCCGTTAGCTCCAACTCCAACAACAGCCGTCTGTTTCAGTCACCAGTCTTGGAAGTACACAAAGAAAGTCACAACAATGGCAGAGAAACCCCACCGCTAACTATCGGTTTGGCAGCATACATTTAACGCAGGACTAAAATCAAGTTGTTTTTTTTAAGGACAGCTTAATTAAAGGATAAATTGAATTTTTTTTCTCACAACAACAGTCTGTCAGTGGTAATTAGTTTTACTCAAAATGGAACTGTGGAGTTTGTCCCCCATCATTCATACTGAAAACACGTTAGGGAGGACTGTATTTATTTGAACAGAGGAAATGATTACATCAAGTGCAATCACCTTCAGTAGTCATAAGGGAACCTGTTAAGACAGGTTAAATTGCTGATTGTAACAGTGTTTAAAGGACCATTTTGGTTCTTTACAACCTACGCATTATTTGCTGAGATACCGAGAAGCAGCAACATCACTAAAAGTAAGTCCGCCTGCGCAGTAAACACAGACCTATTTCAGTTGTTCTACAAATTTGAAAGTACTGGGCTAACAGAAAGGCTAATCCAAAGCATAAAATATACCTGATCCACTTGAACGTTATAGAAGCCACACCACAAACTCAGGGAACAAGGTAGGAGAAAGAGAAGGAAAGCAGAAGGAAAAACATGCTGATGTAGTTTTCTTTTTTTTAAAAAATGGAATAGTTGATTTTGTTTTTCTATCTCTAAATGAAATTCACTGTATCACTGTACAGGTTGCATATAGTAGAAGTACACAGAACAAAGCTGATTGATCTATTGATGGAGAAACCATTAAATAAAAGACAGAATAGGACTATACAGGCAGAATTATTTGTGCTTCATGATAAAGTCTGATTGAAGGCAAGCTTTGACAAACTCTTTGATTTACTACTGCCTTAGAGGAAAGGAAGACTGGTGAAAACAACAATGGCAAGTTGCTGAATGTGTAAGGCTGCCATCTACTGTGAGCTGTCTTCAGTTTGGATTTGCAGTGACAGTCGACCACTTTCCCTTTGAGATCAACAGTTGTGGCTGAAGGAGGATCCTGCTATGGCAAGTAACCAGGTAAATTAATTTAACATTGTTAGAAGCTGGGTTTTTTTTTTTTTTTTACATTTCCATGGGTGTAAAATAACTTCCTACTAATTATATTAATTTGCCATATCACTGTTTTAGAGTAGTTCAAACCAGCGGCTTGTAACCTTTCAAGCACGAGTCCAATCCCAGTCTCCATCTTCAGCAGACTCACAGATGATGAGGTGCAGTCCCACAATGTGGATGAAAGCTATTAGAAAATTTGTATTGACACAGAGAGAATCATGGGTAGAAGATGAGCCATGGAACCAAAATGTGGGTAAAAAATAAGACCTTTCATCTATAAGGGTCATTCCAGAATTGGAGGACGTTTTACGTCCCACCCATCAAACTTCAAATAGTCCATGTACAAAATACTAAAGCATGCACTTGTTGTGTAAATGTACGTCCTGAGAACAAATCTAAAAGAAAAACTAGGAGAAAAGAATGTTTGAAAATATTTTTTAAAATATCAAATAAGTCTGGAGTACCCTGAAAATTCCATTTTTCTTTTGTACCACCCCTCTGATGACCAAATTGAATCTCAAATAAAAGTGCTAAAATGAAATTTAAATCTCCTTTTTATGTTTTTTTTTTAATTGATGTCTTGTAATTGTGGGGACATTTTTTAATCAACATAATAATATAACAATAATAACATCTAATAATAATAATATTAATTATTATGCATGGAATATGTGTCCCACAACAACCCTGTTAGCATAACCTTTTTAGCTGGTAGAAGAAGAAGAAAACAGTGAATCACATGAAACACTGTAATCAACATCATCAAACAGTTTTCCTAAAGAATAGGTAGAGCAAAGCTATGTCCTCTCTTCTATTTTTAAAATTTTTCATAACATTGTAAGCCTTGACTGAATGTCTCATTCTACCTCATATTATCAGGAAAAGACAAATTCTTTGGACTTTTTTCTTTTTTTTCCATCAGTGAGTTTGTCCTCTTGGTCAGCAGGAACAGTTAGCTAAATATCTAGCTTCTACTGCTGTGAAAAAACTAACATTAGCATGGATTAGCAACCATGTTACTGTGATTACAGTTACCAAACAACAAATAAAACATGGAATAAAATCATACCATTGATGTGTAAGCTGAGCCAATCAAGCCTTTGATTGTTTATTACCTATTATTGATGAATATGGAGCAGAAAATTGTAAAAGAGAAGGTTTATTTTTCCAAAATTTTGAAGCCCAAATGTTCTCCAGTTCTGGAATGACCCATAACTTGCTTTGACCCACTACAGGTCCCACATTGTGCTATGACCTCTGAAAATGCACTTATTAAAGTTTTCTCCAGTGAATTATCAGAAAACAGATCCAGATCGTATATCCAGAGTACCAATCCTTGTTTCTATTACTTTATGTCACAGACATTAAGCTGGTGCGGTTTTGCTGTTGAAACTATGATATATCCCATGATACTGATATTCAAAGCTAGCTAAAGAAAAAAAAATGTGGAGAACAAACCAAAAATTTGGCTTTAAATTGTGACAGCTGGAATGGATGTAAAATTGAATTGGTTGCAGACTCTAATAGAGGTCAAACAGTTCTTTCATCCCTGACATTTCATGTGGCTGTCTCAAAGTTATGGGAGCTCATAAATGCTTAGAAAAAATAACAAATTAAAAAGCATGACATTTCCGTTTTGCATGGCTTCATTAAAAACATTAAAACTAATGTGCAAAAAATCTGCTCATTCTGAAGGGATCAGGGCGAAGGCACTGGTTGATCTTTCAGGGGGTGATCCAGGCTGCAGACAGCAGCTTCAGAGGTGACATCACTTATCTGGGTGTGGCAAGAAGTGAAGCTGTGGAATTTCATCATTTTCCATTTTTCATAAAAAAGAAATGTTACTGACTCCCGTTGTTGTTGTTGTTGTAATGTATGTTTTAAGCCTTCTCTCTGCCGCATGAGTGCCGATCCAAATCAGCAGTGTGAGGAGGAGGGCTGGTTGCTAGGCTGCATATTCCTTCAGTTACAAAGCTCTTTGATACCTGTGTCGTTGTATGCTTTCACAGACATGCACCCACTCACATGGCTCAGGCCAGGCACCTACACAAAAAAGACCACACTAACACACCGATATGCACTAGTGAGAAGACCTGCTTTTCTCCAAATCAGGGCAACAACAGGCAGCCTTCCACCCAGCAAACTATCAAGGCAGCCGCTCCACTCTGCAGGTAGACAGGAGCCATCTAACCACACTAACAAGGTGAGCAGACAGTGTGAGCTGTTGTGGCGGGTGTCTGTGCTCCTTCAGGAGGAACCGACAACAACTGGACTGGCACCGCTAATAAGGTGTCAACGCAGCTCTGCCCCTCACTGAGAGAACAACCATGCAGCTCACATGGGGGCTGCTGCACCAATCAGGATCCACGTATTAAAAACCGCAACAGGCAAGACCTGCACGCAAAACTCACACTTCTTACACAAAGTAAAGCTATAACAGAAAACAGCATCACCATTCCTACCAGAAATGCTGTGTGATATTTGCCTGAAATTGAGATGGATGGCGGCAAGAAACTTTTTCAATGCACAGGCAGTGAAGCATGGAAACATGACGGCTGTTCACCATCGCCACCCCAACAGACACCAGCTGTGAGGACTGCCATTTAAAGGATAGCTTTTGGATTTCCCCAAACTCCCATCTGGAGACAGTCACAGCTGGGTAGGAAGAATTAAGAATGCTAAATGTTTAATACGGCTATGAAAAATAGCCCACAAACATGGCCAAGAGCATGAATGCATGGATGAGATGCAGCTGTGCAGGTTTTGAGTTAGTGAAATCTTAGACAAACCAAAATCACCCCCCTTCGAAGTAAAATCAGCTAATGTGAACACAATGGGCAAGTCGGATGATCAGGCTATAGGTCGATTTGAGTTAAGTAAAAAGTAGCCAACATCCTAATGATAGTTATTTCTGGGTTTATGGTCATATTTACATTTGAAAGAAGCAGGCTGAATCAGACCGTTGATGCCTTGTGGTAACTTTAGAATATCCTTTCGCACATAATATAAACTGTACATTTTGTCCCGGCTCTTACTTTGAAGTCACGCTAGAAGACTTCAGGGGCTACATGAGCACAAGGACTCATACTTGTGGCATTTAACGAACTAAGATAAACATTAATGAAATAATCAAACCCGTCCTCCAAGCCAAATGTTCAAAGCTGGACAGCGTGTCTTGTAGCATAGTAGCAGTGTGGGGTTACAGGGAACAAAACATTGAGTGATTACACTTTAATATGTATCTTTGTAAGCTGTTAGCATATTAACATTAAATACAGAAGACAGTGAGGCTTCTGTTTAAGACAAGATGTTATAGAAGGTAAAGATGAAGTGTGGCGAGCCAGGCTGCTATCTTCGTTTTATTAGGCTTTGCTGCTGTGCTGAGGCTTACTTTGCAGCCTGCATTCTAATGAGAGAAAGCGAGGACGGAGGGAGTGTGGGGGGGTGGTGGTGGAGGGGTTGTGTAACTCTGTCTTACATAACACAGTATGCATGGCCTTCTCTCTCTCAGCACCCCCAGATAGAGAGACACACAGCAGAGCGAGCATGGAGGGTTTAGGAGGGTGCTGGTGTTAATGAGGGCGATGTGAAGAGATGTGTGCCTCGCTGCAAAATCATACCTCATTACAGAACTGTTTCTAATAATGCCAGTGATGAGGGGAAGTTGTTTGGGAGGTGAGGGGACACAGAGAACGAACCCCTGGCTTGTCTTAGATTAAAACTCAACCATCAAGTGGCATTTGAGTGGGTTTGCTGGGTAATTAATGTCGATAAAATGTTATTGCTTTCACCCTTAGCCCACCTTCAGATGGGTGGGGTTTAACTGTGAGGCATTTGCTGGATGTCATAGAAGAGGACAGCTCACTACAGGGAATCAGCCTGGGCAACGACATTTTAGATTCTGTACTGCTTTGCTGACCACAAAACAAACTAAAGTATAATTTCAGTTGTTTTCTTTTCAGTTCTTTCTTGCATCCAATTATTAGCCCTCAATTATCTTTTTAAAGCTTTTTAGAGAAAGTGACTTTGTTTCATTCAGTATGAGCCTTTTCACAGTGAAGCTCATTGAGCCAGTTTCTTATTCATACAGTTCACAATACCCTCCCCTCGTGTACCACAGACTGAAAATAATGTCAGAGAAAAAAAAGAGTCCATTTATTTTTTAAAGATTGATCTAATACAAAGTTACACCCACGACGCAAAAATCACAGCTCATTTGTCCTCATTTTGTTTCATATCGAAAATATATTTAAAGCACAGATCAGTCAGCATTTCCACAGTTTTTACTTGCTGTTTGACACAACTACAAGCTCAGGAATAGTTGACTTTCACACAGAACGTCTCCTCCGTCTTCTCCTCCAGGTTGTTCACGTAGACCAGGATCTCTGCTGAGCCGGGACTCTGGCTGAGGGCAAATCGTAATCCGATGGTGTAGCTCTCTCCCCCGCCAATCTGAGCGCAGTAAACAGAACAAACACACATCATATTAATCTGAGTGTTTCCTTTTACAAATTTAACCAGTAAATATGCCTTCTGCATTAGTAAAGTCTATCTCAATGTATACTGAACAAAACATAAATACAGCATGTAATGTTTTGTTAAACTCTTTTCACTGTTTTTAACATAGGGGAGTAAATATTTGTTCCAATATAGGACATCCTCACAACAGAGTACATGTCAATAAACAACCAAGTATGCACTGCATTGGAAATGGTAATGTGCAAATGGAGAGTGGACAGAGACTGGAACATGTTATTGGGTTTAAAGGAATGGCACTAAACTGGTTTAAATCACATTTATCAATAGATTCCAGTTTGTTCATGTTTATGATGATTCTTCCACTCACACCAGCGTTAGTTATGGAGTTCCACAGGGTTCTGTTATGACCGATACTATTTACTTTGTACATGCTCCCCTTTAGGCAACATTATTATGAAACACTGCATATATTTCCATTGTTTTGCAGATGACAACTAGTTATATTTACCTTTAAAGCCAAATGAAACCAGTCAGTTATTTAAACTCCAGGCATGTCTGAAGGACATAAAGGCCTGGATGACCTTCAATTTTCTTCATTTAAATGCAGACAAAACTGAGGTTATTGTATTTGACCCTAAACACCTCAGAAACATACTATCTAACCAGATAGTTACTCTAGACAGCATTGCATTGGCCTCCAGTTCTACTGTAAAGAACCTTATATTTGATCAGGATATGTCCTTCAACATACACTACCGGTCAAAAGTTTTAGAACACCCCAATTTTTCCAGTTTTTTATTGGACAACAGGATGTTTCCTACCTCCACCAGAATCCGATAAGGGTCATAAAGTGTCAACTGTGAGGAAAACCACATCTCTGCAGAATCAGATCTGTAGCCGATTACAATATTGCTTGCCTTGGCATGGGCAACTGGATCGCCACAAGATCGCAAACCAGCTTCCCCTGGAGATTCTTAACAGTTCGCTGGTTGGTCTGTCTGTCATACTGTTTCGTCTGAAACTATTTCTTAGACCAAAATTCACTGAGTTACAGACATTCAAGTGCCTGACTACAGCCCTAACTGACATGCCAGCATCCAGCATGCCAAAAGCTTGTTCTTGTCATGCTCTTGTCAAGTGTAGAACTGTGTCATTTCAATGAAGCCACATTTCAAGGTGGCCTTTTGTAGCTACTGCTTAAATTAGTGCCTGTGTTGTGCATTAATTGTCAACAATCTGTCACCAAATAAACAACTCAAAAACTGTTTTGTGCACGTTCACATGATTACCGAAATGTGCAAGCCACACTGTATCTATAATCAATAATGCTTCAAGACTTGATTTGATGTCACAAACTTCCTGCTGTAAGCTTATTATGTTCTAACTCTGTAAAGCAAATAAGACCCAGAGAGTCCAATAAGACCCAGCACTGAAACAAAAACATCCAGGATAAGAAGGAGCATGTTATTAATTATACACTAAAAACTGGCATTATCTCTTAACACGGTGACAGTAAATAAGTTCTGCAGTTTTGCCCATTAAATACACGGGTCGTACAGCAGTTACAGAGCTGAGTCTTTTTTCCAGGCTCGATCTGACGCACAAGACATCAACCTTGCACACTGTACAGTGCTGGATGTAATTTAAGATAAGGACCTAGATTTCTGAATGCCTTAAATGAAACAATATTTGCTGTTTATATATATATATATATATATATATATATATACATATACACACATATATATACATACATACATACATATATATATATATATATATATATATATATATATATATATATATATATATATATATATACTAAAAGCAGTAGCTATGGATACACTACTTCAAACTAAGTAAAATATAGATTAGAAATGACGTTAGGAAGCTTTCTTTCCAATGAAACAAACATCTAAATTTTGAATTAAAACTCACTCCTTCTTGTTGTGTGAGCCTGCTGAGCTATGTCCTCCCTAAACAGGCAATGAAATTTGCTGTCATTAGATTAATTCTCTAAAAAAATAAAATATTTTTACAGTGTCCTGTGTGTAAAACAAAAGCTTATCCACACAGTGTTATTGTGTATTGTCACTGTGGGCTTACCCTATCTAATTTTAAAAGGGTTGTTTAAAAAAGAAAATGATTATACGAGGAAACGCCAAATAATTTTTGGTCCTAATTGTTCCAACCTGGTATCTCATTCTTTGTTTTTTGCCTAAATTATCGTTCTTCATGCAGAATGCAATTTAGGTTATTCTTTTTTTTCTAATTAAAGGGTGACAATGCTTAATGTTGTAATGTTTTTTCGTCAGGGTTCATAGCACGCCAAGCTTTTATTTGGTCTTTTTTTGTTTTCCCACTATTCCAATCAAACCAGAACTGTCTACTTGCATTTCCTATAATAGCCAGCAACAGATATATGGGTCAATTTGGGGGATTTATGCTGTAATCTTCCCCAAAAGCATAGCAGTATTGATCTCTGCTTTGCTTTTCCTCCTGACAGCTGGTTTTATCATGGAGAGGTAGTTATGTCAAAAGAGAGAAAAGTGTCTCCACATTTGCTTAATGCTCCGGGCACAGTAAATTCTTTATAAGACACCTGGAGTCTCTCTGACAAGATGGAAAAAAACAATAGGCTGTTTTTCACTCTGCCCACCTCCTGTCTAATTAATGCAGTGTCTTCTGGCCAACAACAGGAAGACTCTTGAATAGTTTATGTGGAAACAGGCTCCCATTCAATCTCATTCATTTGTTCGTGATTTATATTGATGATTTCTTATTTGTTTTACCATTTTATCAAACCTCAGCAAATTAAAGGCAGCGGCAGCAGTGACTCTTGTGCTTCCTGTCTGAGTGTGAATTAATCAACTATTAGAGACACTCAGGCTGACCATAACAGTAAAACAGCTGCAGTAATGACTTACTTATAGTCTCCCAATTCTGTTTCAAAAGCAAACAAGGAGACCATTCACTTGTCCCAGCTGAGGAATGAATAGTCATCATGAGAGGCTAAAGAGCATTAATGTCTTTTACTCACCTGTCTTGACGAAAAGAAAGCCAAAGACATTTATTCTTAACTATTTGTAGTTAACAGTGACAGATTCCTGGTGAAGTCTGAGATGGCTGGGCTCAGTTCCTACATAGAAACCTGGAACCAATAGCCATCAAAACCCTGCCCCTTCACTGCCTGCTGCTTCCAGGTGTGCCACTGAGCCAGTGAGCAGCTGCCTTAAAGTCCAGCAGGTTCATTTACTGTCTCGAGCAAAGCATAATAAATGTTCTACTGTAGGTTGCAAGAGTGAACACAAGAGTCTTTAAGCACTCCCAGCAGCTGAGGAACTGAAGATCCAGTGGATTGCTATTTTTAATGTCATTGTCCCCACAACAATAGGAAACTCAGTGTTAGCCCATTGTTTGACTAGTGTGGCTAATGTTAACATTACTTGGACCATATGCCCACAGATAAGAGCTTTTTAAATTGTAAAGGTAAGGGACATTTAGTGATGGTGGAAACTTAAAGACTGATTTGAAACCAGTAAACAAGGACGGGGTAAGTTTCTGTGTTGCCATGTTGCCTGTTGTGGTTCAGTGCAACTTAAACCAGCTGATGTTTACCGTTTGTTTCTCCTCTGTTCTCTGTGTTCACATACAATATACTGTATTGTAACATAGCTGAATTTCCACTAAAGCTATCCTCCTTTATATATTTTCCTATTTCTGATAGACAACAGAATAAGTAAAAAACAAAAGGGGGGAACCGATAGGAAGACCATTAAGACTGTCAAGACCAAGCTGCTGCTCTATATCACTAATGTACAGGTTTTAGAAACACGAGTTCAAAACAACAGTTATGATGTAAATTTGTGAAGAATTATCACTAAGACAGAAAGTTAAAAGTGAGAAAGTCCTGGTCTCATATATTCACTACCCCGCCAAGGAATGCGGCGGAGTTATGTGACAATCGGTGTTGGTTTGTCTGTCTGTCAGCAACATTACTCAAAAATCGATTAACCGATTTGGAAGAAATTTTCAGGGAAGGTCAAAAATGACACAAAGACCAAGTGATTAGATTTTGACAGTGATGCGGCTTATAGTTTGGATCCACGGATTTCTTAAAGATTTCTGTATCATTGCGAGAGAGCGGTAGGGCATCACTGTAACTATGGCAACAAGTGAACGCTGTCAGCTACCTGCTGATGATCACGTGACTGCGATCCTACTACAAATCAACTGCTGTGGACTTATCAGGACTTATCAGGACTTGTCCATCAGAAATGATACAAGGAACAACTGACTAAATTGTGGGGGTGTTTCCGAGTCCCATCAATTCCCGCTGCCTGCTACATATTTAGGTCACGCAATTCGGTATGTACATACATAACATACGCATGCATAACACACGCCTGTCCTCAGCGCAAGGTCATTTTGTTTGCAGGTACATCTATATTAAATGGCCACATTCTACTGTGCTGTGATTTCTGATCATCAATAACTAATAAACAAATGCTGCATTTTAAAAAAACAATGCAACATTTCTCACAATGCCATATGGTGGAATACTCAGCCTTGGCAGAGTACTGGGCTCTCAGTGCCTTTCTAGTTTATGCATATCAGCTGCAATGCATTAAGCAGTTTTGTGCCATGTTGTCATTCACAGGGGCACAGAGAGTCTTCTTCCTGAAGGGGTTGTGGACAGTAGCAGCTCAGTTGCATTTACAGCTATAGACACTGAAACACTCTGTTTAGAACACAACTAAAACCAGGGGTACAGTCATTATTAAATGAACCACTTTTACAGTATTTTGAAATTAAAATTGGACAAAGACATATTCCGGAAAACGTGGGACTTTTATTAATCTACTGAAAAGTGGCACAATATGGAACCTTTAAAGGTTTGTCTACACAGGAAGCACTTCAGCCTTATTTTTCAGTTGTGTGTCTAACAGGAACACTTCTATTTTAGTCAGTACTGTTGCCTACACAGGCAGCATAACAGCTGACGTTTTACTTGTCCTTTCTGTGCATAGACGTCATGCTTCTGTTTTATCTCTTGGTCAGTAGCACTTCCTGTTAAAACTAATGACATTATTTACACAGTGTTAACAACATAGGTGCCCTTAATTCAAGGAAAGTACCTGGCAAGCTTTTGTCAAGGCATTAATCAAAGTATTGATTTCACTCTTAACAGGAGCAAAAGAATTATATGGCTTTCTGTCTTATCTTACCTGGAATTTATCCTCTTTGAACTGGAGCAGGTCTGGATGGTCAGAGCGGAGCAGGAATGTGCGGCTGCTAGTGTAAGGGTTGGTGTAGGTGATTTTCCTGGAGCTGCCACGCCCACCACCAACTGGGACACACACTTCAAATGCCTGCACACACACACACACACGCACACAATGCTGGTTGTTTAGTGGTATACCCAGTTTCAGCATCATATACGTGATTAAGCCTCCTGGTACAACAGCAGACCAAAAAGAGCAAGACGAGGGCAGGAACAAAAGCATCAGTGGAGAATATGAGAGGAACACCAACCAAACAAAGCCCACATGCCCAGAAACATCGCTGCTTTGTTCTTGACCAAAATGCTTAAGGGTCGACTTAAAAATGCAAGAAATCAAGTGCAAGAAATCGGGAAAATGTTCCTGGAATGTCCTTGGGTGGTCATTTCAAAGGCAGAATTTAAATTTATTGAAAATCTTTGATGGCAAAAGAAGAAAGCAGCATTAAGCAGTATAAAATATTGTCATTGGCGTGTGACTCATTTTGCTATTAGTACTACTAAAAAGTTAAACATCACTCAGCATTACATCATTAACGTGTTTTGGTAATTTGCCAAGGCTTTAATTGATTTTGTTAAAATGTATTTACATTACAAGAGCAACACAGAATGTTGTGCACATTAAGGAGTTGAATAGCTTGGATTGCGACTATATTTCTGTGGTGTGCTACTTCTTGAAACAAAAATAAAGGGAAAAAAATTATTTAGGTCTAGGCTGTAACATGAATATAAGCTTTGATAGTTGTTCACCCAGTCAGGTACAAAGTCATTCAGTAAAACTTTTGGTTTAGAAAGGCAGACAGCATTTATAGAGACGAATGTCTTTGACTTCTGGTCTGGGATTAACTGTACTCAGTCTTTTCTTGAAAGAAGTCATAAAGAGCTTGGGAATGTCTTGGTCACCCAGGGAGCTACCAGGACGATTCAAACACTGACAGAGACTGTGAGTCATCAGTGGCTTTGTGTTTGATAGATATTTGGAGAAGCTGTTCATCATACCACTGTTCTTAGGAAAAAAGAGCTATAGTCGGAATTAAATCTCAATCATGGTGGAAATTAACACATACAGTTCAAAAATATCATCATTTTCAGTCCATGTATTTTTATACATATAAATATTTAGATACATTATCCACAATGCAACTGAGCCGATGTTTATTTGTAGACTCTGGTGTGTTGAGTTGGTAGTTGGAAACGTAGTCACTGACTGGTAGCTGCAAGCTGAAGTGAGCAGCAGGCTACAGAAGCTCTCTACTTTTAAACTCTACAGCCCCAGAACTTCCTTTTTTCATTTTCAGACTTATAAAACATTCTCAGACAGCCCCAACTGGCACTCACTCACGTGACCGTAATTGAGGATATTTATCAAATTTTATGCAGCTCACTCTAGCGTCACAAACAGCTTTATAAAACTATTTTCACATATGAGGTAGACAGCACTCCCAAATGTGTGTAATAAGACTTGGATGTGTAAAATCTCAAACTTAAGATAAGGTGAGATACAGCAATATTATATTAGCAGAACCCTGCTCTGCTGCGTGGCGACTAGAGGCTTCTCTGTGCACCAGTCACCTAGCTAGTTCGTACCCCTGCATGTGTTTAGGGATGATCTGTAAATTGTATTGTCCGTCAATAAGCAGATGTTAGACATGCAAGTTTTATGTCAACCAGAAAGTGGTATTCTTCCTGCAGGGTCTTGCAATTGTTATCATCACACGAGGCAACATGTTTAGTTTGTTGCTACAACATGAGGCAAAACAGTTTTTGGTTGATTTGTTTGACCATTTTAATCAGCACCACAAAGTTCTGTCAAGCCAGATGTGAATGCCATCCAGAAAACTATTTCAGATGCCTTTACCACTGTTACACCATATCAGAAACCATTTCACACTCAGAAAAAGTAATCAAAGTAAATAGCTTTTTTGCATTATTTCTTATTTTCTATGCAGATACAGTCTCCTACAAAATCACCCCAGTCATTCTTGAAAAAGTTTGAAAAATTATTTTCAAAAAGAGTTATTTGGTAAAAAAAAAATCCATCCATCTATTATCCTCATTAGAGTCGTGAGGGGGTTGGAGTCTATCCCAGGTGACTTGGGGTGAAGACAGGGGACTCCCTGAACAGGTCACCAGTCTGTCACAGGACTACATATACAGACAAACAATCACACTCACATTCACACCTACGGTTAATTTAGAATCATCAATTAACCTCAGCATGTTTTTAGACTGTGGGAGGAAGCTGGAGTACCCAGAGAAAATCCATGCATGGACAGGGAGAACTGTGCAGCCCCTTATTTGGTAAAAATTTCTGTCTTTTTTCATACTGCAATACAAAATTGCAATGTCCGTTTTTTTTCTAATATCGTGCAGCCCTAGAGCCCACATTTAAAGTATATGGGTGAAATAGTGATGAGCATTTTTGTGAATCTGGTGGTGAAGTGCTCTAGTCTTTGGTCTGTTAACGACAGTGAATATTACACCTGAAGTTAACAAAGTCTCATCAGTTGGAGACTGATGAACGTTCTGTGAGTAGAGTGCTTATATTGAAGATGAGGCCATAATAAAAATACTCAGACAGCATATTTATGTACACTACCATTCAAAAGCTTGGAGTCACCCAGGCAATTTCATGTTTACCATAAAAACTCACATTTTTATTCATGTGCTAACATAATTGCATAAGGGTTTTCTAATCATCAATTAGCCTTTCTACACAATTAGCTAACACAATGCAGCATTAGAACACAGGAGTGATGATTGCTGGAAATGTTCCTCTGTACCCCTATGGAGATATTCCATTAAAAATCAGCCGTTTCTAACTAGAATAGTCATTTATCACATAAACAATGTCTACACTGTATTTCTGATTAATTTAATGTTATCTTCATTGAAAAAAAAAACTGCTTTTCTTTCAAAAATAAGCACATTTTTAAGTGACCCCAAACTTTTGAACAGTAGTGTAGTAAATCCAGATACAACATAAAACTTCTACCTTGGACAGCACGGGGCGGTGGACATTGAGACAGAGCAGCCAGGCAGTGACCAGCCTCTGCTGCTCCACATCCACTGCGTTCACATACAGAAAGCGGCTGCCAGCCTGCCATGGCTGCATCTTCAGCTGGAGCTCCTGCACTGCTGCAGGAGGCAAAACAAACACACCCGCTGGGTCCACCTACAGAGAAGGTGTGGGCAGTAAAAGCTGATTAGGTAGCAGTAAGGAGAAGAGATGATGCTGATTGGGTGGCATGTAAAAAAAAACAAAAAGAAAAAAAAGACACAATACAGGGAAATAGAGGGACCAGTCAAGAGACAGAGGGTGGAGAAGTAACACATTTAGTGGGAAGATGTAAATAAAGACAGAATTATTGGGAAAAGGTTTAACAGAGTCAGAAGAAAGTAAGGAAAGTGTACAAATTACAGAAGAGTGGGTGCAGAAAAGGTGAAAAAGCTTTGCCGGAAAAGGCAAAGAGAGAGGGCAGACAATGAAATGAGAGAAAGAACATGTAGAAAAGTAACAGACATAAGGAGGTGAGAATGAGATTTATTGTGTATCTCCTTTTCAATCTGTTGAGAAAAGCGAAGCCGTTCTCTGACGCTGAGCTTTATCCTGTTTTATAAGACTCCTTCAATGCATTCCACCATGAGCTAACCTGCCGAGAGCCAGATCAAAGTGGTCGCTGATGCATACGGTGAAATCTTTTAAAAATACATCTGTCGTTTTTTCAGCCAGTAGCCTATTCCCACAGGGAAAACATGTTTGGGTCGCACTGTACCCATGGTAGCTGTGACAGTCAATCATTTTTATTTTTTTAATATGGGTGAGCAATATGAAGTGCCATTTTCCTGCAGCTCTGTGTAAGGATTGTCAAACTCTCACTGTCTTTGTAGTCAGTTATGAATAAGAAATGATGTATTAAAAATGGAGGGCAATCTTACACTCCTGGTACATATCTTCATATGTTCAGAGAGCATACATCTTTGCTATTTTTGTAGATTGTGTCAAATCATGTCCTGACATGATTGCAGGAAGTAATGAGGGAACCTAATAAAATGAAATAAAGTGACATGAAAAGACTCATTATGCAGTCAATCTGCATTTGTATATTCTTGATAATGACTTGAATCTTAACCTGGAGTTATAACAAAAGAGACTGTTGCGATTCTATTGTTTCTTGCTGCTAGAAGAACAATTTGCATAAAATCATCTTAGATGAAAATTGCTAATACTGAAAGAAATTTGTCAAGAGCACAGCTCTCAACTTCTCATTAGATTTGTAAGAGGTTTGGTTGGAGCTGTTTTGATTCCACTGTTTCTTTGTTCTGTATGCTTTTTCTCATTTATGTCAGCTGTATTTTGTCCTGTTAACAAAAGCAGATTTTGTTTTTTTTTTAATTTTTTAACGGGGGTTAAATGAGAAATTACTTGCTCCAACAACATATTGCACATGAGAATTAAAGAACCTTATTTTAGCTGGAACATTCCACTTTTACATATTCAAAGCCTCTACTTGGTCATTGATTAACCCCTCTTCTTCTCCATGTATCAAGATTATATCAGTAGACTCAAATATGTAATTGTAAATATGCAACATAAAATGGCTTAAATGTAACTCTACACCATTGAATCTTCTAGAATGTGTCAAACTATGAAGTCCCAGGCTCTCTCTCCACACATCCTCTGCTTCTTATTGCATCTCAAGCACACCAGCTCACCTTTGACTTTGCTCAAACACTGTAAAAATACTCTGCAATACGCAATGGCAAGTGTTTATATTGGAGTAATTCACTTACACTTATTACATGTATATAACGTGAAACCATAATCGGAAAGCTCCAACCACGATGATCTAAATCCAGGTTTTTGAGACTGTCATTGGTATACAGGTGAACATACTCAGCCAAGGTGATGGCTGCTTATTTCACTGAAGATGTGAAGCTATGAGATGACATATGTTGTGAATCTGCACTTTACAAACTAAATTGAATTGAATTTAACATTAGTCAGCAATGGGCCCTTCAACTAGGAAATTGGGGGTTATATTCTATGGTAAACAATTATTGTCAGACTTGAATTTCATATTCACTCGTTGTTTGGTTAGGTTTAGGCATCAAAACTACATTGTTTGGTGTTGGAGTCCCACCCTATCTTATATGTAATTGGCTTGGTGAAAAGGAGCAACAGTAAGGCAATATAATAAAAAACCTAAAAAAAAAAAATGTTAATCATAAGTATCACCTGCAGGCCATGAAGAATTGAGTTAAAGTCTCCACCTTCACTGCAAAAACTCAAAATCTTACCAAGTCTATTGTCTTATTTTTAGTCAAAATGTCTCATCCCACTTGATTTAAGATAAATTCACTTAACAAGTGACATTTCAGCAACATAGAGGGACTTGTTTTAAGACAATGCATCTTAAATATCTTGTTTAGTTAAACAATCTTAAAATTAGCTTGTTTTGAGTTGAATTTTACAAGAAAACTCAAAATAAGTTTAACCCTCGCGTCGTCCTGTGGGACAAAATTGACCTATTTTAAAGTTTGAAAATGTGGGAAAAAAAAAAATATCTTCACAGTGAAGCTTCTGATGTCCACATTTTCCACATTTTTGGGAAATTTTTGAACATTTTTTGGTGGAAAAAAAGAGATATGAAAAATGTTTCTTCAGAACATTCACAAAAAAATCAACCAAAATCCAGCGAAATTTGCTGGATTTTGGTTGATTTTTTGTGAATGTTCTTAAAAAATATTAGAACTTTTACTGATATATATGTAATCATTTTAGATATTTTTAGGATTTTTTTGAAGATTTTTACTCATTTTTTTGAAAATATTTACAAGAATTTTCTTGCCAAATTTGGGGAATTTTTTTTTTTTTCAAATAAAACTTTTAAGGGAAACTTTTAAGGAATTATTGGAATTTTCTTCCTGAAGGTTTTGCAAATTTTCAGAAATTTGGGGAATTTTTTTGCAGATTTTTGGGATTTTTTTCAGACAAGGAAACTGTATTTTTGGTGCCCATAAATGAAGACAACAGGAGGGTTAATACATATCAAATTAGGAGGTTACATGAAAGCGAAAATCTATTTTTGAGTGAAAAACTGCTTCTTTTTTTTTTTAGCATGTCTGGCTTATTTTAAGACTTCTAAGCTTGACAATCCTGGTAAAATATAGCTTAAAATACATTTTCCCAGCTAATTTTGAGATCTCAATATTCTAAATATCATATCTTATTTCAAGAAATCTTACCAAGCCATTTTTCACTTGTTCTATTGGCAGATTTTCCTTGAAGTTCCTTGAAATAAGTTATTTTTTCTTGTTTTGAGAGGGGCATTTTTTTCCCCCAGTGTTCATGTGTTTAAAATCCAAAAGGAAACCACTGACAAACTATCCAAGCCAAACATGCATAACTGTATGTTAAAAATAAAATGTCCGATCCTAAAGCAACCTACTGACTCAATCCAAACTGACCAGAGGGAAATGAGACCTAGTCCAAAATCCAGCTGACCTCGGCAGACCAAATACAACAGAGAGAGCACACAAACACTGGCAGAAGCACGATGTTCCACAAATTAATGTGGAGCTGCTGTCCAAAATAGCAGCAATTCATATTATTTTACTTCCACTTCACACATTTGCCACAAAACACAAACTTTCCACTGCAATGATTATGACTCACACAAGACCCGAGCCAGTAGAGGGTCTGTTTTCATCCACTTGAGCATTAGACAGATTGAGACACAGAACTTAGACCCACATCAATACAACATGATCCTCCCTGACTCTGAACATTATGGTTTTTAGTCTTTCTGCTAGGGTCCAAGCAGACCTGAGGAGTTCTCTACTCTTCCCACTGTTGACAGTTCTTTTCTGTTTCAATAGATATTGTGGGAGGCAGTGGCTCAGGTGGTAGAGCAGGGTGTCTACCAACTGCAAAGACAGCAGTTTGATCTCTGGTCCCTCTGCATGCTGAAGTGTCCTTGAGCAAAACATTAAACTCAAAGTTGCTCCCAATGCCAGGCAGGCACCTTGCATGGAAGCTCTGTCGCCATTGGTGCATGGATGAGTGAATTGTAAATATGACGTGGAATAGTTATTGTGCACATCATTTGCAACTTAAAAAGGGTATTCAGTGATATGTGTACCTTAATTTCCTTGGGGTGTGATGAGAAACATTTGACCTTGCGAACAGCCTGCTTTCCTCTTAGAACAAGTGACTGGCAGCTCCTTTGGCCAGTCACACAACTGATGTCCACTCGCTCCAGGAAATGTACGTAAATCTGCCAGATCTGGGAGGGTGCTGCCATCCACTTATCACTGCAGAGAAAAACATCATCAAGAACAATTAAGCAAAGGCCCCTGGAGACACAAGGGATGCAGCATTCGGTTGGAGATGAGGAGGACTGATCTACGGCTCTGCTAGCATTTTAATAAGAAGAGCCATCGCCATCATATTCTCACTGCTGAGATGAAAGAAATGTAGTCTCAGTGGCTCTGGCTGATGAAGAGTAGGAGGCGATGCAGTCACCTACACAGCTCTGCACTGAGTGTGCTCTGAGCTGAGACACACTGAAAGAGCATCTGGGGATATCTGGAACAGAATTCAAGTGATATTGCAGACACAACATCGGTAATTTTTGAAGCTGCTGATGGGTTACATGTTGTACAAATGACACATTGATTAGGCATGCAAGTGTGGTATGCAATGCTATACTGTATAGTAATGTCCTAATATTTTCATAGTGTAGAATTGCTTTGTTTTTTTTTTTTTTTTTTTTTTTTTTTTACAAAATCTGCTTTTAAAAATAAGTCACAGAGAATAAAATTATTTCGCTTACATATCAGGATTTTAAGCTCAGATTTAGTTATTTTTCAGATGAAATCACACGATTGGTTCAAGGACTGAAAATCTGATGATTCTTTCTGCTTTGACAGTTTGTGGCTCTGATAAATGGTGTAATTTTGTGGTTTTTAAAAGACAGCACACTTCATATCTGCTGGTGGGTTTTGGGATTCGGAAGGTTTCTCATAGGAAACCATTTATTAGCTGTCGTGCTCTGTAGCAAAGTTCTTACAAGCAGGTCCTTGTTTTCTTTGTATCTAGAACGAAAGGAAGCATTTGCGTGTGAATGAGCATATGCATTTTGAAATCCACATTTCTGTGCACTAATAGTATATAGATAGCAGCTAAAAAATACACTTGCAAATGTTTATTGAAGAAGACAATAAATGTGACCTGATAGTAAGGCCTCGAGTATGCAAGTGCTATATGAACCAGGACAAAACTTCATCATGTCCATAAATGACAGAGCCCTGACGTCACATGACAGGCAAACACTGGTCTTGCAAATTAAACAAGTGCACATAATACCAATGGAGATTTGGAGAACCACAGGATAGATTCTGCAGTTTTTTGCAGACAGACCACCAAACATCTGATTAGTTAATTAATTCAAGCTTGTGTGAAAGATTTAATTAGTCCAAAACAGAATGCTTCTTCAGGCTAACCTGTGTGTGCTTGTGCTCACTGTGTGCAGTGTGCCTGGTCAGTAAATAATACATACGTGAAAACCATCACAAAGAACATTTTTATGTGTGGACTGGGACTCCCTGGCACTTTCAAGTACACATCCTGGGGCTCCCCTGGCACCTAGACAGAAACAAGAGTAAAAGGCAGGAAGGTGGTAAAATGAAAGGGTCAAAGACAAAGAGAGGCAGAAATAAAAGCACATTAGCACTTTAAAAGTGTGGCAAGATGCAAGAGCAAGCTTTATATCTATTAAAACAACTTGCAATTCATGACAGGAGAGTTAATAGAACATGCTTTCTGCCTAAACAGTTATCACTTCAGTAATTAATCCCCCAGTAATATTAATGTGGGTTATTTGTAGCAGGATCTGAAACATCTAAGACAACAATGTCATTGTCTCACCAACATCCTTGTCTGGCAGATAATGTTTGGGTCACTGCAGCGCACAGACATGTTAGTCCTGGTGTCTGGGTCTCCAACTGGTTAACCCATAAATGAGTGAAGATATAGAGGGAAAAAAGAATTAAAGGAAAACACTGACAAGATTTGAACTAGAGGGTGTATTTTAGCGGTGTTAATGAGAGAAACAAAACACCTAGCCAATCCAAGTCTCGTGGGATATATTGGATTCATACATGTGTATACACAAACATGACTATGTTCTGTACATCCTGCACCATTTTCCTCATTTTGTCCATTACATTTTTTCTTGCTTGTCATTTCTTGCTTTATTTTCAGATACTTCAATGTTGTTATTACCATTTTCTGTGGTTGTCTCTGACATTTGGCTAAAAAACACAATGTAATAAAGGTAGAGTACATTCTTCAATTCTGTTTGCTAAACCTTGTCATGTAAACATGTTATTGTATTTGTGCATGTGCACATTTACTCACTCTTTCAAGCATTAAACCAGTACTGAAATGGCAATGATATGCAACTGAATAAAATATAATGAATCTGATATAGAACTATTCAATCCAAGCACAGTTAGTGGAGCCTGAATACGAGCTGTGAGATAGTGAGTCAGGTTAATAAGGTATTGCTGGGGTAACATGCGCAACCTGTAGGGTCGTGCCATGGTGGCAGGCGGATGGCCTTCTTAAGGAAACAAAGCTCAGGGTGGTAAAGTCGGAAAGTCTGGTCCACAACATGAGGTGTTGGCTCCACATTCACTTGGCAGATGGCCATCGGCTTGCCATCTTCTGCTCTGAATGTAACCTGTGAAGGAAAGGTGAAAAGTCAGTGGTGTTAGCAGCACGCTGCTCCCCAGCCTGATGTTAGATATTCCGTGCAGTGAAAGAGCTTTTACATCAATGGGGCTTAAACGCTCATCTCACTCAACTCAGTGAAAGCTGAACCACTAAAACAATCACAGCTGGTTGAGAAATTCCTTCAAGGAGAATGACAATTTATCACAAATTTATGTGCTTCATTTTTAAGTTTCATTTCTAGTAATGACAACAATGTTTTCGACAAAGTAATAGCTGGACCTTGGGAATAGCATATGAGAACAAGTCAATAGTTGTTCATTTCATGTATAAATACTAATACTTTCAAGTTATGGCCTTGGGGAGAACTTGTATTGCATAATCAGTTGTGCAGTTTGACCACTGTATTCAGCAAGAAAGTATCCAGTAATTCATCAACAAAAAAGCTCAATTTAGAGAAATGTCATTAAATTAAAAAGTGTAGCTGAAGTATAAATATTTTGTCTTGTGCATCACTCAGATTTTTTGTCAGACCCCTTAGGCAGTCCAGAGTTCCACTGATATACTATTTTGAGGTAAATCTGAAAGTAAGCATACCTGAAATGTTGGTTGAAAAGTAGAGTAGTAAGTTAATGTTAAACCACAATGCCAGACTGTAAACTGTGACAGATTTTAACATCATCATTTTCTCATACAAATAATTTTGGCGATATATAATGGGCTGCACAGTGGCTCGGGGGTTCTAGCTCGCAGCTAGAAGATCCCCGGTTAACATCCTGGTGTGGGCCTGGGATCTTTTCTCAGTGGAGATCATCATCAATTAAGATTAATGAGCCCGTCCCAGAAAAAAACATGCAAGCGGAAGCCATAACATTACCTCCACTGTGTTTCACAGATGAGCTTGTATGTTTGGGATCATGAATAGATCCTTTCTTTCTCAATCTTTAGCCTTTCCACCACTTTGGTAAAGGTTCATCTTTGTGTCATCAGTCCATAAAACTTTGCCCCAGAATTTTTTGAGGCTCATCTCTGTACTTTTTTGTCAAATTCCCGGATGGCCTTCCTATTCTTCTTGCTAATGAGTGGCTTTCATCTTCTGGTGTAGCCTCTGTACTTTCGTTCATGAAGTCTAATCCGAACAGTAGATTGTGAGACCTTCACTCCTGCCCTTTGGAGGTTGTTGCTGATGTCACTAATAGCTGTTTTAGGGTCTTTCTTTACAGCTCTCACAATATTTCTGTCATCAACTGCTGCTGTTTTCCTTGGTCTACCCATTCTTTCTTCTTCAGGACATTCCAAATGGTTGTACTGGCTATGGCCAATATTTTTGCGACAGCTCTGATTGATTTTCCATCTTCTCTCAACTTTACAATTGCTTGTTTTTCACCCATAGACTGCTCTGTGGTTTTCATTTTAATTACACCTCTAACTATAGATGCAGTCTTCCCAGGCAAAACTCAAATGTGAAACTGAACATGGATATTGAACGCTATTTATTGTTTGAATAATCAAAGTAAAAAGACACACCAGGGCAACAACACCCACCTGTCAGTCACATGTTCCAATACTTTTTCTCACATGAAAAAATGGGTGAGTTCAAACAAAAGGTACTCTCTTCTAAGTTGTGTATCAGACTCAGATGTAAATACCTGGATATAAAAGCTGAAATGTTGATCTCTTGTCTCATATTCATCATTTGATGTCAAACCCAAATGTTTTCAGTCTACAGCAGAAATAAAGGAACTGGCCTCATTGTTCCAATACTTTTGGAGGGGAATGTTTAAGAAGTGGTAGCATAACAACTAATTTTATTAGTTCAGCTGAGATTTCGTTCCTGCTTTCTTTATGTGTGTGGGACCCTCAGACAATGCTGGTTCTCTGTCATTACATATTTAGAGAATACCTATATTCTAATTCCTTTATTCTCTTTAGTGAAATACAGAAGAGGAATTGCAATGTTTTCTTCCTTAGACACTCTTGGTCTCGCTCTAAACAAGATATACAGTTTTTTTAAAGAACCCTTTGAGAAGTTTTTTATTATTATTATTTTTGAAATTCACCAGAGAGTATGAAGATGATGGAAAACGCTGCACACTGGAATATAAAAGTTGGTTGCAATCCAAGTACTGAAACCCCCACAGACTGGTTGGATATGCTTTGAAGATTGCTGCATTAAAATAGCCCTCAGGATCTGTGCAAATCAACACAAATGTGGTTATACATTTGCACTAATTCCATATAGTTAGATATGATAGGTGGTACTTATACACACACTTCAACATAGGCAAACACACTGGAAATCCTAACCTAACACCATCTTAAAGCTGGCTGGCAGCTGTGTCCTCTCTGTCCCTGTACCTGTCTGCAGCCTTTTTTTGTTTATTGACTGTCAACACTCATCTCAGCTCATACTATGCAAAGGACTCTGACATGATTTATGTTATGTTCTGGTGCTATATAAATAAAACTAAATTGGTTTCTGTAACAGGATGCAAAATACAACAACAGTAGAGTTTCAGTTAAATGAGCCAGATTACAAACTACAAATAGGACTGGGAGTAGATATGTTTACTGACAGCTAGAGTCATTTTCTTTGAAACTGACTGAACTTTTTTTCTACACAATTTACATTCAATAAATTGTAAAGGCAATTTGAAAACATATTTTTGAATTTTTTGCAAATTTATTAAAAATTACAAAGTGGAATATCTCACTCACAATGTATCAAGGGACTTTTCTATGCAGACTGTGGTCAAGTACATGCTTTTCTGCTTTAATTATCCATTAGATGTGTCTACAACTTGATAGTTTAGAAAGGCACACGTCTTTCATATCACGTCCCACAATTCAAACTGCATGCCAGGACTAAAACCAAGTCATGAAGTCCTGAGAGCTCTCGGCAGACCTCTGTGGTAAATTTGTGGAGAGTCCTCAATCAGGACAAGAGTGTAAAACTATTGCTAAAGCTCTGAGTGTTCCCAGCATCACACCCAATAGTTGTGAAACTGAAGAAGTCTGAATCACCAGGACTATTCCTGGAGCAAGTATGTCCTTGGTTCGGAAGGAGAACAAGAACACAACATTAACAAAGCTTCAGCAGTTCTCTGCAGAGATGAAGAACATGCCGAAAGGACGAGCATCTTACTACCACTCCATCAGTAAGAGTGAGCCCCCTTCAAGTTTGTCAAAGACATTCAAAAGAATCTCAGAGCATGAAGAGAACATTCTGTGAACTAAACTAAATTTTTACTTTCTGGACAGAACTCTAAGCACTATGTCTGGTGAACATGAAATGCACGCTGGAGTAACACACATTAAATCCAAATATCCTTTCTCATAGCTGTACTTTTGGTATGAGACTATTCAAGAAGATAGCAAACCCGAAATTTTCATCCAAATGGAACATCTACGCTAGGAAACCAGGTAACACTGGTTGGATGTTAAAAAAAAAACCACACACACAATTTAAGTCCCTCTTGGAGACAACAGGACGTCTCCTAGCTTCCAAAAGAACTGATAAGGATCTCAGTGTCATCACTGACACCTGGCAGACGTCTTGACCACAGACCCACAGAATTCCTCACTAAGACCGCCCGATCTTTCCCTCCGAAAACAAAGAACTTTCTATAGAAGAATGGTGTTAACAGTTTTAAAACTTAAAATTAAGAAATTCCAACATCACTGAAGTGATGATCCCAAAACTCACAGCTCAATCCATGATATCAGGTTATCAGGATCAGTCTTAAAGAGAGCGCCTCACATCTGCAGTGTTTGTGTCTGTTCTGAGTCTTATTTTTACTATTGTTGATAGACAAGATATGTTTGTATTCTTAGCTTTATCAGATGTTTGCTATCATGTATCACGAAATTTTAAAATTTCTATGCATGTTTAGATCATTTATAATTATCTAAGGATTTCAGACCTGTCAATATGATAACCATTTAACAACCACACCCATATGTTTAAAAAAGTAATTTCAAAGTAAGTTCAACATAACCACTGTGGAAGTGAACACATGCATGACTGTTTAGATGCTGATTTGAATTTCACTCGAAAACTTTCTGTATATAAAAAAAAGCCACTGAAGTGCCACACAGTCTTTTCTTTAACTGTCAGGTGTTTCATTTTTTAAATACGGGCTCTCCTTTATTAAAATAGCAGTTTTGTTTTCCCCCAGAAATATGGGCTTTTGTCTTTGTCAACATGAGCTTTGTCACAAGTTGTTTTTTTTTTGTTTTTTTTTCAGCATTGCAAACTTTTTTCAGAACTATGAGCTTTGATTCTTAATATTTTTACTTGGGCATATTTTTTCCTTGCAGCTATCAAAACGTACCATCCTGTGTTTCAGCCAGCTCAGCCAGCAGATCTCCACAGAGACACCCTGCTGCAGTCCTCTCTTTCTATCTCCTTCTCCTGATGTCGCACACTGATCCTGCAGCTACTTCAAAGGCTATGTCAGTATTGCTGCTAAAGGGGCAAATTCAGAAATTCTAATTGGCCTCTCAAATTCCGATTACATCTGGAGGTGTCCCTGATTTTAACAGAGTGAAATTTTTAAATTTTCAAAGTGTGGCTATGCTACATAGCGAAATACAGAGAGGTTTTAAATAAAAACCCAAGTACATGCAACCTTTAGCGCCACGTTTGTCCAAAGCATACAGAGATGTGTCCCTGATACACCCAGCCACAGCCCTTACTTAAACCCCACAGAATCTTCACAGTTGCAGAGAAAACTGAAGACAACAGTTTACAGCTCCTTCACATCCGGGCTGACAAAGCTTGAGAGAATCTGCCGAGACAAATGGAATAAACTGCCTGATATCCAGGTGCAAATTGTACCAAAGAGGACTCAAAGCCATAATGACCGACGAAGAGGCTTTAAGTATTGAATTAAGGGTAAATTGTAAATTTTACTTTCGGATTTTTAATAAATTTGAAAAAAATCTAAAAATGTATTTTCACTTTGTTAATTTGACAAAGTTGAATTCAATATGAAAGCGTACAGTGTTGTGTAAAAGTATTTGTCCCCCTACATATATCTTCTATTTTTTGCATATTTATCACATTTAAATGTATCAGATATTCAAACAAATTTTGATAAAAGACAAAGACAACCTAAAAAAAACACAAAAGGCCATTTTTAAATCATGATTTCATTTATCGAAGGAAAAATGCTATCCAAAATCCTCCTGGAGAATATCCATAATCAGTTCATGATCTAAAGGTCAACACAAATGGGTTCTACAGTATGACAATGATCCAAAGCACACAAACAAGTCCACCTCCGAATGGCTCAAAAAGAACAAAATGAGGGTTTTGGAGTGGCCGACTCAGAGTCTGGACTTGAATCTAATTAAGATGCTGTGGCAAGACCTGAAAAGGGCTGTTAATGGTCAAATACAATCTATTATGGCTGAATTCAAGATACTTTTTGACAGCACTGTCGATTGGTGGAAAATTTTTTCCATTTAAAATTGAATCTACAACAAAACCAAGTCTGCAAAAGGTAAAGAAATATTTCCATCGTTCAATCAAACCTCTTCAGTGCTATGAACCAAAAAAAAAAAAAATAAATAAATAAATCCTAGTGATGAACAGGACCTTCATTATGACTACATAACAGATTAAAATACCCCCAAATTACAAATTCCCTACAGTCTGAAATTAACTGTCCATAATTTGGTCATTGAACACGCAGCAGCTGTCCAAACTGTTGATGTGTCAGATATGCGGGGCTAATGCTGACCTGCAGGAGTGGCCCATATCTGGCTCTGGTGATGTGTGTTGACTGACAGCAGTGCCAAAACTGGCATCCTGACAGCTCTGCTGTTGGTGCATGTCAGTTTTAGCGGGACACAGATTTGATCCAGACACGACCTCTCTGACCTCTTGACAGAATTTCTCCTCAGAGCAGCAGTGCTGACACTGGCACACAATACACACAAACTATGGGCAGACACACACACACACTTGGCAGAGTAGCAAGTATTCTGTCACCCTGTGCAATGGGAGAGCTTTGGGGTACTGTACTCAATGTGAACAACAGGATTACTGTGAGGTCCAACAGTTTAGCAAGCACTGATGAATGTCTTGTTTTTGTCAAAAAAAAAAAAAAAAAAAAAAATATATATATATATATATATATATATACATATATATATATATATATGAGAAACAGAAGTTAATTTTGGTGACAGCTGTAGCACACAGGAGTTGCAGAGAACACAACATCCCATGGAGATAATACAGCACATCATCTTATCTACAGTACATTCCAACAACCACATTCACATTTCTTCTCACTCCTCTAAAATTATTAAATATTATAAACAGTTGAATAAGTGCTTAAAATGCTAAAATAACTTCAGAGTAATGCTGTATGTGCACGGTTCATTTAAAGTAGATTAGCCAGACATGTCAAGCTTTCCTCCAATCTAAGATAGTTTAATTCTCCAGCCTGACATTAGGCAGTTGGAGAAGACAACCAATCTTTAGTGAGATAAAAGTGATTTCCAGCATATAATTTTGCCCAACAATCTCATCTGGCTAGTGTAACTTTTTTTAATAGTTGACACTTCAAAGTGTTCTTTGTGTCTGAGCTGTGACTGTGTGAGAGAGGAGGGAAAAAGCAGTGCGCTACCACTCCTCAGAGAGTTGTCTTGGAGTGTGTGTACACTACATGTTGTTAGACTTAGACATGTAGAAGATGGTTAAACTGACTAAATTCCAAATCAAAAGCTTTAAGCTTATACATTCAGTTTAGGTGGCCTCATCTTCCTCTGCTCTCCTGAATCCAACAATTGATTTATATACCCTAAAGTGCAAAAAATGTTACACTGGACTTTTGGAATCAAAGGTATAATAATAGCAGAAAACCATACTGTACATCTAAAATGCACCTTAAATGCATAGCCTACTGTAATTCCAGCCTGTAGACAAAACAATCTCGATTGTGAGGTTAAAGACTTTATATTTGTTCCAGATCTATCTATTTTGACTGTAGATGGTGCAATATGCAGAAAATATTGCACGAGGCATAAGTAGCACATTCAGTACCTTGATAGTTTTGGCAGTGATACTACTGGACAGATTCTTCTTGGCCACCTGAGAACCTTTGCCTGTAGGTAGGAAGCTTGGTCCCTGTGAGGATTTGATAAGAAACAGAACTGCTATCAAAATTGAACATCTACCCAAAAGTAGCAAATGACTGCAAAGAAAACACAACATCTGCACAGCCAGCAAGAAAACTGTAAATGATCACAACAAGCAGAATATAACCAACGGGCATAAAACCTCCAGAAGATAAGAGCAGATTTATTTTGAACTGTACTTCTGGCATCAAATTAAGTCAGACTTGCTTATACAAGAGTATAACTTGGAATAGATCAGCTATGGTTAATAAGCCCTGAGGTGTAGTGCTATTTATATTAATAATCAAATTTCATAACCACTCCACCTCATATTCACATGGTGTTGGTGTACCAAAAACCCATGTCTGGTACGCTCAAGGTCAGTGAATTTTAAAAGATTTTCTTAGACTGGCATCAATATGTGGAGTTTTAAAATAGCATTTCACAAGTTTGAAGGAGTTGCTTTGATCTTTCATCTTCCTTCAAGATGTGGTGACTGTTTCTTACTGTAAAATAAATCCAACCATTGCAAGTGTTCAGCCATAACATCTGATTTAAAAATGCTGCATCCAGAAATTATTATCATTCCTGGAACATGGTTTTCACAGAAAATAAGATCACATTTTTGAAACGCTCTGTCAGAATCAAACTCTGGTCTGCACTGTACCTGGAGGGCCATTGTGTGGTCACAGAGAAAGCTCTGATATTTCAGGGGGATGTGGATGCTCTCTTTGGGCCGCAGGTAAACCCTGGGACCCGGGGCACCCTCCTCCAAGTGGAACATGTTCTCCTCCAGCGCAGTCGGAGTTCTGGTTAGTGCTTTGAAGTAACGCCACTCCTCAGTGTTAGTGATGACACTGAATGACAAGATTAAAGGACACAAATGAGATGAAAGCAGCTCTTTCATATTTTTAGGTGATTCATCCAGGATCAGAGCTGGTCTTATTACACAATCATAAATAACAGTCTATTATTATGTTACGACAACATGGTGCTGAACAGAACCACAACGTCATGTTTCTATTAAAGATACTAAGGATGGAGTTGCAAAAGAGAGTGTCTCCACTTAGGAGCATGAATTGTAGAATTCTGAGTGTAAAGTAGCTGTTTCATCTTATGGTACATTAAGGCGAACCAGCTGGTGAGGTGGACTATCCACAAAAGAAAAAAAAAAGAAAAAGGAAAAAAAGTGAAAATGTGCTCTGTAATTGTCCAGAAGCTTTCCCAAAGTTTTGGACAGATTAACGAATAGAATCATGAAAATGTTAATTTTCCAAGGTGTTAATTGTTCTTTTATGCATTGTTTGTCTATATTTCATAACCCCTCACCCACCACATCATGTTAGAGACAGTAATGATACAATTTCACTATTTCTGTTATTTATTTATTTATTTTAACATGGTTACTAATAATACCATGCCTAAAATTACTTGTGCCCTTTGAGAAACCAAACCCCTTGACAAAACCATGTGTGACAATAGGAATGGTGTTCTTGGGGTTCAGTTTTTCTCAATTTTTTCTCCAAACAAAAGGAACACTCCCATGTCCATCCTCTTTATTTTCCTCTCATGTGACCAAAGTATTTATGATCATAAGCTTTTGTATTTATCTAACTGAGTTTTTCCAGCTTTTGTATGTCTGTCTTGGTATGTCTTGGAAAAATGAGTCCTTCTTTGTTGGTGTCCATGGAGACCAATCTTGTTTAGTGTCTCCAAAATTTGCAACTAAAACTTATGAGGTTCATCAGGAAGGCTTTGGAGGTGATTCATATGTATGACTTGGCCTCTTGCCAGTGGAGGGGGTGGCTTTTGACTTCATACCCGGACTTTTGAGACGCTTTTCGCACTGTGGAACTAATCCTTGTTTTAGATGATGCATTGCACTGTGACCAATGGAACTTGAAAACTTAAAAAAATGCTTTACTTTCTTGTCTTGTTAGTAGCTGCTATGCATAGCTCTCTCAGTGATGGACACTAATAACAAGCTTGCTTAGCTCTTTGGTTTAGACCATGACGTGTAATGACAAGGACCATGATGAGGGAATTACTACAATATTTGAATTAAAATATAGTGGGTTAGATTGGTAGATTGAAGGTAGTAATTACAAAGACTGTCTGGAATGGTATAGAAACTGCATTTTATCCAAAGACTGTGACAAGTTCAGAACAGTATGAATGATTTTGGGTATGTTTTATAAGTAAAAATGTAAAATAACAGAAATATTTAAAATCCATCATAAACACTCCATGTCTTACCATCATCATTTCTAGCCAGAGAACACCTACTGATCAAATAAAAACCCAAGTAAACATCAAACTGTGGCCTGACTATGAAAACAGGGCATCACTTGCTCCTTTAATGATGACACCTATAATGACTCCAAATTTTTTCTGGTTTGCTACTTAACAATTTAGCCCCATCTTCTTAAAGCCAACAAGCTGCCTCCCCAACTAAATTGAATAATAAAATGTAAGGTGTTTGTGCGTATGTAAGCTGGAGGAAAAGAACTCAAGAAGCTATAAATAAAAGATGACACCAACCACATCCTGACTCCAACTCTACATAACGACATAGCGTGAAATTGATACTTGTTTTCTCATCTAATGCTTATAAATAAAGCAAACAAGTGGGGGGGGGGGGATCCTAAATCTTTCACGAGTGACCAAGAGATATGGAAAAGCACTGGAAAACACATTCCATCTGCACCAAAGTGAAAAAAAAGAAAACTGACTAGAATAGAATAACTGATGCTATGTATGTCTAAGAACTGAGGTGAACTAAATTCTACAGTCAAGCAGTCACACCACTCACACACACTATTTTTCTTTTGATTACCGACAGCAGTATGAAAAAAGGTGTATAGAGGTCAGTGACGGTCCCCATCCACCCCACAACAAATGGATTTCCAGGGAGAAAAGAACAGGAACAGATAACACATTCCAACAGAGGGAGGTCTCGTCTCAACACTTTCCTCTTCCTTTGAATACAAAAATTTCACGCACAAATGCATAAAGGGGAGTGCTGCTTTAAACTTCAAAGGTTCCAAGCCACGGGCATGGAGAGGGAAATTTGTCTCAATAGGAGAGTGAGAGTTTATTAATTTTTCAGGGCCCCACCTCACTAACATTAGGAAAAGATGCAACAGTAAATTCCATGAAATTTATTTGGAGATTCCCACCTGTGCGCTTGGAATAAAACATGTTGCCTGTGGCTTGTCATGACAACAAAGAGTGTTTGTGTATTTGTGCTTCACATGAGCCTCCATGAAAAAACCATGAGAAAATAGAACAAGGTCGGAGGTGAGGGGAACAAACAGATTGGAGCAAATAGATTTCAAAAGAGAGAGGAAATAAAATAAAGACGATGATTAAAAAGATAGCAAGAGGAAGAAAGGAGTGAATGCAGAGTTGAGAAAGCACTGAGAGGAAGACCGATAATGAGAGAGAGAAATAATGAGAGAGAAAGTATTGAGGAGAGGAGTTCTACTGTTTTCTATCTCTCTACAGTCGAGCAGTCTTTGCTCACACTGGGCTCTGTGAGGCAAAGTGTAAAAAGTAGTCATGCAAAATGGATGGCAACAGGTAGCAAATGTGTCCTCCTCGTCAAGAGGAGCCTCCGGGCTGGAAACCAGGGCAGACATCAAAGCTCCATCCAGCCTAGCCATTCACTAAGTACTCTCAGTTCAAAGTCTGTTGCTGGATTTCCGGATGAGGGTCAGACTTTTTTCTTGCTTGTTTCTGTAGAACAAAGAGCTGACCCAAGGCCAGGTTTATGCTCTCCAAAAAACATCTTGTCAAATATTGGCTGAGATATAGACTAACCTCTGTGAACTGACCAAGCTGCAGTTCATTTAGTCCAAGGTAAGAGTTACTGGGGTCAGCTGTGTTGTTATTGTACCTGTTCCAGCCTGTTCTGTTACAGCTAATGCAATATATAATAAAATTCTATGTTTTTATAATTGCATGTTTTTGTATTTCACTGAAGGCACTTTAATAATGACAGGAAGTTGTCAGTATCAGGCGGTTTTCAGTATGATGAAGCAAGTCAGTATGTAATTGAAAATGGCGAATGAGAAGTTTGTTGTTGGAAACTTTCTCCAGCTACTAGTGTTAATGGTTGCTAACTGATATTCTACAATAAGCTCATATGAGAGTAATTACAAAAAAATAGATCCAAAGACGAGTGATTTACATTAAAATATGTTGTCGTATATTTCATTTTTAGGTTGAGAAAAATAGAATTAATACATACAACTTGTAATGTTAAAAGGTAAATTCTATGAAGGGATATCATTTATTTTTACCCTGATGTTTACAATGTATATTTTTTACATGTTAAAAGCAAGCATGGCATTTATCATGCCTTTTGTTTGTTTCAGTTACACCCTTCTCTTAATGTCAACGAACCTGTGGATAAGAAGTCGAACGTCTTCAGAGTCTTGATGTTTGTAAGGCATTTATCTGGCAGTCAAGTTATATTCAGCACATATACCGAGGACAGTACAGAGACCCTCAGAAAATTGGCAGATGATTACTTTCAAAAAAAATTTCATTAATTCAATAAACAATTTTTAGCAAATAAATTTGATCCATCCATACCAGGAATTTGGATGCAGGGATTTTTCTCAAAAATCCACCAAATTATGTCTTTTTTCTGGGAAATATCCCTTTGGATTTGTCAAAGTTTGCATGTTGTCTTTCATTCATATCTGTGTTCCATTTTCTAAATCTCCTGTCTTTCTAGACCTGCCACTCTCACATGCCCTGCTTTCCAGCCACTGGTTCCACCACAGTCAAACACATTACAACACATAGCAATACTGTTGATCTATCATGAAATACCACAGTGTCATAAAATATAAGCATGTTCGTGGCAGTGCTGTACTTAGTGAACTCTGCATCTGACTCATGAGTGCAGCAGCAGGGCCACATCAAATGCAGGAGCTTCCTTGTTAATTTACACCTTTCAGGCTTTTGGTAGAGGTGACAGACGGTTGGTGTAGAATGTCACACTGCCTCATTGAGAGATAAGTAAACTAACAGGGTGCTAAGCCAGCGAGAGGACAGATGCAGGGATTGATTACTCTCAATTAGACCTGGTAGGCCCGGTGGCCAGGCTATTGCCATAATGATTCATCCACGGTGCACTGCAGACTTTGTTGATCAATGTGATACATGTTAATCCAAAGCTCAGGCGTGAGCAGAATCCATAACAAAAGACTCAGAGTGTGGGGATTAACAATGATGCTAAGGAAACATGGCACGGGTACCAAAAATGGGTAACCAAGGGAACATCAGTCATAATGGCGCTTATGTTTGGATTAAGGGGATATTTAGCATCTCTCCAGCATTATGTCTGTATCTGTGCCAAGAACAACTGATTGTGCTATTGAAGGAGCAAGAATCTTATTTGTCCGTGGACCTATCGTATTTGTGTGACGGAGTGAGATATTGAAACATAATGCATACTGGTGGGTAGGATTCCAGAAAATATTTGAATATCTTGCATTATTTTATCTATTCATGTTGACATATGCAAAATTTGTTCAGATAAATGGGTCAACTGAGTCATTTTTATACAGAAAACAAATAATCTGTCTTGTTTTTTTAATGAAAAACACATCTCAAAAATTGCAAAGAAATTAAAAGGTTCCTAATGTGCCCCTACTTCAGCAAATGAACGAACATCTCATATGCACCCAGCATATGTCTTTCAACCTTTTAGCTGCAAGCACTGCAAATATGGTTCCTTTTACCTACGACTGTATAACAAACATGTAATATTAATGAGCTGCATTTCACTCAATGTTTCATACTCATTCTGTTGCCTGAGAACAGACACAGAAAAATATGTAAATGAGAGCATCTTTAACAATTTATTTATTATTTATATATATTAAAATGCAGTATATGAGCGCAAAGAGAGCAGGAGAGCAGCAAGCAGACGTACAACTGGTCTTTCGGACACACAGTGACCTATCCAGAACCTGTTTATGGGTTTCACAGAGCTCTAAAAAGATCAAAGCTAATGGTAATATTAGCCCCATTAGCTAACACTGCATGTGGTAACACTAAGGATTACGGTGACATTGCCATCAGAAATAAAAAGCAATCCACTGGGCCTTCAGTTCCCTGAATACTGGAAATGTATGAAGACTCTTGTATTTACTCTTGCAGAAAACAGCAGAACATTTATTTTGCTTTGCTCGTAGCTGAGATGTTTTAGAGTTAGCAGAAACAGCTCTATAAAGTTAATATAACCGGTGGACTGAGAGGCAGCTGCTCATTCTGAATGGTTCATCCAATAACAGCTTTTAAGTTTTTAAAACATACAAAAAACAACAGATTTTTTGCCATGACGGACAGACCTATAAAATATGCACGTTGTGCTTGTACCCCAGAGCCAACCCTGCCTAATACTCACACTAACTGTCTTGCATACACGTTCAGCAATGTGCAATACCCAAAGGGCAACATTAGCTATACTACTGTTTTTATAACTCCAAATATAAAAAAAGCTATCTTTAAAAGAATAAGCTAACCCACTGTTTTCATAGATACACTTGCACATACATTTTTCCCTACTAGATAGATATTTATATTTGCATATTTGTTATTGGATTTTTAAAAATGCCTGATTGTGTAAATGCACTGACAGGAATGCTGGTTAATTTTGTTACACATTGTGTAATGACAATAAAGAAATTCTATCTTATTTTATTCTAGTATATTCTGATCTAATCTATAATTGGGTGTGTTTTTTAAGAACCTTGTTTAACACAAAAATTTCAATAAATCAGCTCATTTGCTCATTGCCTATTATGCACTTTGACATGTTACAGTGAGAAAAGCACAGAAATATACACTATATTGCCAAAAGTATTCGCTCACCTGCCTTGACTCGCATATGTACGTAAGTGACATCCCATTCCTAATCCATAGGGTTCAATATGATGTCGGTCCACCCTTTGCAGCTAGAACAGCTTCAACTCTTCTGGGAAGGCTGTCCACAAGGTTTAGGAGTGTGTTTATGGGAATTTTTGACCATTCTTCCAGAAGCACATTTGTGAGGTCACACACTGATGTTGGACCAGAAGGCCTGGCTCTCAGTCTCCACTCTAATTCATCCCAAAGGCGTTCTATCGGGTTCTATCGGCTTTATTTAGGAGCGAGAAAATGTCACGACTGGATTTGTTGCACAGGTGGCATCCTATCACAGTTCCACGCTGGAATTCACTGAGCTCCTGAGAGCGACACATTCTTTCACAAATGTTTGTAAAAGCAGTCTGCATGCCTAGGTGCTTGATTTTATACACCTGTGGCCATGGAAGTGATTGGAACACCTGATTCTGATTATTTGGATGGGCGAGTGAATACTTTTGGCAATATAGTGTATGTCAATAATAAAATTCTCCTTGTATTGTTTATGCTTGGTCACACTAATTTGTCTAATTTACTGTGACACTTCAACAGAGCAAGCCATCATTAATTAGTTAAACTTGTGCGTTTCACGGTATGACAAGTCAAAATGTCTACTGTGACAGAAGACCAATTTGGCACTGTTAATATTTGGCTACAAACTGGTATATGTCCATCTTACTGATATAGATGAAGAGTATTTTTTCAAACTTCATTTAGTATCACAACTGCATAAAAAAAGACTGTAGAGGTCACAAGGACAACAGCAATGTGTTTGATAAGCTAATGTTACATGGTAATAAATCAGGACACTACTTTTTCTACACAGTACCAACTATACACCAGAGGCCATGCATAAGATTTTTCACATGGCCTTCGGGGGCCTATTTCTTCTCTTTATCTCTTGTTTTACATGGATCATATCCAGAGTAATGTTTCTTTAATGCTGTCTACTACTTAGCCCTTTGTCTTCAAAAGGTATTACAGGCAACGCTTGATGCAAAAAATGGTGGTGAAAATTTTGAGGACAAGATGGATGGCTTAACTGTCACTTCACAGAGCCAGGTTTTGGATTGGATATGTCTCCCAAATAGACTCCGTCAAACAGATTTTACAAACTATCTCCAGTGCTTTACCATCACCTTTGGAAACACCTTCAGAATGTGTGAACACAATTTCACAGTGGAGTATGACTTGTTACATTCTGATAATGGCAAACACATACAATACAGAAACAGATGCTCACAGTTTGTGTAATAGACTGGGGACACCTACAAACTTGTATAAACCATACCAATTAAAGATGAAAAACATCTTAGTTTCATGAGATCAAATCTTTGTAGTGGTAAATAGAATTGTACTAAACAGTTTTAGGATGGGCTGTCACCCTGATACTACCCAAAAGTCCCCAAACTGTTTGCAGAATATTACCTGAGTTCTGGGTCATCACTGTGAATGGTGACAGTCTGAGGAACATTGAAGGGATTCTTAAGGACAAACTCCATGTACTCAGCAGAGCCCAGGCTGGCATAGAGCAGGTGCTGGGTGGTGATTGCCTGGCTCAGCATGTTGGTGATGCCCTCCGCCTTGCTGCGCCCTTCACTGGGTTTGAACTGATGAAGGTCTCTGGCCATCCTGACTTCCTTAGTCCAATCCTAACACCCAAGAACAATGGCGAATGCTGAAAAATGTTTCAGCGCAGTGCTAGACTGTGCATTGTAAACATCAGTGTAATTTAAGTTATAAGTGTAGTTTGATTGCCTTTTTTTTAGCAGTTGGCACGAGGTATTCAGCATGTTGCACTAGCTAACTGGTAGCATCACTCACTACCTGGAGCATCTCCTAAACAGGCCTGGGTCAGTTGAATGTGGCAGTGCTGTTTGGATTGGTAGCATTAGCAATGAGCAGTTAGCTTGCACTAGCTAACTAGTAGCATCAGCACTAGTCACTACCTGGAGCATCTCCTAAACGGGCCTGGGTCAGTTGAACATAGCAGTGCTGTTTGGATTGTGTAGGAGCAGCGTGAACTGGCACTGAGGGGGGAGGTGAATCTGGGACGCCAGAGTTCACCTCCTAGCCTCCTGGAGGTGTTGTGGGACTAAATAGGCGAAACACCGTTGAAGGGAGGTTTCCACCTGATGACCCCCAGAGATGTGTTAGGAATCACTGCTCACTGGTGTGTATAGTGATGGGTCAGGGATCCTAGGTCCTTCATTGAGTGCACATCCTCTTTGTTTGGAGCACAAGTGTCTTGTGTTTAAACTAACACGTAATTTCCTGTTCAGTTTTGCCCTACTGTTCTTGTCATATTTTGCACACACACAGTTTTCTTATAAAATGAAAGATTATAATCACAATTTCTGCTGTTTTGTCAAGGAAAAGATTGAAAAAAATCTTCCAAACAGACATCCCTCAAGGATCTGTTGTTGTTTTTACTGGACGTTTCGCATTGTTGACCACTACCAGTATTATATTTTACATATTTTGTTGATCGTTTCAAAAAATTAAATTGCGATCAATCGGATGAAGCCTACTCCTCCCTCGCTTGACTAGTGGTTGCAGAAAGTCAAAAAGGTATATAAAATGGAATAAATGACCATCCAGCTACAACTGACACTATCTACCTTTAAAACAAGGTGGAGAGGAGCAACAAAGTACTTTAGCTTAGATGCACCTTGTATATAATATTTATTTTTGTCTTGATAGAAGTGTATGGTCGTATATGTGGATATGTAGGTGGTCTGTTTGTATATGTATGTGCGGATATATGTGTGCCTACATATATGTATACTTTCTGTCTGTCTGTCTGTATCTAAGTATCTGACAATATGTATGTGAATTGACCTGTATGTATCTACAGATGTTTAGGAATACTTAAATGTAACAATGTAAAATCACTCAGCATATGTTTCTACCCACCCTGTCTTATCTCTACCTAAGCCCAATCTCAAAGTGATAATTCAGTTTTTTTTCTATTACTTTCTTGTTTTATTACAATTATAGCGATAAAAAAAAGAAATAGAATAAAGTAAAATAAAAATCTGTTATTTTCGCTCTCTGCCAGTGTTACTTCAAAATGATGTGGCTTAGATGATGTAGCTAAACCTCTGGCAAGTTCAAAGCTGCACTCAATATTTTTAGATGATTGTAAATGTTGTAACTCATACCAAAAAATTTACAGAGAATTATTACTAACTTTGTAGTTCTCTGTAACTCGATAGAGCACTGCACATCTTTCAGCTCATCATTTTGGTTTGCCAACCTGACTGTTTTGGTTCAGTCTCACAGCTTTTAACACCCTTGCGTTAACCTACAGCAGGCAGTCGTTTGGGGGCAAAAATATTATCTTATTAACCTTCTGAGCCTGCCTGTGGGTGTGTGCATGTTATCTTTAAAAAAAAGCCAACAAAATGATGCCATTTATCAGAACCAGAAACTACAGCTTTATAACAAGAAAAGCACTGAGAGAGTGCAGTAAGATTGTTCCCTTCCCCATATGGCATTGTCAGAAATGCAGCATTTTTTTTTTTTTTTTTTTTTTTAGAAATGCAGCATTTGTATATTAGTTCTTGATGATCAGAAATCACAGCACCATAGAATGTAGCCATTTAATATAGATGTACCCACAAATAAAATTACCTTGCGCTGAGCACAGGCATGGTTATGCATGTGTATGTTATGTACTGATACCAAATCGCGTGACCTGAGTATGCAGTGGGCAGCGGGAATTGATGGGAATCGGAAACACCCCCCAATTTAAGAAATTGTTGCTTGTATCATTTCCGACGGATAAGTCCCGACAAGTCCACAGCGGTGGATTTGTAGTAGGATCGCAATCATGTGATTGCCAGCAGGCAGCTGACATAGTGTTCACTTGTAGTCATAGTGACACTGTGCCGCTATCTCACAATGATACAGAAATCTTTAACAAATCCATGGATCCAGACTATAGGCCGCATCATTTTCAAAATCTAAGCACTTGGTTCTTGTGCCATTTCAGACCTTCCCTGAAAATTTTATCCAAATCTGTTGGTCCGTTTCTGAGTAATGTTGCAAGTTGGCAAGTTTAATTGTATACACATTTCCTTACAGTCAAATGCTGTGCACATAAAACAGCCTTTTCAAAATCTAGGACTATTACATTTTATCAGCAGAAATCCACTGATCCAAGTTTTCCATTATCTTTGACACACTGAGAACAGGTATTTGTGACATGATTCAATATTTTATGCAATGTTTTCTCAATCTTTTACATTAAGCTTGGGAAACCAACTTCCAAAGCAGATGGAAAAGTTGGAAGTGTTTCTATTTCAAGGCTTTAGTTTGTCACAAACATTGCATTATAAATTTAATTACATAATGCAACTGAATGTGAATCCTGAGCATGTTGTGGTATCTTAAAAATTATTTTAATGTTTAAATGGTGAAATAAACTACATGATCCCGAGAAGGCTGGCTGGGTTCACTTATATTTTAAATAAATCAAACATCTTACACTGAGTTTTAAATCACAATGGTAATGCTGAGTTTGTAAGAAAATATATAATCAAGATTTTCAACAGGGCTAGCCCTCTGAAATCAAGCCAGACACTCAGTCCAAATTAAGTTATCGCTATCAGACCAGAAAATTCAGATCCAAATGAAACTGCAAATCAACTATAAAAATCTTGGTCCTATGTGAACAGCAGTTGTAATTCATACCGCACTGGTTGTTACAGAGGTGTGAAACAACTAAAACCCAGGTCTTATCAGAGGAAATGTAAGGTGTAAAATGTCTAGGACAGACATGCACCACAGCTAAAATCACATTTAGCATGTGCATCCATGGGTGAAAGTACAAGATGTGGCTTCGAGTAGGAGAGTAATTAATACCTTCTTGTACAGTCACAGAGGCACAGGATTGAAGGGCATGGTGCCAGGAGAATTTTAACACCAGCAGGCTTTCTAGGAGATGCTCCACACCCTTGGGAGGGCGCCCTCACGACATGTTTCTGAGTAAGAATGAAAGCTGTTGCATGGCCTCTGTTGTCTGTCTGAGATTTCAGTGAAGAGGACCCAAAGGGACAGACTATTGTGGTTCAGCTTTAGACAAAAGCCACTATTTTTTGGCTCACTGATAGCTTTACGGAAAAGTTTGACCTCACCGTATCCTTAGGTGTTTTAGCATCTTCCTTGCCCTCCCGCTGATGCACGGCAGCCATGCAGCTGAGCTTTCGGTGTTCACATAGGTTGCGCTCTTCAGGCATGATGGTGTCAGCTCTGATCCCATGTCTGAACGATGGAATCCGATCCCCATCTATCTCCAGTCTGTGTGCTTGTGCAGTGTTCCTTGCTGTGGAACAGAAACATGCTGCAGTCATGAATATACTTACTGAACAGAGTGAAATCTAATCTCTTTGCCATTTTGACCATATGTTCTAAAAACCCTCCAAATGTCCAAGCGAGAGAGGCGCAGACAAATTAAAGTATTGTTGGAGCACAACAAACAACAGCTTGTTCACAGACAACAGTTCAGTCAAACAACTGGCACCACTACAACTGGGCCAAAGCCCTACTACTGGGAAAAGAAACTCCCTCTGTCCCTCCAAATCATCTTTCACCTTCACGGTCATGTGTATTTTTTCAGCACCGAAATACCTCATTAAAATATCCAATTCATCTACCAGTTACCAAATAGAATAGAAAGAGAATTACCTTCTTTAAAAGTGTTTACAAAAGAATTTGCCACTCAGACATTAACAAACTTAAAATTCAGAAGTGCCCAAAGTGGATTTTTTTAAAATCTAAACGCAGTTTTGCTCTGCCCCCGTAGCAGTTTTGTAGCCATGAGATGGATAACGGGTTGCAGCAACGGGAAGATAAACCTAGACTGACTGAGAGTGGCAACAGACCTTGAACAAAAATGAGCAGCAGAGTGTTGAGAAAAACATAAGTGGTACATCAGTGAATTGTGGACAAAATAAATGGGGAGACAGAGACAAAAGAGAGGATGACGGAAAAAGAGAGACACGAGGCTTATGTAAAGTAGCCTTTTATTTAAGCTCTTCAGGAACGTTACCTTCTGTATTTGCTAGACATTAGACTTTTACTAATCCCTTGTGTGTTCATCAGTTTTTTTAGAGTCCTTCTGGAAACCTCTTTTGTGTTGTAACCCAGTTCTGCTTTGTTCAGTAGCACTAACTGTAATGCTTCCGCAGTGGCTTGTGTTTTCTGCATTTCGAGTGCATTCATTGATGCCACACACACACTGTCTCACCGATCAACATGTCTCATTTTACTTGAATATTACCTAATTTTGGTATATCTTTTTTTGTTGTGGTGGTGTTGTTGTCTTCATTTGCTTGTGTTTTCTTAATTTGTATTGATGTTTTTTTTCAAAAAATTCTCTTTGTTACTTCCATTTTCCCACACTGTCAAAATCACTTAATTCTCAATTTCAGCAGCACTACTCTTGTCCAATGATGCCTGTGCCATCTGAGACAATCGGCAGGGCCCTTTGTTTAAATTCATTGAAACGTTATAACTCTCCCTTCCAGGCCATCGATCATGCATCCCTCCTCCTTCCCATCTCCACTTCATCTGAGTTGTCCAGGGCGTCTTAGCCAATCTCCACCACAAATCTGCTAACTTTGCTCTACCACTACCAGCATCTAGACTCCAGGACCGCTGTTCTCAACTTCTGCTTCATCTGGAACTCCACTGATGTTGCTTGTCTCTGGAGTGTAACTCCTAAAATACTTTGATTTAACATGCTCATGTTTCTGCAAGCTGTTGGTTAGCATTTTCGCCTTGCAGCCAAAAGATCCCCGGTTCGCATCCTGGCCTTCCTAGGATCTTTCTGCATGGAGTTTGAATGTTCTCTCTATGCATGTGTGGGTTTCCTCCAGGTTCTCGGGCTTCCTCCCACAGTTCAAAAACATGCTGGGGGTAACTGGTAACTCTAAATTGTCCACAGGTGGGAATGCAAGTGTGCTTGTTTGTCTGTATATGTGGCCCTGTGATAGACTGGTGACCTGTCCAGGGTGTCCCCTGCCTTCATCCTAAGTCAGCTGGGATAGACTCCAACCCCCCTGCGACCCTAATGAGGATTCAGTGGTGTACAGATGATGAATGGATATTTCTGCCATAAATTTAATTTGTTATTTCCTTTTGATCTTTCCTTATTGAATTCTAATTCAAGTTATTTGAGAGAAAACGACTTCTGACCTCCTACAGACTCATTTTCAGTAACAGGAGACATCTCTAATTACAAGTCTTTTCAGAGAGAAGGCTCTCTTATTGCCTGTTTGATAAATGCAGATGTGCATGCACATCCCTTCTGATGCTGGGAAGCCTGGTTCAGTGATGAAAATCCTGCACAAAAAACTGCTATTGTATCAATTGCAAAACCTGTCTACGCTGCAAAGCCACTCTGAAAAAGCAAAACAAACTGAAAGAGAGTCTGATGATGAATGCATTAAACACGTCAAAATCAGCAAAACTTGCTCAAAGAACATCAAGTAATTACTCTATTCCAAGTTTGCGTTCTTCCCCTGGACAGGTGTCCTGTTAACTTTATTTTTCTGTAACATTTAAATGTGTTGTGGTGGTTGGAGACATTGTGTAAGAAACCAACCAATAGTGGCAAAGTTTACTGTTGCTAATAGTTTAGCATTCTGGTAGCTGTAACCAAAGGCTCACCTCACATCTGCAGCTGTGTCTTAATCAATTTTCATCTTTACAGTTCATTTTTATGATTAATCTTTTGTCATACGTGGGCATGAAGTGCAACCCTATGCTCATGCTAGTCTGGCAGGTGGGGCTTAGGCCAGAAAGAGGAGAAGCAAGAGCTGAAGGCAAAGAGCTGTGATTTCAGATTCAGTACCTTTATGTGCTTATACTGCGGGGAACATACAGCAGGAAAAGAAATGCACCTAAAAACATTTTTTTGATGCACTCATTATTACTGAGGAAATTCATCCTGACTACATTTTAGGTCATACAACACTGTGATCATTACCCACAGGACTAAATTTCAAAATTTTGTGCAAACACATAAAGCCTTTCATATGAGCTTTCTTTTCTGCTTTTTTCCCTCCAAGTATTACTCTTCATCCCTGGACATTTTTCCCAAGTCTCATTATCAAAGAGGCATTGGATCGAGTGCCAGTCACCTAAACCAGATAATGTCTGGCTACACTACTTCCTCCAGAGCCACAGGAAGGCAGAACTGGGACAGGAGTGTAACACACACAGGTCACACACAAAACACAGTGCAGCTGCTCTGTTCAGTGTGGCTTAATGTTGTGACTGGACTCCAGTGAGAGCAATTAGGTGCATTGTACGATTAAATGGCTCAGAAAGGTGAAGTGGAGAGGGAAGACTTTAGTGTGTTTAGTTTAGTGTAGTGTGTTTAGTGTGTAGCAAGCAGTGAGCAGGTGAACTGATCCATTAACTAATCTGTAAACATGTTATACATATTCCAAATGCATAGCTGTTTATCAGTGAAGAAGTATTTAGTTTGCTAATGTAAATGAAATTATGCAACATGATTGTTAAGTCTGTAATGTATCTCTACACCTGTCAGACCTACTTTATTAATCAAAGCAGTTATCTGCTTGTTTATAATCTGTTTATCTGATACCTCCTAATGCCTAATGTGGGTGAGTGTCTGCGCGTGTGTTTCACTCATAGTCCATGTTTGAGAATGAATTTAGGAATAGCATACCAGTTGACTGGTGATGCCCTGTCTAATTGGGGAAAAATGAGTTTCCCCAGTGTGTGTGTGTGTGTGTGTGTGTGTGTGTGTGTGTGTGTGTGTGTTTAGCTGTGAGTGTGAGCACGCCTTTAGACTGTGCATGCACACACACACACACACACACACACACACACACACACACACACACACACACACACACACACACACACACACACACACACACACACACACACACACACACACACACACACACACACACACACACAAACAAAACACAAACAGGACTGTGGCTAGCCACCAGAGATGCTTCTGCAAGCTCAATTAGTCTGAAAATTGAGTGGTTCAGTGGTGCAGCCAACAGACCAAATGTAAAATGGATGTGGTTGAGTTGACCAAGGCAGGAGCATAGTCACCAGCCAAATGGAAGACTCTGATTACTCTGCAGCGCAGATTTCTCACGTACATGCACTTAGACATACACTGAAAGGCGAGTGGACAAAAGCATGAACTGCACAGGTAATGAAAGTGAAGTTATTGAATATGTGATAAAAACAATGGCAAAATTCAGTGGGCTGCGGAAAACAAAGTTCTCACCATTGAGGTGGAGAACGTTTGTGGAGGACAGGCTTCCTCCTCTGAAGCCACTGGTGACTTCACGTGGTGTGATGATGTGAGAATGAGACAGCATTCCGTCTGCTGCCTTCCTCCTGCTAGGGTCCACTGGGCACCCTGTGGAAGACACATATAGTTTTTAGTTTGATATTTTGAATCTTCCTATGAAGTATTTACATAATAGTGTTAATAAGTCATCAGCTCAAAGCAACACGCCTATTTATTCACTTTTAATAGGCTGTGGTCTCCAAAAGAACAGCTGCGCGGTCATTGTCAGACCAGCTCTATTTGTGCTGACCTGCACCACTTACACCTGAGGAAAATAATAGAAAGTGTTACAGTATTGTCACTTTACTTTCTTACACACTGCTTTTCATATTATCCCGCAACTGAGATTTCATTATTGTTTTAAATTGCATATTTTTTCAGAGTCTGTTTTTCACCCTTTTTGTTTGTCATATCTTTTCAGAAAACTGCTATCAGTCTCAGGCAGGAATGTTAATTAGTTTGCTAGGTAATATTTAAAGGAAATTTGTTTAAAAATGCACTGTGAATTGCCTTCCAATTCAGATAGCGAGAGTAATTACACAAAGAATGTCAAGACATGTTCACAACGCATACCTACTCAGGCTGCATGATATATTGTTTTAGTATTAACATTGCGATATACATATTTGCAGAAAGTACCATGTGAATGGGGAAAATTAGGTCAATCATGCTTTTTCTTACTTAAAAGACAGAGATTGCTGACATGCAGGCTCCACATGGGCACAGCAAAATGCGTGAGGAACAGGAGAGAAACAGTGAAGAGGAAGATTTGGTTGCAAAAAGAAATGCAACACCAGTTGTTTGGAAATATTACAGCTACAGAAAGGTAGATGTTGCCCACAAACACGTAGTCTGTCTGCAGTTGTTGCCCCTACATGAGGCAACACAGCTGATTTATTTGACCACTTAAATCAGCACCACAGATCTCTGTATGATGAGTGCAAAGCCAGATTTGAATATCATCCAAAACAACAACAAAAAAAACCCAACATTTTCGATGATTTGTCCAGTCTTACACCATATGAGAAAGGTTCCAAACAGCAGAGGGAATCACTGATGTGATCAATTTTTATCTCATGAAAAACATTTTACCAATTAACACTGTTGCCAAAGACAGTTTTGAAAACATTCAAGCTCTATGTATTATCAGCACGCACCTATTTTTCTCATGTTTTCATTCCAGAGCTGTATGGAAAATACAATTCACAAGTTGAATCAGAGCTGTCACAGTGGAATACTATGCAAATACGGAGCCCTACATGAGTCTTCATGGCCATTTTATTACTGAGGACTTCCAACTGAAAAGTTGCTGTTTGTAAAGCTTTTCTTTTTTCTAGATGATCATAAAGTCAGAACATGACGGCTTGAATGAGAGCAGCGCTGGCTGCTTGGAGCCTCAATGAGAGATGTCCAGTCTGTATAACAGACAATGTGCTGCTGCCCTGAACATGTGGACCAGACTGCACTCCTTTAGCCACAGACTGCATCTTGCCTGCTATATTTATAAATAAATATTAATACAAAACAAAATATCACAACGTCAGGCAGGTCAAATGCCTACAGTGTTTGTCCTTGTCGTCAATCATTTTCTTGTATACACTGTACACCCTTTTTTAAATCAACATCTGAATTTTTTCTTGGATGCTTCCGAAAGTTTTTTTTGCTGTACTCCCAGTTCTGTAGCCTATTCTGTCTCTGGGCTATTCTGTCCCCCCCACCTCCCCTGAGGTCTGGCAAACCAGTCTTTTCCCAGCCGCATTTCTGGTACACCAGCAATGGGAATATTGCCAGTGACATTACATTTAAGTCCAGTATACTGTGAAATACAGAGAATAACCTGGTGCTCATAGGCTTGAACATGATGGATCTTCATTTATATGTACAAGTTCTGCAGTTCAACTTTGAAGAAGTTGTTCCACATTATTAAGGAGGTCTCTGTTCAAAGATTTTTCTGAAGATGAAAAACATGAAATAGCGCAATGTCTTGCAAGAGGCATGAAAACTGTCGATATTTTGAAAAAAACCTGAACCTTATTAAAACATGAAAGGTTTGTGTGTGAGTCAGAGAACAGATGGATTTGGTGAAATAAAGGCTTATTGAGGTTTAAATCAGACTGATTAACAGTATTAATAGGGCAGGTACAATATGAAAAAGCCATTACTCAGCAGCAAAACAGATATAAAATTGACTGTGTCTCTGGACCCTTCTGGGTCAGACAGCTGCATATAAAGCTGCATTTAGGCCTTCCCTAATCAAGACTCATGAAAAGAAATGTTTGCAGTGGTTTCACAAATACATGAAGACCATTTACTAGTGAAGGCTGGGCTATACTGGATGGTACAGATGGATGAAATTTTGGATGGTTGCTAAAACACCACCCTGTTCCACCCCTGTTTCATCAGTAAGGAGGTGGTGGAGAAATGGTCTGGGCTGAAATATTGGGTGGATGGTAGGCAGCTTCAGGATCCCAGCAGGTGTGAAAAAGACCTGCACAACATATATAGAGTTTCTGCCACAGTATAAAAGGAAGAATTGGGCTACAGTAAAAAATAAAAATAAAAAAAAAAATCACACGGGACAATGCACATCTCATGCTGCATAAAACAGCACTGACAACTTGTAATGGAGATTCAAAGGAGAATAAAATCATGATGTGGTCGCCACCGTTCCCTGATTTCAGCCCCCATTGAGAACCTGTGGAGCATCCTTGAAAGGAAAATTCGAGAGAGTGGGCAGCAAAGTGCAGTTCCAGGTGACAATATTTATAAACTCAAATGAAATACATTGAGAAACTAAAAGTTCGATGGATGCGTGAGCTGGTAAAATTCTATCAAAGAAAGGTCCAATTTGTAGATTGATGCAACAAGCAACAAAAAAACAGTTTTAAGTTAATAATGGATGAATGCTGGTTGATTTCATAGTTCATAACAATTTGGAACAATTATTTTTGGGAGGTTCTTCAAATATTAAGAAAGCTGTTTTAATATATATATTTTTTGTTCAAGGTCAGAGGTCCAGAAAGATTGGTGATTTTAAAATAATACACCATTAACTCATTTTGCACCAGCAATCAGCTGCATCAGTGTGACTCCTGAACTCACGATTACACCATAAACATCACGCCTCTTGTAACTGGACCAACATGAAACCAAAGCAGATAGAGTTCAAACAGCTGACTTATATTTATTTTAGATAGATAGATAGATAGATAGATAGATAGATAGATAGACAGACAGACAGACAGACAGACAGACAGACAGACAGACAGACAGACAGACAGACAGACAGACAGACAGACAGACAGACAGACAGACAGACAGATAGATAGATAACACAACGTATGGGTTAGCTCATTCTGAAGGCAGACAAAATTCCAGACTTCGAGATGCATTGGTCCATCAGCAAGTGGAGATCCTGAGGTTACACAACAGGATCTTACTTTAACGTAGCTGTTTTGGTTTGTTGATAATGCATGTCCCTGTTTATCAGATAAATAACATCTTAAAATTTTAAAATGCTCCTGACTGCAAGCACACAAGCTAAGCCAGAGAGCAGGCTTTCCAACAGCAGCCTCAAAATGAGGAATATCTGTGTTTCTTGTTGTTTGATCACACATGTGTTTACCTTTGTATCAGGATCATATCACAGGTGTAGAAACACAATTATCTCTGTAACTAACCAAATCTGTGGAACTCTAGCAGTGACTTGAGAATAGGGTGTTTGCCACGTCTTGAAGTAAGATGCCAGAACACGATCTGAAGCCAGATTTGGCTAAGAGAGAGAGTATAGGACAGATTTTGGCCAAAGCTCTCTTTGAAGTCACATGTAAATCAGTATATTTTCACTGTAGACAGCGCCAAAGTGAACACATTCCAAGTTAAACCCTGGCTAAAAACAGCTGAAGCAGGATCAATACATGGACACAAGCCTACAGCGGTTAATTAGTGGTCTGAAATTGCCAGAGAGGTCTGGACACAAAAAGCTGGCTGCATAATGAGTCAGGCTGATTGATGGGTAGTGTTGGCCTCTGTCTGGTTTGGCTGAATGCTGGGTGTCAGAGATGCAGTGACACATTTTGAACTTAAAGCTGTTAAATATCATCTGCAATCCGTATTACCGGGTGTGGGGTCATATTTACATTCTAAATAATAATTACATTTTCTTTAATTACCTTTGACACTATTTGTCCTGTCATTATGTAAGTTGTAGTTTGAATGGCCAAGACACTATGCTTCAAAACCTGCCTCTTGACAACAAAACTCTTTTCAGCATTCAACCTAACTCATCTCCCCTTTCTATTCCTATTTGGCAAATCATAATATACCCCCCTTTTTAAAGGCAAGTGGATAAGTAGGCACTTCAGGGTGTACTTGAACTAAGGCAGTGAATGATAGTCGATATTAGGGTTTCCTCGAACATTAATTCATCCTGCACAGAGCCCCAACAGTACAGTAGCTGTGGGAAAGGCTTGTTTACACTTCTGAGCAGTGCGTTCCACACAAAACACTTGGTAACGGAAGTGTAACACATAATTGCTCAGAGCCACAATTACAACACCAGCTTGTGACCATGTGCCATTTTAATAAGAGCATTTTTAAATACCACAGGTCAAAAGATTGCTCTGAGTAAATTACAGGTAAGGCCACAACTTGGAATCAGTTAGATGCAATTTACAACAGCTGACTGAAGAAGTACGGAAAAGTAAAAGTTAACAGCTGTTTAAATTGTTGTGCACTTTGACACAATGCTCCCATTAATCCCACCAGCTTCCAGGGTTTGGATCACAACATACCCAAATGAGGTGCTTAATTGTAACATAAGAAGTTTTAGCATTTCTGAGATGCTTTCATATGAAATATGGTGAGTGCAGCAATTAAATGGCTTTACTGCCCAGAAATGACACCTCAGTTAGCTTGTAGGAGTTTTAGAGCCGAAGTCAAAAGTACCCTCCAAATCTTTTAGAGGCACACTCCTTCATCAACAAACTGATAATGGGCAGCAGCTAAATGAGTAATGGGGAGCTGGTGTTGCCATGCAAACAGACACAGACAGCACAGCTCTGCAGATTAATGAGTAAGGTGTCTGCCGTCCCGAAGCATTCCACTCATCATCCATCTCTCTTCCCAGGCCACACAATTCAGCTGAATGTATTTCTTTCAGTTATATTTCCCACATATTATTGTGAAGACGTTACTTCTGCCACTGTATAAACATCCCCAATCAATAACAAAGCTATAGAGATCTCATTTCCAACACCTCATTATGGGCCTTTCAGCCTCCTATCTTTTGTGTCGAGAAATGCTTTGATGATGGATAGAATTATACAAAAAGCCTACAATGATGTGAGAAAATTAACACCCAGTGCTACATGCCTATAATGTAACAAATGGACTGATGATGAACCCAGTTATGATCCTCTGATTTAATCAGTTAGTCATTTTAATTAATCAGCTATCGCTGGAATCATCATTAGCCTCATCACACAATACCTACTTTAGTGCTTATGCAGGTTGATGTGGAAGTCTTGCTCTCAGTCATTTTATCCGTCCTTAACTGCTGAATCACTCCTGCGACAGTTTAGACAGAATGATCGTCACCACGGAAATATAAGCTACAAAAACAGGTTTGCGTTGCACACAGAAAGTCTAGCACAGCATTTGCTGCTCTGCGTTGTCTATGTGAAGCGGAGTAATTGTGAACAAAGTGCCACTGGGCTGAACTCTATCAAATTTATTGACTACCTCTCGCTGGTGCATGACAATAACCTTACTCTGCACTACCCCACCTGCCCGCCCTCTCTGCTCTGCTGGCAGTTCTTGAGGTTAAGGCCACAACAAACCACTGATTTACTGGGCCCCAGAACAAATGGGAGCAAGCACCAAGGGGGTTTCAAAGTAGTCTGCAATATTCGATTTCTTCTGCCTCCCCTTTCCAGGCCACTGACCTTTCAAAATAAGCAGATTCTCTCTCACCTCAAGGCTAAAAGCAAGGCTGATAAAGTCAGGCTTTAATATGCCAACAGCAAGAGCTTTTAATGAGTGAGACATGCTATATGTTCACCCCTAGGGAAGTCATCTATAGCTAAACTAATTGTTAGGTAAATTTCACTGATTTTTGTTCCACTTGTGACAGCTTTAGGCAGAATTCTCTCTACTCTTTCCTGCTGGAACAGTCACTCTCTCCAGGGCTTATCAGGCTGCAGCAGATGAGGAGCACTGTGAGGTCTGGAGAAGGTTCTAATCTGTCTTCTCTACTGTGTTGAAGCAGATACATGCTTTCTGTTTGTGTGTGCGTGTGTGTTGGTGTGTTTGTGTATGGTGTGTGTTTGAGAGAGAGAGTGAGTGCGTGGACAGTGTAAAAGGGACAGCAAGAGAAAGTGAGAGTTAGAGAGAATGGATATAGCCACAACTCAGTCAGCAAAAGATTTTATATCAATATACCTTCCCTGCTGTCACATATGAGCCTATTTACTGTTGGCAAATATGATCATGTTTCCAAATGTAGCAGTGTAGCCAATATTACCTTTTAACGAGTTAAATTCAAACAATATGAGTTGGACCATCAATTGCTATTATATAAACTACTGCATGATTGGTTTTCACACATAATTTTGGGACTAGTCATGGAAATATATGCTATTTAAAGTTATTTTCAGCCAAAATAAGGACCAATTAGATGCATTAAAGTGGTCCTAGTCATTTTTTAGAACACTTTTTAAAAAAAAAACTACAGAAAGATCCATCATCTGTCACTGCAATTTCATTCAACTGTAGGCGCTTCATAGGACTTTCAGTAGAAACAAACTGGACTTCTATTGTAGGTTCCTAAAGTCATAGGAATTTGTATTTGACTGTATAGTGCAGTACAATACAACATGTAAACAAGGTTTACATATTAAGATGCAAAATTGTGCAGTTAAATTCGAAACTTTAGCACAATACGAATAAATAAAAAGAAGGACTATTATAGGAGTCATTAGTGCAATTCCAAAAGAATTACAAGTTTCTATTAAACCCCTCAACAAAGTGAAAAAGTTCAGTCTGCATATTACATTACAGAAGCAGAACAATGGAGGTTTGTTATCATAGATTGTTCAAAGAATGTTTGATTGCATGGTAGTTTGCTTTCATATCAACCCCCACCACACCCACTACCACCTACTGAATTCAGACACATGCAGTAATGTTGAAACAATAGAAATAATTATTTTCAATATGCAATTACATAATTCTTTTGAGTTGGATTTAAGTTATGCTTTTAAGTTTTACTTAATGCACAAATAGTTCAAGTCAATAGATTTTTTTGAGTTAAATATACTCAAAAAGCAAGATCAAGTTAATTCAATTAAATTTTATTTATATAGCACCAATTATAATTCAGATTGTCTCAAGACACTTTAGAGAATCCGTATGCCTGAACCTTCAGAGCAAGCCCTAAGGCGACAGTGGCAAGAAAAAATTTCCTTTTAACAGGAAGAAACCTTGAGCAGAACCCGGCTCATATGGAGGGAACCATCTGTTGCTGGCCGGCAGTTACACAAATTCGATATATTTAAGTAAGTAGAACTTTTTTTAAAAAATCATTTTACAGTACTTAATCTATTTGATTATTTTGAACATGTGGGTTTACAGTGTGAAGATGAAAGCTGGTAAAGTAAATACTACCAAGTGGTCAGAAACAGTCACTTAAAAGTATAAAAGTGCTCATTTCATTTTACAGTCATCTTTTTAATGTCAGCAAGTATGAACATTTAGAATCCCACACCAAAAACTATTGTTTTTGAGTTTAGTATATACACCTGTGGTAGCTTTCTTGGGTGTTCTACAATTTCACAGTCTCACATTTATGAAAATGCCTTGCTGTCCTTGCTTCTCATATTCTTTCTGTTTCATCCATTCTTTCTATATATCCATCATCCATCTATTGTATTTGCTTTTTCGCTGTTTGCTTTAGAGAGAAAACATACATTAACCACTATTAAGCCATCACTCAGTTCACATTATCAGTCCTGGGAAAAGCTCTGGGCTTTATATCATAATGACATCATGGAGTACAAAGATTATTCAGTGCTGTCTATTCTCTATCTTTGGGACCAAGTTTCTCACACACAGTAATGGCTCTGCTTTGACTCAGCACATTAGTAACAACTTCAAAATATTGAGCTCTTTCACAGTTGTGTTAAGGTTAAAAATCTCTATTTAATGTGTCTTTTCCCTTGCCTGCATCTTCAATTTACCCTTCCAATGTATTGTGGGTTTAGCAAATGAAATCAATAAAGCACAGTTTGGATTCAGGAGTCAATTGGTTCCAAGGGACGAGCAGGCAGCCGTCATGGTTTAAACACTTCTCTGCTCCTGTAGTGTTCTGTGTGGGAGCACCGTCTTTCCTACTCAAGACCTCACATGCTGCAGCAAATCAAAACCCTCAACGCTCCAGCCGTGATTTCACAATTCTTCGACTAAGCCACTTCCTTTTGTCCTTTACGATGCTATTAATAAAAGCTGCTTTACAGAATGATTGAATAGACCTGACAACGTGTATCATTACCATTTAATTAATTACTTGTCAATCCCACCTTGTGATAATTAAAAAGGATATCATTGGGTGTTTCGTGCTTTTTCTTTTCGAAATGACAGTCTGCCAGTCATTTTCTTCAATAAAGACTAATTCTGTTAAATTCCCAAAGAGGTGAAGTAAAGACATGATTAATAGCATGCATGACTAAAACACATAAAATTAGAAAAGGGGGAGAGCAGTATGTAGTCAGGACCACATTGCATGTGAATTAAAATGGCACAGAAGGAGAGCAGAGATCAACCTGATTATGTAATTTAATATGTATGATTACACATCTAATAATGTTGTTAATCATAATTCGTTTTAGGGTAACTTCATAACAGAATGGCTCACATGGCAACAGCAGCTATGTTTCCACTGCATTGATTTCATCAATATAACCTAAAATAATCCTAAAAATCCTAAATATAATCCTCACCACTGCTCTTAGTATCTATTTTCACAGAAATTCTCTTTTCATGTCCTTATTAAGTGCAATCATTAATATTCAATTAGTTTTTTTAATTTTTATTTTTAAGGTCTTGTCAACACTCAACTCACCACCTTTTGTAGATGTATCAAAATAAAAGCCTAAGTGCATTACAGGGCAGCACTACAATTCACTGGACTATGTAATGTCAGACATTTGTGCATGAAGTTAAGAGCAATGAAAACAAAACCAAACAAAAAAAAACCAAAAAAACAAAAAAACACAAACATTCTAGACACTCATAAAAATTTTAACTTTTTGATTTCGATTTGTTGACATATTACTGTTGGGAACTGTATTAGCATAATATTGTGTGTCACTTAAATTTAAAGTTCTGCGTTAGTTGGTGTAAAACTAAATTTAAGTAGTAAAACTGGCTAGATAACTTCATCTTTCCTAACTTTGAGATCAGGATTTTGAGGCCCCTTTCCTTTCTGCTAAACATGCCTGGACAATTTCAGACAGCTAAGATTGTGAATTAGCTGGCCTGTAGGCAGAATATGATGAATGGACATTTCAAACAATTAACAAAAATACATTCCACAAGATTAATACATCTGGGAATATTTTCAGTTGTTAAACTCAGAAAATTTGTCAATTCTATTTTACAATTTAAGTTTCATTCGACAAATCTGTTCAGCTAGAGAGGCCAGTTAACATTGATTTATGATTCGTTGAGCTATTTAAGTTGGTTTTGTCTGTGCTTTCAAGATATATTGCGTGTTGAAATTCACAGTTGCAGTTCAATTGCAGTTGTTTATGAACTGTTTAATTTCTTGAAAGCTACTACATAAACAAATAATAAAAAGTGTCTGTCAACTAAAAAAATTGAGTTTGTTGTGGTGTGGTAATCATGTGCATAGCATACAAAAATGTCTGTTTAATGATATAGAAAAAGCTATTATTAAGAGTAGTCATCATAAAGACTTGTGTGTGTGCTACCAATCACTAAGTAATAATTAAGAACACCTTTCATTGAAGATAATCTAATATCCTTTAATCCTTGTGATTTGTTAGCTAAACATAATGTTATTAGAAGTTGTCTTTTACCCAAAAAAACTGATGCAAACTGTTCCCGAACATTATATAGATTATATAACATTAGAGCAAGAGAGCAATTCAACTGAAATTATGGATGAAAACAGCATTTCTGTGAGAGAGGACAAACACAGAGCAGTAGATTAATGCTGCAGAAATGTAGCATTTATGGAATTTTGCAAACCAGCAGGTAAATGTAAAAGTAGGTTTAAATTCACAGTAAAACCAAGCTGCATCAAGATGCAATTAAAAGATCAGAAAACAGTGAATGTGCAATAGAAGCGTGGAAAATGATCAATTATAAGAAAAGAAGGCCTCTATCTTTTATGAGACTGTTGAACAAATGAAAGGCCAATATTTAAGAATTTACAGCACCCATTAGACTATTTAACACTGTCATATAATAATGCTGCATTGCTCAAGTGTGTCTTCCTGGCATACTGCCACAAGCGTTCTACTTTCTTTTGTACTCTGCATCATCTGTCATTTTCAGTCAACCTTCCTTCACCTCCTGAGCTGAAATCCAGCACCTGTATCTTCTCAGCTTCAACACAGAAATGCTGCCTGTCCCCGAGTCAGTGTCACTTTTTGAATCTATCCAGCGGGGACTTAAAGGTAGAAGAATTTTCCAATCCACAGAGAAGCCATGTAATCCTTCTAGTGAACTTGAAAATCACAAAAATTTGAGTTACAGGGCTCTCACATGATATCAGTGATAGACTCTACCTGTCCGCCTCTCATTGCTGCCATCCTGCCTCATCACACAGCCTGTCCACGCTCTGTTACACCTGCCTGTCTATATGTCTGTGGGCACGCATGAGCGCATGTCTTCTTGACATATGTGAATGATTTGTTATGCACGCATGCTTGTGTGTGTGTGTGTGTCTGAGTGTCTTTCCCATTCAATCTCAGCTGCACATCCTTCACCACCCACCAAAAAAGAGCACTGATTCATTATGACTTGATGACAGACACCAAGAAACAATGAGAAACACAGTGGAAATAGGAGAGGTGAGAGAAGAAAACAAACAGCCAGATAGAGGGTGGAGGAGAGAGTGTGATAGAAGGGTAAGAGGTAAATGGATGAATAGGGGAAAACAGGAAGACTGTGATAAAGAGTGACGAGAGAAGTGAGAATGTGAGAAAGACAGCGACAGATGGAAGCAGAAACAAAGAAAAGTGCTTGCGAGTACTCCCTCCCCAAATTGATTCTGACTGTCGGCCAGGGCGCCTGATGGATATCTGAGCCTTGATTGGAATTTACATGCCAGACACAACCCTCCTCTTTCCATCCCCAGCACACCCAATAACCCACTGCGCTCTCATACCGCTTTGAGTGATAAGCGCAATGAGAAAGTGCTGGCATATTTAGCCTCAACAATAGCACTCCGAAGAGTTTCTGAGGCCTGGAGAAGGATGCATTGTTTATAAGAGGGAGTATCGTTTCAACAGTTGATTAATGGCAAGGAAGCTATCGTCAGCTGCCGTCACGCCGCGGGGGCACGCCAGGCCCAAATTGGATGAGTGCAAGGGAAGAGGAAAGGTGCTCTGTTGCTAGACGGAGTGGAACTATCACATCAAGATATTCCTGCTGTGGCACAGTGTTTGCTTTGCAGGGCTGCACACCTTTGTCTGCTGCTGTTGAAAATGGGAAGTTAGCAGCAGTGAAAAGGGAGAGAGACTGTCATTTCCCAACTCTACACATCAGTGAAAGTAAACAGACAATGTTACTTCATAATCTAAGGCTTCAAATGGAATATGACCTGAATATAAAACACTCATAAATATTTCAGGTGTAGAAGGAGATTTGGGTGATATAGAAAGACGAGTTTTTTTTGAAAGTTCTAAGTAAACATAACTTTTTGTTTTCTGAGCTCTGCTCATATTTCCCTTCATGTTTTTAGAATGTAACTGCCAAGCTATTCACACTTGATTCCTTGCATTCACTCTCAACTCCTCTCATTGTCCCGGTGGAGGCAGTAATCATTCCAGTACATTAACTGTACAGCAGCTAATGCTCAGTCCATGTGTCCCCAGCACTGCATGATCACTCTCACATCTTCTCTATCCATAAACGGCCATAACTTGTATAGTCAGCACAATACATATCAGTGATAGAGGATGTTGACGAAGGATAAGATGCATTTGAAGGCACTGAAATAAAACTGAGTCGTGATCATGTTACCACTTGTTTGCTGTTTGTCTGTCTGTTTAGTGAGATATCCAGGAAAACTAATATGGAAATTTCCTGTCAGTGTTTACAAAGTGCCCAAAGGACGATTCCAGATCATTTCTGGCCTTTTTGTACAGCAGTTAAAAATATCCCCATGTCAAAAATGTTGGTCCATGACAAGTTGTCTAGGGAAACCAAGACTTTATTAGTAATAGTAAAATCATCTCTCAATACTTATGATCCCAGAAAATCAATCTTGGCACGTTCATTTCATTCCATTCATTTCAATATTCAGAAGATTTGATATTTTATGGAGATGTTGGCCATGCATGTGTCAAAACTTGGCACACAAAGTAAGAGTGTTTAGCAATTCAGTATGTAAAAAGAAGTCTTTCAGTACTTGCCTATGTTGCCTGTTCGTACGTGGAGCCGGCCTCTGATTATGGTGTGAACCGTCATGGGGCTCGACGCTGAGCGTTGAGGCAAATCTGTGCTCGTCAGTAAGGTGTCCTCTCCCACGTAATCAGTGGTCAGCACCTCCACCTCATGAAGGGCCTGTACTGCTGATTTTCCCTGACGCAACATGTACTAGGGATGCAAAATGGTTGAGTATGAGAAACCGACAAGACGCACATTTACTAGCAAAGTATGCATGTAAACACAAACGTACTTGACATCAAAGGGAATAAACAAAACAAGGACAGATTAGCAAAAATTAATGCACGTGTCAATGGCTTACAAACTGCAGTGGGCTTGTTCAATGGATGAGGTTAAGTTCAGTTTTTACCCTTTTCACAAATTCCCAACAGATCAATTACACATCGAGTTTTGCAAGAGAGTTTCTGTCCAATCAATAAAAGCCGAAGTTAAACTGAAACTATCCACCCATCCCATTTTTATTCGCCTATCTGTGGTGACATCTCAGTGCCAGCAGGCTAAGCAGGGCATTCTAGAAGTCCCTCTCTCCAGCAATGTTTTCATGCTGCTTCTGGGGGATCCCAAGGCAATCCCAGGCCTATTGAATTGAGACTTCTGGATCTACCCTGGGGTTTCCTCCTAGTTGGGCATGCCAAGAAACCTCCACAGGAAGGAGCTCATCCTATTCAGATGCCTGAACAACCCCAACCTCTTCTTTTTGACGTGACTCTGGTCCCTCTTCACCACGACAGTCCAGTCCAGCGCCTGTATTGCTGTTAATGCTTCACCAATCTGTCTGTCCACTTTGTGTTCCATTTTACCATCACTCATGAACAAGATCCCAAAATACTTAAACTACTTCACTTTGGGCAGCAACTCACCCCTAACCCAGAGGGAGCAATCACTTGGCTGCAAACCACTGACCAAAGTGAAAAAGCCTCTAGAATCTGTATTTTCTTTTTCTTTTGCAGCTAGAAATGGAGGACGTTTTGGGTTTGTTAAATCCTTGAACATAAAGAACAGTAGAAACACTAAACAATACAGTTAAAAAAAAACAGACTGTTCCACACTGCGACCTGTCAAGGATGTCCCCTGCCTTCACCCTAAGTCAGCTGGGACAGACTCCAGCCCTCCCACGACCCTAATGGGGATTAAGTGGTGTATAGAAAATGGATGGATGGATGGATGGATGTTCCACACTGTATTTTTCTTGGTAAGAAATCACATAATTTTTTTAAAACAGCCACAGTGTTTGTATATTTCAAGAAATAAACATCATTGGTACTTGTTCTCGCCCCATTACATTCAATAGCGGTCAATTTATCACAACTGTCACAAAATGTCTGCTTCGTGTGTTTGAGGAAACCTGGCTAATATACCTTGAGTTGTGTTGGAACTTGACATTATATTATCATTATCAGTTTTCTCTGCAACAACGGGTTCTCTCTATTAAACGTGTTAAAGCAAACTTCAAACACTCCATGAATACATGACAAATGCACTACAGTGGGACTCAAAAGTGTGTCAAAACTCAACAATGCATGTGTAAACAGAGTTTTTCTTTTCTTTTATAGATGATTTGCTTTTCAAAAATCATGAAAATGTCAGGTGAGTTGGAGTCAGAATTTGTGTTGTGATACTACAATGATGTTTTATAATTTTAATAAGCGAGTTGGTCGACTGCATTGACCTCACTGTCTTTTACCTTGAGCTCGATGGCAGTAGAACCGATGAGGAGCAACGAGTTACTGTCCCAGATGTCGATGTGCATGGTGTGAAGGGCCAGGTAGCGAAGGAACCAGCGCTTCTCTCCTGGCCTCAGGAAACTGTCATCTACTCTGAACTGCACCTGCAGACCTGGAGAGCCTAGACAAGAAGAAAGGAAACGTCAGATATAAATTTAATAATTTAATATCAGTTTTACAGTATACAACAGGAGAGTATATTCTTTAAAAAGACTACATTGAAAATGCAGGGTCTGACATAGAAACTCAATGCAACAAAAATGAATACACCTGTGATCACTGACACACAAGTTAGAAATTTAGGGTCAATGAAACTAAAAGATTACATCTATGATTTCCACTTAGTCTACTTGAATGAACATGGATAAAAAAGGGCTTTGAACTTCCTCTATTTTGGACCTATGAGTTATATATATCTGCTCATCTGCATCATAGCAAGACATGGGAAAAAAAATCATGGAGGAACTGAAAAATGTGACTGTGAGAATTCAGAAATATGGAAAAAATAGATTGGTGACCAACTAAAAATCAGTTGAAACACATTAGCAGCAGTAATCAGCAGGTATAGGAACCATACAACACCACAAATTAGAGCCAGAACAGCCGTCTTTCAAAAAAAAAGGAAACATAAATAAAAAACAAACAAGACAAGGCCAAGACTTCTACAGTGAATGCATAGTCCCAACAGTAAAGCATGGAAGCGAGAGTAGAATGACATGAGGGTACATGAGAATAAAGGTCCACATGTAATTGGCTGCTGCATCTACTTTTACCAAAACATGTAAAGATACACAAGATGAGGAAAAAGTCACCAATTTGATTATTATGCTTGCCTTTCTTTTTATCGCTATGGGTTTGGAGGAATTTGGAATTTGGAGGAAGACAATTAATATCTGTAATCGGCTGTAAATAGATAATCTGAACGGGTGCAGTAGCCATCTATTGGGAGTCATTAGCTCTGGTGACTGTACAGCAACAGAGTACAATAACAGGGAGAATGAAGCTATTTCACAAAGTCAGAAGAACCAGACAGTTTTTATAATTCAAGATGATAAAGAAGCCGACAAAATTGCCAAAAAAGTTCAAGAGAGAGTTCATGGAGAATACCTATAGATAGTACACTGTATACCCATACAATGAGTTTTCAATGAAAACTCACACTTATTCATGTGCAAACATAATTGCGCAAGGTTTTTCTAATCACCAAATAGCCTTTTAACACCATTAGCTAACACAATGTAGCATTAGAACACAAGAGTGATGGTTGCTGGAAATGTTCCTCTGTACCCCCATGTAGATATTCCATTAAAAATCAGCCGGTTTCAGCTAGAAAAGTCATTTACCACATTAACAATGTCTAGACTGTTCATTGAAAAAATGCTTTTCAAAAATAAAGACATTTCTAAGTCACCCCAAACTTATAAATGGTAGTGTATGTAGCATAGTATATATAGATATAGTCATGGCTCAATCCGTACATCTACAATTGGCACTTTAAACTTTTAAGAAGAGTAGAGTTCCCTTTTAATTACCCACAAAGAGGAAGTAATGAACAAACAGTTTAAGAACTTATATTGGTCTAAATAGTATAAATCTCCAAAATATAATAAAAATATTTAGTATTGCTTGTTGTTTTATCTGCCCATGCAAGGCCATATGCAGAAAAGTGCACACAAGCCATTTCATTTTGATTAAACCAGAAACTGAGAATGTAAAATGAGTATCCTGTGATTCCTTGATGGCAGCTCTGCAATGCACCGACTGGAAATCTGACTCATCCTCTTTGTCCAAGCCATTTAAATGAAACAAGCCCCATCACTGATCTAACACAGCTGGTGAGTAGGTACAGAACACTGTAGTGTGGCCCAATATATATTTTCAGCGTTAACATGCATAATAGTGAAGTGTCACATCACAGTAACTAGGACTAACCATGCTACAACATTTTTTGCTGCTTGATACAAAAAGAAACCTTGCATGGCTCTAATTTTCAGTGACTAATCTATAAGAGAAGTCTCTCTGATAGAACGCCATTTACTGTGATTTAACGGTTCTTGGATACACTGAGTATGTTTTTAACTCTATATAAAACACAGAGTTCATTGACATGCAGGCTCCACATGTACACAGCAAAATGACTGAGGCACAGGAGAGAAACACTCTGAGGTAGATCAAAGAAAGACTTGGTTGCATAAATAAAAGCAATGACAGTTTACAGAAACATTTTGATTACATGGAGACTCATACTGACCATGAACAAGTACTCTGTCTTGCAGTTGTTGTTACCACATGAGGTAACATGACTAATTTGTTGATCAGCACCACAAAGATAGTAATGACGAGTGCAAAGCCAGATTTGAACATCATCCAAAGCAAAAAAGGATTTTTGATGATTTTGCCAACGTTGCACCTCACGAGAAAGATTTGAAACAGCAGAGAGAATCACTGATGTGATAACTTTATATGCCGTGAAAGACATGAGACCAGTAAGCACAGTCACCAAAGACGTTTTTAAATACGTAATCTGGACACTTGACCAGCTGTATGTAATACCCCCACACACACCTATTCTTCTCAAATGTCCATCCCAGTGCAGTATGAAAAATGCAAGACTCAAGTTGAAACAGAGCTCCCACAAGAGAATATTCTGCAGCTATAGTGGATTTTAGCTGGAAAACAGAGCCCTACATGAGTCTTCATGTCCACTTTATTAATGAGGACTTCCAACTGAAAAGTTGCTGTTTGTAAAGAGCATTTTCCAGATGATCACAAAGTAAGAACATGAGAGCAGCACATACCTACTCAGGCTGCATGATATATTGTTTTAGTATTACCATTGCGATATACATATTTGCAGAAAGTACCATGTGAATGGGGAAAATTAGGTCAAATATATCATCCTTTTTCTTACTTAAAAGACAGAGATTGCTGACATGCAGGCTCCACATGGGCACAGCAAAATGCGTGAGGAACAGGAGAGAAACACTGAAAAGGAAGATTTGGTTGCAAAAAGAAATACAACATCAGTTGTTTGGAAATATTACAGCTACAGAAAGGTAGATGTTGCCCACAAACACGTAGTCTGCCTGCAGTTGTTGCCCCTACATGAGGCAACACAGCTGATTTGTTTGACCATTTAAATCAGCACCACAGATCTCTGTATGATGAGTGCAAAGCCAGATTTGAATGTCATCCAAAACAACAACAAAAAAAAGGCAGTTTCGATGATTTGTCCAGTCTTACACCATATGAGAAAGGTTCCAAACAGCGGAGGGAATCACTGATGTGATCAATTTTTATCTCATGAAAAACATTTTACCAATTAACACTGTTGCCAAAGACAGTTTTGAAAACATTCAAGCTCTATGTATTATCAGCACGCACCTATTTTTCTCATGTTTTCATTCCAGAGCTGTATGGAAAATACAATTCACAAGTTGAATCAGAGCTGTCACAGTGGAATACTATGCAAATACGGAGCCCTACATGAGTTTTCATGTCCATTTTATTACTGAGGACTTCCAACTGAAAAGTTGCTGTTTGTAAAGCTTTTCTTTTTTCTAGATGATCATAAAGTAAGAACATGACGGCTTGAATGAGAGCAGTGCTGGCTGCTTGGAGCCTCAATGAGAGATGTCCAGTCTGTATAACAGACAATGTGCTGCTGCCCTGAACATGTGGACCAGACTGCACTGCTTTAGTCACAGACTGCATCTTGCTGTAAGTCATACCTGTGCTATATTTACTAAGCAGTTTTGTTTTGTTGTATCGCAATATACATCGCAGAGAAACAAAATACCACAATGTCATTTTTTTACAATATCGCGCAGCCCTACTGTGCAGTAAGCTGCAGGCCAACCCCAATCACAGTGGCATGTTGTTACCGCCTGTGTGTACTTAAGGTATGAGTGTGTGTCTCTGTGTGCCAGTTTGACTCTCAGAATTCTCCCAGACAGCATCCCTCCAAGTCTGTGTCAAAGCCCACATGCTGTCTTTATTCCCATAAGTTGAACGTACGGAAAATCAGCGAGCTGGATAGAAGTGGTGTAATGAGGACCTTTGGTGACAGTCCTGCTGTGATAAAGACACCAGCAAGCCCCACTGACTCTGTCTGCACATGACATGAAGGAAAACTTTCTTTTTTCAAATACTCACACACATTCATTTAGCGCACATCAGTATTCCCATGATGCACGCAAAAAGACACAGTCTGTTCTGAGGTTGCCAGAGTTGTTGTGAAGGATTCAAAGAGAAAGGTTTGTTGATGACAGATACCTGTGGTTAAGGCTAGGGATGACAGGATTTTACTGAATCTGACCTCAGCATCAAATAGAGCCTTCAATAGATGATTCCTTTTGAATCACTTATTAGATCTGTTAATGTTTTGCTTTTGACAGTCTGAATGATGATCTGAGTCAAACAAACCTTGAGGATCATGATGTCACCCATTAGCTTGTTCTAGTTCTTTTATTGATATCACATAATGTTCATTACAGTATGGTGTGTGGATGTCCATCTCTTGAATTCATCTTAGCTTGTTTCTATGTAAGAAAACAATCTATGCTTTTCAAAGGCCCTGTATATCTTTCTTGAGCATCCCATAGTCATCATCCATGAAAGAAACACAGGTGTTATTGATCTGTCTCCTGCCATCCACTGTCTCCTGGTCAATGACTTTGCTTTCACAACTTATGTCTGCTTCTGTGACGTGTGGCTGAATGTTCTGAATAGCTAATAAGTGGATGTTCAAATCTAGATTTATTTTTTTTGGTGACATATAGAACACTAGCTGAAAAATGAATTGCTATGCTCAGAATTTAATTTTGCTTTTAGGTTGGGCTGGGACTTGAACACGTTCATTTTGATTAATTACAGAAAAAACAACGTGTTAAAAAATAACGCATTTAATTGCACCTTTCTCAGTTCCCTAATTTCTGGCATACTGGTAACATTGATGCACACTCCAGTCCGATAGGTGACGGTAATGAAGCTAAAGTCTGTTTGCCAGCTGTGAAGAAGATGCACAGGATGCACTGAGTGAATCAGCACACAAGAAAGTTTGTTGAATAGTGATGGAAGACGAGACTACATTGCTTGGCTTGTTGGGCAGAAAGTCTTCTTTTAAAAATCTTCCTGATGGCAGCTTGGATAAAAGTGTGGTTGTGTGCAAATTGTGCAACAAAGAGTTTATTGGATATCAGAGCTAAAGCTACATGTCCACAGGGCTATTTTTTCTCGCACAAAAACGTGCTATGAGAAAAAAAAAACCCACAGTGTTTTCTCTTTTATTACGAAAACTGTTCTGCAAAAAGTATTTCTGAAAGCATTTGAGGCGTGAAATAAGCTGCTGAATATGTCCTCATTTTAGTTCAACAAAGCCTAGTTTAGATGTTTAACGAAAATTTCGAATTTGAATGAAGAAGTCAATTCTACTTTATGCAAATGAGCTCCAGGAAGACGCGCCACAATGTAGCTCGAAACGTGCAACCATCATGCAACACGCTGCATTTCACATAGACATTGAATGGGATGCTAGAAACTGAAGGATCCTGTGGACACGTACCTTTAGCTATGACAGTCCTGTTACTGACAAACAGTGTAGCCATCCAACAATAGACCACTTTTCAAGACAGTGAAAGTGCTTGAATTTACAAAAAGTCTTAAAATGTTGAATATGATCACTATAATTGCACTTTGAGTTTGCAGTAATCTGTGAATGTAATAGACAGATGAAAAATGCAGATAAATATAAATGAAACACAAACATTTTTGCTGTTTTAGTTCACGTGTCTATTCACTGATTCAGTTATCAACCAGAATTTATTTGAATTGAAAAACTTTGCTTATTGTGTCAGACATCGCTATTTGACACAAATGCAATTAATCGCGATTAATTAAATACAAAGCCTGGAATTAATTAGATTGATTTTTTTTTTTTTTTATTCATGTCCCACCACTACTTTGACAGTATCATGTAATATCTGTGGTGTTTACTGATGATGATGAAAAAGCCTCTGAAACAGTGTTCAGACCAACAAGAGACAGTAGCAAACTTGTATGAAAGACAAGGTAAAATTCATCTGGATGGGTTGCAGCTATCATAAATGGGTTAAAAAGTTAAAGAAGGTACTGCACAGTGCCTTGTGGTGGTTAGCACTGTCGTCTTGCAGCAAGAAGATATCTGGTTAGCGTCCTTGCCTGGGCCTGGGATCTTTCTGCATGGAGTTTGCATGTGATTCTAAATTGTCCGTATTTGTGAATGCGAGTGTGATTGTTTGTCTCTAAAAGGAGCCCCTCTGGTAGACTTTTGACCTGTCCAGGGTGTCCCCTGCCTTCACCCTAAGTCACCTGGAATAGACTCCAGCCCCCCGCGACTCTAATAAGGATTAAGTGGTGTATAGATGGATGGATGGAGTTAAAGAATACTTCTGCTGAGCAGCTATTATAGACGTGTATAGAAGTTTTCAAGAAAAGAGGGAGAGACACGAAGACCAACACAGCAGTGATATTTCTGTGTATCCTCAGAAATCTTTTGCCTTTACCCTAACCTTCGCAGGCTCCTTCACCGCCTCTCCCCAACCACCTGCCAACTCTCTCCACTTGGACCATTAATTCTCCCAGCATTCTCTGGGCTTGTGTGCTGTGGTCGGGTGGCGATGTGAGCACAGAGGGAGAGCGAGAGAGTGAGACAGAATGTGCTGTGTGTGTTTATGCTCACAAACAGGGAAGAGCTGACAGATCTGGCCCAAGGGTTGTACAGGGTTGCGTGTGTGCAGCTCGGTCTGCAGACGAGGAGCGGCACCCAGCAGACTTCCCCTAACCTGGATGGCCTGCCTGGTGTGTACACAGCAGGCTGGGCAGGCTGAAAATCTGCTGGGGATCAACAACTCTCAACAACACAGCAAAGGCTGCAGGCAAAGAAAACAATAAGGATGCACAGAGTGTGTGATAGATCTGGAGACTGACACAAAGCAGAGCATCAAGGTAGACAAAGGCTACATTTACCAATATATCTCTGGGAAAGTGTCTTTTTGTTAAGAAAAGAAAAAAGAGCCACAAACACACATCTCGGGGCATCTCTGCTATATCAAGAATATGATACTCTTTATTAAATTTGATATTTATCTTGAAATTAGTCACTGCTCTGGTGTTTTTGTTTATTTTCACACGAACACAAGAAAGTAATAATCCACAGTATTTCTCATTATCAACATTTATATTTTGCAATATGTAAAGCAAGCTGCCCACACATCAAACGCTCAAAATGAATTATGTTACTCCTCATATGGCAAAGTGACCATACTCTCTGAAAAATAATGCTTCTTAAATGGTTCTTTAAACAGCTCTCTGGTTCATCAAAGCACCATCACCAATTGAAGAATCTCTTTATTTAAGGGATGGTTCTTGATGTACTACATATGCTTATTTACAGTGCTAAAGATTCTTCATTTTTATTGGTGTGGTAGCAGTAAGCATCAAATTATAGCTGCAGTTAATGACTGTTTTCATTACTGATTGATCATTTGGTCTGTAAAACATTAGAAATAGTGAAAAATGTTCATCACAACATCTCAGGCCCCATTGGTATCTTGTAACATGTTCTTCTGTCTGACCAACTAATTAAAATATTAAATGTGCTCTAACTAAGGGAACCAGAAGTGCTGCAAATTCTTACATTTGACTTTTTTGCTTAAAAATTACTTAAGCGGTTATTAGGTTTTACTATAATATAATACAAGGTGGGTCCTTACAGAACTGTCTTGAAAATTGTTCCTTAAGAAACCTATCTTTGCTGAGGAGTGTCATTTATGGTGCCTATAGAAACCGTGTTTTGATGGTTGTTTAAGGCACTTGTAGGGACCATTTGAAGAAATGGTTCTTTAAAAGAAACTTGTGGAAATAACTATTTGCATTTCTTTTGGAACTGAAGAATGGAACTCCTGTGACATCACTAAGTACCATTTTTGGTGTAGGACTTATGACTCCTACCTGTTGGAAGCAAAAGAAGAAGTAAGGTGATGTTATTTTTGAGTCACAAAGACTGCAGAGGACAGAGTTTGGAATAGTGGGATGGTTCATAATACTGCAAATCATTATAACCTGAAAAATGAAGGTCTTTTCATTAAATCTATATTTTATCACAAACTCTAAATGTCCCCTAACTGCTATTACTTTATTTTTTAACAAAAACTCAACCAAACTGATTTCTGGAATACATTGACCATGTTATCCTACCAATTATGGTGTTTAATCAGAAAATGATTCCGTGTTGTTTTGGGGCAGATAGCAAAAAAACAATTATTTTATGATTTAAGGTGGAAAACTTCTTGTTGTAAGAAAGGCGCACATAGTATGCAAGTGTCACCTGAGTATGCATCTTTTTATTCAGTAAAAACAGTGAGGTAGTATTCAAATAGCCAAACACTGGCTTGTTAGTTCACCACAAAAAATGCAGTGTTTCTCTTCTTCACTCTTCTTCCTAAGCCAACAACATAGAGATCCCGAAATGAATGTGCTTGTAGTGAGACAGTTTTACGTGTTCTTTTTAATGTGAGAAAACAAGTCAGAACTGGCAAAAAATCTGAAGTTTCTACCTGACTGTTTTCTACACACTCTTTGGTAATGATAATTAGGCTTGGCAAGTCCATTTATACACTACCAGTCAAACGTTTGGACACACCTTCTCATTTAATGGTTTTTCTTCATTTTCATGACTATTTACATTGTAGATTCTCACTGAAGGCATCAAAACTATAAATAAACACATATGGAACTATGTAGTGAACAAAAAAAGTGTGAAATAAGTCAAAACCTCCACAGTCACCTGACCTAAACCCAATCCAGATGGTTTGAGATGAGATGGACCACAGAGTGAAGGCAAAAAGGGCCAACAGGTGCTCAGCATCTCTGGAAACTCCTTCAAGACTGTTGGAAAACCATTTCAGGTGACTACCTCATAAAGCTCATGGAGAGAATGCCAAAGGTTTGCAAAGCTGTCATCAAAGCAAAGAGTGGCTACTTTGAGGAATCTAAAATATGAAACATATTTAGAGTTATTTCACAATTGTTTGTTTGCTACATCGTTCCATATATCTTGCTTCATACTTTTGATGCCTTCAGTATGTATCTTCAATGTAGAGATTAGTAAAAAATAAAGAAATCACATTGAATGAGAAGGTGTGTCCAAACTTTTGACTGGTAGTGTATAGCCTTAGATGTCAGAACATAGTTAATGATCAGTGTGACCACATAAGTTTTTCACTTTTACACACTTTATTTTCACATGTGCAGTAGAATGCTGCACTGTAGAATACAACTGCGGTAAAGGAGAATCTTTAAAAATAGCTTAGGACATTTCTACAAAAAAGTCTAAAAGGTCAAAGTTGTCCATACAATATAATCCGACTGAACACAGTCTAGTGCATATACAGCCAGACTCAACTCACTCCATGCAAGTCAAAAGGAGACAAAGTTGTGTCCTTGTAAGTTAAATACTTAGAGGGAAATTTACACTAATGCAAATGGTCTATGATTCTGGTCATAAAAAGCACACAGACAAGACAGGTGCAAAAATAACATACTAGAGTTTGAGGTAAGTTTTAACACTGAGTGGTTGCAGAAACCAACGCATATTCTGTGCATACTTTCCAAGCTACATATGTATAGCTAATGCTATGTACATCAGGCTAAAACATGACTGCATCTTTTCATAGATTAAAACTAACTTGACAGCTGGACTGAAACTAATTTTGTGACCCATATTATAAGTTATTGTTGGTGGTGTCTCAGTTTGTTTGGAGCCCAACAACACATAAGAAAAGACCATCCTCCCATTTCTTTCCTTTTCATAGATCAGGAAGTTTGTCTCTAAATGAAGCATGGCTACTGGGACACACCCAGAGTTGAGCCTGTGACCCATTTCCTAAAAGTGGTATAGGCTGCAGCATCTCAGTTGGATTTATGACTATAGACACTGAAACAGCCTGTTTGGAACAAGGCCATAATCTGGAGTATTATAGACATGGTAGAATGAACCATCTGCACAGCATTCTGAGCTGAAATTTGAAACACACATTCCGGGGATGTGAGATTTTCATGAACTTGTTAAAAAGTGGAACATTATAGGACCTTTAATGAATGCATGAAGTCATTGCCTAAACATGGCAATGAGGAACTTCTACCCAGCAGGCACACAGTCCCCAAGCTGAATAACTGCAGTGGCTTTGAAGCTCAGAGTCAGATTGCATATTCTCTCTCAACCTCTGTGTCACTTTGTCAAACACATACACAAACATATGAAACTCAAACCATAGATCATTCATATTGTACAATTTTAGCATCATTTGTAACTTTATACATGACTTTAAATGCAGCCAATAAAGAATGTCATCAATGTTATACAATGACATTCATTTGTCCAATTAGGAAGCCAAAGAAAAAGCTAAATGTGATTGGAAAAGAGGTTTTAAACTGCCTCCTCTGATCAGTATCTGTGAAATATAGTATATTTGTCACTATTTTTAACTGTAATATATATACAATGATGCAGCACTGTAAATTAAGTAAAATTTTGTGTAAACTTTATCCAAAATTCCAAAATACCTGTACACCAGGTACACTATACATTGTGACATATAGGTTTAATGTATGCCAGCACAACTTTATATTCTATTAAATATTTATATTTATAGTCAGTAGACCTACAACAATTAACTGATTAATTGAGTAATTGTCAACTACTAAATTAACCAAGAACTATTTTGGTATTCAAAGAAATCGTTTCATTAATTTTGTAAGAAAAACACTACATATCTATTCTCTGATTCCAGCCTCTTAATGAGAATACTTCTTCTGGTTTTGTTATTCTTCTCGGAGAATAAATGGATATGGTTGTGGACAAAACAAGACAATTGTGTTTTATGGTCCTTGTGTCCCACCCCCCACCTCTCTATCGCTACCCCTCTATCTGTATCCCTCTATCTCTACCTCTACCCCTCTATCTCTACCCCTCTATCTGTATCCCTCTATCTCTACCTCTACCCCTCTATCTGTATCCCTCTATCTCTACCTCTACCCCTCTATCTCTATCTCTCTACCTCTTCTGTCCCTCTCAACCCGCCCGGCCAGCAGGCAGATGGGTCCCCCCACATTAGAGCCGGGTTCTGCTCGAGGTTTTTTTCCCTGTTAAAAGGGTGTTTTCCTTGCCACTGTCGCCTTTTGGCTTGCTCTGGGGGTCAGGCATATGGGTTCTGTAAAGCGTCTCGAGACAATTTGACTGTAATTGGCGCTATATAAATAAAATTGAATTGAATTGAATTGAATTGAATTATTTCATTACCAAACACCTAATCAGTTAATCAAAAAAATTATCAATGGATTAATCAACAATGAAAGCAATTGTTAGTTGCTGACCTTAAAACCAGCTTAAAGTAGTAGCAGACTCAAATACTGAGGATTCACAATCATTATCATTCATCTTTTAGATAGATTTTTTAAAACTGTGGGTATAATTTATTAAATATGAAAATTGCTAGACTGGGAGATTGTCATTTCTAAAACTGATGCGATGTAAATAGCTAAATCATTGCTATGAGCTAACTGCTAATGCCTGCATCCTACCAGACTCGCAGTGAAAATGCTAACATATTGTTTAATTTAATTCAGTTAAATTCCATTTATATAGCGCCAATTTCAATTCAGATTGTCTTAAGACGCTTTACAGAACCCAAATGCCTGAACCCCCAGAGCAAGCCCTAAGGTGACAGTGGGAAGAAAAACTCCCTTTAGCAGGCATAAAGAATGATAACAAAAATCTGTGGGTTGGTGCACTGACACTCCCCTACAGACACAAACACATCAGAGAGCCTCTTACAGCAAGGGCCAGAACTGTGCAGTCAGAGCTCTGCCAGCTTCTCTGTCTTTACAGCAGGGAGAAGAAGAGTCTGACACAAGTTTCTCATAACTATTGGGTCCAACTACCAGCTCTACACCTCAGTTTCTGCTACACTGTGCGATGGTCAGTCAGTCCCCCACCATCCCCTGACCTTCATGGCATTTCCCACATAGCCATGAGGCCTCCTCCTCCTACTACTACTCCTACTACTACTACACTACTGCTGCTCCCTCACTCCTTTGTTGCATGTTTTTAAATATGCTGGAAGAGAGGCTTAGAGCTGAAGTTAAGAGTATAGTTTCAATTTATGCTGCAGGGCCAGAAACAAATGTGTGTCTGATAACTGTTGGCGGTCAGAGTCAAATCCAGCCAACATGATGACATCTAGATATGGACAACTTGAAGAAGCTGCTTGTCACAATAGCTGAAGTCAAAAATCCACTCATCAAACTAAGTGCCAGAGACGCCACAGTGCAGTATGTGGTTGAAGCTCATTGGGTTGGACGGAACTCTGCAGTCACTTTCACACACACATGATAACATAACTGAATAAGAAATGGAGGACACCGCAAAGTTAAAGACAATTTGATAAAACACACGAACTTAACTGCTTATTTTGTATTTTCACAAAGCCACACCAAAATCACCAGCTACTCATCGCCACACTGAAGGATGGTAGAAGTAGCACATGGCATTGTTTCAGAACTTGATGCAAAACATTTACAAAAGAGTTTCAATTATATTGACAATTTGCAGTGCTTAATGGCACAATCCAAAAGAGGATCCTAAATCTCCTGAAGCAGAGTAAGTTGAGGCATTCATAGACACTGTTCCAAAATGTCAGTGTTCTTAAAGGAGGAACAGTCACTACACTGTTCTAAAGATTTATACTGTAGCTTCAACTCTTGATAGTTGCTATCAAGGGAGATTCCACAAATCACAAAATCTTAAGCATTAATGTTTTGCCTAGACTGCAAAAATTTACAGGAGCACAAAAAGAGCTAGAAACAACGCCGGCACAGTATCCCTTTATAAAGTTTTTTATGTTGATTGTGTCACCAACAAACTGCACATTTACTCTCCCTGCAGACAGGGAGCAACACTTGCATTCAGTTCAGCCTTCACTCTCCTTTTAGCTACTACTCCTCTACTAATTATCCCAGATTGTTTCTTTTTAGATCACCATGGTAAATGATGTTGTACAGCTAACCTGCTCTGGAGGAGATTTTGCTCAGAGTTCGGGACTTAAATTGGCTGTAAGAAACGTCTCCCTTTAACCAATTCTTCTACTGACCATATTCTTTCTCTGCAGTAAAGTGTGTTTGTATTTTCAGATATTTAATTGACATAGCTTTTAATTAAACTCAATTTGTGTTTTGCATTTGTGTTTTTGACTGGCAATTTCACCAAAAAGCATAATAAAAACTTTACAGAAAGGGTAATGAGTAATGTATGAGAGTATGGTTCTAATATATATGGATATTCACGAGTAATGGGTAATGATGGGAAATGAGTTCAGGTAATGACTAATTCTGTTGCGTATCGCGGTGACAATTAAGTTATTCCATTCTGCACCTCATTTGTATACATAAACAGCATCTCACCTTTGTGTGGTGAGAAACATAAAAAAAAAAAAACACAAAGATGTAGTGATACCTGAGGAAACAAGCTGTGAATTAACAAATAGTTAAATGATAACTTTAGCACTTGATCCCTTCAAAATCAGACGTGGAAAGCATGGCTGGATGATATAGTTAAAAAGTTTGTCACATTTTTTTTCCAGCTTTATCTTTAAAAGAAAATTCAGATAAAGAGAGTAGAAAACACGCTCATTTTGAATTTACCTAATTTAATTGTAACCTTTAGACTATTTATCAAGGCACACAAGCAATCATTTTAAAGCTGACACAGCAAGGAAAAAACAACCAAATAAGCAAAGCTGCACATCTGCACAGTCACCTTACCTTCATAAACATTAACCCTTCCAAACTCCCCAACAGGGTAGAAAGTCATGTTATCTCTCAAAAAAATTGCCAAAATAAAAAAGAGATCATTGTATCTTCAACTTCCTATCGGTCTTTGACCTAATGTGTGTGATTTGCTTTCCGTCTGACAACGTCAAATCAAAGCTTAAAACTGTGAAACTACAGGGTGTCCCTAAAATCTGGACACAGAGGATATCTCATTAACGATTTTTTTTTGCCTCCACAGATTAAATATGGCTTTGTTGAAAGAAGAAAGAGTTGAACTGGTACTCAGTGGACGTAAAGGATGGACATACTGAAAGATAGTAACTGCAACTCTTTCTCTCGAAAATGTATTTTTGCCCATTTGTCCAGACTTTAGGCACACTCTGTATATTCTACAGGTCTCACATTTGTTCTTGTGATAAGCTGTTTGCACTCAACAGATTCTGTGAACATAACAGAATAAATAATAGAATAAATTCTGTGCTTACATTATTGACAAGCCATTAGTAACTGTAACCAAGATATGCGAAAAAACATCAAGCACTTTTTGGTTGAACTGCAAGCTATGTTCCCAGAGAGCAGATCGATACTGATACTGATCAGAAGTCGTTTTTGAGTTCACTCTAAATCTAGCCATGGTTGTGCTGTTGATCCCACAATGAGGAAAAATGTGACAGGAGCAAAAAAACAGCCAGAAACTTCTTGTGGTCTTGTGTTTAAAGAGCTAAATAAAGAAAGCAAGCAAAACCTGGAGGCGTACAAGGGGTGACTAGAGTGAACCTGCTGCACTGTGCTTTGGTTAGGGTTCTGAGTGGCTGGCCTGATCACCTGACAAGGACCCCACACCAGCCAAGTTCATCACACAGAGTGTGTCACCTAAGTGGGGATGCTGGGGGACACAGGGTCGTGGGTGTTACTCGTCAGTGAAACCATTCTCACAACGGCAACCGTCTGTCCTCCCTGTCTGCAGCCTCTGCCAGAGGAGGTTTGTGGGTATAGACAGAGGTATGGAGAGGTGTCTCTGGGACCTGCGTGGCAGCCTCAGGAAGAACAACGGCCATTGAAGGGGTTCCATTACCAAAGTGTGACAGACTGTTTATCATCCAGGGTGGAAGCATGGCTTGAACTTGTTTAGGGAAACAAAGTTTGTGTTTTCATTATGTATTTTCATGGCAGTTTGCATCTAATGCACTTGTATGAAACTATCAAACATTTAAACTAGTTTCTTATTGCTATGGATAAAGTGTCTATCACCAGTACATACTGTTATCATCTTATCAGCTGTCCTAGTGATGCTACCAGCCATAGAATATCTGGAAAGATTTGTCTCAATACAGTGGGGTTTGCAGAAGTGCACACTGGATGATATAGACTGAGAGGGATGTAGACACAGACAGAGAAGTATTGACAGGGTTAGACGAGGGTGTGTGTCTGGGGAATGGAGAATATGGGTAGGTGTAGGAATAAGATGGGGGGGAGGGCTGTTTGTGTGTTCAATATCACGCTCTGTCAGAAGCTGTAATATCTCTTCCATTTCATTAGTTGCAACATGAATAGACTTGACATCAATCAGCGCCCGCTCGGCTGATTGAAAGAGAAGTGTCTCGGCATCACAGAACATCATGGAACATCATGGAACGAGCTCACAGTTTGTAGGAAGTGATTGTAAAATGTTAACCTGGAGAGTAGCAAAATAAATCACAGTCTAGCTCATATCCAGAATTTGGATCAGAAAAATGCCTCTAATATTTTTTGTAATCAAACTTACGCACAAGTGTGGACATTCACAAAAGCTTATGTTAAGTTTGTGTACAGAGAAATGCACTTTCTTGCCATCCTGCATGGACAGGACGGCAACAAAGAGTATGAATTTTTAGATTAAAGCTCAATCATATAGGCACTATACATTGGAAATGGCTCACCATGACTGGTCATGTAAGTAAGGTAATGAAAAGTATTAATTTACTGCAGTGGCATATCCTTACCAGTGTTAACAGTGCCATCTTTGTTGATGGAGGCCAGGACAGAGGGAAGCGGTTCACTCGCTTTGTGTTGAACCTTGCTATTGGTCAGTAGCTTGAGCTCCTGTGATGTTGTTGGTGGAAAGCGATAAAACTGGAAGGTGACGTAGATGTTTTCAGGCCAATCAGGACCAAAACCCGCCGCTGGTATTCTGTCAACAGACAGTTGTTGATTATTCAGAACGTAATGAAAGCTCATAGTAAAATATTTTAAAATAACATGGCAGTGCTACATGTAAATAAACATACAAATGACTGAATTGCTGCCCTGAATATTAATAATAAATAATAATAATAATAATAATAATAATAATAACTGTGAGATTTCCATTACAGAATCAATGTGGGGAGGGGAGAAAATGGCAGAAAATGTCATTAAAACCCTGGAAAAGTGAATCACATTTCAGCTAATGATTTATGTCATGAACAAAATTAAATGTGCATTTCTTGCACGTCTGATCAGAGTCAGTAATTTAGCTTTATAGCTACTGAAAAGTGAAAACCCAATATTCAGAAGGAGTATTACAACATAAGGGGATAAATCACAATTTTAAAGTGGCTATAAATTGGACTGCTGATTGAGTAGGTACAAACTTAACATTACACCTTTGATTCATAATAAGCAGATAGCTTGGCTTCCTAAAAGTTAAAGGCAGCATCAACATTTATTATGAAATCTTCAGAGATGAAACCTTGCATATGTCAAAAGAGTGCAGAAACACGTATTCTAGGTTATGAGAAATTGATTTATTTTTTGTTTACTTGGAATCCTATGTAGAAGAAAAGTCTCTGTGGTTATGAAAATCTCATGGTGCTGTGTATTACTTTTCACACAAACACCACCCTCTCAGTGGGATTTAACAAACACATACACATTCCTAATCTCACATTTCAACTGCAGTTGGCCCAAAACAAGTCCAACTGAGACTGCAAGCACTTGATTTTAACAACAATTAAAATTTCAGGTCTTCTTGTTTCTATCAGACAAATACATGAGCAATCAATCATCCAGTGTTCAGTAATAATGAGTAAAAAAAAGGAAAAACCATTTGGAAAAAAGACATGTAGTGATGTGAGGCCCCCCATGACCACGGACAGACTGCCAGAGCTGTAGATTTCAAAGTGGAATCTAATAAGAGCGGCGTGTGACCTCCCAGTCAATCACACGCTCTGGTATTCCACTGTTAAAGATGCTGCCGTGCTCCATCTTCAAAGAGGAGCTGGCATTAATATTCATTCTGTAAACAGACAAGATTGATAATTATGGCGCCCGGGTGAGAGGTAGAAATTACACTGCCTATCCACTGGCTCCCCGCATGCCTAAGTGCTACTGCTGCCACTGCCTGAACCCCTGCCTGCCATACCTGTTTGTCATAATTATGAGGTAACCCAGCCAACAGAGAGGCAGAGACACGCAATTTATGTTCAAGCGTGCGGCTTCAAAATGCACTTCAGATTGCCTTACTATGTGCTTGAAAAAAAAACTGAATAATCAAATAAACCTTCTTCCTGTCAGAACATAAACACTGAAGTGAAAATCCATCCTTTTGTGATATTAAAATATCTATTTTGTTGTACTGTTTCCAACTGATAATGTGATAGTGTTTCAACCTACCAGGCAGGCTTTAAATATTTGCTGTTCTAATCTTACAATATACCTAAGTTCTAACTTCCTTCCAACTTGACTGCAGAGAAGAGGTGATTTTACGGCCAGACTTTATGGAATGTGTGGATCTGTGTACTCACAGCAAAGTGCTATGGTCTTTAAACTGTGATCAAGTCAAATCACTGTTGTGCTAAAGTGCTTTGTAGTGTAAAAAGAATATGATTGGTGTCACAAATTCAACAAGTTTAAATACTGGGGTTGAGACACTATAGTGTTATTTATGGTGGGATCTTCCCTGATTAATTTACATATTAGGGGTTAAAATCCTTCAAAAAAGGTTAGGCTGGGTTTCCACAGTAATGGTTGTATGCATGCCTGTTTGAAGCTGATGGGAATGACTCCATTTATTAAACTGCTAGTAATTATAGTTACTATCAGTGAGTAGATAGCAGTCTAAAGGTCCTTCAAGAGAAGATGGTTAAAAAAAGGGGGTGGGAGAAACAAGGAGCAGCACATTGGAGTCAAATGAGACACAATTTTAGCTATTTGCAACAGCGACACTGGCTAAAATTTCTAAAAGCAGCTGACTGGAAGATGTGTCTCAGAGAGAAAGTGATAAGGTTGTGAGATGCAAGGTCTAATAATGTCTCTAATAAAACTCTCACAAGTTTCAGTAGTGGAAGTTCATTTTTTATATAAATGCCATTAAGTGTAATAGAAAGCATACCTTTATTTAGATTTATTTACAGATATCTCTTTGGGTTCTGGTGAACTGTGAGGGACATATCCAAATTTTCAAAGATTAAGAAACTTACTAATAACAATTGGACAGGAGGGTGGGAGATAGTTGCAGCCTTAAAAAAGAAAAAAAGAAAAACAATCTCTTGGCCTTCATTAGGATGTCAGCTGCTTGCTGTGGCTGCCTAGTCTGTTTCCTAACACTTTTTTCCTACTATCTGAAGGATGGCACTGACATCATCACATAGAATCATGTCATTTCATGGCATACCAAGGCAATGTTGGAAACACCATACAGACAGCTGTAATGACACACTATCTAATGTATTGATATCAGGATTGTGGCTACTTTATCAACAAAAACTCAGCAGATTTACAAGATTCACACAAGTGCTATATTTTTCAGGAAAATATTGTTTTATTCCTGAAAAAGTTGAGTTTGCAGTTGTGTTACACGATTACATGGAATGATGTGGAAATTCAAGTCAGTTTGGTGAGTCTGCTATCACGTTTTCATCTGTAAAATTTGACTCTACATGAAGTTTTGATATGCATAAACAATCTGCTCTCTAAGATAATCTTGCAGATTATCTATGCAACTGAGAGCAGATCTATTTATTCACACATAGAGTGAGAACAGAGTTATAAATCAAATGTGTGTAAACAGTGAGAAATTACAGAACACTGAGGTTAGTACACAGGAGGTCATGGCACCAAGATGCTGAGTCCATGATGAACAAGACAAATGTAAACACTGCTAACGGTGCTTATGACGAGATAGAAGGACACAAAGACTGTGGTGTTTTGTACCCATCCTTCAGCAGCCCCCCTCCACTGTCAGGAGGAAGCCTGTTCCAGTGTTTTTGTGATGGGAAGCTGACAGAGGTACTGTTCCGCCCATGCCGATGGCAAATGTGTTTTTCTGTAATTGCGAGTGTACGTGTGTATGCTGTGTATGGGTATGTCGTTGACATGTGTAGAAGATGACTGGCAGGACTTCATGCCTGCTATATGTACATTCAAATTTTGGCTGCAGATCGAGACAAATGGGGAGAAATGGGAGCGTGGGGATGCTGTCCCTGGCCGTTACCCAAAAACACCTAAAGAATGTATCTATTCCTCCATACAGATAAAGGGCCAGTGGCTCAGTGTGCAGAGAGGTAAGCTGCTGTCAAGTCAATGATTGCTCTGTCTCACTGACAGCACAACAATTCTGACATTTCTGGAAACACAAATAATTACATTGCTGCAATGCTTCGGGAGTGAATAATCACACTTCTATCATAATCTATCAGAGTTTTAGGCCAAATTTGTAGTGATCTTCAAGACAAGTACACTGAGCAGTAATAACTATGTAATAACTATGATGCAGCCACATGGGACAGACTGCTGCGTACCTCACCTGGTAAATGCCAGAAATTGGAACACCAGCAGGTTTCCCTGTAGAAGGTCGGCCTCTTCCCGCTGGGGATCAAAGGGCAGGGGTTCTGTAGGGTCTAGGACCTCTGCCACCTGCCCACTACAGTCCACAATGTCAGGGAAACCAGCAGAAAAGAGGTGGGCCTGTGAGCTTCTGGAGCTGACTGAGCAGGAACTAGAGAAAGGTTAAAGAAAAAAAAAGCTTTCAGATTTGTAGATACATCAATCACTCACTAAGCTGAAAAGACTTCAGTTGTGCCTTCTTGATGCTTTATGAGCAGCAGGAGGAAAAGGTTTCGCCCCTGCTGCACTGGCCTCACTTGGATGATTTGTGTCAGATCGGTGTCGAATACAATGCTGTTTTATTATTTTAGACCCAGCTTTGTTTACGTTGGATCTGTTGTATTCAGATTCAAGATGTTTATCTTCTTCTCAATGTAGTCACTTTATCCCATTAAACTGAACCTGAATGTAAATATCTGACTGAACTTCACAAAAATGTGATGAAACAATGATTAGACAGCATAAGGATGTCAGCAATATCCATCAAGTTGCAGCACCACGACGATACTTATGAGGGAGAGAGAACGGGTGCCAAAGCTCTCCCTCAGGATTTTCCAGCATAATTGGCAGTTATCTCTAATCATAATGGCCACCTGTTTTTCCGCAACTATAGAAACATTCATAACTTACACTTTCAGCGCTGACACCAAACACTCTATGATAAACACAGTGCACAGATGGCTGGCTAAAGTGCAGGCATAGGAAAATGAACGATAATGTGTGGGCTTATCATAGTGCTAACGTTGCCTGTGTCCATTTGCTTAACAGTTGAGCCCACAGTGTCACATTTGTGACAAAATGAAGTCTTGATCAAACTAATTAAGGTAGCCACAGAGAAGAAGGCAGTCGATTGTTTTTTTTCTCTGCAACTGTGTCAATTTCATGCTTTCCTTCTCTTCCCCATTGCTCAAAGTTGTATCTTAATTTAGCCCCAGTAGATTAATATTCAAGCCATCATTTTTTTTTTCAAAAGGAGCTTGATCAGATATGCACAGCAACTTCAATTAAACTTCTTTAGACTTCATTGTTCTTCCCAAAGAAGTGGGTCATTCCACTCTAAAAACAGTCAAAAAGATGTTTTGGCTCCGAGTGAAGAGGCAGAGATGTTTCAGCCCACTGAACTGAACAGCATCGTGTCTGAATCCAAACTCTGGGATTGGGAAACTGTTTCAGTGCCAGCTGCTCATTGACACATGCTCTGTATTATTACAGTGCCTTGTTTCTAAGTTACTTTGCCCATTATTTTTCTGAGTGTGCTTTCTCATTTGGTGTCCTATCTAAACAAACCTGGCTATATTTCAGCTGACATTATGATTGGAAATTGTGAGCTCACCTTACAATTGGATTTAATAGTGAATTTTCACACCAACAACCAATGCTTAGACCCTTATCCAAAATGGGACGTAGAGGCTGACAAACCGATTTCTTTAAATTGGCTCTGAGTTGAACTCTCCCACTTACTGGCAACAGTGTTCTATTACCCAGTTCACACATGTTGCCAATTAGAGAGCCAATCAATATCCCTCTGTAGATAGCAAGACAGTGAACTGTTGTGGTAATAAAGGACCGTGCTTGTGTTCACACAAGATAACAGGCTAGATAAAACAGAAAAAGAATGTTTCAAGTGCCTTCATTCAATAATGTCTCCTGTCAAACATGAGTAACGTAACTCTTCAGTGGCAGAAAGAAGAGGTTAGCCGCAGCAGAAAATGTAGCGAGGTGTTAATCACAGAAAGTGCAGATTGGAGCTCCATATGTGTTAATCCAGGAAGGCCAAGTAACCAAATTTTACTATGTAATTTTACAGTGTACTTTTATACACTGTATCTGGAACCCATGAGGATGTCCTTTTCTTGAACATAAATTCAATCAAACTCAAGTGAATAATCAGATAATGAATCTATGAGGATCTATCATTGCTTACTGTTTCGTAAATAACAGCTGGGCGCATTCATCTTTTACAGCTGATGCCAACAACAACATCCATATCCACCTCACAGACAATCAGAGATAGCTTTTGTTGCAGAAAGCAAAGGTTTCCCACATACTGGATTTAAGACCAATGCAAACAACAAACATTTACATGAGTGATGAAGAAGAAAAAGGATGTATCAAAATTTCACATTCAGGGAAATGATGTTCAACATGTTTTATGAAGACTGTCCTTTCTTACTCTGAGTGAAAACAGATTTAAATAAGAAAAACACTCAGAGAGCGCAGTACTCCACCAAGACTGTTCATTCCCTGACACAGGCGTGTGTTATGTATGTGTACGTTATGTACAGATACCGAATCGCCTGACCTAAATATGTAGCCGGCGGCGGGAATTGATGGGACTCGGAAACAGTCTCACAGTTAAATCAACTGTTTCTTGTATAATTTCCAATAAGTCGAGAGCGGTGGATTTGTAGTAGGGTTGAAATCATGTGATTGTCAGCAGGCAGCTGAGGTAGCGTTCACTTGTAGTCATAGTTACAGTGACACCATGCCGCTATCTCAGTGGGAAATCCTGAACAAATCTGTGGATCCAGACTGGAAGCCACATCATTGCCAAAGTCTAATGACGTGATTCTTGCATCATTTCTGACCTTTCCTGAAAATTTCATCGAAATCCGTCAGTCCGTTTTTGAGTAATGTTGCAAACAGACGGCTGGAAGGAAGGATTCATGTATGCAGATCGCCACATAACTCTGCCGCTTTCCTTGGTGGAGCAATAAAAACAAAATCCATCACTTATTTCTTCGGTCATTTGGCATTTAATTAGTCTTTCTTTCACACTGTGATTATTTTGGGATTTTCACACAGCTTTTGAACCTGATGGTATTTATTGATTACAACAAGTACTGCCAGGGAGGCTTTGTACAGCAACGAATCCCCTTTTTTGCTTGGGCAGATCATTGCTTATGTCTCACGCAGACAATAGGAGGGGCTCACCTGGGCACATTCATCCCCAGAGTAATGACAGGGGCATGGACAGGAGTGAAGGGCAGCTCCTGAAGTTGGTCTCCTTCATCCTGCATTGAAGGTGACCCTTCTCCTTCTCGCTGAAGGTCCATCTCTAGGTGAGCGATGTTGCTGACAGCTGAACAAGCCTTAAACAAATGATGGAAGAAGTTATCAATAAACAATGGACCATCCAAAAACTTACAAAAAATTTTTTTGTTGTTTTTGGGTTTTTTTTATCTTGTTGTGCTGGGCTGCACAGTGACTTGGTGGTTAGCACTTTCGCCTTGGGGCTAGAAGGTCCTTGGTTTGCATCCCGGCCTTCCTGGGATCTTTCTGCATGGACTTTGCACGTTCTCCCTGTGCATGTGTGGGTTTTTTCCGGGTACTCCAGCCTCCTCCCACAGTCCAAAAACAGACTGAGGTTAATTGGTAACTCTAAATTGTCAGTAGGTGAGAATGTGAGAGTGATTGTTTGTCTACATGTGTAGCCCTGTGATAGACTGGCGACCTGTCCAGGGTATCCCCTGCCTTCGCCCTAAGTCAGCTGGGATAGACTCCAGCCCCTGTGGCCCTAATGAAGACTAAGAAATATTTAGTAATGGTATCTATTTGTGCCTTTATATATATATAGAAGGACTAGAAATTCAGGGGGGAAGAGCAAGGGACGGACATGCAGGAAATGATCCAGCTGGCCAGGATTCAAACCAGTCACTTCCTACGCAGGGCATTAGCACAACCACTTGGCTATCAGGTTGCCATGGGATTACTGATAATTAGCAGTACTGCTGCAATGAAGCAGTGCATAGGCTTTTTGTTACTGTATAACCATGCTATTTTGTTTCATTATTTTTCATGACATGTCACTAAGAATACTGCTTGCCATGCACTTCCTGAGCTTTATACAGAATGACATATGGACAGTTCCACTATGTAATTACAAACTGATTACACACAAGCGTGAGCAAAGACACATGCAACAACCTGAAATGACTACAAAACTGTACAGGGAGAAAGGAATCTAAAACACTGGCTTTACTAAGCACTGAAACTGACAGCTGGATGCATTGAAATTACATCAAAAGTAAATTGTGTTATGGAGGCCTGGATTAAAGCAACATGGCAACAAGAGAGAAAGCTTGTGGTGGATTTGTCAAAACTTCTTCTGGAAATTGCCGACTCTGCTTCAACCTCTGACTCACAGTAAAAATGCATATCTTCAATACACAGCAGCCATATGTCATAGAGGACATTAAGAACTTACCCTAATTTAGGTTTAACTTAGTCCTTGTGAATGTCTGTATTGACTCTGCAGGTTCGTCAGAGTTACTAGGCGTTAACTAGCCTTGTTCATCAATATGTAATCCTAAGCTTAGTTACCAATATGCTCCTCTCAGTGGTTTGGTCACTCAGTATTTATCGGTATATGGGTCCGTATATAAAGGTGCAAAAGGGAACTGCAAATGTAAATACTTGGTAGGCAGAGAATAACAGAATGTGTAAGTCTCTGGACTATTCAGCTTCTTCGAAGGTGATGTGTGGAAAACCGCAGGACGTCAAGACCAGAGAAAGTGACTGTATCATTTTATCCCTCTAGAATTAACTGGCCAGTTTTAAAATCATTACTTACAGTATGTTGGACATCTGTCCTCCTGGATTTAATATTAATTAATGATAGATATTTGCACACATCTTCTGTTTTGAACTATTCAATCACTTGCCTTTTAGTTTTCTGGATTAAATATATATATATATATATATATATATATATATATATATATATATATATATATATATATATATATATATATATATATATATATATATATATAAATAACCTCTGTCTCTCATTGATCAGGGGTTTCTTGACAGCCTTGTAGGACCTTCAGCCATGATCTAAAAGTTAAACACGTACAGTGTGGGTGGAACACTGGACACCAGTTTGGTTTGACCAATGCTGCTATAGCTCCTGTGATGTCATTTGGCATTTTTCCCTGCACATGCAGATCAGGACGTGATCTTTTCTTGCTGAAGAAACCCTTGGATGCCCAGATCTTGCTTTGTCTTCCAACCTGTTGGTTCGTCTGTATTTCTGCAGAGTGTATCCCACCGCTGAAGGACTGCATCTGCACTTCCTGGCTATGTGTCTGCAGCTGTACCCTTCCTGGCTGAGAATCTGTATCTTCAGGTGTGTTTCCTGCATTAGGTTCCTTGTTTTAGCCGTTTCTGCCTCTGAAGAACTTTTAAATGCACTGGCTTTATATAGACACGAAGCACAGCAACAAAAATTGTGTCTTTTAACAAAAAGCACAACCTTCATTAGTGGATCACTGGTATCAAAATGACCCAATACTTAAAATTTCTTGTGTATTTTTAGGGAGCCAATCAATTTTCAAAGTTTCAATGGCTTTTTTAGGATTTGTTTAGTATTTTGGCTGTGATTGTACTAAAAGAAATTGCACTTGAAGACCTAAGAGTGATTCTTAATGCAATATTTCACAAATGCATGGGGGGTCCGAAAACTTGTTTCCACCACTGTATGCACTACCGTTCAAATGTCATACTTTTATTCATGTACTAACATAATTGCACAAGGGTTTTCTAATCATCAATTAGGCTTTCAACACCATTAGCTAACACAATGTAGCATTAGAACACAGGAGTGATGGTTGCTGGAAATGTTCCTCTGTACCCCTATGGAGATATTCCATTAAAAATCAGCCGTTTCCACCTAGAAAAGTCATTTACCACACTTACAATGTCTAGATTGTATTTCTGATTAATTTAATGTTATCTTCATTTTTAAAAAAACATTCTTTCAAAAATAAGGACATTTCTGAGTGACCCCAAACTTTTGAACAGGAGCGCACAAACACACTTGAGATGAACGTCACCAATAGTGAGTGGTAAGATCTGCAAATGCAATTTTTTAAGCCATCAAAGAGCAAATTATCTGGGAAAAATTGAAAGGAGGTGAATCAGATAAGTATGATCTTTGCAAGAAAGAGAAAAAAATGGAGTTCTCATGTTTCTGTCTAATACTGGATTCATTGTAAGCAGGCAACACCAGTGGAATGCTCTCAGTCAATTTCACTTGACATCTAAATCAGGCTTTAACATACAGCAGGTGTACTGATAAAAAGGCACATCACAGTAAATGGGATTGAATATTTTTGGTGGACTGCACTGTGTTAAATTGCACAATTTATTCTATGTTATTTATTTACAAGTCCCATGAAAAGGCCAGAACCAAAAATGCTTCCTTCACTCAATACTGATTTCCATACTCTGGTGTCCAAGAGTCCGCTGGTTTCCAGCAAAGATGGGAAGTGGGTCAGAAATATCAGGGTAAATTTCTTTAAAAAAAAAACAAAAAAAAAAACATAGCACTGAAGGTTTTTCGCAATTGTTGTCCAAACCAGAGTAAATAGTAATTTGTTGGGGACTATTATTTTAGATGTGGATTAACAGGCATTTTGAGTTCTGGTAAGTATTCATGTGAGCAGGTTGGAATACATAGTGCCGACTAAAGATGGTCATGTTACTGAAATTGAAAAAAAACACTAGGTCACTCAACTTAGTGTTGTGGCTTATTGGTGTGTTTTGAAAGTTCTGGGCATCAGTGATCAACAAAAGATCTTCATGGCACAGACAAACTAATTTGGTTTGTGAACCTCAGCGTTGCTTCTCTATTTGTTGGAGATGACGTGGTTGTGTTCAGCATGCACTGGGGCAGGTTGCAACCAAACGTGAAGCAGCCAGGATACAGCCAGTACAAAGTGTTATCTATTGGGTAGGCATAAAGTTCAACGTACAGAGACAATCAAGTTTTCATTAACACATGAATACTGAATGAATCATTGTTTGGGAATGGGGCATCATCATTCTTTCCAGTAAACTTCGAAGGACAAAGTGAAGTGGTTTGTTTGTTTGTTGTTTTTTTGATGAAGCATTACACGTGCCATTGACAGTCAATTAAATTAAAAGCAAACATGACTGAACTAACAACACCAAATGCTGAGTAAACTACCAACAACATAATGTTTATTCTTTGACTTTGAGAAGCAATGCTGCATTTAATCTGCAATTCAGTTACTGACATTCTTTTGTTTACCAGTGTCCCACTTCACAATATTGGCAGTTTATGAAGAGAAACAGCACAGTTAATGCCTGTGAAACAATTCAACATTTCTAAATTTTTTGTGGCAAACATTAATCCGTTCTTCACTGTCATTGACAGACACACAGCTGGAGGGGTATTAACAGAGATAATTAGCTAAGAAGTGTTAATGGTGTCATTTTCCAGTCAAGTGTTTTTCTGGTCTTTGATATATGTGCATGGTTCAGTTGGCCTATCAAAGGACACGCATGGCTGTGCATTATTGAGTTTTCCATTAAACATGCTGGTAACAACCTCAACCAAAGTCATGCTGATACATGTATACAATATGCACATGCATGTTCTGATCAAACAGCTAGAAATATAATAACCTAAGAGGATGCCATGGCATGAAGTCGAAGCATCAACACATTTAAAACGTTCAAATTACTGGCTTTATATCATATGTGAACTTGCTTTCATCGAGCCTGTTCAGTGTGATGGCATATGAGTGACTGATTTTTTTTTTTTTTTATAGGTAGGTGTATTCAGGTTGCAAGGTTACAAGGACAAATGAACGTTTTAACAATAAATTTTGCAAGCAGATTTAATGACAGTATATGCAAAAAGAATGTCACAGAAACTCACTTACAGTATCATAACTGAAAGCTAATGGCAGCCGCTGAACTAAGGATATAATGTATCATCCTTATCTGTGACTTTAATGTTGACAGCATTTTTTGATGCCCCTGTATGAAAAGCAACAGAGCAATCCACAGTATCACCACTGGCAATACAGAACAAGCAAATTCAATCAACTGTTCACCAAGTCACCTGCACTGAAGATGAAATGTTTAAAACATTATCAGGATATGACCCGTAAAGCGGCTTTATCAGGGTTCAAAGAAGAAATGCCACGTTATTAATTACATTAAGAGCTCAATTCATAAGTACTAAAACATACCCACCTTCGGTTTGCTAAACTGAGGGGTTTGGCAGCTACAGCCTTGCTTGGTCTGGTATCTCATGGGGGCTGAAGCTAATTTTTAAACAGTGTTATTTTGTAACTGATATTACTGAGTCAGCATGTTTTATAACGCTTTCTGTGCTAATGTTACTCTATGGCTGAGCATTTAGCCTTTCCACTTGTAAGGCTGCTCAGATTATTTTGGGAATACTGTACTTAAAATAATGAGAGCTACTTACAGTAGTGAATGTTGATTCAGAGTTTCAGATTTAAAACAACTATGACTCAGTGAGCAGCCAACCTATATTGTATGTGTCAAATCGACCTAGAGGGGAAAGGATGATATGCTGTGTATAGCCCAAAACAGAAACTTACATTTAATATACACATGTAATTATCCCTGAATTAGCCCTTCAGGATATAATGAAACCAGATGGTTGGATGTTCTCAAATTTTTACGACCAGTGTAGGTATAGATATTAAATGGATAAGTTGTTCCCATAGTTTTTCCACAGGATGACCTATTTAGTCTTTCAAAACCAAACTGAATTGTGCCTTTTTTTTTTTTTTTTTTTTTTTTTTTAGATACATTGTGGTTCTGATCATACTGTTATCTCCAGTAAGCCTGATCCACAGTTCCTGGATTATTCCTGCAAGATGATTCATAGCTTAAGCTATATGGATTTTGAGCATGAAATATGGGAGAAAGCCATTAAAGCTATTGCTGTCTAGTTAGAATATGAGAAAAGTCCTTCTTGGCAATGCTGAGGCGTAAAAAACAGGTAGGCTGGTTTGGAACTGCTCTAAAAAAACAGCACCTACAATCCACTGTGACAATAAAAGGAAATGAAGAAAACTAAATGCAAATGCACAGACAAAACAGTGATTTACTGTGTAAACACAGGATCTTCAACATTATCTGTTTGACTACGGGGAAAACCACTAAGACTAAGCAACAGTTTCTGTAACTAGATTCCTTCAAAATGTTAGGGCTTAATCTAAATGTCCCACATTCCCACATTCACAGGCTTATGGTGCACTGCAAACCAGACTGTGTCTTGACAATGAAACGTGCCTCTTGAAATAGTTTGGGCATCTGATAAGAATGCCTAAAGATGAAGGTAATTCAGGGAAGCTCAGCTGGGTAAGAACTTTGGGATAATAGACCCCATGTTGTCTGGGAACACCTAAGGATACCACAGGAGGAGTTAGTGGAAGTAGCTAGGAAGAAAATCTTGGTATCACAGCAGCCCAGCCCTGCATTTACAGCAGAAAATAGATGGTAAGATTCATGGCAATGATATACTGTCTGCATTGCATCCTCTTTTAGTTACCTTGTAGACTTGATGTAACAACATGTAGTATTTCAGACCTTCATAGTAATCCATATACTAGTAAACTGCAGTCTCAATTACAATTTGAAAGAAATATATTTTCGTTTGAAAAAAATATTTTCTCACTGAAAGATAAATATGTGGGATGCACAGTGACTCAGTGGTTAGCACTGTCTCATCACAGCTAGAAGATCCCCGGTTCCCATCCCGTCCTGGGCCTGCGATCTTTCTGCATGGAGTTTGCATGTTCTCCTTGTGCAGCATGGGTTTTCAGCCGGTCCTCTGGCTTCCTCCCACAGTCCAAAAACATGCTGAGGTTAAATGATAATTCTAAGTTGCTTGTAGGTGAGAATGTGAGTGTGATTGTTTGTCTCTATATGTAGCTCTGTGATAGACTGGTGACCTGTCCAAGGTGTCCCCTGCCTTCACCCTAAGTCAGCTGGGATAGATTCTAGCCCCCTCATGACTCTAATGAGGTTTAAGCGGCATATAGATAATGGATGGATGGATGATAAAAATGTGATAACGTGAGTAAGGCCTCCAGTTTGAAAGAGACACAAAATTAATGTCAGGAGTTAGAATATGAGGATGGATGCAAAAGTCAACAGCAGGGCTTTGACCAAGAAGACCACTGATTTTGTCCTGTGCCGAACCATTAAGGCCAGTTCCTGCTTTCTGCATGTCTGCAGGGGTATGGTTACATAAATTTCGTCACCCACCCAAGTCCACAAGTCTCTCCGCAGATGGCTATCTGCAGCCCAAAATGTGTGACTGCCTGGACAATCCACACTCCAAGCATGCTGACTTCATGTGTCCAGGAAAACAAATAGTGTTTAAAAAAATATTTGATATCAGGTGAGACTGTACAAGGAGACCCCTTGTCATCAACGCCTATATGTTAAATCATCATTATAAATGTGTGGATGAGTGCCAATTGTCGCTGCAGGACTTTGGATGTGCTTTGTGCATGCTTTCCATCAATTCACAAATGTGTTTTTGTCTATGCATGATAGCACGTCATGCTTTAAGTTTAACGGAAACACCAATTTCATATACCAGCAGGATTTTGCACTTGCCCACAGAGCCAAAACTACTACCGAATGGTTTGCTGACCATGATATTACTGTGCTTGGTTGTCCAGCCAATTCACCTAACCTGAACCACACAGACCTTCATTTGGGGTACTGTCAAAAGGAAGATGAGAAACACCCCAAAATAAAGTCAAGCTGAAGACCACAATCAATCATCCAGGACTTTAATAACACCTCAGCAGTACCACAGGCTGATCACCTCCATGCCACACTGCACTAAAGGAGCTTTAACCAAGTGCTGAGTGTATAAGTAAACCTACTTTATAGAAGTTGGATATTTCTGTATTGAAAAGCCTTTTTTGGTTGATCTGAGGAAATATTGAAATAATTTGCAAGGCGACAGTGCTAACTACTAAGTCACTGTGCATCCCACTATAAGGCATAATCATCAAAATTAAAACAAAAAAAGAAAAACATTTGAATTAAATTGCATGATATTCAAATTTTGAGCTGCACCTGCACACAAAGGCCTGCTAGTGTCCACGTAACATACATTTCAAAAAAACTATATGGATAGGTTTAGGAAATTGTCATGGTTTGGGTTAAAACATGGCCCTGTCAGCACAGGTTTGAAGCTTTGAAACTTTCCCTCTATTTTCAGGGTTACCACAGTGATGAACCCCGCTCTATCTGAAAGGTTTGGTTGAAAAAGAGCAACACTAAAGTAATAAAATAAATGGCAAACATATGTTGGTTTGAAACATATTTGTGATATGTCACAAATGCAAAGACAGAAAATCAATTCTTCCTCAAAATGGAATTGAGAATGCAGTTTAGTTGTACAGGAAGGCATGTTTGGGAGACAGGGCTGTTACAGTAGAAGCTCCCCACCTCTGAAATATTCCAGTGGCAAGTTCAAAAAGCTGAACCTTGACAGTTAGCCAAGCAGGTCATCGATTCACTGATATTCGCTATTTTAGGAGAGAAACACAGAGATTTACAGCAGGAAAAATCGGTCTACAGCTCTGTCACCAGTTTAAGCATGTGATTGAGCTGAACTGAAACTGTGTGTACGCTGCCTCACAAACAACAGCAATGTGTTGTTTTTTTATGCATCAAAGAGACACATCATACAGAAATGTGCAAACTGATTTTGATAAGCAGCAGAGGATTCAGGGTTAATCCCTGGATTACAGCATTATGATTTCCTTGCCATTCTATAGGATTTTACCACTGTTTTTAATGTGCAACGCACTGATTCCCAAACATATGCATCTTTGTGGGTGAACATGGTCTAATTTAGCAAAGACAAGACAGCTTTCAAAGGCAAAATGACTCTGCCAGCCAATTCTCAGCAGCGAACACCTACGACTGCGGGGAACAGGTTACCCCTGTATTCTTTCAGGAAATTATTCAGCAGAGTTATTAAAATCAGCACAGTCTAGCTGACTTTCTCATTCCTGCTACCGTGTATCCCCTGGCTGAAATGATAGGACTTTGTTCAGCTGCACAAAGCTTGTTAGCAATTACAGCCAGTCAGATATTTTCTCAAATGTAATTTCTATTATCACCTCAGTTCTAATTCACTGGGATGTATGTGGAATAAATAAGACAGAACTGGGCTAAACCTGAATTTATTTTTGAAAATGAAAGGTGTTTACATTTTTGTTGCGGTGTTTAACAGTTTTTTAAAAAAAACTTTCAAATTAGCTGTGCAATGCTAGACTACTGTTGTAACCCCCACAGAGGCCTCAAACTGTATTTTGAAATGATGGTTGAGACAGAAATGTCGCAGGTAATTACCAAAATCATGAACAAATTTGGTCCAGAGCAAGGCAAATTAGAAGAGGGCAAAACATAAGAATACTTGATACCTTAAGAAAAATGAAGTAGTCTGTCTGAAAAGATTTGAAAAGCCAAGTGAAGGAATAATGTTTCTTTTGATTATAAAGATGAAAAGGAGCAGCTTCAGCACCTCCTGCAGCTCCAAAGACAAAGAGTGTGCAGGGCTGGAGTTCAGTTTTGAGGTTTCTTTCTGTGAGAGAGTGTGTGTGTGTGTGTGTGTGTGTGTGTGTGTGTGTGTGTGTGTGTGTGTGTGTGTGTGTGTGTGTGTGTGTGTGTGTGTGTGTGTGTGTGTGTGTGTGTGCTGCATGTGTGCGTGTGTGCGTCTCCATGGACCATGAGCAGTCTACTGTGCAGGTGAAGGTGTCTTTGAACTCTGGTGAGTAACTGTCTGGGTACCCTTGGGGATGTATAAAGTCTTACATACTGTTGTGTGTTTTAGTATAACAATGCATGAATGTAAATCTTTTAAATGCATCTGTAACTTTTTCTTTTTGCTTAATGCTTGTGTATTTCTCAGTACATACATGAAGTATGAGTGCAAGGCTATGTGCGTGTGTTTCTGTTTGTGAGTGTGTTTGCAAACGGGGGTGGAAATCTTACGACATGTGACAGCTGGTGGGCCGATGCCAACGGGGAAGGATGGAGCAGAGAAGGAAATGACTGTTGCCACGGCAACGCCGAGCTGGAGTGGCTGATGGTCGGGTAGCGTGAAGTAGCTGCCAGCTGAGACAGTGAGAGCTGCAGAGAAACAATGCAAATGATTCGCTGTTATTATTATGATTATGAACAACAGGGCTCAGAAATACACTTTACGCCAGAGAGACACATGTGCTGTCTCAGATGACAACAGCAGCCCATTACGGTGCTTCGGCACTGATAAGCTCTTCTCACTCCACCCGCTTCCCCACCCACAATCTTTTAGTGTTGTCATCCATCCCACAGCAGGTCGAGTTTAAAATTATTGACTTGTGATTGGAAACAAAACGGAATAGACCATACGACTTAAGAGTTTTTGTTGTTCTTTAAGTTTACGTCATGTCAGTTACTTCTGTTAAAGGACTTGTGAAACAATGTGGCCCCTCCACTTGATTGTTCCACGCTACAGCAACTGAATGTGCAGTACAGGGTGGATATGAATTATATAGAGATGTAGCATTACATATTAACTACACTCTCAACTGCATACACAACAAAACATATTTGAAACATGATTAGAATTTTGTCACAACCATTTCAATTTGTGGTTGATGGTGCGGCAAACTCACAACAACACAATTCTTCTGCATGTATTTGCTGTCTATATAAATTCAGTGTAATGTACTGTAATGCTTCTTACATCATGCTGTACATGATTACAGCATGACACATTAACTGTTGTCTTTCACCATTTTAGTTTTACTGGTATTGTTCCTTTAAAGGACTGCAGTTAATGCATATTAAGAGTAATTACAAGAGTAAGTATCACATGACTTCACTAGTGTATAGCGACGGAAACAACACTGTGGAAACACACAAAATGCTGAAGCCATAATGCAAGGTTCAAATAGAATAGAATAAAATAGAATATCCTTCTGTTCTCCCACAAGGGTTAATTTACAATGTCACAGCAGCAGTGTGTCAGAATAGAAAGAAAACACAACTATACATTAAAGAGTTGAGGTAAACACACTATATATACACAATACAAATAAGAAAAAAATTAAATAAATAAATAAGTGATGTGTCTTCCTTATGACCAGAATATTATAATAATTGTGAAATATCTATCAGTTGTGACTTCCTGTAATCTTGACAGTTTTCAATCATTTATCTTGTTTTGATTAGTAGTAGCAACAGAGTACCTAGAACAGCTTAGATGCACTTCCCTGGCCACCTCCAGCTAATCCTGAGGGATTCTCAGGCATCCCCATGCTCAACAGGATATATTAAACCTCTGGCATGGCTGAGTGTGCCTAAAGGTTTATTTTTTTAGATCGACAACCAAGAGGAGGCATCTTGTTCAGATACTCAAACTATATCTATTGGATTTCCATGCAAAGCACAGCAGTTCTGCTCTGAGCTTCTTCTGAGAGTCCTCCACTTTGTCCCAAAACAGGTAGACATTTAGTTAGCTGTGAATAATTAGAGCTAACTAAATGTACCTAGATTCATATTATAATTATTATAGACTTTTGGAATAATTCGGTAACATGGATTTCAAAGTCTACAAGATTATTCTGGAGAAGATTTGTCAGAGTTGCTGCTACCCACTGGCAAAGGTTACACTGGTCTTTTTGTTACAGCCCCATTCAGGATTTCAGCCAGTCGCTTACTTTCTTAACTAACAGCCAGGCTCAAGATTACCACAAACAAACTGGAAATGCCAAAATCACCACAACCTGCACAGTTGTTTTTATTGTTTTTAACCAGGACAGACTGTCAAAATCAGTGCTGTGTTACATGTTTGACTAATCAGTAACAAACATGGATTTATCTATTCTGAATGTGACCTACGCAGATATCCAATGAAGTAACACAGAATCACAGTTACAAAGTAAAGAATGGTCACATTATGTTGCCAGGATGCCTCCATAATTCCAATGCATTTTTCAATCTGTGATCTTATTGAATTTACTAACAAATATGTCACATTGAAAATTAAGATACTGCAGTAAACCAAGAAGAGCACTGAAAGAGATGTTCACTCATGTATTGATACTTTTGGACACAGACACCCTCACTGACTTTGACATGTTTGTGAGAACACTGCATTGATTTAATCGCTAAAATAGACTATACAGAGATTCCCATTCACTCCAAGTCTCATTCTCAATTTCAAACAGAAAAAGAAGTAGTATTGACACTGTGATGGACCCATCAACAACTGGCACCATGCAGTGTTCGTAATGTTCCCTTTCATGTACCCACACATACATACACACCAATCATGATGTTTACAACCTATAGCACAATTTTCTCTTAAATTTATCCTGACATAGCCTGAAGGTTGGAAAAACCATCTCACTCATTCAGCACCAGCATGTTCCAAGTCTTCATCTTTACACTGAGTGAAATATTTAAACAGAAGTGCCCACATTTTTCATGTCTGTACCATTTTATCAAATAGAAATATTATAGATGCCAACTGAGTCATTTTATACACATTTATCACAAATTAATCCTGACATATCTGACCTCCTAAGAAACACTGGGATATCCACTAGAATAGAAAATTAAGTTCTGCAGGTTTGAACAATATTTGGTTACAGAACATGAGTTTGTAATGACAGATCTACCAGCAGCTCAGACAGGCACAAAAGATTTAAAAGTAGCTACTTCTCGATAGACAGGATAGGGCATCATGCAAAAAGAGCTGATAATGCTGACATACACCATATAAAGGTTTTTGACAGTGAGAATGTTTGCTTCTTTCCTTCCCCTAAAAATGTGCAAGCAGCCTTGTTAAAGATTACATTTGTTTGAAACTTGTTCCTGAGCAATGCTGCAATTGCTCACAGCAAGAAGGTAATATTTTCCAACCCAACGTTTGACAAGAGTTTGTACATTCTCTGTGTGATTTCCTCTGGGTGCACTAGTTTCCAGTGTACTTACAGTTCACTCTCTTTACATCTTATCAAAGGTAATGCAAACATCCAGTGTGGATACTTTCTATTGTGAAAATGCCAAGGAAGCATGGTTTGTCAAAAAAATGTCTACAAAACAAGCCATTGTTGCATACTGCACTTTTTGACAGCAGGTCAAAAAGAATGCAGCGCCTGACCCTGCAATCTGAATTTAAAACTGACAGCTGGCCAGTCTTAAACATTGCAGAGAGTAATGGGAGAAAAAGGAGCGGTCAATAGGCTTCTAGACGAAGAGCTGCAGGTGACAGGCTGCTTACCTCCAACTTCTCAGCAAGGTAACCAACTTCACTAAGCCCTGTTGTGTGTGTGCTGCGAGCAGCATGAAATCAAATGAAATCAATTACTCATGGCATGATGGGAAAAGGCAGATTTGTTTATTGAAACAGCATGTGTGTGTTTGACTGCAGTCTACTACCCGTGCACCACTTCTCTCTTCTGTGTATTTTTGACAAAGTAGCTACTCGAGAAGAGATTGCTGCCAAGAGAATTCTCCTTCTGCAATAATAAACCACTCTTGCTATAACCACAGTAAACAAAGATGTCAGCAAATTAACCAGGACTAAAATCCTTACTTAAATTAAATCACAAAATATCAGGAGATATGTTTTTCAGTGTTAAATACTGATACCTGTCTTGGAAACTATTATTGTTGATATTCTACGACAATTCTACAATTTTATTTAGCAGACATTTTTATCCAAGTTTAAGTGACGTACACCTGAGAGCAGATACAACACAAGCAAGGATCTAGTCAGGAGAAAACAACCTGGACAAGAGCAATAAAACAAGTTCGAGTGTGATAATAGGACTGTGGTGCCTACAGGCAGTGCAGGAGGTAATAGGATTTTTTTTTTTTTTGCAGTTTGTCAAGTGCAAAGGTGTTCAGTGAAGAGCTGGTTTGTGCAGATCGATCAGAGTTTGGTAACTCGTTCCACTACTGAGGAACCACAGAGGAGAAGAGTCTAGCTATTGAGCAGCCCTGTTGTGGTGTTATATTAGGCAATTTTTGTTGGCCAAGCATAGTGAGCAGGAGAAAGCGTAGACCTGAATGAGAGAGTTCAGGTGGGAAGGAGCTGTTTTCTTTGTAGTTTTGTATACAGGTGTCAGAGTTTAGAATTTTATACAGGCAGTAACTAGAAGCCAGTGAAGCGATCTGAACAGTGGGGTGACATGGGCTGTTTCTGGCTGGTTGAAAACCAGACGTGATGCTGCATTCTGGATCATCTGCAGAAGTTTGACCTTGCATGTGGGGAGGCCTGCCAGTAAGGAATTGCAGTAGTTGATGCGTGATTTTATGAGAGCCTGAACCAGGAGTTCTGCTGCATGTTCAAACGGGAAGAGTCTGATCTTCCTGATGTTGTACAGGGTAAATCGACCCAACCGAGCAACAGAGGCCACATGAGCCTTGAAGGTTAGTTGGTCATCCATCATGACACCCAAGTTTCTGGCAGACTTTGTGGGTTTGAGTTGGGTTGATTCAAGCTGGATGTTGATTTCTCGTTGTATAGAGGGACTGGCTGCGATAACAAGGAGCTCAGTCTTGGAGAGGTTGAGTTGAAGGTGGCATTTTTTCATCCATGCCAAGATACCTGCAAGTCATGATGAATGTGGTCATCCGGAGGGAACAACAGAAAGAGCTGAGTATTATCAGCATAGCAATGGTATGAGAAACCATGGGTGTGGATTATTTCACCAAGTGAGGTTGTGTATGTTGAGAAGAGGAGGGGGCCGAGCACTGACCACTGAGAAAACCCCTGTGGATAGACTGTGCAGTTTGGACACTCCTCTCCTCCAAGATACTCTGAAGTATCTCCTTGAGAGGTAGGACATGAACCAGTGGAGGACTGATCCTGAGATGCCAATTCAGTGAGTGTGGAGAGGAGGATTTGGTGGTTAATCATGTCAGAAGCAGCTGAGAGATGTAACAGCAAAAGAGCTGAAGACTTTCCAGTAGCTCTAGCAGAACGCAGTGATCTGTTACTGATAGGAGTGCAGTACTGGTAGAGCGAACCTGTTTAAAATCAGACTGATTCTGGTCATACTGGTTGTTTTTAGAGAGGAAAGAAGAGACTTGGTTGAAGACAGTTCAATCAAGTATTTTAGACAGGAAGGGGAGGAGGTCTGTAGTTTTCGACCTGGGCTGGGTCGAGTGTAGGAACGAGAAGTAACAGAATTTGCGGTGACATCAACTGATTCACTCAAATAGAGCAGAGGCAATAGATCTCAAACCAAACTGTTTTGGCTCACTCATACATAGCATCAGAGCAGATCTTCACTGTAAACTGAGGGCCACTTCACAGCTTGCTCATTGGCAAATATCATGCTCGGCTGAGGCCCTAAAATGAGCTGCTCTGGCTGTTAGGATTGGTCAAAATGTCCTCACAATTGAAAATGTCCTAAAATGTCAAGGCCAGTGAATTGTCACAAGTCAGTCTTTGTAAGTTTTGCTAAGCCAAATCACATTTCACACACATGCATGTGATCTCACATTGAGTCACCACGAACTGCACACAGAGGGTGTGAAAGACACCAGATACACTCTGCATGATAGGATCTCTCACATATAAACACACACACACACACACACGCACACACGCACACCAAGAGAATACATGGAACAAGGCAATTAGTAGTGGCATTGCTGTGACTGCCAATATTCTGAACTCAGCCTGTTTGCCCTGACAGCCAAGAAGATCATCTGTTCACACTCTGGCTTCATGGGACCTGCATGTGTGTATGTGCTGACAGTGGCGGTGTCTTATGGAAGTATATAGTGATGACAAAAGATTTGAGCACAAAACAAATTCTGAACACTACAGAGTCTGTAAATTAACACTTAAGTGCGCAGAGGCATGGATTTGTGGAAAAACAATCAGATTTGAGTGCTGATTAAATTCTAAGGGTTCTCTCTGAATTTTTCCCCCGCTGTTTTGACAGCTTCAAAGCACCTGAGATTGCCTAATCTAGTTTCCAACTATTTTCAACAGACAAACTGTAAATGGAGCCACCCACATCCAGATGTAGATTCAAGTCTACAAAGAAAAAAATTCCTTCAGTTGCTCCCTACACTGATGCTCATATGACTATTTAGGACAACATGTGACTTACATGTTCTGTTATTATAGCAGTGTGGATCAGCTCTACAGATTCTTTTAATCTGACTGATCCTATTTACTCATACTGGTATGTCGGATTTGTAGCAGATCTATAATGAAACTTGTTTTTTGTTTGAAAGATTATTTTTTTTATTCCCACATGGAGCTGGATCAGACAGCAGTAAATCCAACCACCTCATATCAGGCTCAGAAGTGACAAAGAGCCTCAGCTGTATATGTCTTTGCTATAATGGTTCTAATCATTTAATGTTAAAATCAAGCACAAATCTTAAGAAACCAGGAAACCTACATTGGGTAATCATGCTTTAAACAGAAGCTAACATGAAACTTTCAACAGAAAGCTAACATGGCTATATCACTAATAATTATTTTGTAATTATACCTATTCTCAAATTTACACCACTACAAACAGCTTTGCCAACAAATAATCTATATTTACTATAAATGTGTTCAGATAAATTATAAATATTTGCTATAAGTGTGTTCAGATTTTTAAGCTAACAGACACCAAACACTGCTCTTTGTCTCCATCCAGTGGTTAAAAAAGCTCTACCCTGACATCCCTGTCCCAGCTGTCCTCTAGAAAACAGAAGGAAGTGTTGAACAGGGTGGTCCTTCACATCCAGGTCAAACTTATTAGGTGACTCTGTTCCCTCAGTCTGCATTTACGCTGAGCAGCGCCAGGCTGCCAAAAGTGGACACATGCAGCTTTGATCATTATGAGCATGAGAATCCGTACTGCTTGCTCACGCAATTCTATTGCATGCTCAAATCATCTGGGATGGTCACGATTCTGTCCTCCCTCACACTAAAGTCTACAAAAATCTGCTCTCACAAATCAGTGCATCAGGATCGGCATGCAAAGCCCAAGAGGGACGACACAAATGCAGGCAGGCAGGAACAGTGAATGATGCAAGAAGCATGCAGATAGAAGCTAAGATACAGATTCAGGCAGGAACAGGTAGTGACTAGAAGACGGATGATGAGAGCAACACTGACCAACTGGCAATGAGTGAAACTGAAACTAGATCTGTATAAGTAAGAAATGTTCAAATCCCTCATATAATGGCATTCCCTGAAAAATCAGCCTCTCCCGCCTGACTTCCTTGGAAGCAGCAGCTTTTATATTGTTTTTTTTGTTTGTTTGTTTGTTTTTTGTACAATAACAATAGCACACAATAAAAATTGCAAAGTTGTACCTTCAAACTAAAAATATTTTCAGAATTACAGGCCCTTGAAGCATGGGTTGACTTTATTGTGCTGTTTTTAAGTTTCATGTCATTGACAGCCATGACATGAGGAATACCTGTGAAATGAAAGTTCAAGATGAACAATTACAAAAACCTAGCTGAATGCTGAAGTGAAATCATGTTTCCTCCAGTAATCACTAAAGTTGTAGTAAGTGGTTGAGCTGTAACTCCAAAGGCTTAAGTAGCCTACAAAGCCAGCATTAACAGAAATCATTGTCATTTCAGAGAAAACCATAAATGTTAGGTATGAGAAAAATCTAAATGATACTATATATAATTTGCAATTTACTTCAAAGTAGGAAGTTGTACTACATGTTGGTATATATTTTTTTTTCCTGTTTCACACAGAGCAAACACTTGGGATGTTAAAATAGAGCCATACAACAACCATATCTCAGGAACCCTGAAAATTCTTTCATTTGATACAAAGATGAGGCACTAACTACTCTTTGTGAGTAAATTAAGTCTGACTGAGGCAGTGCCAGGTGCCAAACAAGCCCTCTGCCAGCAGCAAACTGAAACATGGCCTCACCTTCGGCCCACGGACTACAAGACCACCTGGGTCAACAGAAGGCGAGCACGACCCCGAAACACGACCGCAGCCTAGTGAGAGAAATCATCATCAACGAAAGCAAACAAATTCAGCTGCTCTTCCAAATGTTGGCTATAAATACCACAAGATCTTTAGCATTCTGCACCGCAGCAAACTGAGTGTCAAGGATCAATAATTTATGCAAGCAAGAGAAAGTTGTCAGATCCAACAATGCCTACAGACAGAGCTAGAGAATACAGTTTGTTTACAGAGTCATTTCAGACACGGATGCCATTGATTAGTCAGTACTTGACAACCATGTTGAAGAGGAAAGCAAAATCTCGTTCAACAGGGAAAATCACTGTAGGACTGAACAAGTGTATTTTTATAACAGTATCATTGAAAAGGGGGAGAGACAGAGAGAGAGAGAGACTGTATTTGTGAATTTTGCGGCAGTTAGATTTGTGATGAATTGGAGGTTGACTGCCAACAGCAGTGGCATGGCTTCACACAGTGTTTTCTGTTTTATTTCTTACTGTAGAATCCTGGATGGCCATCAGATAAATATCTATGCTGTGCACACTGAGCAGCCAGGGCACTAATGACTGCTGCTTCACACCATTATTTACTTAGTAAATGTGCAGAGCATTTAGAGTGAACGTAAAGCTGCATTAAGCTGTGCATTTGTCCCATAGGGAATAGCTTAACCATTTGAAAAAATATAATTTGACACATTAACACCTTGATGATAAACTTGCAAGCAAAAATACACAATCAGCACTGAGCCACATTAGCATTTATATGAAGTGACGATATTGAATACCCTTTGAATGCAAGTTAAATATTCCCTCTCCTTTATCTTTGCTTTGGTCTCCACCAACTGCGGAGAAAAATATCTGGGTTTTTGGATGCTGGATACCTAAATTTCTTCACAAGCTAGTCATTAACTTTGTAATCCATTTGTTGAGGCTCTGTTTACAAATCAAAAATTCAAGTGAGGAGTGGCTTAAAGACACCTTACTTACACATTTATTTATAGAATTAAATATATTTGTCTAAAAATGTGGCTTAATGCAGGTTAGAAGCAAGTCTTTTAAAAGCACACTTGCTTAATTTTATACCTACACCTTTGGTGGTGCCATAGGAGACTGATTAAAGCTAGAGGTCTTTCCACTCACAGTACGGTTTTCTAATAGCGATGTCTTTAAATTCAATGTGCTCTTATGCTATAATTGCAACTTGTGGCCACAGTGGCCTTTTTATTTACATCAACAGCTTATTAAATTGCCAATGGTTTCTGGCTGTAAGATGTGCATTTCTCCTCTGGAGCAAAGTTAATTGCTTCTCTTGGGAAACTGCAGTTGAACTTTAACCCTTAAATCTTGAAAATATGATACAAGCACCTTCTAATTTGCAGTGGAAATATAATCAAGCAATAACACAGTGGAAATAGCATGTTGTCTTTTTATATTCATTGTGGCAGTTTGATAGACCAGATGTTTGGGGAATTTAGAGTTGATAAAAGACTGTTTAAGGGCGAGCGGTGTGTAGAGCAATACATTCAGTTAAGCACCACCTTCCTTTCATGTCATCCCCTAAGAGCTGCCCAGTATGACCACAGTCATCTCTTCTTAGCCACTGGGAGCTGCCCACTTGTAGGCTTCCACCGCCCTCCCTGCTTAATCAAAATGAGGGTCGATTTGTAGAGTTCATGGGTGCAACACTCCCACGGTTCCCAGCCCCTGCTGGTTCAATTTAAAATGAGTCGACAATGCCGACTCATTCTGGCCCAGAGAGCTAACACTGAAACAGAGCTGATCTCTCTCCTCCTCCGCTCTGTGGCTCTGTGCTACTGCATGAGTCCCTGGCCTCATCCTGAGAGAGAGCACCATCTATCACAACTCCCAGTCTCCACTAGCACTTCCACTCAGGCTGAGGGATGACGGTTACGCCCTGTAGCTTAGCTCAATCAGGAAGAAATGATACGCAATACACACACACACACAGCGACACACTGTTGGTATATGTTACATATGGCTGACGTTGGTATTTTACTGAGGAGTAGATATGAGTCATCGTCACCCACATCCACCAGATGTCATGGATGGATGACTATGCTGCTGTTAAATTTATTACAAAGCTACTGTTGAATTGATCAGCATTATATCAGTTGCCACGAACATACAATGATGCTGATGTGACATTTAACCTAAATGGATGCCACTATGCATAATTATTATCATTAATATTACCTCCTTCCTAGGATTCAGTTGTGATGTTATCCGTGATTGACATGGACAGGTATTTTGTTGTCTCTCACGAAGAATAACAATTTTGTCTCACCCACACACTTCCTTTTTTTTGTTTGCCAATCCTAATGCATACTTATTCAATGAAATTCTTTCTGGAATCTCATGCAGGTGAGGCAAAAGATTAAAAGAAAGAAAAGAAAAAAACCTAAACATTTTTTGTAAACATGTCTCTCTTCAGTTATGCCTCCTAATCATATTTCTGGTGACAGATCTGGATTCTGATAAGGAATTTTCCTGACATTTTTCTTTTTGTTAATTTATAGCCTTGACCTACAATCTTTGTTGAAAAACCAGACACAGCGTAAGCGTGGATTAGTCAAGATTCATGATCCTTGTCTAAAGAGCATGGGAGAGGAGCTGAACACATGCACGAAGGCTGCCAGAGGCATGAACGCTTCCTGTTCAAGCAGAAAGCATTCCAGGTCAGCTGTTGACTAAAATCCATTCTTAATGCTTGCCTATAAGTAAATACAAGAACCACTAAGGATTTGCATATTTGTGTCTACGTCCAGGTGATAACTGACAAATGGCACGTTTCATAACCAGTGTATCAGAGTCACGAACAAAAAATCTCTGTGCAGACACGTCTATATTGTGATGATTCCGATAACATTTCTAAGCATTCAACAGCACACATGCACAGAACTCAGCCTAAAATTACAAAGTGTTTTTTATTCTTTAATTTTGAATCTACACCTAAACAAAAGGCAAGACATTTGTAGCTCTACTATATTATGTACACCGAGCCTAAGGCCCATCTAAAGTTACTCTGAATACATCATTTCAAGAGAATTGTACTAAAAGAGTTCCAAATGTTCCCATCATTCTGGCTTTCAGCAGACAAATGGACACAGCAGAGAGAGACGGGGACATGGCCAGCATTTTAAAAATAGCTGGCTTGCTATCAAGTTAAAAGAAAAACTCTTAAATGTAACACCATTACAAACCAAATCATTTCCAGTTTTGGCTTTGAAAATTTTGATAGGCCCACTATTATTCATACTGCTACCTGCATAAGTTTTTATTAATCAGTGGCGTTGTGTGATATCGCCATAAAGATCCTTGCTTTGTCTTACTGAATGGTATGCTGCCTGGCAGTTCACACACAAGCAGCTGCTGCTGCCATCAGCTATCTGCAGGTGTCTGGTCATAGAGATTAGCAGAAATGCTGACGATGCAAACACTTACACATGGCCAACACTAAATAACAACTTTAAACTGAATAAAGACTGCACTCATCTCTTAGGAGACACTCTAAAAAGCTGATTTTTTTTACTATCCAGCTGAATTTTCTATGGCAGCTAATTTTAGTTTTAGCTATGAAAACTGAGAAAAAAATGAAAAAGAAAACAAACTACTACCTGGCTATGAGCATGGAGACAGAGCAAAAAAAGCAACTGATGAACACCATTTTTAAAGACAAATGATTAGAACCCTTGTTGGAAATTGTTTCATTTCGAAGACATATAAGTACAAAACACAGCTGGTTTTAGTGATAAAGTTATAGGTTTATACAGAACCTTTCTTTAATTGGGCAGTATTAAAGGTCGCCTGTAAAATTCAATAGGTGATAAGGTGTCTTACCCCAGGGCCTTGAGGAGACTCTGGAGGAGAAGCTGGTGGAATGATTTTCTGACCTGGAAAACACAAGCAAGAATGAGGAAATAAAGACAATCCACCTTGTATAAACTTGTAAAGCATTTTATGTCATCTTTCAGATGAGGGCTTCATGTGCATGTCATACATTTATGTACAAGCAATTTCAGTTCAGTGTTTAACAAGCTCACTTAACAACATTCTAATGTCTGCCACATGCTCTGTGCACCTGACAGCACAGTTAATTTAATAGTTTGGGTAGCCATTTAAGGAAATATTAGTTTGTGAGCGACAAGAGTTTAGTGTAAAATGTCATCTTTTCTAATTGCTTTCCTGTTGATTGGATTTGCAGTGAACTGGCATCCTGAGGGATAAGAGTCTCATGGAACAATGTGGTTGGGAGAAGTAAATAACCGCACTCAACACTGGAATACTGCCTCTCTGTACAAACGTGAAAAATCGATCCAATTTCACACAGATCAGGAGGCAGGGTTGGATTTAGCTACCACACTGAGTTAAAAGTCTAACAATGCTTCCTGAGATTTTTGGTCGGTAGCCATGGTAATACTGAAATGAAAGGTTTTCTAGCATCTCTTTGTCCTCCTCTCCCACTCTTTCTCACTCTCTGTGCTGGGCTTGACTGGCCTTTTGGAAATTACTTAAGTTGCCTGGGGTGTCTTACTGTAGCTCCCATCTGTTCAGACTACATGCACACAGAGTGGACATGGTGTGGAACTGGCTGGCTCTCTGTCACAAATGTGCTTTGGCATTACCCCCTGGCTGCCATTTTGTTTTGGGGGGCTTTCCGCTTTCTCACTGCTTTACTTCTTGAGCTCATGGAGAATGCGTTTCACATCATTAGCTGGACTGATGTGCAATTTGCCAATAATTTGTGATCAATAAAATGTCTTCTTGACCGCTGAGAAAACTACCAGATGTACTTGAGCTGGATGCAAGCACCTGTAAGAATCCAAGACAAGGAGGACTGACCAAGAACACATTAAATATTTAAAAGATGATAAGTTTTTAAAATTCATTGAAGACCATCTGTGTCAAAACAGCCAGACTTTCTCCAGATGTTTTTCATCATTAGATGCAGAGTGATGCTCACATCAACAACAGGGAACCCTGCAGCTAAATTATTGATAAATGAAAATGTATGGACTTGACGAGAATTTCCACCTCTCTAACTAGAAGTCATCTTAAAGGTCATCATGAATAAGTTAAAGGTTCATTTTGATACTGGTCAAGTGTATTGCTTCTTTCTAACAAATGTTTGGTTTGAAATGCAGTCAGCTCTGTCCACATACATATATGCATCAAAGAGATAAATTATTGCAACCCAGTGGATGAAACAAAAAAAACAGAGGTCAAATGGATCAACACTGTAAAAGAAATGGCAACCATATCAATTTGGACATTATCATTTACAGGAAAAGCAGTATGGAAAAATGTACAGAATGGAGTCAACGCATTTCAAATGCTGTGATAAACTAGAAACGTATGTGAAACCCTCAAATTAAACAACAAATGTACATAACTCGGATAAATTGCACACTAATCTGACTTCATTCCAAACAGACTTGATAACATCTTAGATTGCTGGGATAGTAATGGAACACTGACATACTCCCAGTTACTTACAGAAGGCCCTACAAAGTCAGTTGAAATATTAGCTTTGAAATATGGGTTGGACTAAAAATATTTTGCTGTGAGAAATTATCTTATGATACATTCAAAAGAGGGCAAATTTAAAAAGTATTTAATACGATTTCTGATTCAAAACAGAAACAAAGAAGAAGAGAATCTTTCAAATATATATAAAACATTTCAAAAGCCTCCAAATGTATATAAAGAAGTAAAAAAAAGAAAAGAGATATTTGCAGAAAATTGGAAAGACTACTTAAAGGGCAAACCTCAAGACATCACAATCAAACTACTGGAGGAAATTTGCTTGGAAAGCAATGATGAGGTCTTTAATCATACCTTATTAGTATGGGAAATGCTAACCTGTTAGGAAGATCTGTTTGTAATGACCATGAAGCAAGTAACAAGGACATAAAAACAGACAGAAAATACAGACTTTCCAAAATTTGCAATAAATAGTCACCTCCTCACTAATCCCAGTGCCCACTGTCCTACTTCATCCCAACAGTTTACCTCATATAAAAATCATAAAAATGTGCAATTAGCTCTAATGTAAAAAACTGTCTGAAAATTGATGAAAGACATCAAATAAAGTTTTTTTTCTGTTTTGTTTTTGTTTTTTGCTTTTTTAATACTACAATTGAAAACAGCACACTTACTGCCATGTCTTTGCATCCATGCGAACACAATTTTAGAAAAAACAAAGTCAAGGCTGGTTAAGGTGCTAAAAAGAAAGAGAATGGCATGCATGATATAATTCTCCTCTGCTCTGAACACTAACCTAAGTCATTCAGGCTTCTTGGGGAACCCTCTGAAGACACTACAACACTGATTAAAATGTCATTAATAAATGTTGCCAAAAGTCTTCTCTAAAACCCATGAAGTAGGCCCTGATCAACACTATTGTTCTCTCCCAAGATAAGTTAACAGCATCATTAAAAGGGAAATCAAGTATACGAGCAGGGTCCACTCAAGTTCTTTCTGCTGTCACTGGGATTGAGTGGCTGTATGTAGTGTTTACAACACTTTTAATCAATTCACTGACAGACACGGAAGAAATCAGCAGTTTGGGTTACGATAAGAGATGCAGACACTGGCACATCATTTATCTTTGCTGTTTACAAGAACTGGAATATTTAATCAGAGCTTTGTTTCAGTGTGTGGACTACAGCTTGGGATCCAGGAGTTATTTTTGGAAAGATATCGTGGAATGGTCACGCTTAATTGGAGACAAAAGAATAAAAAGGGTTCTGCTCATTCAGCAGGATTCTCTGATCACCCCCTTAAAATCTGACAAAAAAAAAAAAAAAAGCAGAGACATGGTTCAGGTTCATTTTCACATTCTTAAGCATTGCACTTAAAAGCAAAGAATGGCCTTATATGACCATTGATGATAAAATGGTGACAAGTGGCTGATATGTCATGCTACAAAAAATGTCTGTCAAATGCACACTAAAATTATTACACCACATGAAATTTACTAAAAGGAAAAATCATATGCTACTGTCAGTGGTTGTCATCTAGTTGAGTCTGAGAAGGTGTGAAATATGATGAGTTTTCAGGACAACAGCACTAATCTTGTACAGTCAGATCTCCATCAAATCCATCATAGTGGTCTGAAGAAATCTGAATATAAAAGCTGCTCAGAAAAGGACAAAGACGCAGTAGGCTGTCACACTTCAGCCCTATCCCCACAGCTCTGTGTCAGCGCTGCAGAACGTTTCAACAGCACATCATAATCATTCTGCTATTAAAGGAAAAAATGCTGGGGCTTGTTTGTGTTTCTCTAAAACCACATTTGTCTTGCAGGGTGTTAAGCCCGGGATACAGCGAAGGTCCTCCTGCAAAACATTCTTGGGGAAATTGTTCTGGTGGAATATTTACATGCAGAGAGATGAGCATTGGTGATAAAATGGCTAATTCACCAAAGAAGAAAGCAGGGCTGGTTTATTGTACAAATCAAATCCTCTACAAAACTTGCCATTTTCAGCATGTAACTGAAAATGTTTAAAGGTTGTTCTTATTGATTCCCGTAGCAAAGTGGATTTTTAAAAACACTAACAAACTGTAAAATGCATACTGGAAATGGCAGGCTTTATACCTAAAATCTACATCCAGTAAGTGAGACCGTATTTCAGTATGCAGTCTTTGCTTCAAAGCAATACACATACACTGTTTATTCGCAACAATTAAACTGCCCGCCTAATCATGTCCAGGTGCCTGCACATCCGCCAAATGCTTAACTTGATTGGAATCTGGAGGACTAGTAAGTCAAGTCAACACCTTGAACTGTTTGACATGTTCCTCAAATCATTCCTGAAAAATGTTTGTAGTGTCACAGGAAGGATTATCCTGCCGCCTCAGAAAATGCTGCTGCCATGAAGGGGTGTAAATGGCATGCGACAATGTGTACGTGAGAAGGTGAGTGCCAAAGTAGCATCAACATGAATGTCAGGATTCAAGGTTTCCGAGCAGAACATTGCCAGAGCATCACATTGCTTAAGATGTCTTGCCTTCTACCCATAGTGCATCCTGTTGCTACCCCTTCCTCAGGCAAATGCCAGACACCCATAGCTATTTGCATTGATGTAAAAGAAAACATGGTCGATCAGATCAGGCCACCTTCTTCCAGTTCTGTGGTCCAGTTCTGACATGACGTGCCCATGCCATCAGTAGTCGAAGGGGCACAACATGTTCACTCTGACCTGTCTGAGGCTATACAGCAAGCTGCAGTACACTGTGTGTTCTGACACCTTTCTACTGTACCCAGCATTGAGGTTTCCAGTAATCTCTGCTACAGTAAGTCAAACACAGGCAAGTTTTGGCTCTTCATGCACATCATTGAGCCTTTGGTGTCAATGAGAATGTCACCAGTTCACTGGTTGTTCTTCCTAGAACTGATTTTGGTAACAATCTCCGCATACCGGAAATGCTCAACAAGATCTGCCATTTTGAAGATCTGACCCAGTTATCTAGCTCAACCTTTTTCAAAGTCACTCAAATCCTTACACTGTCCATTTGACCATTTACAGCTTAATATAGCCGTCTTCTTGAAAGTTGCCATAGTAACAAGACAGTCAGTGTTATTCAGTTCACCTGTCAGTGGGTTCATTGTTGCGGCTGATTGGTATAATTACATATATTTGTACCTGGGAGAACTCAAGCCTGTCTCATAAAAGGTTTTTGGTCTGACCTCTGCAAGGTATGGTGAGATTGCATCCTGTCTATTTGAGATTAGAACATCATTACTCAGTGGTTTCTACATTACAGAGTGAGTAAAGATAACATAAATACACTAACTGTTAAATGACTATACTGTGGTTTTAGTGAGGGTCCAAAACTACAACCACAGTCCATTGTAGGATTACAAAGCCTCTGATTAGAAAGTGTAATACCCATAAATTGCACTACACAGTAACCAACAGACAGTAATAGTCCATATTCACCTTTTTGCTATTTGACTTGCATGATTAGTGGCTTAGAAAGCAATGTTGATTGATGTACTGTAGGGAAGCTGCAGTCTCTTTTACAAATATCATCCTCAACAGGAGTTCTGTGTGCCCTGCAGGGCGATGAAGGAACTGCAAGGGGTTGTCGTGGGTGAATAATTTGTGTAATTTGCTTAAAACGTGTAATTTGATGATGAAATGACATCACATATACCAAGAACAGCACTAAGTGACCCAAGTGCAGAATGTAGGGAATTGAGGTTGTTGTAACATTTGACTTGCTATATTTAGGTCAGATGATGGGACCTGAGCAAGTTCTATTCCAAGAAGGCCAAGAGACACAGTCAAAAGCTTCTAAAAAAGCAGAGCAACTGAACTTTGGCAATGTTTTATCACATACACGTGACAAAGCGAAACACACTCAGAACTCTGGAGACGACAGTGGACTACAAGAAGAGCCCATCTACACTGTGCCCCCTCACCATACTCAAAAGCACTGTGCCTACTGTGGAAATCTTCAGGTTTTTGGGATCAACAATCTTCCAGGATCTGAAGTGGACACTCAACATAATCAATCAACAAAAAGGCCCATCAGAATGCGTACTTCCAGCACCTGCTCAGAAAGTTCAACTTAGTCCTAGGAGCTGCTGATCCAGTTCCACACTGCAGTAATTCAGTCTGTTCTCTGCAGTTCAGTTACTGTCTGGTTTGGATCTGAGACCAAAAAAGACAGAGACAGACTACAAAGAACAGTCGGGACTGCAACAAAACATCATTTAGATCGACCTGCCTTCCATCCAGGACTTATAGATGTCCAGAAAGAAAGCTTTTTGTTTTATTTTTCTCCTCCACAGGTCATCACTCTTAACATTTAAGTCAAGAACAACTCTTGCTGAGACCCTATCCTGAACCACTGCATATGCTGTAGGCCTACACAGGTATCACATATCTGTTTACATCTCATCCCAGAAAAGCTGCTCTCTGTTTCATGGCACTGTGGCCAACCTATCTCTCGTAAATGAGGTGTCAATAACTTACAATTTATTGTTAAAATTTGCATTAAACTTTGGTTGACTGTGATTTTGGGCTAAAATTCTGGTTCACTTTAAGCATGCTCTTCAACACATATCTATAGTTGTACATATTTTAACACCTACTTTCCTTCCATGAATAGTTGCCCTTGTTTAAATGCATGCAAATTTGTTGTGTTTAGGTACTTTGTGAGTAATCACTGTTGTATGTGTATGTGTTCACACACTCAACTGATTCTGGTAGAGATTGACCAAGGGTACATTTTGTAACACCTGTTTAGGCCTGGGTCTCAGGGGCAGTAGAAGGATAAGAAAATGTTCCCAAGCCAGCATATCGTGGTTCTGCCCAAAGGTCTCCTACTGGTTAAACATGTCCAAAGCACCACATGTGGGAGGCATCCACAGGCATGCAGAGACCTATACCACCTCAACTGGAGGATGTGGAGGAGCTGCAACCATGTTCTGAGCTCCTTCCAAATGAACAAGCTTCTCATTCTATCTCTAATTGTTAGCTGAGACATCCACTAAAGAAAACTGATTTTTGCCACTTGTATCCACAATCTTTTTTCGATAACTACCCACAGCTTGCGGCCATAGGTGTAGGTAGGAATGTAGATCAACCAGTAAACATACAGCTTCATGTTTTGGCTCAGCTCTCTCTTTACCCCAACAGACCGATACCATGTCCGCAACGATCTTATTTCATATCTTCAAAGCAGTTTCTACAGCCTGGGACTGCTAATGCCTCCACCTCCACTTATTCTTTAATCCACAACTGAGCAAACTGCAACGTAAAAACTATTTGTTTGTTTACAAATTGTTTGATTGTCTAACTTCTCGGCTGATAAGCCTATCAAAGCATTGTCGTGCAAAATTCAGTGACAACACATATATAGTAAAATCTAAGTTATGGTAATTACCTTGAAAAGCACAAGTACAAGGTGAACATCCTGTCCAAGAGCTGACATAACATGAGGATGCAAAGTAAGGCTTGTTCCAGATCAAGAGGCCCTAGTGGATGCCCAAACTCTTCACCCAGCATTTTCAGTTTATCCCTTTACTCCCCTAAGACTGAAATCATGAAGCATGCTAATCACGCAGAGAGCAAGTGGTACCATTGAGATAACACTGTAGAGGTGGGGGCTGTATTATATGCAGAGGACAGGCTAGTTTGATGCTTAGAACTTTGGCTGATTACACCTGGGTGTTGCCACATTCTTGAGGTGTACCCTCAAACAATTAGTAGAAACAGACCACACATGCTCTGGTCTCATAAGCAAACTCTTTGCATGAGAAAAAAAATAAATGTGTATCCCTTCAAAGCCGTGAGCAGTAGAAAGTCACTTATCATATGAGCTTATTCCTATTCCTTTCCAAATATTAAATATTTTCTTACAAGGCCATTATAGATTACTTGATTATATTTACTTTGTGAGGGTGATGAAGGTGATCTCCTCTGACGGGACACATCTTCCTGCTTTGTCCTCAGAGATGCCTTTGGGCTGGATGCCTTTCTTTCCAGGCTGGATGACAGCCAAAATGTTATTGTATCCTTCATTTCCGAGACCTCCTTGAGAGGAGAAAGTTTCAGACATTTCAGCAACACAACAAAACAGTTGGAGAGTGAACAGTTCAGATTCTGTAGGGAATGAATGGGACAGCAGAAGGAAGAAGCAATGAGTGGTAGAATTACGTGTAGCTATTTCCAAACACCCAAGATGTGTGACAATTCACAACAAAGGTGTAAAAGTTAAGTCACCAAAATATGACAAATTTTGCACCCTTTCAAATTTTTAATACTGTTACTAAAATGATGAGACTTGCAGACAAGTTTAAAAGTGCAATGTAAAGTAGGCAGACCTTTAAAGGGTGATGTAACCTGACCTTGAACAGGTACTGGATGAGGGAAAAGCAATAAACACACACAACAATATGGATAATGTGAAGCTTTTGTGTTCTGGGAAGCATCTGTGTGAGTACTGAAAGGTGCTGAAGAAAGCACCCTGTCTGAACACCTTTACATGCTACTCCCTCAACAAAGTCTGTGCCATTGTGTTACATGAGCTGTGCCTGGAGCTGAGGCAGGGCTTGGTACAGGGCTCTGAGTTCTGGCACGTACCTCTGTGCTGTAGACCATGACTCCATGAGGGTTTCGCTTTGCACCTCCTTGCAAAACAAGCCGTATCTCTTCCCTCTTCCAGTCAACTGGCTCCTGGAAGGGGCACCAAATCCCCCAGCGAAGGCACTGCAAAAAGGCAGCTCTGGATGTGGAGGTAGCAGACAGCTGAAAAAGATTTAAGAATTGGACATTCAGACACATGAAACATCAAAAGCAACTTTGATTAACAGTCTTGTAACCCCACGAAAGATTAGACTTTTATTTGCTTTCTGCTTACAGATCCTGGCCCAAGGTATTGGTCAAATAAGTAACAGTTAGTTAATGTTATCACTGTGCTAGGCCAATCAATTTTTCATTAGTTTGCATATCGGTTTTTAACCAAAAACAAATTACAAATTTTAATAGTGTTAAACTGTCATCAACTTATAATTTGATTTGTTTACTAAAGCAGGACAAAAGAATTGATAATGCATTAACATACTCCAAGTAAAAAAGATAAAAATGAATAAATACGTTCAGTTTGCCAGTTCATAATTGTTTCCCCCTAATTGCAAAAATAAAAGGCTTGCAAATCAAACTTCTTGTTATTCTAGTCACCTATATAAGTTCCTCATCATATTCCCACACACAACTATCCATTTGCTAAATCCCAGGTCGCCCTCATGGTTTAGGAGCAGCTTTGTTGTGTCTGAACCTGATGCACAATCAGTAATATTGCCCTCTACAGCCATCTTGGGAAAAAAATTTTTAAAAAGGCTTTTGCTTTAAATCATCCTCAGAAGGTTTCAGGGGTTTTGCTGAATCGATTTATAAGCTGATCATCATCAGACGACTGCAATCAATCACAGGTAGAACAGATTAGTGTAAGGAGCAGAGCAACAGCTTATTGCCAGGCACATTCCAGATCAGAGAAGATCCTTTCTCACAGGTGTAATTTTGATAGGAGACCTTTTGAGAAGACAGCTAACTCAAAACTTTCACCCAAAGGCAACATCTGCATATCTGATGTTCACTACAGAATGACAACTTGCTGCCCTCTTGCAGAACACAGGACATAATTCTGAGAATAATCACCTCTGGAGAAGAGGAGATGGTATTCTTCACCGTGACCTCCTGACCTCCTCCTAACACCCAAAACGTTCTATAGAAGAATGACAATAAGTTTCAAAACATGAAACCTGGACTCAATAATCCATATTTGCAGGACCAGTATTAAAGAATACACCACATTTGAAGTGTTTGTGGAGAAGTACACACAAATCGCTTCGAATTAAGTTCTAATTTGGTCCTTTGTCATCTGCAACCTCTGGTGAGCTCATCAAGGAACCCACTGCGGTTTGCCTATCAGCCTGGCATCGGGGTTGATGATGCAGTGATGTACCTCCTGCACAGGCGCCCTCTCTCACCTGGAGAAGACGAGGAGCACTGTGAGTATAATGTTTTATGTTTTCTCCAGTGCCTTCAACGCCATCAAGTCCATGCTTCCGAGGGACAAGCTGGAGCAGACAGGAGTGGACACACCTCACAATGTGGCTGCTGGATTACCTCACGAACTGGCCACAGTTTGTGAGGGCAGGGGACTGTGTGTCCGACACTGTGGTCTGCAGTACGTGGCTCCTACAGGGGACTGTCCTTGCCCCCTTTCTTTTCACCCTCTACAGAGCAGACTTCTCTTATCACACTATGAACTGTCTTCTTCAGAAGTTCTCTGACGACTTAGCCATGATTGGACTCATCATTGGCGGAGATGAGGAGGAGTACAGAGAACTTAACCGGAACTTTATGGACTGGTGCCTGTTGAACTGCCTCCAGATCAACGTGAGGAAAACTAAGGAACTGGTGGTGGATTTTAGCAGGAACAGACCAGTGAACATCCAGGGAATGGACATTGAGACTGTGGAGTGTTACAAGTATTTGGGTGTTCACTTGAACCATAAACTGGACTGGACTGTAAACACCAATGCACCCTACAAGAAAGGTCAGAACAGATTCCACCTGCTCAGGAAACTGAGGTCTTTCGGGGTGCAGAAGCACTTCTGAGGACCTTTTATGATTCTGTGGTGGCATCAGCTATCATGTATGGAGTGGTCTGCTGGAGCAGCAGCATCACGGCTGCAGACAGGAAGACACTGAACAAGCTGTTTAAGAAAGCCAGCTCTGTCCTGGGTTGCCCCGTCGACCCTGTGGAGGTGGTGGGAGACAGGAGGATGATGACAAAGCTTTTGTCTATCATGGAAGACACTTTCCACCCCCTGCAGGAAACAGTAACATCACTGGGCAGCTCCTTCAGTGACAGACTGCTTCACCGGTGGTGTCTAAAGGAGAGATACCGCAGGTCCTTCCGTCCTGCTGTGGTCAGACTGTTCAATCAAACCTGCTCTCAGTAGTTCAGTTCAACCACTAACTATGCAATAATAATGTAAATAAGACAAACGTGATGTGATGTACAATACCACAGACAATACCTTCATAGAGAGCAATAACCTGATCTGTGCAATAATATGACCATATTCTTATTGTTAATGTTTATATACTATAAACATTTACATTGCTTCTCTTAGAGCAAAAGAAAAAAAGGCTATTTATATCTGTGCACTGTGTGCATTGTTTGCGGCTCTTTTTTGTATTGTTTTATTCTGTTTTTGCTGCTGTAACATTGCAAATTTCCCTGGTGTGGGATCAACAAAGCTTTAATCTATCTATGCAATCTAAAGGTTTCTGGCCTCTGACCTCTCATGGACAGTGAACCTCAACATCACACTTTTGGATGAACACATCAGTGATTGCTTAGATTCTTACTTGAATCTGGCTCCAAAGATCTTTTAGTATTTAAAAAAAGTAACTGGAAATCTTTCTTTCAAACATTTTCTTAGGGATCTTTGTTCTTTCATGATGGCTTTTAAGTTATTTTATTTCCACTCTGACAGAGGTTTCTTGTTAATTATCAGACTTCTTAAGTTACCTTTAACAATGCAACAGTAAAAAGGCTTTCTTTTGAAATATGAGTTTGACTCATATTGTATTTGCATTAGTGTATTTGTTTAGGCTCACTTTTTCAACACACCACAAAAGTGTCATTGTGTACCTGAACCATTTTATCCAGCAGATCGTCACAAGAACGCATCCTAGTGCAATATACAAGTATCACTTTGTATCTACTAAACAGGTGACTGAGAAGTTACATTTAACTTCTCATTTCTAAGGTGATTGTGAATTGATCACCACTCTACTCCACTTTCAATCAAAAAGTGTAGTTTACTCTAAACAAGAGCTATTACGTTCGGGAGCACACAACCAAATTTTGCATTTTTGTTATGTGCTACACTGTGATTTGCACCTGATGCAACTAAATGAAACTATCAGACATTCTATCAAATGATTTTCTCATTGTTGATATGATTTTCTAGCCCAAGCCTAGCTGGAATTTTTGAAAGCAGGAACTGCATGAAAAAACCATGAGGCAAATTGTGACGATTTGTGCCACATATTCATCAAACCACGCTTAACTGCTTTTAAAGCATTTTGTCACAACTAAAAAAAATAATAATAATACTCGGAATTTAATTCTAAAAATTCTGTGTCTGACTGAATTTTATACTGCTAGATATAGTCTATATTCAGTACAGGCATTAAAAGTCAGCAACAATGCTGTCAGCCAAGAAGAGAAGAGCCTGCTTACCCCAAATTCACCTCAAACTTGAAACTCCAAACTCTGTTACAGCTGTCATTGTCACAGAATCAGAGACTATTATTTCAGGAGCTGAAAGGACAGTGCCAAGAAAAAATGCCTTTACCAGGCTGAATAATATAAAAAAAATTCAGTTCACAAAAAGAGGTTTCCGGTCAGCTTCACAGGGGGTATTCCAGATGAAAATAATATTGCTTTTTTTATTGATTCAGTTATTCTTTTTCCCCTGGCCACCACAGCTATATAAGGCCACAGAAACTGGACAGTTTGCAGAGATGTGCAGTATTACACCAGCAGTACAGGAACAGCAGTGCCTCAGAGAGGAAAATGACATCACATGCAACAACGATAGAGAAGACTACATTGCTGAAACAACAAGCACCCTTGACAATAAGATGAAAAATGAAGACTGTAAAAAGACAGCACCAACTGAGAAAGTTTCAGACTAGGTGACTAGTGGACATCCAGAGAAAGATCAAGGAGATCATTCACATCTATCAGGAAATCTGCCTTCACATATGACCATCTGGTAACCATGTGACCACCACTCTGTACTTACTTTAAACCATGTGATTACAAACTTTATTTATTTATTTATTTATTTGGTCATAGTAGTTCACAGCAAGATCCCTGGTTTGTGTAACAATCTTTATTTCTGACAAATAACAATCATTATTCACATGGCCAAAAGAGGTCCTTGTCATGTATATAATAACACCAAACATTTTGTTCTTTTTTGTGAACAATAACCAATGCTGTCTTTGTTTTTCAGGAAAAGGCAGTTTCAAAATGTCAGTTAATCATGAATTTTGCAAAGCAATCTTGCTGACTAGTTAACAGAGCTCAAAGTCAAGTGTTTGGAGCGGTTAATGGAGTTGACATTTCAAAAACTACAATTGCACAATAAACTGCCTCCAGCTGAATGACTGCAAGACACAAGTGATTGTGTTTAGTTGCCCAACACCACAGTGACCATCACCAACCACTTGGGGCCACTGACAGTACCCGTTCATGCCTATGCAGGAATCTTGGTTCAGGAATCAGGAACCTTGGATCTGCACTCAAATTTAACAAATAGATTATCTCTGCTTTCAACTGAGGGCAGTTGCCAAATTGAAATCCGAATAGCATAACAACTCTGACCACTGCATTCATTTCCTCAAGACTGGATGGTGTGACTCTCTATACTCAGGTATTGACAAGTTCTGTCTGTTTCAGCTGCAGCAAGATTCCTACATTGTAAATCCTTTGTAGTTCATTCAGCTTAGAAACAGTGTTTTGCTGCCTAAAAATAAAATGTATGCATTTTAGGTTCAATTAACTACAAACTATCAAATCATATATGCTTACATTAAGTGAATTAGAGATCAGTGGGTGAAGAAGATCCAGCAAAAAAGCTTTAGAACATTTCCTCTTTTCATCAAATGCTTCTCCATTGAAAAGAACAAGAATTTCAAGACATACATGTTTTCAGTTGCTTTTGTTTGATTTTAATGGGCTGGAAATTGTAGTATCCAATATGTATTTCATCTTAGAAGTTGACCTGTTTTTCTTATTTTTAGTGTTGTATATTTATTGATTTAGCAAGTTTTGTCTCATTTTCTGTTTTACTTTTTGGCACTTCTTTTGTTTTGTTGCCCGTCTTATAACATGTACAGCCTTTTGATCAACTCGGTTTGTATTAAAATGTGCTACCTAAATAAGCACATTGTTAAGTTTAAAACATGTGTATATATTATTTAAATGAACAAACATTTTAAAGTTCTGTGGTTGCCATTTTTTCATTATCATGTGAGCATACCAACCTTCAGGCTCCTGTATGGTGCTGGCACTGTCTGTTTGATTTGTGGCTCAAATACACACAGATTAGTCCATCATATACATAGTATTGCTGTATTGCCTGTGTTGGACACATGAATAGAGGGAACAAAACAGGACAGGACCTAGTCCTATCATTAATTGCCCATTATGCACAGCTAAGAGGACCTCTACAAAGTATCACACATCTCAAGTGGGCCCAGATGCTGATCAATACTCCATTCCTTACAAGAGGGAGCTGGTTTCAGACCATAATTTTACCCTCAAGTAGCACAGACATGAGCAGCTATTTCTTTGAATTGTAATTCCAGAAATATATGGTACTCATAAAACAGATAACAATATATTCCCCCCTGAGACATTGCCTGTTTTTCCATCTCACGGAGTTGAATTAATAAAACATTAAATCAAACAAGTGTATTTTCAAAGTGGTAATTTTGTAAAAATGATCCAACTAGAGAAAGATCATTTTATAGCACAGGGAGTAGCCAGTAGAAATTCTTCGGCTATTCATCCAGTGTGTCTCTCTTTTTTTTTTTCCGACCACTCTCTGTCTCCAACATGTCAGTGCTCCGACAGAACATGAGGGAAAGAGCAAAATGAGTGTCTCGCACATGACCCAACACTCACTTCTTGTATTATTCAGTGAATATATTGCCGGAGTGATTCTGGAGCAGAAATGCTGGCTGAGCTCTAACAGAATGAGAGACAAAAGAGCAATCAGAGGCCAGTTCTATAGGGACGCCTACAGCCTTGGAAAAAGCTTTTATCTGTCCGACATTCAATGCTTATCACACACTTTCAGTCTTCCAATCATAGGAAAGTGAGAATAACTCTATGTTCAAAATTGCACTGAATAACTGTGACAGAATAAAAGGGACAAGAAGAAGCTGCAAGTTAAAGACCCATCAAATCTTAACATGTTTCTCCATAAGAACACATATGATGTGCAGATCTATAGCAAGCAATAACTTATTAAAGGTCAAAATAAGGGCTCTTTTAAACAGCTTCTCAAAAATGGGATACTGCAATCACTACAACGGCACTGAAATATAGCACAAAATAAGAATTCTCTTTGAGACACAAAGCTGGTAGCAGCATGAATCACTATCATGGTTTCAATGCAGTGGTTTTAAAGTGCTTCAGGACAGTGTGATCTACATATGAACTGCACAAAGCGCTGACAGCTTGAGCTGGCAAACAATGGGACTGAAGGAATCTTGAAAAGACTCTTCAATTGTATTTTAAGTAAACAAACAGGATAATAGTTTCATTCAAACCCGGCAGAAAATTCACATTATGCATGTAATCCTTCTACACAGACGGTCCTCAGCATTCCGAGGCATGAGCTTAAGAATGACAATATGCATTTCCTTGATTATATGACAGCAGCGATCAATGCTAAATCTGCATGCAGGTGTACGTGGTTCATTGGCACTGTAATAAAAGCAAAGCGCTGTAGGGGGTAGTTCGTTGATGTATGCATGTGTTGAAGGCCTCCAGTGAGAAGAAACTTGCCAAGAGGGTCAGACAGATTGACTTATTCTAAGCACCACAGTAACTCAGCGAGTCTTAATCAATTGCAAAGCCTGCTGGTGACTGCAAAGAGACATCAAATCAATGGCATTATATTTCAATGGAAATAAAGTATGACTTTTTGTATTTACACTGTCTTGGGCAGGAAACATTTGAATTAATCAGAGAATCTAAGTTAAAAGTTGCTTTTAGAACTGTTTGCTGCAGTGCTGGTCATTATGTTGGACGAGGCTGAATGATCAATAGTCAATTTCCCCCAAGTGTGATTACACGGTTGATTTGAGTGTTAAAGGCTATATTCAAAATAAGAGTCATTAACTTTCAGTCAGAGGAACCAAGCACTTGTTTCAATAGTGCACTTGGGATAAAAAAAAAGAAAAGAAAGAGAAGCCCAAGGCGAAAACAAGGAAGAAGTAAAGTTTTTCATAAAGTTGTATAGAAAACAATAACAGGCGATGTCACTGCACACATAATTGCTCCAACTGGCAAAGCGTTTTCTAAGGGAAGAATCCATCAACCTTGTTTAGAAGTGTAAAATATAATAGTGCTGTATTTCCAGACAAATAAAATAAGTGTGTCTGTTTCTAACATACTACAGGGTAGAAACAAAGATCTCATGTCTGTAACCTGGAGCAAGAAAAGTAATCATCAAACTTTTGGGGGACACCGAGGAGCGGGTTAAAAAAAAGGAAAAAGAAAAATTTTCAAAGGTGACAGAAGGCAAGTTTTGCACATCAAAAAGAGCTAAAAGATATTACTGAGCAGACAAGGAGGACTGGAAGCAGAGACAGTACCAGTCCAATTCACCACCACTCATTAAGTGAGAAAACTACGAAAGGCTTCTTCTTTTACATAGAGGGAAAATACCCGTAATTGTAGAAATAGCAAGTTAAAGCTGCTATCCCTATGCTTGTTTAAATTGTAGTAATATGTCCTGATATAAAACAGACAAGTTTGTGAAAAGCTGAGATAAAGCAGGAAGATATTTTTCAAGAAGCTCAAAGAAAACCACGAGACATGCAACGACTCAGGGCTTTCTAGAGTACAGCAGAAATTAATCCTAAATTAGGGGGATGTGAGCATTGATGGGAGACGAAGTCTGACAGTTATTACCATTACTGCAGTCTGTCGGGCTGTTCAAGTCATTATTTCAGCCAAGACCCTGTGACAAGCACCGGCCCACAGCTCCCGCTACTTATTCTCCACAATGAGAAGCCCTGAAGGAAGTGAGAGAACATGCACCGACATCATTAACTTAAGAGCACTAAACCACTCTACTGTGCTTTATTCAACTCACCCAGGCCAAATCAGGCTTGTGAAGAATCATGTTCATTCTCACATCTAGCTGTTGATGGCAAAACTTCAAGGAGATGTTGGTGAAAGTCCTGTTCACAGCTCAGGCCAATTTACTGCGAATGTGCTCATTTTAACCAGCAGCTGAATGTTCTTCTAAGGGTTAACACAGACAGAAGATAGCTATGGTGCAACAGCATTTGTTTTATTTCTGGAAGATTTTTGAAAAGAAATGTATTGAAATACAGTGAAAACAAGGCTTGTCCCAATCAGGTTTTCCAATCTGATGCGAGTTGTTGAATATTTAGTGTCTGCCAATACTGAGTTGCAATCTGATACCATTTACCTAGATAATACACACATGAAGCACATTCAAGTTACAAAAATCAGTCCATTGTGCTAGCATATAACTGACAACTGAATATCTCTGCAAAGCAAGAGAAAAAAATGCATTTCTGCATTCAAGGTGTTCCTTACTGTGGTCACAATCCTTGTTGCAAAGTTTCATTTGGGCACTATCTGAATATACTGTTGAAGCCATCATGACAAAGACTTCTGTGATGCAGAATGACCTCTTGCCGATGCTCAAGTGTCCAAGATAAGCCGTGGTTAAAGAGAGCTGTCTTTGTTGCCCATATCATACTTTATGTCTATTGAATATAACAGCAATGTCAGTAGAGGGCAAATGTCCACTGGGCTCAGTTTGTGTTATCAATGAATTCATTACTGACTGATAATGCTGTTGATTATTAATTCAGATTTTTTTTAGACCTTGCATGCCTAGCATACTACCACAAATTGTGCTCTCCCTTTCACAACCTGTGAAACAGCGGACTTGATCAAAAGATCAGGCATAGGTTTGTGCTGATACCAGTTAAAAATGCCTTAAATGGCCCAGGTACTGATCTTTTAGATTGGATTAGCGCATCTCTAGCAAAATCTATACACCTATTATCCGATATTTTACTTGCATTTGAAGAAAATGACAGTTTGGAGGCAGACCAAATGACTTGCTCAGGATAGAGCTTTTTATCTACATTAGAAGTGTGTTTTACAGACACTAAACCCTGCTAGCTTCTGACCAGTTTTGTACACCTATATTATGTAATATGGAATGGTCATGAAATTTTGCACAAGGGTTCATGGATTCCCTGTTTATTGCCAAGGAATTTGTTACAGACATCTGTGCCACACTAAACAAATTGTTATATTTTGGGAGATCCCTTACTTTGTTGCTGTAGCATAACCATCGCGTCAACTTTTGTTCAGTAAATTTTTTTAAGACCAAAGACCAGAAAACCTATGACATTTCCATCAGCCTGAGTTGTCCATTTTTTTGAGAGCTAACACACTCAAAACAAGACCTTGAAAACAGTAGACTATTTTAGGAGACTGCTCATTTAAAACAATTCAGACATTAAACTGAAAGAAGTAATATGAAGTACCTGAACAGATTTTCAATCCCTCATTAGAGCAGCAGAGCATACATACCTCCTCACATGAAATTAAAATTACCTCAACATAATGATAATAAGATCACTTATGACTACCAAATGACTTGCTGAAAATTGACGACAACAACTACAAATGAGTTTTACATTAGGCGAATGCCTTTTTCATACAAACCTGATACCATAATATCTTATTGGTACATTCTCAAATTAATATTGTTGTGATATTTTCATCTTTGGAGCATCGGCATACTTTAAAAATCTCAAAGATTTGTCAATTCTGTTGTTCATTGTAATATAGGGGAAAGCTCAAGCAGACAATTCTGCAGTTACGTGGGCTTCAGACGGCTGCTGTTTAAAATGAAAATCTTTCATGTCTGGGCTGGAGATCATCTATATAAAAAGCAGGGCCTCAGTCTGAGGTGGCCATTCACAAGACAACCATTAGATGTGCAAACATCATGACCAATGCCTCTCTGGCTGCCAGGGCGCTGCATCCGTCTGGAGAAGGATGGCACTGCTGGCAGGCACTGACAGGGTAAGACTCACTCTGGGCCTATCGCAGGGGGAGATTGATGCACTTCTCAGCGGGGGGAGGACTGACATTCATTTTAATTAGGCAGGCGAAATATTGTCTCTGCGGCAGCAGCCTCCCTTGCCTCATCCTCAACTTCTCTTCTCATTGTGAGAAAGGGAGAGGCACCTCCAGGGAGGAATGACCTCCAGAATAGGCCACAAATCGGCTAAATATATCACTCCCAAATCCTGATGACATTACTTTGCTTAAGATGTTTGATTAACATTTAATTAACATTTGTATGACATTTCAGATCTAAACCAAACAAATGTATAACTGATTTCTTTGAGGTTGAGGTCCTCACTAGTGGGACAGCTCAGTGTTCGCAAGTCATATAGTGTACGTAGTCATGAAAACTAAGATCAAGGGAGGGGTTCATAAGCTCAGAGGATTGTGCCATTGTAAAAAAAAAATAAAAAATAACACATTTTAATGAGCAGGTGATTGGGGAGAGCTTCAATAGATGCCTTTCATTCAGCAAACATCATTAAAGCCTGCAGGGGCCCACAATAACCATGCAACTCACACAACAACAAACTGCAACCAACAACACACAAACAGCCACTTAAGAGAAGTCACAGGAAACACACACAACAATCTATACAACATGTACCTGTCGGTGAGCCAATTAAAACCCAAACAGGAGTCTCTGTGGCACAGTGGAGAAGCTGTAAACCAACACCTTTAATAAACCCAGCCACTAGGCATGTCACTGCTTTCTGCTCCACATACTGTTTATTTTCCATCCTCTGGCAGTGACATCTGAGACACAGAAAGGAATAAAATGAACAAAATTTCTAAGCTATCAGAGAAGACCCATCAGTGTGTATAGATTCAATATTATCAGTAGAGTTTAAAATATACAACTAAGCAGCAGCTTATCATTTATTTTTCAATCATTTTTAATTGCTAAGGTTCTACAGAGACAAGGCAGATGCAAACCTACAGCATAGCAGGCTTGTCAAATTTGGGATTTTTTCACATGTTGAGGCAACATGCATGGAGCTTTGGCTAGAACAATACCTACACTACCATTCAAAAGTTTGGGGTCACTTAGAAATGTCCTTTTCTTTTTTTGAAAGAGAAGCAGTTTGTTTCAATGAAGATAACATTAAATGAATCAAAAATTCAGCCCAGACATTGATTATGTGGTAAATGACTATTTTAGCTGGAAATGGCTGATTTTTAATGGAATATCTACACCATCACACCTGTGTTCTTATGGTACATTGGGTTGGCTAATGGTGTTGAAAAGCTAATTGATGATTAGAAAACCCTTGTGCAATTATTTTAACACATGAATAAAAGTGTGAGTATTCATGGAAAACATGAAATTGTCTGGTTGACCTCAAACTTTTGAATGGTAGTGTATGTAAGGGAAAGTCACAAAAGTTAATGTGTACTGGACAAACATATCTTCTACCTAACTTGTTTACTGCACACACTAGTTACCAAGCCCTACTTCCAGAGCACCACAGTACTTTGTAGGGTTACACATTTAAAAACATGTAACAAGCTATTGTGTACTAGCATTTAGATCATTTTGTAAGATCATTTTAGAGAGTTCTCCTTTGAAATCATTTTTTACATGAAAAAAATCAATTAATTTATGAAGGTAATATTACCTTAATTTATGAGCTAGATACAGTCAATAAAATCTGCTTGCAACAGCTGTAATTTCAGTCAACATAGTTGATAGCTGCCAGCAAGAAATGAGATGCCTGCTTTTGCCTGCCACAGCTGCTGAAGCCAGTAAAGTCAGAACTACATAAATGTTATATGAACAAATAAAGGTTTGTCAAAAAACCCTGGAAAGGGCTGGAATTATCAACATGACTCAAACAATAAACTAAACATAGGGTACATTTCCACAGCACTAATTTCAGCACAATAACAAAATCATTCATTACTCATCAGTCTGCTTCTTTGATCTTTAATGAGTTGCACTGACTAATTCATTTCGATCAATATCAGTGTGTTTTAAAAAGGGCTCTGTGGGTTAAATACAGGCCTGACTCACTGCTTGAAAGTGTACAAAACATGACTAAATAAGCGTCATTTATGAAATATTGAAGTCCCTCTCAGGTCATTGACTAAACCCTTAAAAACTCATCTGTGTGTCAACATGACAATACTTTGATGCTTTTAAAATTAAAACGTCCTCTTCCTCTTAAAAGGTTCCACATGATGAAATTCTATTACGGATGTTTTAAAAATTCAGAGGTGTAATATGAAAGCTGTAGAAATAAGAAAACATTTACTACTGGCAAAATTTTAGTGAAATGATTACCGTTTATCCAGTTTCTACTTAAAAATGGGTAAAAATCTTACAGGCCAGTAAGAATTTTGCCCATTTTCTAAGTAGAAACTGGATAAACAATAATCATCTAAGTAAAATTTTGCATGATTCTGCCACCTCAAAGCCATTCAGAAAGGGCAGCTGCCTTGCAGGGGTTTTTTCCCCTTTCTAGAGCTGCTTCAGTTAACTGTAAAATGCCTCATCTACAAGCAAAGCTCCCCAAATGTTCTACTGTCAACTGTAAGAGCACACAAGAGTCTTCATGCACTCCCAGCATCTGAGGAGCTAAAGATCCAGTGGGTTACTTTGAAAATTGATGGCAATGTCCCCACAGCAATGGAACAATCCTTATTGTCAGCTTTGATCACATGCCCCTAGGTCAAAGCTCTTTGGAAGCAGTAACACCAGGAAGCATTCGGCTAGGGTGGAAACTTTAAGCACAACCATCTGCCAGCTGAGTCAAATGTCAGCTCTCCCTAGCCTGGTTCTGTTAGAGGGTCCCACTAAAGGGGAGGTTTATTGTTCCTTCCCACTGTCATCAAATGTTTGCTCAAATGGAAACTAAAGGAAACTTTGGATGTGTTGAATTTCTCTGTTTCAAATTTGTAAGGTCCTCACCTTACTATGTGAAGCGCTATGAAATGACATATGTTGTGAACTGGCGCTATATAAATAAAATTTAAATGAAAAGAGTTGAATAAGCAAGGATTGGGTGGGCTTCTGCTGCCATACAGTCAACTGCTTTGGTCTGCGCTTTCAATCAGAGATGCAGAGACAGTCTTCTAACTGAAGGGGGCGGGGATAGCAGTGGTTCAGCTGTATTAAAGCTACAGACACTTAAACAGTCCATTTACAATAGGACTAAAACCAAAAGGACATTTTAAAGATACCTTCTGAGGACACATGGGACTTTCATTAACTTACACTGACTAGTTATAACTCTGTCTATCTCTATCTACATCTGTCCTTCGACCACCACTCGCTTATGGCCCAGCACCCAAGCTCACCAATGACTTTGTTCAATAACAACTCAATACTACTCAATGACGATTTGCAATATTGGAGAAATTCAGCCATACATGTTTGAACAGGAAATCATTTCTTAAGAAAAATAATGATATTTTAAAAAGCCCCACACAAAGATTGGTTCCTTAGGTTTGTCTTTTTCACAATGTCATTAATGCATTGCTTATCTCGTTCATCATGCGTCTTGATTTTCACTGAAGTGGGTCGTCCAGTCATGTGCACAACCAAATTGGTAAACAGTGGAAGGATTCCATGAGAATTTCTCTCCAAAGGCTAAAATCTTTGAAGTCTTCTTGTACTGTTGCAGTTTATCACCACATGAAATATCTTAATCTCTACATCTGTAACTGGTGCTAGCAGCTGTCAATGAAGAAATAATTCTGGATATGTGAAATGAATTTTGTATCCACTGTACTCATAAGTGCCAGTCATTTGGGAAATATTCTTTGTCACCCTCTGACAGCCAACGGATGTTTTTGGTTTTAGTTTTACATCAAATCACAGACATAAAGTAATACAACATCCATGAATGCTATGCAATTTTGACTTTTTTTCCTACAGATGACCGTGTTTTATTTTTACAACTGGAATGTTGCTTTATATAATGTATGAGAAATGGGCATGCTGCCAAATTCAGCCCGCCGTCTGCATATACTCAGATGAGAGCTCAGTAAAGGGCAAGACAGTGAGTACATTTAAAGGTCATGCATAAATGGTTACCCTTCCTCAGACGCTCAGTAATCAGTTGTGCAGCTCTCTAAGCCCAGTCAGAGTCAAAGGTAACACAACATGAAAAAATTTTGTGGGTAACATTTTCATTACCGGTTGAGCGCCGGCCCAGTTACTCAAACAGAGAACCCATTTCTGTAAATGACGCATATCAAAAGTGCCAGCATCCCCTTTCAGCAACACAAGTTTGCTGTCATGTAACAGCTTCGGAGTGTCGCCAATTACTGTTCCAAGAATGTGATTCTCGTCTGACAGTCTCTCAGATACATAAGAGTGGTAAGACAGAGACAATGAAACCAAGTATCTCCTCTCAACATGTCCCTCCCTGCCCCTCTGTCTATCCATCTATCTGCTTTGCTTCTGTCTTTCTGAGCCTGTGACCTACAAGCAGTCACTCATTCCCTGTGTCAGTGTTTTGGATGACTGCAGCTGTCACACCCCCCGACAAATTGTTTCCTGGCAAAAGGACGAAGACGTCCAGGCCAGCAGCGCTTTCTCCCCTGATTTCCCCTGGACCAGCCCCCCCATTAGTGATGAGCTAGTGCTTGTCAGCAGAAGAAGGCAGACCACAATAAGCTCCATCGTCTCGCATTAAGTCGTTATGTGTTTGTATTACTTGGCTCAGTAGATGAGCAGTGCTGGGCTAACAGTGTTTGAGGAGAGGCAATGATCAGCAAGCAGCAGCGAGGAAGAGACGTCTCAGATGGAGTTACGGCAGGGCTAAATTGGTGCTGACAGAACACAATTAGGAGAGCCGTCGCTGCTTCACGTCAGTTGTCAGTGACCCAAGTATTCTCACAGGGAGTAAATCATGTCCTGTGGTAGGCGTCCACTTACACTTTTGAGTGGATAACTAAATGCATGATGTCCTATGATGGATACCGTTTCTCTACTTCTCAAATAGATGAATATGTCAACGAGCTCAGAAAGGAGGATTAAAGAGGTCAAAATATTTTACAAGTACTTCCTCTTATGGCTCTTCTGACTCCTATGAAAGGCAGCTTATTCTCCAATGTTTGTAAATGGACAAAGAAATCCATGACATACAGGGTCCGTTTAGCCAAAATGACAGAAAACAGGTTCTCTCGAATACCCTTCATTGCATCTATGTATTGTTTCGTGCATGAAAGTTCGTTCTTGACCTACACTACCATTCAAAAGTTTGGGGTCAACCAGACAATTTCATGTTTTCCATGAAAAGTCACACTTTTATTCATGTGTTAGCATAATTGTACAAGGGTTTTCTAATCATCAACTAGCCTTTCAACAGAATTAACTAACATAATGTACCATTAGAACACAGGAGTGATGGTTGCTGGAAATGTTCCTCTGTACCCCTATGTAGATGTTCCATTAAAAATCAGTTTGAACAGTCATTTACCACATTAACAATGTCTGGACTGTGTTTCTGATTAATTTAATGTTATCTACATTGAAAAAACTGCTTTCCATTCAAAAATAAGGACATTTCTTAGTGACGCCAAACTTTTGAAAGGTAGATGTAGATGTGATAATAGATTTATATATCATACACAGGGAAGATGACAACGTAACCCTGTTCATCTTCACTAGTGTGAAAGACACTACACTTTTCTGAGTTTCTTCAGTGACTTCTGAATCTACATGTAATCGTTAGATGTATATGTATATGCTTTGACATTCTCCTGGAGTTAGAAAGGTCAAAAGGCTGGATCTTAAAATCTGGACAAATAAACCAAAACTATCAGCATGGATAGATACCACTAAAGGTAAGCAAGAAATACAGTGTGTTTACATTGAAAAAATTGTACATTTTCTGTTTCATTTATATATTGGCACTTCACAACATGTGTTATCCTATGGCAATTCACATAGTAAGGTGAAGACCCTACACATTTTAAGCAGAGACAGTCAACACATTTTAAAAATGAAGTAGTATCAAAGATAGCACATTTATATGCAGTGTTCTTAAATCTCTCAGACTACATGTGTATCGGTCAATATAGTCACTACATGGTATTATAATAACTACATTGTATTATAATGCCCGATTAATAGCATGTTTCATACTACAAAACAATAAAGTGCATAAATAGGCAATTACAATAATAAAATGGTAAAAGACAGAGGGAATTGCTTTCACCCTGCCTTTCTTTTTCTGTCACAGCTTCTTCAGGTTTCTACCTCAATAGGCCACAGAGTGATGTGGAAAAGTGTGCTGGAATGGACATGGAAGGACAGAGTTCCTCTGTGGGCAGCCTATCAAGGCATAAGTATTGAGAGGTGTGCTGGGCAACACAATGAAGCCCTTGATGAGAAAGGGTTATAAGACAAATAAATGAAATAGGAAGACAGTGGATGGGAAAATGAGAAAGAGGAAGGCAGAGGCAGGAAGTGGACATGTTGTATGTAACTGCAAAAAAAGTTGAGCATTTGAAGTTCGTCGACCCCAGACACCCTCTGAGAACAGCCTATCAGACAAATTCCTAGTTCCTCCTCTCTCCCCAGCTTCCTTCATTTAAATTGTTATCTCCATCCCTCTGACTGCTGCTAAGGAGCATGAAAAAGTCTGCTCAAATGCTCAGAGAGAGAGAGAGAGAGAGAGAGAGAGAGAGAGAGAGAGAGAGAGAGAGAGAGAGAGAGAGAGCATGTGCCACTAAGAGAAAAGGCAGAAAAAGCAACCCAATCATAACTAAAAATCAAAAATACCAAAGATGGCAAATGACGACACTGCATGATTTTCTTTCTTCATAACCACAGGCAATGAGGGCAATGCAATTTTTGCAAAAAGGAGGCCATCCTTGTTCTTTGTCTTACACTGAGATGTAGACTGGCTTTTAACACAAGACATGTAAGCGTCTCAGAGCACCGGGTGATTGCCTCTGTATTGCAGCGGTAATGTTTTGAGAGAGAAGGGATTTCAAACAAAATTGTTTTACTCTTTTCACCCACCTTAGCCCCATCAGAATACATCAAAGGACATCATTTTATTTAATCAGAGAAAAGAACAACAGCAAGACAGAGTGGAATGTTCCTGCCATGGAAACACAGCCCTATAACAGAGGATGCTTCCTTATGTTGCACTACACAGCACCATCTAGTGTTAGTCTATACAGTCAATGGTAGAGGAACATGTAAAACGACAGGAAACAGCTTTAACACCCCATTGCACGAGATTCAATAGCAGTATGAAGGTGTTACTCATGGATAAATCCACACTCATAATAAGGAATGTTACAGGCATTTGTTTATGTCCATTATCAGAAGACTGCACAAAAAAGTGATTTGTACTAATATTATTAAACCCTCTGAGGTTTTTCTGCAAAATACAACATTTTCTGTTCTATTGAATACCATCCCTGTGTCACTTCATGCATCATGTCTACACTACTTGAAACTATTTTCATTTTCAAATTCTGTATTAATATATCTTACTGTATTTCATTACATTTTTTTCACTTTTATTATCTATCAAATACTGTGTAAACAATACATATATTGTGTTTTATATACAGCAGAAATGAGTACAGCCCTGTGCAATATTAAATGTCAAATTATTCAAAGTTGTGTCAGTCATTTCATCACTTCCAAGTTGTAAAGTATAATATTTTCTCACAAAACTAACAGATTAGATATATTATAAACATAGGCCCCAGAGTATGAACTCAATGCAACAAAAGCTAACACACTCTTCATTAAGATTCAACTCTTTTATTTTTCTATACGTCATATATGCAACTGTACTTTTGATGATAGACTCAATCCTTCCCGGCATGGGACCAGTTTTGCACATGTTTCTGGAGAGACAATCTTCCATTCTTCAAAGACATTTTTTTCAAGCTGATGTTTGCTGGAGAGTTTTTGTTGATCTGTCTTCCTCTTTAAAATACCCCTGAAGTGTCCTAATGCTTTCAAGTTAGGAACATATTTGGCCTGGTCATTGCATTTTTTTTCTTCTTCTTCAGAAACTCTTGTGGGACCGTGTGTTTTGGACTGTATCATGCTGGAATATTCCTTTTCCTGCCAAGCTTCTGTAGACTGGGAGTCATCTTATCCACAGACATTCATGGCATCATCTTTAAATGTCATCTCCCCAACACATCATCACACACCCACATAAGTGCTTCACTGTCAGGAGTATGCATTCACTGTGCTAGTCCTGGCAAGGTTCAAGCATCTGAGTCAAGTAGATGTATCTTGGATTGATCTCACCTGAGAATGTACTCCCAATATTGATTCACCATTGTTCTTTTCCTGTTCTTTAGGAAAGTGTATTCTTGTACTTTCTTGCCACAGACTGAGCAAGGCTTTTTGTCTTGCATGCCATTTTCATAAAAGCTGACAATACAGAATGTTCCTTACATTATCTGAGCTGTCACAGAAACTCCAGTTTCCAATGATAACTTTTGTGCCAGGTTTAAAGCACCTGCCTGTCTGCTTGCCTGAGCCTGACTGCGTAAACAGTCCATAATCTGTATCATCAAGTCAACAAGGCTAACTAGAAAGCACAGGCACTCTTAATTTTGTTTTACTGATCACAGGTTTTCTAACTTGTGTGTCAGCGATCTCAACTTTCTAGATTGAGTCTATACATACAAAATAGTCTTCCAGAAATATTTTGATTGTTCAGAAGAGGAAATACTTTTCTACTTCAAAACAATGCAAATATTGACAAGTGATACAGTTTTAAATCATTTGACATTTAAGTGAAACTGCACAAAGTTGAACACACTTCTGCTGTACACTGTAGTTACCCTTACTATTGTATATAACTCTTTTCAAGTTTCAAACCTCCTTTAATATGCAATTTTTCCTTTTTCCAATAACTCAGGTCACACTCACACTTCAACAATTTTCAGCAACTTAAGCTATACCTGTTTAGACATCAAACCATGTTCATCAATTTTGTCATTTGGTCATTTCAGAATATGTTCAAGGGTTTTGGTCCAAATAAACCTGTGCATATACAACTGTAGTGCTATCCTAAATATCATAATTGCACATAAGACTCAAGGCGCAAGTATGCAGATGTTAATTAAAATAGCCATACTGAATAGCATGAAAATATACGCCAAGATCAAAGGTTTTTCAAGACGAGTAACTAAGTATGAGTTGTGGTTAGAAAATGTCCACATAAAAGCAAGTTGATTGACTTTTGCTGGTTTAGGTACCACCAGAGTTGTTCAAGGGCTTACAAAGTCTTAGAAGAGGTTGTTGGCAGCAATCAGACATGAACATTCAGATTTGTAGTTCCCAAGTGGTGTCAAGTGGTGTGAAGCCTTGTTGACAGTGCACAGCTGCCTGCCCTGAAGGCACACCTTAGCTCAATACAGCTACAACACCTCAAAAGCATCATATCTCTGACAGCTGTGACACAGTGCAGGGACACAAATACTGTCCCATCACACTCTTCTTCGGTAGCCAAAGATACAGAGCATGAAGTTGTAGCGGTCAGCTGATAAAATGGGAGCCCTTTTCGAGATGCAGTAGGTGGCTGGGTGAGATTTCTTCAGGAGGCAGCTTGTATCAAATCCTTATCACTCAACACCCAAGACACATCAGCCTCTGGATTAATACTCACAAATAAAACATGCACACACCAGAATACAAACACACACACACAAACACATTTTGTCTCCCACACAGAGACAAAAAATGACTCTACTCGTTTAGTATCCCTCACCTCATTAAACATGCAAATATTCACGCCATACAAGGTGAAGGTGGTGAAGCAGAGTGTGGTGGAAGATCTTTTTAGTGTCACACTCCCATGCTATTCTGGGATGATGTAGATGACAATTTGATGGTCCTATCAGGTTTATTAGAATGCCTGAGCTTGAGTAAAGTTTGTTCAACAAGGGCAAGAATTCCATTGGAAGTATAAATGTTCCCAATAAATTTCATAGAAATGTGTATGCAGCACATTTGGCCCAGAGTTTAAACTGTTGTCAATGTTTTTAAGAAATCCATTCCATCCTCTTTGTGTGGCCGTATCATTTTTATATATGTTCTTATAAGTATATACTTAAAGTTCATTTCCACACAACTGAAATAATTGGTCTCAATGCAGATAAGCAGACAACAGAAATTTGATGGACTCCAATAATTTTTTTTGACAAACATCAGGATGGAGTGGAACGATTTTGCTGATCCTATGGTTTATCGTCTAGTGGCATCAATATACCCAAATTTTAAGTTATTCAGTATTTTGTTGCTGAATTAATTCTTATTTTACACTTCAAGCAATTCTAATTGCCTAAAGAGTAACTAGCGTAACTGTAGACTCTCAGTCTAAATCTATTTTGCTTTGTCAAATTACAAAATACAGTATTAACGGAAATTTTAAGCACTTCTGAGATTTCCTTCGCAGGAGTTGTCATATGTTCCATGTGCCAGAATAAGAACAAAAAGTTGCTGTAAATGCCCATAATGTGTCAACAAGTCCATGGAATGATCACTCTCATCCATGGCAAAGGGGGAGAGAGGGAGAGGGGGTGAGACTGTCCATTCACAATAGACTTATTGCCTGTCAAGTGGTTGCAGAGGTAAGAATGGGTGAACTAACTGCAAATGTACCAAGTTGTTCTAATTACTGAGGGGCTAGTTGTTTTTCTATTGCTTTTAATTGGTGATCTGGTGACCCCTGCTTGTATAAGGTACAACACACAGTAACACGGAAAGAGTCCTGCCTTGGCATACATTAAGTGTTGAAGTTACACCCACACACATAATTACTACAGTGTTTCTGTGGTTGTCCAAGCTATAAGCAAGGGTTAAATGGTAGGGTTTGAACTTGGAACTTAGTTCCTTGGGAAAATGTTGACTGCGTGGGTCTGTAAGATATGACTATAAGAAGTGTAAGTCATATACACAGAGAACAAATGTAAGACAGGACTTTAGATTTTGTCAGTCACAGCAGCAATGATTACAAAAGAATTGTGTCTCTCAAAGGCCATTAACAGAAAAACTCAAAATAAATTATGTCTCAGACAGTATTCTATCAATGGGATTCCTATAAAATAATGTGATGTTCTTCAACATTGTGTAACTTAAACTCAGTGCTTATCTTAGTAATAATACACATTCAACCACAGTGACTGACCAATGTTGATTTTTTTTTTATTGAAGCCAAATATTTGCTAATTTCACTGACAAACTCTTCTAATGGGCAAGTGGCCCAATATATTAAATACAGAAATACATCACAGACAGCTGCAAAGTAAAGAGACTATGTCTTCATTCTATAATTGTGTGCAGACAGAGTGAAATTGAAAGATCATATGTCTGAAACAAAGAGACTCTAATAAGAACTGGTCATTGAATCTCAATGTTTTTTTAGAACTAACTAAAATATGTCTGCAACGCTGAGTAATAAAAACTGTCAAGAACTGAGAACTGAAGTTGAATATCTGCTTAGATATTTCTGAATTTAAATCATAAATTTGTTAGTTTTTGGAATACTTTATGTAGGCTTTATGGCTGCTTGTGCTGACACAACAGTAAACAATAAACTACTTTTTAAAAAGCTTGCATTTCTTTTTAGATGACCACAGAACTGATTTTGCTGAAATGCATATTTATGTTCCTTAGTGTGAGGTACTGGGAAAATAAAGTTTGATTCCAGGTAGTGTATCTCAGGTACTACACTGCAACTGTATTCTTCATCAATCCCAATGAAAGTCAAGTTATTTACCTTGTAAACATGTTCATATCGTGTGCTAGAAGACACAACATGAGTGAAATAAGCAGTAAAAACTATCTATCTATCTATCTATCTATCTATCTATCTATCTATCTATCTATATCTATCTATCTATCTATCTATCTATCTATCTATCTATCTATCTATCAACTTTCACACACAGAATATAGTTTCTATGTGATTAATCAATGACTGGAGAGGAACTTTAATACATTTTCAGTTAAACTACCCAGACTCTTCTCTGACTGTATATTTATGCTGCTTGATTTTTTTCCACTCTAACACAGATATCAGTATTAGGAAGTTTTTTAAAAAAACTGATAGATATTATTTATAGAGTAGATCCAACATTTCTTTACTGTAAGTCTCATGTGCATATACATGAAATGGTGAAACAGTAAGTGGAGCAAAACAAATCAATAGTAGAACATTTTGCAGTGCATCAAAAAAAAACAACTGTCAGAAAGCTTAAATTCCCATATTTCTCAGAAAGTCTTTTAAGAGCCCTGGAAAGTCCTCCTCATACAAGCTGCATTTTAGTGATGTGAAAATTTTTTTTAAGAAACAAAGTGCGTAACGCCCATAGAATACACCGTCAGTGAAACAACCCATCACCTAGGCAACACTTTAAAGCCATGAGTTTGAATTTACTGGCTACTTCCCCTTTGTTACTTGAGCCAGAAAGAAGAGAAGTGGTGAACTTCCATTGCCTGAAACGCCAGCACAGCTAAGAGTGATGGGCTGAGTCTCCTAGGTTAATGCTAATGATACTTTGATAGTTTATTGTTATTGTCATGCAACGGTGTTGGTGGTAATTGCTTTGGCACGGCATGGTAGCTCGGTTCCAGTCCAAATAGAGAGAAAAACAAGCAAACAGCCACAGTAAGCCATCACAGCAACACAAACAATAGGAAAAAACATGAATGTAAAAATATGTACTGTGAATATATGATGTATGATATAACCTAATCACTGGCATATTCATCTGTGCACACTGCTGTTTACATGTGGGAGAATGATTTTCACTGTAGAGATGGAGGCAGAGGAAGAAAGACAATGCTCCTTAGGAAATTGACTTGTTTAAGCATTGAATCTTTTAAGTGTAGTTAAGAACTTTGTACAAAGTGGAAATTCTGGTTGCTGCTCAGTTCATCAAGAGGCTGATTCTATGACAGGCTCCAACTTGTAGATTAACAAAGTTCAAGGCTGAAGACTCAGTGTAAACTGTATAGCTGTTTGTGTATCTTACTTACCATAGTCTCGCGGCCTATTGGAGCAGAGAAGACATACTCTAGCTGAAAGACAACTGCCAAAGCCTGGTGATTGGTCAGCCTGAGCTCCAGGCTGCTGCGAAGGCCCAGCATCTGAGGGAGGGACGATGATGCTGAGCTGAAGAGAGAGCAAAGAGACAAACACACATAGAGGAGGATGTGAGGCCATTACTGAAGAAATGACAATGCTTCATTAAAATGTACAGCATCCCATTATTTCTTTAAATGTATTTGTATTTTCCATTAGAAGGAAACAAAATCAATGTGTTGGAAGATTTACAGTCGCTTGCTAAATGCTCCCTGGCAAGTACCAATTCATGTCATGAGTTGGGGCCGAATGCCTTTTTTTCTTTCTCTTCATGGACTCTCTGGAGACTTTTTTTTCACTTTCTCTACCGTCTGAAACCACCAGGCATAACACAAGCAAGACAGATTGTCAGCTTCCACTAGCAGCATTTAAAAGACCAACATCATGATTATTATTAGTATTATCATACTAAACAACAAGCAGTTTATTCTTCCAAAAACACTGAAAAGTGTAAAACATCTTAGGTCAGGCTACTGATGATGATGGTTATTCATGTAATACAGTAGTCGAGCACCGATGGTTGGTTAGTGTGTTAATGTGCTCATCACTTGCACGTTTGCGCACACCTTCCCATGCTCTGAGGACACCCATACAATCATCTACATAATAACTGCATTTAGTAATGTCAGATTTGAAGTAGCCACCACAATATCTTTGTGTTGTCTGTTGAGCTTTATGGCTTTTTTCTTTTGTGGCATTTTTGTTTTTATTTTACTTTTACATTTATTTTATAGAGGGGCTGCACAGTGGTGTAGTGGTTAGCACTTTCACCTTGCAGCAAGAAGGTCCCTGGTTCGCGTCCCGGCTTTCCCGGGATCTTTCTGCATGGAGTTTGCATGTTCTCCCTGTGCATGCGTGGGTTTTCTCCAGGTACTCCGGCTTCCTCCCACAGTCCAAAAATATGCTGAGGTTAATTGATCATTCTAAATTGGCCGTAGGTGTGAATGTGAGAGTGATTGTTTGTCTCTGTATGTAGCCCTGTGACAGACTGGTGACCTGTCTAGGGTGTCCCTTGCCTTCACCTGAGTCAGCTGGGATAGACTCACAGCCCCCCCCCCCCCCCCCCCCCCCCCCCCCCCCCGCGACCCTAGTGAGGATTAAGCGGTGTATAGATAATGGATGGATGGATTTATTTTATAGATTCATTTGATTCTTAGCTGAAAGATCCTGTGCATGGTTATTTCATAAAGCTGTACAAATGATCTAACCTAATCATCCTGGCAGGCACAGCTTAAATAAAAGTGCTCGCGTTGACAGAAAGGTGTGGAGAAATGTCATGAAACACACTCAGAGTATGCAGTGGCTTCTGCCATTTTTGTCCACCGACAGCGTGGGTGTGCACACCATTATATTTTCAACCAATTAGGGATTATGCAGACAGTACTGTCAACACAAACACATTTCTTCAGACCCCTCACAGTGGGTATCATCAAGATAAGACAAATTTAGAGTGCAGAGGAGAATCAAAATTCAGACTTCACAATATGGATTCATAAATATCATATTTATCAACTCTAACATACTGAACCTCATTATTTTTGTTACAGCAGCCAGTACATCCCAAAATCTCAAACTCTTCTTCACTACACTGCACTGTTATTGTGAAACTGAAAGAAAAAAACATAGCTTGCATCACAGATATTCTTTAGGGCTGGTCCCTCAAAAGTTGATGATTCGAAATCGAAGATCCTGAAGTTGATTCAGATGCTTTGGGTCAAACATTTATTTATTCACATGACAATGTGCACTGCACTTGTGGCTAATTGATGGGAGAACCTAGTCCTGAGGTGGAGTGATAGGCCCAATCCCAGGCTCAGCTGTCACCAACTTAGAGGCACTCTTCAGCTAAGGGCTTTGGGCTTTTCTACTTTCCAATCATCAGGCATGTCAGGGACTTTCTGTGACTCCACATATCTGCAGAAGTTTCTGATGGATTTGTCTGCTGTTCATTGTGGAATTAGTGACATCTAAACATGGTTGTCCTGCCCCCCACAAAATGTATACAAACCAAGCACGGTGTAGGGAGAAAATGCATTTCTATCTGCCAGTGACGGCATCTGGTTGCTCTGTTGTGGTTATTTACTGCACATTTGTAGAGTTGTTTGTATTTTCAGTCAAATGTCCACATGGGATTTACAGATCGTCATAGCATGCCTGACTTTTGTTAATATGCTAAAATCTACAAATGCTGCAAAGCTACAGACAAGGAGTGATAAGCTGTTTGCAAGCAACATGCGCTGTCTAGATGGTGTGTCCTATTCCCGCTCTCTAATAGCATTTTAGCCCTTACACCTTAGGATAGAGATTTGGCTAGGGCCATACTCTGACTACACACTGCCAGTTTCTTTCATGTCAGTGTTATACTCAGCACATCTACAAGCATGCAAGGGTCTGCTAGAATCCAAATGAGATCAATTTCATCACTTGCCCAAGTCAACGAAGGTCCACAGATGTCCCTTTGCAGATGGCCCAGCAGTGACCACGCTGCAGGGCGATAGTGCACATGCACACAGATTATGTAGATGGCAATTAACTGCATATTTGTGATAGATTTCCTCTGGGTGGACTAGAAAGTAATATGTGGGGCTCTCTGATGACACACTCTGACGAAGATGCTTAAAGTGTGGCAGCTTTTTGAACTTTTGAAGAACCCCAAAAACGCTACATGTAAACTCTCTTAGCAACAATTTGCATATCTTTCAACAACAATAGACATGGAAAATGACTTGAAAACAGATAAACTGCATAGAGAAGAGAGATGTAAGTTATTTTACATATCTTATTTTTACAGCAGGCAGTGCTGTGAATTTAGTTTAAACTTTTAAGAAATATATTGTTTTAAGTGATTTTTTAAAATATTTTTTAAATGGGCTGAAACAGCTTTATGTTAATAGAAAGCTGTGTGCTGTCAGGCTTCTTATTCTGACAAATTTATATGGCAGAGCAACATTATATGGTATCCAAAAAAAGGAATACAAATTTTCAAAACATCTTAGTGAACGACAGAACCCGACTTGACAAAATTCACATTTGGATTTGGGTGCAGACCTATTATTCCTAAATGACTTCTGGTGGCATTCTGCATGATGTTTTGCGGTTGGAAAGTGTGGCAGCAAGGTGGTAGAGTCTGCAGGAACAAAATGCTCTAGTGGGAGGAATGACACACCTATGTAAAAACCCCACAAGCACTCATAGTCAATGGTTCACTGATGCACCTACCCAACTCATTAACTGAAACTGTTGCCTGCTGTTTACGTGAACTGGTCAGAGGTTTGTTAAGCCACAACATTCATCTTAAGAAATAATTATAGTGATTTTTAATAGGTTGCAGTGGGGTATTTGGAGACAGTTGGTGTGTCTTTTTTTTTTTTAAACCTGGCACAGAGCCATTAACAAAATCAAGGCGTGGTCCTAATCCTGACTCACTCAACATCACCTGAAGTTCAGTTTCCAGCTGTGGTACCTCTTCAGCTGCATCCCACAAACTGAGGCTGATGCTGATGACCTTAGAACGCCATATCCACTTTGACAAGGTTAGCACTGAGTCTCATGGTGTCTGAATAAAACCCAGCGGCAAAGGCAGCAGGAGTCATATCTCCTTGATTGGTTATGGAGTACTAACATACATTGGAATATACTGTGAGGCTGTTTTATGAGGGTACAAACTGGTATGGCATGGTACAGCGTGTAAATTATGAGGCTCATGGTGGGTTAATGCATGGGAGGCCTTATCAGGCGTACAGCTTTTGTTCTTTGAGCAAGGTCAACGGACAGTTTACAAAGTCACATGCAAAACATGAACATAATATATTTGTTGTATGAAAATAAAATGAAAAATTGAATACCTGCATCAGTAAAGGTGAAAAGAGGTTATGATGTTTGAATATTATATATATGAAACCATTTGCTACTTAGCAAGTTCAAGGGAAGTGGTTGTGTGAAAATGCCACATTGTCTGTATGCAAGTACTATTTTGGAAATATGTGTTTTTTGTGCATTTTTGATATTTTCATATGACCTTATGAAGCATATGAGGTATTGGCCACACATGGTTACCTTAGGTGGCATTTGTCCTTATACAGCTAAAAGAAAGAAAGAAAGAAAGAAAGAAAGAAAGAAAGAATACTTCTAAAATAATAATACAACAATAGAAAATGACATTATTCTATAAAGTAGGCACTACGCACAAACACATAAGATCTGTAGAAGAAGTAAATTTGACGCAAATGAAAACCAAGGAAGAATGAGAGCGTCTCATAACAAATATAATACATGAAATTCATACCAAACATTTTTTTTTCAAAAGTACAGTTTTGCTGTCTTTACTAGACAAATTTTCTTTCACTTGCCTATAAACAAAAGTACCAGTGCCTGGAGAGGCTGATGAAAAACCATAAAAATAAGTAGTCCTGAAAATTCTGTAAACATTTTTGCACATCTGTGGGTTTTGTCTGAAAGTAGACTTTATTCCACCTGGCCCTGAAGTCTACAGTTACAGCTCCATTGTAGACATATATATGTGTGCACTCTGCTCACCTGTCCTTGACCAGGGTGCTCTGTTTGGAGGCGCTGCCTGTGCGTCCTCTCAACGCTGAGGCTACAGGCTCTAGCACCACCACTTGGGGCTTATCGAGGAAACACCAGCCATTGTGGACACCAACATGGAGCCTTCTTTCTTGAATGGCAACTGTTCTGGGAGCATCATCTGGCCCTGGTTGTTTCTGAGAATCAGTTAGAAAATTGGAGTTACCACACAAACAGATAATACATTTGTAGACAACATGAGTTTGTGCACTTTTGATCAAGGTACATTTTCATTGGTTTTAAGTCTAGCCTCAAGAAAAATCTTAACCTTAACATACTGTTACATTCATTCTATACCTTCATAGTATGGTCGAAAAGGTCAAAAGTATAATAATATACAATTTTAAATGCTTTCCTTCTTGGACATTTTACATTACTTTAAGGAAACGCATTAAATTTCAGGCAAAAAAAAGGCATTTAGTATGTTTTTTTTTTTTTACTGCTGTCAGATGTCAAAATGCTACGTAAAGACAAAAGCTACAGGATATGTCTCCATATTATACAACAGTGTTGTTCTAGATACTTGGTATTTGCAGTTTGAAGGAATGCTTTTGTCTGTTTTAACATAATAATTCTTCTGTGTACAATGCCAGGTCCATAAATGGCTTACTCAATTTGGTGTGAAAGAACTTGACTGTTTAGAGCACTAACCTCAGCCTCATCCAACACATCTAGGATGAACTGGAACACTAACTGTCCACTGTAGCCAATATCAGTGATGCTCCTGTAGCTGAATGGGAACATATCCCTTTAGCCAGGTTCCACAATCTGGTGCCTCCCAGAAGGATAGAGGCTGTTATAACAGCATAATAATGTCCATGTTTTTGGCCAAACATGTTCAGCAGTTCCATATGCCTGCAAACGGAATATGCTTTTTATCCTTTTGATTGTTTATTTGTCTGATATCTCAAAATATTCCGTTAAAAAACAACTAAAATCTAAAAGACATATAATGGTACAAACAATGAAACAATATTTGATCTTCTCAATCTGTTTGGAAGCAGTTCCAAAAAGATTTTGCTGGCTTTGATTAAAATGAAATACAAACAAAACCAATGACATTCCCATCAACCTCAGCTGTACCTTGGTATGCGTTCAGCAAATGTTAGAATGCTTCACCTGCAACAATGCTTAGGTTGGTGGTATATCCACATGCATGACAAGACCAAAAGCTTCTCAGTAGAACACCGCATTGTAAAGAGATAAATGATTCACTTCACCTGCCAGTGGTTTTAATGCTGTGGCTAGCTGGTGTACATTTGCTAAACATCAACATAGTGAGCATGCTGCATCCAGCAAAGCTGCCGGCAGACCTGTAGATTTGAAGTATTCTTTGCATTGACTATGAGTTAGGAATGCATTTTTTCAACATTTTCTTCATCTTAGTCCGCCGCATTACCAGTTAATTGCTGATTAATCAATAACATAATCTAATTACATAGAATATTGTCCCATTTGCTGATATTGATGTTGAATCAGCAGCCATCTGACATTAGTAGCCAAAGCAGAAAAGCCCTTGAACTAAAGAAAGACTGTCCTAGTAAAATTCAGCTGGTCTTAGTTCTAGCCAAAGGCCATTAGGCATCAGTAGTACTTCTTAAAATGGTCTGTTGCTAGCTAAACTCCCATAATGCTCTCTGCTTGCCAACTCAGAATTGCCTGTATTCCAAGTGGTCATCTCCTTGGGTCACTATAGCATTGACCAGTAAGAGGCTCCACCTGGTGCTACAACCAGGTACTACAGCTAATCTACAATACATTATGCATGTCCTTTGTCTTCTGTCTTCTCGGTTAACACATTTTAAATTGAATAAATCATTAATGGCAATTAATCAATTAACTGTTAATCATTAACCTCCGTATTATGTATAATGTAAAAGAGAACACTCATAGACAATACACCCACCAATTTATCACCCTGCATTTTCCCTCAACTCTAATATTTTAGAAACTTTTCACTCATTATTCTGGTTTCACAGTCCGCAGAATAAAACCAACAGTCATGAAATGTTTTGAGTAACAACTATCAAGGGGCCAAAACATGACTACATATAAATGCTGTTTTTGTGGTATTTCTGCTGGGTTGCAACAGGAAATGCTTGCCAAAAAATTCCCCAGAGAAACTTTAAAAGGGGACAATCTCTCAGTCATGTTTGCATCATGTTCTTCTTGACAAAGATGATTTTATAATATATAGTTAAATGGTTTTGGCAATGAAATCTTCTGTATTGCATGACCAACAGTGGTAATGATGATTAAACCATGTCACACTTTATCCATCCATCCATTATCTATACACCGCTTAATCCTCACTAGGGTCGCGGGGGGGGGCTGGAGCCTATCCCAGCTGACTCGGGCGAAGGCAGGGGACACCCTAGACAGGTCACCAGTCTGTCGCAGGGCTACATATATAGACAAACAAGCACTCACACATTCACACCTACGGGCAATTTAGAGTAATCAATTAACCTCAGCATATTTTTGGACTGTGGGAGGAAGCCGGAGTACCCGGAGAAAACCCACGCATGCACAGGGAGAACATGCAAACTCCATGCAGAAAGATCCCGGGAAAGCCGGGACGCGAACCAGGGATCTTCTTGCTGCAAGGCGAAAGTGCTAACCACTACGCCACTGTGCAGCTGTCACACTTCATGTTGCACACAAATCCTGCTGAGATCTATCAGCATGGTGCTGTGGCTCAGCAAGAAAATGAAGCACTGACACATTCAGACAGGACTTGTGAACAAATCATCAGTTTAGCCTAATTTATTTGGTCGTGAAAATCCAGCTAAACTGTAAAGCAACTACCATGTCTATCCTACTATACTTATATATTTTGTCATTGGCTGTTGGATTAAAATCAACTTCTGGGGTTTGACTCGCTTTCTTAATTAAAAATTAAGTGGTTTTGACAATCTGGGTAATGCATGGGCCTGTTTCGCATTTGTCTGGTTGTCTGACTGCAAGTTTCTATTCCTTGAACTCGGCAATTATTTTCTTGACTGCAGCGTTATTATAAAGGATACAAGTAATCGCTAAAATTCTAAAAATAAGACCCAAATTATAAAAACTGTAAGTATATTAACATCATTGTATGCATGGTATGCTATTTTATGCTGTTTTTGCACACAAAAAAATGCTGTACAGTGGGTGCTACTTAACGAATGTTGAAAAAACAAGTCAATGTGTCACCAACACTCAGCACTGTGACTCCATACCTGCTGCTGCTAATGCACAGCTGACTGACAAATGTTCAGTGACTGACTCTCTAACCTCTAAATGCAAAGCCATGCTGAGCTTGCCTCTCATCCCACAACTTCCTCTTTGTTTCATTTCAATCTGTTGCCTCCCTCCATCACATCTCCTACTCCCACGCTCCCTTTCTTTTCCTCTCTTTTCGTTGACATTCTCTCTTTCTGTCCCGATTCCTGCTTAAAACCTTCTCCATATCCACCCACGTCTTCTCAATCAAATTAGCATATCAATTCAGCTTTGGGTTTTTCTTTTAAAGCAGCAACAGCAGGAGCAGGAGTAGCAACGCAGCCTGCCTGGAAACTGGAGAGCCCACATACCTCACCGCTTGCTGCTGTTCTGCTCATGATACCGACTGGCTCCATCTCTCTCTGTCTGCCTGTTTACTACCGACCCTTTTGTTATCATCACTCATTCTCACACTTACAAGCAACGGCCGATATGTGCTCAGCAGGTACCATATCTTTCTTTTGGTGAGGAGCATAGAAGATCTAACCGAAAATGATTTCTTCCTTTCTCTTTTTACCTTTTGGAAAATATTTCAAGTAAAACCTGTTCTCACATCTTAAGTGCTCTATTTTGTTACAAGATAGGCCCATGTTGGTTACACATTTGCACAGTGCCGGTAGTCAAAACAGAAACGAGATGAAAGAAAAAATATAGGTGATATGCTAAACATCACATTGAGCATCCAGCATATCTGCAGGTCCTCTGTGGTGTCTTTTGTGGAAGTTTATCTTCCTATAAGAAGATGTGGTGACTCACTAATGCAATGCTCTATGTATAGTGTTTTAATCGTGTCAGCTTTCATCCAGCTTTGGGAATGTTACATAACCATCTTCTAGCTAGATCACATAGGCTAAGGCTCCAATCAATTAACGTTTGCCGTCTGAGTGCCAAGACTAAGATGTACCCGCACAGAGGAGAGTAAATCACAGGACTCAGCTGCATGTGCCATGTGCGCATGGTGACGAGCTAAATGACTACCAGTGAAAATGATTTCAAAACAAAACAAAATTGCACACACACATATTCAGTCTCACTGTGTGAAGTGTTGCAAGTGAAAAGGAAAACAACTATATCTGTCTTTTTGACAAATTATTGTGTTGGAAATAGATATTTTTAATATCGGACACATTTATCCATTTACATATTCTGATGAATTCAGTGCTTTGCATGATTGAATTCCCTTTTTGTGATGTATCCTTTGTTCCCAGGTCTCTCTTGTTAAAGAGATCTTAATCTCAGTGAGCATTCATGAATAAATAAACATTACAGAGACATTTTCCTTTTTTGATGAGACAACCAGCAACTACTTTACCTCTGTCTTTTTAAAAAAAAAAATTTAAACATTTTTCCCTCCAGCACCGTGTTCATGTTTACACTTACACCCAAACAGCCACAGTATTAAAATCACCTGCCTCATACAGCATATATCCCCGCATGCTGCCAAAACAGCTGTCACCCATCAGGGCATAAACACAGGACCTCTGGATACTATCCTTTGGGGACTGTGGGTTGCAGGGTGGGTGAAGTGGGCTTGTTAATCGGATCTCACATTTAATATTCGGATACCACCAGAATGACGGAACATTCGGATATTCGGTTCCAGCCTTAGTGAATAGCTGTTCTGACCCGCATCAACAGGCCGACCAGACCATCCCTCAGCAGAAGCACCACTGCAGCATCACGACGTACACGCAAGTAACTTTCAGTCATTGAAATTTGGGGCAACTTTCTCAAATTCTCTTTTATCACAAAGGCACAATTTACAGATTAACTAATTAGCCTACCATCAAATTAACGGCAGCTTTCAGGGGTGGTCTATTTATCCCTTTCCCTCGGAACACTATATTTGAAATGTAATATTAACCCCAAGATTACATTGAAATGTTGTGTTCCCTTCCTTATATTTCCCTTCACTCTCATTCACCACATTATTATATTAATCTGATGTAAATATTTTGTAGGTCGAATATCATTTCGATTGTGTAATAATTCTGCATACTCAAACCCCATTTCATAGAAACATTTAAAATACATTTTATATATTGGTAGAGAAATATTTACCCTACTGTATATACATATACATATATGTATGTAACGCTGATTGATTCGACCCTTTTGGCTTCTGAATCTTCTACTTTATAGTATCATCAAGCTGCTTTTGAGTCATGTCTTTTCCTCCACAAATCTGAAAAAGTAATTCATGTACACCTGCTTCCTGATGGTTTTAAATGACTAAATCTTGTGTTTCTGACCTTTTGAAGACATCAAATTTCTCTCAGACTGAGAAGTTGCTTTATTTATTTATTTATTTATTTTTTTTTTACAGTTGGGACGAAACTCTCTATGTTGACGTTAACATGTGAGTCTGTATCTGGACAGATCAGAAGAGGCCTGAATCGACCCTTTACAGTTATTTCAGTATCGTAGCACCTTTTCTCTGTAGACGTCTGTTTCTTCAGGACAAAGCCAACAGAACATCCTTATATACACTGTCTGTCCAAAAAAAAAACATCACTACTTGGATTAAACTAAGCAAATAGCTAAGAGTCTTCCATTGGATAATTATTGCAGTGATGAATATGTTTCAGCTGCTACAACTTTTTTAACCCTAGCTAATGCAGTGAGGAGCTTCTCGTTTCTTAAACAACAATGTTGGAAGACATACACTGCAGTCATGGAAAGGATGTTAATCTGTCTTAGAAGGGTCAAATTACTGTCTTGCACCAAGCCAAGAAAACAACTGAGGAGATTTCTGAAACTACTAAATCAGGTTAAGAAGCTTTCAACACATCATTGAAACCTGAAGGATAGTGGTGAACCATCATCTTCAAGGAACAAATGTGGTCTGAACAAATTCTTAGATGATCGTAACTCAGAACTCAGTCCCACTGAGAATCTTTGGAATGTGCACAGCAGTCCGACTCTCCCATCATCAATATAAGATCTTGGTAGAAAATTAATGCAACTCTGGACCGAAACAAATGCTGTGACATTACAGAAGCTTATTCAAAACAATGCCACAGCGAATGTGTGTCTTTCTTAGAGCTAAAGGCAGTCCAACTAAATATTAAAGTGTGCAACTTTTTTTGGATGGGCAGTGTCTATCTATCTATCTATCTATCTATCTATCTATCTATCTATCTATCTATCTATCTATCTATCTATCTATCTATCTATCTATCTATCTATCTATCTATTTATCTATCTATCTATCTATCTAAAGATAGATCTATCTATCTATCTATCCATCTATCTATCTATCTATCTTTCTAAAGATAGATAGATAGATAGACACCACTCAGTGTAAGGTGGAAAACACTATGTGTGTGTATGTGTGTGTGTGTGTGTGTGTGTGTGTGTGTGTGTGTGTGTGTGTGTGTGTGTGTGTGTGTGTGTGTGTGTGTGAAATTCAAGATAATTTTAGAGTTTTCTAGGTAAAACATTACATTGTCTTTACATGAACCCACCCAGGCAGCTATGAGCATAACTGTGACAAGATAACTGTAAATAATTGCTTTCAGTGACATGCAGATTAGAATTATGATTGTGTCTTTCTCTACACAGTCTGTCTGCTCTTGCCTTTTTCCTTCGCTGCAGCCAGTGCTGGGAAAGATGACAGGGAAATGGCTTTGTCTTTTGTTGGACAGGTCTGCCATGAAGTGTTTCAGAGAGAAAATGAAAGAAAGACAGTGAGAAAGTTGTTTATAAGAGAACATCAGTTAAAGTGCTGCCTTCTGTTCTCGCCATCCCTCTCCTCACTCCCCTCCTCTGAGTTTCTCTTTCATTTATTTCATTGCTCTTTTTCCTCACTCCGTCAGTTTCTCTCTCTCTCTACCTATCGTGTTCGCTATCCTCTTTCTTCTCCCTCTTGCCTCTGTCTACTGCCGTCACAGATTTCTTCCTCCCTCGCCTGAAATATGAATATTTTAGAGCTAAGAAGCTTAAAGGGAACAATGAAATGGCCCCCAAGTTAAATTATACTCCATTTCCTGAGTCACAGAAGAGGGACTTTTCTGAGTGATGAGCGCACTGGTGCCACGTGGGTGTGTCTTTCTCTTTTTCACACACATAAAAGCTTGTTGTCTCCTACTTTTCTGTTGTATTTGTTATATTCCCCCAGAGCTTCCTTCTAGAATTGCTGAACCAAGCAGGGCACCGTAACCAATCAACAGGGTAATGCACACTTGACATTTGTGTTAGAATAAGTGGAAGTTCTGGTGTGCTAACATGCCTAAATGCTATCATTAAAGGAAGAGAAAGGAGGAGGCAGAACTAGACTAATTTGTATGCTTTTGGGGCAGTTTGTTTTCGACCTTCGTTAACAAAAGCAGTGTGTTGTAAGAGGAGAATTGGTGGTGAGTTTCTTTTTGTTTTACAATTCGACGAGTCACCCTTGTGTGGGAGTTGTAAAAGGAAGACTAAACATTCTGCTTGAGCATCCATTTTCTGTTCAAAAAAAGGAGAAAATGCATCGGAGCCACTGCATCGCTATTATCTGTGCTTACTGTCATGGCGGTTACTGCGCAGTGCATCATGAGCAGGCCAAAACAGATTTTGTACCAATACAGCCTTGAGGGCTCAACAGAAATATTTCTCAGTCTGCAAAACTCACATTCCTAATGTGTCTGCAGTCTCGAGTAAAAATGACCATATTCCTTTGAAATCTGTGTTGGGGATAAAGTGCTTGGTAGGAAGTCAAAGATTACCCTGTTGGAAAACATATCTTATCTCAGAGAGAAAACCACCACAGAAAGCACAGGCAATACATTTCTGTGGATTGTAGTGCATGCTGATTGCTGACAACAGTTAGGATTTGATTCCAATCCTCAGGAATGTGTATTTGACACATTGTTTGACATTCTTATTTTGGTGGGTGGTTTCTGTTTTCTTCTCCTCATTTACATTTCAATCCAAAATAAAATGACAAAAACTTCTAAACTGGAGAAGCAGAAGATTATTTCCTCACTTGAGTGTCAACACCTGAAATAGTATTAACATTGTCACAAGTTAACAACAAAGATTCTCTTAGATTCAATTTGCTGGTCCCTATACTGGGTGAGGCAGTGGGAGATAGAAGGGTGAGGATGAAATATTAGTAAGCAAAATTGATTTAGTTGGGGATACTGTCATTTGAATAAAATGGAACTGCTGAAAGAGAAAGTCATTTAGAGCGAATTTAGAAATAACAGCAGCTGGAAGAGAAATGGAAAGCAGGCGGCAGCTGCCTTATTGTGCAACTTTGAGGAAAATGAGTGTAGAAATTCAGAGAAGCATAAATTAGTTTCGAAAGGTTATTTCTTTGTGCTCAAAAGCCAAGAGATGAAGTGAGAGAGCAAACTGTTATCCAACCACGTGGGAAGGTAAAAGTGTTACAGCAGTCATAGTCAAAGGTGGGGTGAAAAGCCCACTGTCACTACAGAATGGGATGATGATAATCGTTTGAAGATAGCAGTGCGCAATTTCAGACATTCTCTCCTGGAAGCCATTAATAGCTTTGCTTGTGCACAGGAAAATTGGCAACAACAGAGCACAGGAGAGAAACTGAATGTACTTCTCAAGAAGGTGTAAATGCTGGAAGTGGAAAGTTACAGAAGTTCTGACGTCACAAAGGTGCGGGGAGACGAAGTGTCAACCATATGATCACCAGTTCAGCTCTCTAGCTAACACCTAGGTTCAAAATCATTCCTGTTTGACCTACTGCATCTTACTCTCACACAAACATTCATGCAAATTATCCAAAATTCCAACAATAGAATCAATGAAGGAGCGTCTACAGAATGTGCACTACTTTAAGCTAAAAATGCCACAACACTGTGCTTTACCTGTCATCATCAATCCCCAAAACCACTCCATATCCAATTAATGGTTATTATTTAGCTAGTAATGAGTAAACAAGGATCTGGTTCCATACTTTAAGTTCTCCACTGAAATCCAGTTATTAATTTATTAAAGAAAAGAAGAATTTGAATAACACAGCTATTAAACGTAGTCATCTTCTCACTGACAGGACAATGTCCTCATGTTTATGTGACTGATGCGTGTTAAGCTAAACTCATAAAAATATTTTTAAATGATCCTATGACTCATACGCTAATTACATGTTTTCTTCCTTATCTTGACAAACTAAATAATAATGTGCCTGCTCATATTGTGATCTCATTTTGATTATCTGTAGCAAATGCAGCTGCTTATTTGTGTGTGAGTGGTTGCAAACGCCAAGACAGACAAGCTGCGTGTTAATGGATGCAGAGGAAAATACAGACGGCTAACAAAAGAAAAAATCCTGACCTCTTGACCCCGTCACTCAGGGGATTTGCTAGCTCCTGTATTCTGTGGGGGGCATTTTGGCGGAATGTTTTGGGTCCACCTTTCCTCTTAGAGGGGTCATAAATAATCAATACAAAGTTATTCTGAGTGTCACCTTTAGCCTCTGATGAAATATTTATATCCTGATGGTAGTGGTCTCCACCAGGGTGACAATTCCTTCATCCACAGGGCACGAGGACACACACACACACACACACACACACACCACACACACACACACACACTTTTATTTTTTTTTTATATATATATATATATATATATATATATATATATATATATATATATATATATATATATATATATATATATATATATATATATATATATATATATATATATCTTCAAAAGTTTGATGTCACTCGAACAATTTCATGCTTTCCATGTTATCCCTTCATTAAAATGTTATTCATGTGCTAACATAATAATTGCACTACGGTTTTCTAACCATCAATCAGCCTGTCAACACAATTAGCTAACACAATGTAGCATTAGAACACAGGAGTGACAGTTGCTGGAAATGTTCCTCTGTACCACTATGTAGACATTTCATTAAAAATCTGTTGTTTCCAGCTAGAATAGTCATTTACCACATTAACAATGTCTAGACTGCATTTCTGCATTTGACCCCAAATGTTTGAACAGCAGTGTGTCTATATATATATATATATATATATATATATATATATATATATATATATATATATATATATATATATATATATATATGTATATATATATATATATATGTATATATATATATATATATATATATATATATATATATATATATATATATATATATATATAAAGGCAAAAAAGCTAAAACACCTGGTTTCACAGCTTTTGCACCATTAAAAGCTGTCAGCTCTACGTCAGTAAGTTTTCCTGTCAGTACTTTGTGAAATCAATGTGTAGGCTGTTGTAAAAGGTAATAATAACTCTACAGATGGCAACTGTCATCAAGGGGAGTGTGTGAGTGTGTGAGAGAGAAAGAGCAAGAGAGTGTGAGAGACAGAGCAGGTGAAATTATGTCCCACATGAGTTTTGTATAAACCAATTACCAAGTGAGTTATACAACTCTGACATGCTTCTCTTACCTTTGAAAACCAGCAAACAAAGGGAAATGCTTCTCTGATTGTCTGTGCTCATACACCTCTCCCAGTTTCACAGGAGATGCTAGCTGCCGCCTGTTAATTTGTCTTTTTCCATGTTTTAACCAGTTGACAACAGAGCAGTCAGGGCACTGGCCTACCTTTCTGTTTAAGGCAGAATCATATCTGTCATACATTAGACTCCACTTTCACAGATCTTGAAGTCATCTGAGTGAGTGAGTGAGTGAGTGAGTGAGTGAGTGAGTGAGTGAGTGAGTGAGTGAGTGAGTGAGTGAGTGAGTGAGTGAGTGCTACCCACGTAGTTGATGTTAGCTCCCCCATATTGAGGGTGAGTCATCCATGGCAAGAAACAGTGGCAGCATCATTAGCATGCTGCTCTCATCCTCCCACTCCTCTACTCCTTAAAAAATTTTAACTGGCACAGAGTTTTCACCGATAAATCACTGTTGCCCTACTGCTGAAACACTCCCGTAATTCACAACCAAAAATATGAAGTCAAACACATACTCATACTGTAGCTTTTCTGTTTCCCTTCCTATTCCGTACAGTTTGTCCCTGAGCACAACACTTTCATCCACTGCATATGCAGTACTAGACCACCATGTGCACATTAAGTTGTCGTACAGCTGGTCCCACTAATAAAGAAACATCTAATTCTGGCTCCATCAGAATTCTCCATCTCTATTCTCTATCCATCTCCGATCATCGACCGGGACCAAACCTGGATCTCCACTCTTTCATTCCTCCGGCTGCAGCACCTGTCTGGCATCTGTCTCCCCTTCTGCCACATGCCACCTCCACCTGGCTCTCCCTGCTCCACTTCCTCTCAGTCAGTAGGCAGTTCAGTTCCCTGCTCCATCTCCGTAACCCCGTCTTGTTGATTTGTTTGTAATTCATAAGTTTGTAGTCCGCCATGTAGGCGTGTTGCTTAGTCAATCTATTCCTGTATAGAGATTGCTGGCCACTTCTGGCCATTTAGCTCTTTGTTAAGCTTGTGTAAGTATTTCTGAGGGTTTATTCTGTTTATTCTAGTTAGGCCGTTGTGGCGTTCTCCTTCCCTGTAGCCCGTAGTGTTCTGATTATTCTAGCTGCACAGTGTTGGTGTTCAGTTTTTTGGTAGCTTGTATTGTAGCTCTGTATTGCTTTCCTGGCTGTGTCGTGCTCAGTTTAGGTTTGTAGTCTAGTTTGTCTGTAGCCCTTAGTCTGTTTAGCCTTTAGAGGATTCTCCAGTTTACTGGTGGCTCTGTTCTCAGTCCACAGATTCTGTACTCTGTGTATTTTGTAAATAAATTCTTGTCTTTAAATTCCTGTTGCCGTGTCTTGTCTGCACTTGAGTCTCAATAGTGGAACCATAACATCATGACCTTAAAAGATGAGGCTGGTTTTAATCTATTTTCTGCTTATTTTTTAAATTGACAAAACATCTTTTTTAAATCCTTGAAAACAACAATATATAACAATATGCGAATATTTTTGACATTAAACTATCTGTCTACACCCTAACTAATTGATCTTTGGGCCGGCCTGAGTTTTGTATTTCTGTCGGATTTGAGGACAGTATATATCAACGATATAGTAGAAGGAAAATTTGCAAAAGGCGGTAACAATGTTTGCAACCTATACCTATCTCAACTGTACTATGTATCTCAATTGTTTGGGCACATTTCACTATGATTTCCTCAGCACTATCCTAAAACTATATTTTGTTCAGAAAATGCCTGTAATTTTGGGTTAGAGGTTCTAATGATTAACTTCTAATCAATTAATCACTAGCTAGCACTGCTGTCTCAAAGCTAGAAGGTCCTGATTTCCAGTCAAATTTTGGCCTATCTGTTTGCAGTTTGCATGTTCTGCCCAAGCTTATATCTTATATGCTCAGGTTGCTATTGCTGCTAACTACTCACTGTGGAAGTTGTGTTGTGAAAAGGGTGTCTGGCAGGTGTTTAATTCAGCTAGCTATCCAAGGTTAATGCTAATGCTAAACACAGGCCGGGAGTCTGTCTGAGGAGACGCTGCTAATGTTCAGGGGCAACAAGAGTCTGATTGCTTCTTATGCTTCCAACAACATTCCAACTAAAGTGATGAAGTGTGTTGGTGATGCTCTGCTCATCTGCAACTACCTCACCTACGGATCTGCTGAAACACTGTAAGACTACTCTAGACTACAAAATGGCAAGTTGTAATATTTAATGAATATAGTCAGATATGTTTGAACCATAAACAAATAACACAGAAAGCCCCACCCTGCAAACTGACAGGTCCTTGGATTTGTTACGTACAAAAACCTGTAAACCTGAATCTGTGTTTTTGAGGCTGTTGATGGTACACAACAGGTTCTATGTAAAAAAAAAAACAAAAAAAAACTCAGGCATGGTGTGGTATTTTACACCCGCTGTATCTTTCAGCATATGAAAGCATCTTTTGGCTATGTAACAAGTTAATAAAATGTTTTTATGGGTCAGTGGTTCAAAATTGCTTCATCAACATATAGAGAAATAACCACTGTATCTCATCCATTTCATTGTAAATTAATTACCATTTGTTGATGTGGCTGAATGCTGGCTAAGGATATAGTCAAAAATTTGCATCCCTGGTTCAAATACCTGTCAGAAGTTCAGTATTAGCATTATTGCTGCTCAGTAACGAGGTTTTTGGCACCTATTTGATTCACACTGGATTATAATCATGTCTGCAAACTATGACATTCTTAGAAAACAATAGTCCCTTACAAATAATGCTTTATTAGTGTGAGGTCAGCCAGACCATAATTTTTATATGCAAATGTGTTAGTTACACATGCTGATTATCAGCACTGGAAACTGTATCTGGACCTACAGCACCTGCAATGATAGTTCATATTTAATAATACATAAAATTTTATTCTGGTATTGCCTGCGGGGAATCAGTCAATCAAGTTTATCTTGTGCCACAGAAGCAGTTCAGTTCCCACACAACTAATACTTATATTTGGGGTGGAATGGCAAAAACCTGTCCTTTGTCAAACAATACCGCCTCATCATGGACGTGCAACTTTCCTTGCACTATGCTTTTAAAAGAACTTTATTACACTAGCACATACGATTATTATCAGTCAATCTTTACTAGGTCATACAAACTGAAATGTTGCTTAAATTATAATAAAAATATTTTCATGTATGGTATGGCACTCATATGTTGCAAATGCAAAAAATTTCAGTGACTCCCAAAAGGCTCACAACAGTATACATTAATCCATCAGAAGAAAAAACAATGCAAAAAGTGGTGACTCTAAGACTTTTAAAGTTTATGAATCTATCTTTTCTCTTTCAACTGCTGTGCATTTTCTGTCTTGTCTGACTTATAGGGTCTATAATCAGTCGTAGTCTATTTCATCTAATGATTGGATCGTCAATCATTAGAAAGACCTGCATTTCATGAATATTTGATACGAGCCAAGTGCATTAAACTTCATTCCTTTGCGCTGCAACGGTTACAGTGGTTACCGGCCCGCAGCCAAACTGGGTGTCCTTAGAGAACAATGTGCGAGACGCCTTCTGTTTCAGAAATGTTCAACCTCCTTTGTCTTTTTTATTGTACCACATCCACAGGGGCAGTCCTACTTTGAGCGAGTTTTCTTCTTTTAGGACAAATGAAAACTTCCTGTAGCTTTGTTGCCAGAGTCTTTCTCCATTCATTAAATCAGCCTAAGGCGTTTTGTTCTGCCTCCGGCACGGCATTGGTCCTCCCTGCTCCTCCACTTCTCTTCATCATCTTCTGTTCTCTGCGGTCTTTTGATCACAAGCCAAGACATTGCATAATTTCTGACAAGATCTTTGGCCCTTTAATCAAGAGTAATAGATTTTATTAAAGATATAGGTGAATAGGCGCTATAGGTCATTTAAGGTGATGTCGCTCTGGCTTCACTCAAACTTGGGGAAAGCAGACATGTTCAAGTGACCCTGAAGATGAACAGGGACAGTTTTGTTTTTTTAACTGAAGGTCAGATTTGGGTTGGGGACACTCAAGAGTACGGTCCAATTAGTCTGGCACTCATTTAAGTGCAGTATAAAGGTATAGAAAGTAGTGTCAGTAGTTCACATGAAAAGCTCATCAACTAAGGTACTGGCTGTGTAATATACAGCAAAGTAGACTGTAAAAAGTAGCCACACTCTGGGATAGTTTGCGTAGCTAAAAATAGCAATACTTATGGAGAGATTATGTGAAGACTATATGTCAAACTCGCAGCCAGCATAAAGGATTCCTCTCATGTTGCAATATACATTCATTCTCCTCCTCGTTCCTCTTCATTTTTTTCACTCCATTTCTGCCTCAATACCAATCTAAGAACATACACGCTGGCATGAAGTCACAAACAGACACACATACACAAATTCACTCACATAACGGTAAAAGTGAGTTGGCGGGTGAGGTGTCAGCATCACTTCAGAGACAGCTTGACGACAATCCAGCTAGAGTCACACTTTTAAAGGTCACACAGATCACACACACCCTTTTTCTTTCTCTGTCTGTCTCTCTCGCTCTCTCTCTTTCACACACACACACACACACATCTACGCTCATTTTAATTAAACACTGCAATCAAGCTGACTTCTGCACGTATTAACACCTCTCACAGATGTGAGAATGTCGTCATATCGCCGAAGTTATAAAAGTCTGGAACATTCAACTAATCTACACAACTTTGGCTGGTTGTAAGGTTCTCGAAGGAACATGAGAAATGAGAAAAAAAATACTGTGAGCAGCAAATTGAGAAAATGATTCATGCTAATATGTCACTTACCTCATAGAGGAAAAGTAAGCTGTAGTCTACTTTCTATTGTTTGCATTTAGATACAGAAAAGTGTAATGTATCGTTTACATCAGCACAGAAAGATTTCTTTGTTTTTACAAGCAGCAAAAATTAGTTACTTTAGCAGAGGTCTTGAGTCTATTATTAGGAACCAGGTGGGAAGTTTAGAAAAAAAGATGCCTTATTTTTTTAAATTGTTGTTAGTTTAATTTGGGATACAACATACACAGGCATAAAGGAGACATGGCTTCTTTAGAGCACCCCAATGAATCCACGAACAGCTTTTAATGAATTAATACCTACAGTATATGTGCTGATTTTGCATTTTGAACTTACTGTATGTTTTTCAACAATACAGAGTTAAAGTGGTAATGGATTTTTTGAAAGGGCTTCACAATTCACAAGTCTGGTAAAATTCCCAAAGGTCCTTTCACCCACGTCATCAGATGTTTCCATGGCCATTGTCCAGAGGATGACAGGTTCACTGGGAGGTATCCTACCTTTGGCAGCACAAAAATGTCAAGAGTAAAAAATGTCCATGAGAAAATTTAATCTGCCTATTAAATTAGGATTTTTTTTCTGTGTCCATTTATTAATTGATACATTAATTTATCTCTCCCTCTGCCATTTTTGGGTCACATAAAATGCACTTATTGCTGCTTCTTTGCCACGGTGTAATCTGGGACTCACTGGCACAAGGCAGCATGGAATGTTGAGGAGGGCTGATTCCCCTAATGAACTGACTCCCTGTGGGGGAATTGGACCTAAGAGTGGTACTTTGTGTGGCCCAAAGAGGGGTGATTATCAATGCACTAAAACCAATAAGGAGGGAAATATATTTACAAAATGAAAAACAATCATTCTGTTATTCTTAGTTTCAAGCTGATTAAACCTATCAATCATACCTTAGTCAGGAGATTTGTAGGGCTGGACCCGAATATCCGAATATCCGAATATTCGGTCGTGATGGTGGTATCTGAATATTTATTTTGAGATCCGAATATTCTGATTCCACCCCCTGTCGGACGATGTCGTGCAATCGGTATTCGTCTCATCAATTCGCCCGACGTCAGACGTTACGATGTGAACTGATCCTAATATTCGGCTCATCAACCTTCCCCCCCGTTGGATGTTGCGAAGCGAAACCGAAAATTCGGATATTCATCAAGTCACATGAAGTTCCATAAAAAGCACTCATCATTAGGGCTGAGTGATATAGCTAAGAAATTTAAGATATTAAAAGGTTTTATTTAAGTCTGAGTGGCATGTCTGGACCCGGTGTCACTAGGCAGGAACTCCACACCAGCCTCCAAGTGCACACCGACACCAAGTCTGTCAGCACTCGGAGCAGGCTGGCATGGAAGTGGTGGGAGACCCAGGGTCATGGGCAGTTTTTGGCCACTAAGCTTGTTTCAATGGGGTCAAAGTAAGGCCCAGGTGGTGATGGGCTTGCGTGCTGCAGGACACCTGTATGGAAGCCATAGCCAGAGTGACGAAGGGTGGAGGGGCGAAGAGGCTTCAGTACCAAGAAATATAGGCTGTTACTAGCCAGGGAGGGAGTATGTTTGGGGTTTTCTTACGCAACCAAAGTTTGTGTTCTTGGTTATGCGTTTTCATGGCAGTGTCCATCTGATGCATTAAAATTAAATTATCAAACTGCTTTCTTGTTTCTGATGATGACTAGGGCTGCAACTAATGATTAATCATCTGAGCACGATACGTCATCAAAAGCGCAAGTGAGCGCGCAATGCAACAGAAATCACCATCCGAGCGGAGTGCTGAACACGGACAGACATCCACGCTGCTGCTCAGATCAGACGAGACGACCCGCTGAATTTAAGCATATTACTAAGTGGAGGAAAAGAAACTAACATCGTACATATATATGCACGCTACAGCGCGGAAGTCCGCCCTGGATGTCCGTGCTATATTGTGCATATATAATATATGCTTATTCTTTATGTGCACGATGCAACGCAGATGTCCGTCCAGATTCAGTGCTCCACTCGGACGGCGATTTCTGTTGCATCACGCGCTCACTTCCGCTTTTGAGGACGTATCATGCTCAGATGATTGATCGATTCGTTAGTTGCAGCCCTAATGATGACATGTAATTGCAGGTATGGATCGATATTGTTTTATCGGTCAGGCCTACTAGGGCCTACTGTTTGCTTATGCCAGTCACCTCTGAACATTACATGGTTCTTGTGTTTGAGTTTGAGGATTCAGCCTAGCAGCATCAAAGAGCAGAAGGAAAGAGATATTGCATGAGAGCACTGTCATATCAATTTTTATCCCTACCAAAGACACATCTCACTTAGCCTGAAGTGAACAGATAGGGCCTATACAAAGCAATTGTACATATAATTGCTAGTCCAAAGTTGCACCTGTCAAATACGGTTAACCATCTGGATTTCCATAGACAAGAAAAGGGGAAGAGAATAGATAAGCTCTATTTAGTTGGGAGGTGATGTGCCTTAAATTGCAGTGGCAGCTGTAAAAGAGCTTGCGCTTGCACACTAAAGAACCGGAAAGTGAGATAAAGGAAAGCACCAGGCTGGAGAAAATAATCTTGGCAGAGGTGTGTCAAGGCCATCTTGGCCATCATTAATTTGAGGAGTGTGACGGTTACCTCAGAAGGATGAAATTTTATCAGGATTGTATATATACACGGTATGTGTACCTTTATAGAAGAAAACTATACCGTGATTTCTTTTCCTGTGTAAGCCATATACTGTGGTTGCAAAGAGCATGAGATTGCACATTTCTCCTTGTGGGACTAATAAAGGATATTCTATGCAAGGTGAGGGAAAAAGGCATGACTTGCTTTTTTGAGTGTATGTGCTTTTTGTTTCTCTTTAGTTTATTTGTGGAGTTGATTTTTCTCAATAAATATCTACTGTTATTTTAGCCACATAAGCAGTTCAGATGTCCAAACTGTGGAGCCCTGTAGTGGAATATGGATCAAAAAGTGATCAGACATTGTTGCACAACTCTCATGACTAACTGTCATGTTATCATCCCTAATTCCCTAATGTGTCATGTGCATGAATTACTAAGGCTGTGTGTGTTATGGTAAGCTTGGCCTTACTGTGTTATGGCAGTCAGCATTGATCTGTTGCAGCAGCTGGCTTTCAAATTTCTCCAGAGACGGCTGTAGGGAGATGGTCAGTCTGTTCAAATTGAAGGGCAGCATCTTGAGCAGCTGAGGCCTCAGTAGAGCATCTCCTGATGACACAGCGAACAAAGCATCAGCATTTACATATGCCCTAATATTAATATGTTTTTGTACAATCATATTCACAACACTTCAGAATCTCAAATGATTTCCTTACTTGTATTCTTGGTTAGGTTTTCTGCTCCAAAAATGTCTTGTGTTGCAACCACAGTGGAGGAGAAAAACACTTTCTAGCGTAATAGATGTGTGAAACTAGTTGTGGAATACATTCCAATACACAGTATTTTATTTCTGACCCATTTCTAAAATGTAGTGATATTCTCCATCATCCCCAGAAAATGCATCATGGCAGTAGTTCTATAAAAGAAAGAGGTCAAGTGGAAATACATGGTTTGATACAGCATCAGCCATGCTGATTCTGCTGTGTGTATCGTTTTAGAAAGCAGGGCTGGGTGACATGGCCAAAAAATGTCATCTGTCTGTCAGTCTTACATACAAATCATGACAATTTTCACTATATAAATGCAAAACAATACATGATTCGTGATAATTCATTCTTCAGAGACGTTTTTCCAGCTGCTCTATGTTGGAGGGGTTTTGTTGCACACCCTTCTCCTTTCAAACATACTAAAAGCTCTTGTAGGGACACTGGTAGTGGGCTTTGCATCATTATCATGCTGGAATATTCCTGTTCTGCCAAGCTTCTGCAGATTGAGAGTCATCTTGTCAGCCAGTGTTTGGATATATCTACAGGCATTCGTGGTACAAATGATCTCCCAAACGCCTTTTCCATGCTTCGCTGTCAGGACTATGCATTTACTGTGGTAGTCCTGACCAGATTTACATCAGACATGCTGGACACTATCTGCGCTGAACAAAATCTTGATCTCATCTATTGCATCTCTTTTAAAAACTGTTATGGAAAGTTGCAAGAGTAACTGAAGTCTCACACTTTCACTGATGGCCAAAAAGGAGGTTCAGAGGTGTTATTTGAAGTGCTAGCCTAGCAAGGCTTAAGCACAGTGAAAGATTGTTTCACAATTACGTGAACTAAAGTACTAGTTCTTACAGAAACAAGTCAACTTTTCCACGCACAAAATACATTCTGTCAATAATTCTTTTTTTATCTATTTTTTTCAATCACATTTTCAACTCAGTCATGAAGATATACATGAACTGAATGAAGAAACACACTCCTTTTTTGGCAGCAAATGTTCCCCACTGTCAACTCTCACTTATTGATTCTGAATATGTAACAATATAACATTTAAATACCTGCTCAATTGATTTGTGGTAAGGTGCCTAATGCCAATCACTGGAATATTTATATTACCGAGAGATACGAGAGTTTGTGTCAAAGAATCCAACAAAAACTGTTTGCATTTGGACACTTGGCGTAAATTGAATCGATTGAAGAAAGCATCTTTGCCGATGGATGAAGTGGAAAACTCTGTAAAGTCAACAATCACCCCTTTCAGACACAACAAAGAGAAAATAGCCACTGTGATTGTAATCTCTGCCAGAGTAATGCAGTCATCAAGCGTTTCATTGCAACCCTTGTCTCTGGAGCACAGACTTGGACTGTTCTGAATGCGGCGTGAATATCAAGCCGGTGGCTGTGGTCTTAAAAGGCAGCTTAGGTCTCTGCTGCTCACAGCCCCAGAACATGAAGAGGATTAGCCTGCTACCATACCTCCCACTGACTCCCAATGATTATAGCTCTGCACTGTCAGACTTCATTACATTCCCCCTTAGAAACTTACTTCCTAAGTACTGCAGACATTTCAACTTCTGATGGAACTAAGTTTCCAAAAATGCCACTGTTAAGTACTATGATGAATGTCCTGCATGTTGCATCCTGTATGTGACAGCTGAAGGAAAAGAAGTGAGTAACTGATGTTGTTCTAATGTAAGATTGCATCTGAAGTGCTGAATGCATTGAGTTGAGGCATGTCAAATAAATCTAGCTTGAGTTCAGGTGACTTCTTTGTCAAACAGTTTTTTGACAGTTGAATGGAGACTAAAAATGTACCAAGGGTAGGCTACAGCATCTGTCGTGATGTAAAGCGTACCTGTCGGAGAAGCTGTGAGACCGGGAATTTCCTCATCTCCAGATACAAGGACATTCTCTGGAAGGAGGTGCATCATAGAAACCAGTGCAGGATGTTTTTTTACCACACAGTCCAAATGTGCTCCATCAATAATCTTCAAGAGATTGCCGTCTGCAAAAAGAAAAACATAACAAATTTAGGCAGAGTATTTCACATGCAATTTATGATAAACTGGCAAACTCTTCCTGTGAATATAAATGAGTTACATATGATATTTAGCCCCTCCATTGTCCCCATCCTACTCATTTTATCTATCCCCATGGTGCTTCAGAATGTAATATTTTCCTAGAAGCGGGGAGTCACCTGACAATATGACATCCACACAGGCAGTTCCATTTTTCAATATTCCATTTGGATGATAGTGACCTAGGTGCAATGTTCCGTTACACTGCTAGCACCATTTTCCAGGGCTAAAACTGAAATGACAACCATTCAACTTGGAAAACATGTTCGTGCAAAAGAGCACTGCAGTGTAGATGAGGCACAAGGTATGAGCAATGAGGGAGACATTGTCATCTTTCAAGCAGGTCATCCAATGACAAGTGACGACCCATAACTCCTGCCATCAACACAAAGCACAGATCATTTGGAAGGTGAATAAGTGGTGTTTGATGTGCTGCGTATGTTGGCTTCCTTCAAGCCTGAACAGCATCACAATCTTTCACTCTGACATGGTTAATGATTGCACCTTCAATGGCATCAGTGACAATCAATACATGTAGCTCCATTCACTCCCATGGGCTGTTTCAACAAGCTGGCACTAAGAAATGCGAAGGTGATACAATAAAAACAGTGAAATGATAGTGGTTTAGGTGATAGGGTATATTTTGCTTCATAATTATGGTGGTAAAAAAGGTATGATGACGACTACTCTGTTTTCCTTTCTGTACAAACTGTAGAATAACAGCATGACAACAGTACAGCTGTAAAAACAACAGAACATCGTCAGACTGGAATTTGTGAAACTACACCCTAAAAATTTCGAATATCTGTTCAAATTCACTGAATGCAATATCACTGTACTAAATTTTAAAACATCTTTTTCGTCATGTTATCTAAGTAAAATTCCATTGTCCCAAGGTTTTAAAAAAAAGTGTCAAGAAGGGTAAAGTTTTTATAACTTGCCATGTCAAATACAGAAAAGGATGGCGGAATTTCATTAATATTCTATTTTCTTGAAGTATCCATTCCACAATATTTGGCATCTGAACTTGTTATGTTAATTGGGTCATATTTCCTCTACTCATTGCTCTCTTTGGCTGCACCGTTCAGTATAACATATCTACATCTCCACCATCTGAGCACAGTCTTAACTGCTAATCTTGGACGGTTTCAAGGTAATAAGACTAGCCCGAGCAAAGGACTTTATATAACTTGGGACCTTGTTCATGAGTGACAGTAAAATGGAGCATGAGATGGAAAGGCAGATTGGGGTAGCATAAACAGCAATGCAGATGTTATGCTGCACAGCCATGGTGAAGAGGGAGCTTGATGGCAAAGCTCTGGCTTAACCATTCAGTTTATGTTCCAACCCTCATCTATGGTCATGAGCTGGTTTTATGAGATGTCATCTGTCCCATTTTCCACCTTGCTATTTTACAACATCCAGACATTAGTGCAGGGACAAAGAGGTTGCTGTCTCCCGGGGCTAGTGGTGGCTGGCTGCATAGCATCTCAAATCCAACAGCTAACTGGCATTGTGCATTAAAAATATTATTAATTACTTTAACTTTCTAGTATTTATGGGGCCAACACCCAACCTGCTAAAGGATAAATGCTTCTGAAAGTTAAAACATGGATCCCTGAAAAGACTGCTGCAATGATTTGCAAACACTCAAAGAATACACACAAGGGTACAAGCTGTTCTTAACAAAGTGATGGGCAGATCAAATTCGAGACCATACAAGTTTTAGCTAATAAAAATGAATTTTTTTCGGTTCTTGTTGTTGCTCTTCCACATTGCATAAAAAACTGCAGTTTTTTAAATGTGTCATTTGAGTTGACATCACTGTCAAGGTCAGTAAAGATCAAATTGTACTCATATAATGACATGTGTCTAGGAGATCTTGTTTCTCTTGTACAAGGTGAGAAATGAGGTATTCCTGTGATGGTATAAGATATTTAATGATTGCAAACATAGGACACAACTTTCAACAAATGAGCCTATATACTAATCCACAGCTGGACTTTCACAAGATTACTTTTGTGTCATAGGAGCTTCAGTAGAAATCAACTAGACTTTGCTTGTAGGTTCTTGAAGACATTTCATCTGTTATCCAAGAGGCCTCTTCAGTTGTAACTGACTAGTGTATACATTTTGGACAGAGAGGACAGATGATTTGAGAGAGGAGTGAAGGAAGCCATCTATGTCAAATTGGAACAGTCATCTCTAAACAGAGGGGTGGGTTTGTGACACCACTTATACCTATAACACAGTAGTGAGACCTCTCTCCAGAAAACGTTGCCATTGTTAACATCTTGAGTCACTTCTGACTTGGCAGATTTATGTCCCTTGTTGTGTCAACTGCAGCTCCACCACTATGATTGCTGTCGTTGTTGGTGGACCATCTGGTTTCACAACAATTCCCACTTGGAGACATGTGAGTCCTGGCTCGTTAATGGGCCATTAACCATGTGGATTGGAGTGACTATAAATTCTGTAACTCCCCATTGGTCAGATAGAAATGAAGAAGCCTCTTGGATCAGAGGTGAAATGTCTTCAAGAATATACAAGACAAGTCCAGTTGATTTCTACTGAAGCTCCTATGATTATCATGACCTGGATGACTGAGAACCTACACAGACATACTTTTGTGTCATTTATTATCATACAATTATCCAAGTGACAGACAGTAAGTGTATGTTCTGAGACCGACACTAACTGGTCTGAAACTGGCCATGTCCTCTTTACTGATACCTCTATGCTTTCTCTCCATTTGTTTCTATAGAAAACACATCATGTTTTGCAAATATTATCAAAAATGTGTCTTATTCCATGCAAATGTCTCATTCCCGCTAAGTGTGCTTCCATTCTAACACTCTAAACATAAGTCCAACCACCTTGTATAGTTTGAACAATAACACAAACAAGTTATGCAAGCAGTCCTTATACAGTACATAGCCAAATGATCCCGTAACTTCAAAATAATATATTTATAAAATAATTTACTTCACAGGCGGATGGCGTCACGTAAACTTGTGCAGCATGTGTCAGTGCAGTACAGAGTTTATGACCATAAAGACAGTGTGCTGACCAATCTGTATGCAAATACCCACTGTATAAACAGAAGTCTGTCCTTTTTACAGCAGAATGTCAAATAACTCTTACCAGACATCGAAATATGATGATGCAGCATTGCAGTTCTAAGAAATACTATCCAAAATCACACAGGCTGGAAAAAATGCTGAATATAAGCCACACAGAAACATTTTTCTGCAGATAAATTGTATCAGGTTTAAAAACATCAAGGATTTTTTTTTTTTGCAGTGTGACTTCTTCTAAAACTGTGCCCAGAACAAAAAAGACTTTACTATCTGGGGTATAGAACTAAAGTTCAGATTTTTTTTTTCCTAAGAAAAAGAAACCATTGTATTCAGACGTTGCCCAAAAGTAGCTTCACAAGGAATTCTGATTGAAGAATTATTCATGGCAGAAAGTACACTGCTAAAGCCTGTAAATGCATCATTAACATTCAGTATTTATGATTTTATGTTATTTTAAGAACCAGAAAAGTAGAATATTTGCAAGTTTTTTCCAAAGAATATAAAAGCAGCAAATGAATCATAATGGGATTTACTGTAAAGTAAAACTGAAAAGAAAATACATTTTATTGTAAATCTATTTAAAATGAACTCTATCTTGGGAACTTGAGGGAGTACTCTGTTCATAAAGTTGGTCTCGTTAAGTCACAGGAGGGATGGGAAGAATGTCCATTTCTGCTGTAGACAGCTTTTCATCCATTTTCAGCGCAGAGCCAGTGCCTTTATCTTTAAAGTCATTGAAAGGGGATTGAGAAGGAAAGAAGATGATGGAGTGTATCACTGTGTTCTCCTCCCCTCCCTGCCCACGATTCATCCCAGTCAAACCCTTTAACTCTCTCTAGCAGTTAGCTTACTACAAAAAAAAACGTGCTTACGTCTAAAGCCAAAAAAGGAAATCGGTTTGGCGAAATCTCTGAGGTTGCAGCACAGCCTCAACTCTATTCTACAAACGTTTTCAGTGGCAACAGTAGCTTTCATTGAAAAGGTGTGAAACACAGAAAAAAGTAGGATGGGAAGAAAAAGGAAAAGGGAAAGAAACATAGAACTGTCTTGACACAGATGGTGCCCAGGTGTCTGCAACTTTTTCATCATTCATTTCTTGTTATTCATTATGCATCAAGCTCGAGGTTCAGTCAGATGCTGTGCATAGATTAGAAAACTACCCCAAAACTTCCTTACAGCAGTGGTGTGGTACCTTCGAGTCAGTTGAGCAGCAACTTGGCAAGAGATGTGAAACCAAGGAAGTCGAGGGGGAAAAAATAAAAATGGCTCAGCATCAGACAAACTGAGGCAGTGGTTTGGGGAGAAGGTTGTGTGGCAAAGAAGAAAGTAATAACGATGAGAGTATGAGCATTACTGAAAGTCAGGCTTATAAAGACGTTCTTGTCGGTATGTTGAAATATTTGTAGGCAGACGTCTTTTTTACGTAGTACTGTCAATTCATTATGTTTAACATTATAGGCAATGGACAGATTTTACATTTTTAGGACAAAATTCAGCAAAGTTTATATAATGTATTCTATTATTCTATTCTATTTTGCAAAACTGATATTTTTAGAGTAATTTAGAGTGCTGTCTGCAAATGACAGTAGTGGTGAATGCTTACACCTGAAACAATGATCCAAACACATGGAAGTCATTTCTCAGTTTTCATTTCTTAATAAACATGCTGGTTTTGACAAACTCATGGGGAAGCACAGGCTTGTGACACAAAATCCGTGCAGGCTGTGTTGTGCTATATTCAGCTTAATAAATGTTCAAATAACCAGATCGCAATCTTAGGATTATGAAGCACACTGTCCTGCAAGTATATCTTTCAGTCATTAAGATAACTTGTCATAAAGCTAAATAATCATTTATAAAAAAGTATTTCTGAGTGTCAGAAGATGAAGATGATGATGAAGATAATGATGATAAAATATTTATTAGATATATTAATATCAAATCCTCACAGTAGAGGGTCGCATCAACAGGTGATTTCCAACACTTAATACAACAGGCAAGTGAGGGCAACATAATCATACACATTCCAATCTTTTATATTTAACAACTAAAAGCAGAAAGTTGCACATACATAAATTATTTGTACTTCAGAATCATTTGCACCACTGCACGGAGGAAAATACGCTCAACAGGATAAACTATTAGGCTACTAATTAACGGATCTCAGCTTATTATTTTAGAATGAAAGGGTCATTTAACTCATTGAATTTTTGATTTTTCTCTAAATCTAGATTTAATAGAGCTTTAATCTGGTGTCAGCAGCTGCAACTGAAAGTGTGCATTAGGTAATGAAGACCTTGCATTTATCCTGATGATGGAATTGATCTTTCATGACAGTTTATCAAAACTACATTTCAGTATTTATTGGTCACCAAGTCAAGTCTTGTCATCTGGCAATCAGGTCTCAAGTAGCAGACTTGTAGTCTAGTAGACTCTTACAGCAAACAAGTTCAAGTCAACTTGCAAGTCCTCCTTTTTGTTTCCATCACAAGTCTATAGCTCCAATATCTGTCACAATATTTGTCTATTGAAGGAATTTCATTCTTAATCCTTCGAAGTCCTTCGAAGTTTGCTGTAGTGGGGTGTTTATTGATATTCTGGCATATGGTGTTCTTACCAACACAGAGCATGAGTCTGTGAAGGTAAGCCAAACCAGAACATTTGCAGAGTACAAAATCTATAGGGATGGTCAGAGAGTGGGTCAGAGGGTAATTTGCATATAGTTGCTAATCAGTAACAGAGGGTAAGACAACAAAGAATAAAAGGTGATTCAATCAAGGTGTCTGGCAGACAACAAAAGGTAAGCGATGAGAGGTCTGGCAAACAGTTGCAAATGGCAAAAGTGCAACAGCAAAAGGAAAGAGGGGGGTTTGACAGTTACAAATAAAGATAAAAGAATTGTGGATAACCCTGGGAAATGGTATGAAGGAGTGACACGTGACACTAGAAGGTATCTCTAGCAAAAGTTGTGCTATTTTCATCATCATGCCCAACCACCTTTACTTTACCAGTAACTCCACCAAAAGGTTGCTTGAATTAAGTCATACATGAACAGCCAAAGACCACCACAAACCTGAGGATAATCATGTTGTTCCTTTGCATTAAGAAGAAGAATTCCTGAAATCAAACCTGAGGTCTATTTCATTGTTTCAATGATAATCTTTTTCATTTTGAATAACATTACATCCACCAAAGAAAAGCAGTTTAAACATCCACCCAACCATACGTGTCTTTAGACTGTGAGAGAACGCCAGAGCACCCACGGAAAACCCACACAGAGAACATGCAACCTAAACACAGAAAAGCCCCAGCGAAGCAGCAGGTTTGAATACAGAACCCTATTGCTGCGAGGCAACAATGCAAATCACCACATCAGCGTACCCAACCATTTCATTTGGAGATAAAATTGTGCAATGGCACCCCAAACATTCATAATTTCCTACAACTGACCAAACTTCAAGACATTTGATACACAGATCACAGGTCTGGTTTTAAGAAACTTGTGTTGCAATTGGTGGAAATGTGAGGAAGAATTTGCTATAAAAGATTTGCAAGTACTAGGTGTTGTTGGAATCAACACTGTTCTTGATCCGTCAGTATAATATCAAAAGAAAGCACAGAAAGCACTGATGAAGTTGGAAAGCTTACAGCTGCACAAGTACAACTGAAGGAATCACATGGGATTAGCCTTGTTCAGCCAAACAGCTCAGGCAAACCTCCATAGAGAGGTTTTTTGGTATATCAGTGTCATTTGCCATGGCACTATCTGTCTGTCCCTTACGCACAGATATACACAATAAATTAATGCATCGTGGTGTTGCTTCAAATTAAGATATGCTAATGTGAACACAATGTACCATCTGTTTGTCCTCTCATCACATCAAGAGGTCCCCACAGCGGCCCTCCATCTTTCTCACTTCATTTTTTTCTTTTCTCTGCTCCTTCTCCTTTTCTCCCAGTTGGTTGAGTGGAGAAGCTTAGATCAAGCCAATGAGCTTACTGCCTCCCTTCGTGCTTGTTTCCTCCTCCTATTTTTGTCCCCCATCTTTAAGGACTTTCAAAAGCCCCAAGGCAACTTCCTTCTCTCTTATCTTCTCAGCTTTTCCTATTTCCTGCCTCTTGACCCTGACTCCAACTTTGGAAAATTGAAGGATTTTGACATCTCTGTCACTGTCACTCTTGTGTAATTTCACTGCTCCTTTTTCTGTCACTTGTCTCCAAGTTATCTTTCCACATTCACTATTTCTCCAATCATATGCCTTCTGACACAATTTGTATGTCATAGATTTCAAGCGTGTTTCGCCTATGGTTACAAACTGTTTCTATTTATTGTATTTCTCCAAAGCAGCATTTTTTCAGAGCCATGAAAAAGCATGTGCTTGTCTTCTGTTTCACTGCACCATTTTGTATACTTTAATCAGGCCACACTTTTTCCTCTCATGTAATCTACCCATCCAATTATGTAACCTGGTGATGTTCACTTCAAATTTTAGCACTTGTTATCCCCATCACCGCGTCCTTATTTCTAGCAAGCGAGTCTTTGACAAGACAAACTCTATCTGCTTTTATGATTTTATTTTCCTGTTCTTCATGTATCCATTAATTATCATAATCTCAGGGAGAGGGGTGTGTATGTGTATTACTCATGTTGTCAGGACCTACATCTGTTTACACAGTCCAATAAAACAGGTCTCACTTATGGGGACAAATAGAAGGTCCCTTATGCAAATTATTAAAATTTAAGCTGAAGACACATTTTCAGGGAAGGTTAGGTTTAAGTTAGAGCAAGGATTGGGAAAGGGTTGGGTAAGAACTGCTTCAGGTTAGAATAAGTCTAGACAAACTGAATGTAAGTGAATGTTACGTCCTCTGAAATCACGGACAGCTGACTGTGAGTGCATGTGTTACTCTGCCAGTGGCAGAGAGCCTAGCTAGGCAGCAGAACATAGAAATACATAGCATTTGGCAGCCACCCATCCTGCTCTGTTCCTTTTCTGGCATCCAGTTATATCCCTGTACACACTCCACAAACACACATACAGTATATAAGTGTATACTGACAAACACGTGCACATGCTCAGTGGCACCTCTTAGCAGTATTATATATAAACCACAAGCTGGCATTGTCATTGTAAAACTACTGACTCCGTTATCAGAGAGCTGTAAAATATCTTATTAAAGTCATACATTAACATTTACATTCTAATGGTATAGAATTCTTTGGCAATCCACACATACATTTGCAGGCTTTTATGCATGTGGCATTTATGTTGTAAAGAATAAGCTTGTCATTATTCTTTGCTTTTCTGTAATGTTGCATTAGAAATTGCAACTTATAATCTATGGCATAAATATTACAGAGGAAATTTACAGTAAAAGTAAAAATTGTGCCAACAAACCAGACTCTGTGTTCTCTTGGTTTCTCTTTCTCATCAAAGTAAGGATGCCTTAAAACCTTGAATCTCTGTCTGTGATATAAAGAAAGTTCTGTTTGTGTTCTTTAGTTGGGGAATGAGGGAAAGCAATGCTTACCTCTGTGTCTCCTATATTCTTTGTGCAGTACAATCTCATAATAAATGATGTCAATAAATGTTTGAGTATTAATTCTATGTAATTAGATATGTTTGTCTATGTCAAGTTGAAATTGTTCAATTATTATTATCAGAACTGAAAATCCTGAGTCCTGCTGACTATGTGTCCAGCAGTTCTGTCCTTATTTTTTTTTAAAGCTTCTCGAGTCATTATTAAAAAGGGGGCATTATTTCCACACATCACAATAAGGGAAACACATTATTAAAATTATTATATTACATATGATTAAAAATTTTCCAGTTGATGGTTTCATGTGGGCTGCACAGTGGCGTAGTGGTTAGCACTTTCGCCTTGCAGCAAGAAGGTCCCTGGTTCGCGTCCCGGCTTTCCCGGGATCTTTCTGCATGGAGTTTGCATGTTCTCCCTGTGCATGCGTGGGTTTTCTCCGGGTACTCCGGCTTCCTCCCACAGTCCAAAAATATGCTGAGGTTAATTGATTACTCTAAATTGCCCGTAGGTGTGAATGTGAGAGTGCTTGTTTGTCTTTGTATGTGGCCCTGCGACAGACTGGCGACCTGTCTAGGGTGTCCCCTGCCTTCGCCCGAGTCAGCTGGGATAGGCTCCAGCCCCCCCCCCCGCGACCCTAGTGAGGATTAAGCGGTGTATAGATAATGGATGGATGGATGGATGGTTTCATGTGTCGATGTATTTTGAGTTTCCAGTTACAGTGTTTTTCCAGGTCAAATCTGCGTGTGTCCTGGACTACTGAAGCCCTGAAAAGTGAGAGCGACACAGGTTTTTTATTCACTTTGTGCACATGTTGCCATACCCATCATTCAATCATTCCCAGACACCTCAAGCAGTACTAAACAGCAACAGTCAAAATACAACGTTTCAAAGGTGGCTAAAGGTTTCGCTACTGGAAGGTTTATTTTACAATCTAATGATTTTTACAGTGACACTGAACTATTTTTTATACAGTCATGCACAAGCAAAACAACAAAATATTTATAAATACAAACTGTCATTACCAGTAGAAACAATACCTTTCAGTACAGTTCTGGGGATGGCAATAACAAGATGAGCATTCCACAACTTTGGCCTGTTTAAAATATCTCAGCAAAGATGACAATCTTGTGCACAGCCACAGGCTCAAACATTTACCAGGGTGCTGAGTTATTGCAGTAGCAATGCAGAGAAACTGGTAAACCTAGTGCACAAAATGGATATACAGATCATCTTTAGTAGTTGTTTCATGATTACATATCTATCAGATATTTTATACAGGCATCTATGGTCACCAGAAGATGGATTCTAATCACTTTCTGAATAAAATCTATAAGGAAACCGTGCCATGCGACATTACTGTACACATTATTTCTTTCAAAGTTAAAAGGGTTTGAAACGTTGCAATAAACAACACTTTATGGTACATAACATGACTGCAATGTCCTGAGTTTCAATGTGGCTGCCAACATCTGTCACATCTCATGTCCCATCTATTATTTCCTATCATTCTCCCTCCGAAAACCAATAACAGTACATGATGAAATTGGGCAAATACAATTCAGTGACATTTGAGATCGATTGGGTCTATTTGCTTCTACACGGTGCACTCACTCTTTCCATTGATCTGTTTTTATTTTTACTATGAGAGGTAGCCAGTGAACACATTGTCCCTGTAGCAATCGCTACCTTCCATGAGGTGGGAAAGCAGTAAGTCTTTTCTCTGCCCTTCTCTTCTTTGTATCTGCTTTTGCTGCATGTTGCGTTGCAGCAAACAATTCTCAGTGCAGTGTGATGACCAAGACAGACAAAATGCTGACCTATCTGAGTGCTCCTGAGGACAGTATTTATTTCATCTTTGACTATCCAGAAAGGCTCATATAGTAGGGCTGAGCAGTGGCTTGGTGGTTAGCACTTTCACCTTGCAGCTAGAAGAGCCCCGGTTCACAACCCGGCCTTACAGGGATCTTTATGCATGGAGTTTATATGTTCTTCCTGTGCATGAGTGGGTTTTCGTCAGGTACTCCTATAGTCCAAAAATATGCTGAGGTTAGTTGGTAACTCTAAATTGTCTGTAGATGTGAATGTGAGTGTGATTGTTTGTCTGTATATGTAGCCCTGTGACAGACTGGGTGTCCCCTGCCTTCACCCTAAGTGAGCTGGGATAGACTCCAACCCCCCCCTCCCCCCCCCCCCCACAATCCTAATGAGGATTAAGCGCTGTATAGATAATGGATGGATGGATGGATGGATGGATGGATGGATGGATGGATGGCTCATATAGTATGTGCACAGTATACACAATGCTGAAGACATAACCAGAGGCACTGCAAGGTTTAATCCACCAAAAACACAAGATAAGAAATACTAGCTCTATAAATAGTCAATGTTAGCTTCTTTCAGCATGTTTTTTTTTTTAACAAGGATTTAAAAAATCCACAAAATGCTTCAAAGTTGATATAACCTGGGAGGTACAATCAATGGGAGGAAAGTGGAACCAATACCAAGCTCATTGCATAGCCTTTGAGAGGAGAATACGACCAGACCAAGCTGGCCCAGACGTACAGAGATACTGCATGGGGAAGAGCAGAGTCATGTCTGAAATCTATTCACATTCAGTGGAGCTCAGGTAAGGCCTATGTCCTTTTCTTGTTGATTAGCAACTGAAAGAATTCAGGTTATGCTGTAGCCTCTTAGAAGCTGGTACAGCCAAAAGGCTTTCTGGTGATTAAATACGCTAAATGTAAAACCAAATCATTTTACCAGGACTGTCTGTGCCACAAGAGTCTGAACATCTGCTAAAACCACCAGTGTCGCTGAGAGAAAATTAAAGCAGGTGTGATCTCACAGGATATAAAGCGACTGTGGCCAAAAAAGCCACAAACTGGCTTAGAGCTGCTTAGTGCCCCACTGTCAGCCGCAAGCAATCTGTGTCATGTGATTATTTTCATGTTTTGTGTATTAGCTTTGACAACAATTATCTGGTTAGCCTGTTGCTTTCATATTATAAACGTAAAAATTCTACAGAAGATTTTTGCATTTATAATAAGAAATGTACTGTTTAATCAAGTGTTTAGCCATTATGCTACGCGCTGCTGGAACTAGCTCTACCTGGAACTTATATTTAACTTAAATGTAGCCATTTATAAAAGGAAGCTAAGGACAGTTCTTTTTTCCACTCCTTTCAGTGAATCTGTGTAATCATACAGCCTGTGCTTTTATTAAACTTGTCTACACTTTAACTCACTTAATTAATTTATTTTTTTTTTAAATTCAATTTAATTGTGTATTTTATCTTTTGCATGTTTTTTTTTATTTTTCTTATCTTTTCTCCTTTTTTATTGTTTGAGCTGATCAGTTCAATTATTCTGTAAAATTTGAGTGCACTTTATTCAACTTGTCTGGACTGTTTTTGATTTATTGAAATTAATTATTTTCATTATATTCTGCTGCATTTTATCTTTTACAGGTTTTAATTTTTTACCTTTGCACTTTGAATAACTTCTGTGCATGGAAAAAGTGCTGTAAAATGAATTTGCTTGGGACAAGAGTGCCACCAAAAGCATAACTTAAAGTTTCCACAGTGTGTAAGGGTCTTTATTTATACAGCACTTTTGCATTGCAGAGGCTTTGCAATCTGTGCATCATATGACCCCTCTGAACATGCAGTCCAACATTAATAACTGCACTAGGGTTCAACAATCTGTGAGAGATATCTAATTGCAATTTCTTTTTGATAACGTGAATTTGTAAAATATTTGACACAACAGTGTAAAGTCTGGATCATACCTGCTGTAAAATGTACGAGGTGTGGATTATAAATAATGAAACTGGGCTCATGTAAGTCATACCAGAGCACGCAACCTGAACTACAGAGTATGCACTAATCAAGTGGGAACATAAACAACTCTCGACTGCTTGAATTACATAAAATGTAATTACACATTTAGTGTAAATATTTAACAGTCACGCATCATAAACCCTAAATTGTAGCCTTTGCATTTTTTTTAGGGATTTTTTTCGATTTGCAATTTCTATTTGAAATTGACTAATTGTTCAGCCCTAAACTGTGCAGACTGCATGTGTTAATAAAACATGCGTGAACACAGCCACATACACATACAGGCACACAATGTAGCATAAACAGGTCAGCTTGCTGTCTGTGTCTCCTTTTGGGACTATACTGTATCTGCCCCTTAAACCTGCAGCATGTTTACTTACTCTAAAGAAACACACTCCACTATAACAGTGATAGTTTGTAGTGCTTGTAATCACTTGGTAGACATGGGGGAAATGCAGCCAACTAAAGTTTAAATTTAGTCACTTTTATCCAGTTTAACTTTTAAGCCCAACTTTATCTGCAAAACATCAAAAAATAATAAAGATCTTCTTTTATAATGTGGAATTTGTAATGAATGAAAAAAAGTCTTAGCCTTCAGGGAATGTTTTCTGATTCTAACTTTTTACACAATTACCCATGAATGACCACTATAAGGAATGTACTTAGTTCACCTCAGCACAAAATAGTTGCTAGATATTTGTTTCCCCCTAGAAATTCACACTCCTCGGTGTTTTACATCAGCCAGCAGATACAGGGACTCTGTGTGCCTGTCACAGTAGACTAGACTAAAAGGAACAGAAATAAATGAAATGGTATTTGACCGTAAAAGGGCGACAGCAATACTGGCAGCAACATGGCTGTTAAAACAGAGAAGCAACGTTCCACTAAACAACAGGCATATGGTAAATAATTCAGCGAGTATAAGAGTCCGTTTGAGAGAAGGTTTTCTAATATTCATGTGACATGATAGCCAAGACAGGAACTCTGTCTCTCACTGGGCGCACTGTTACTCATACTGTGCAGCACTAGAGTGTTTTGTAATTCATAGTCTTGGTTTTAAGCCAAGCAAGGACATATCTAGACTCAGAGCTTCAGTAGCAAATTCAATAATTCAAGAAAATTTGTTTTCAAATTCTAACCAGATGTTATTCTAATATTAAAGCCAATCCAATAAAAAGCCGTGAATTCACATAAAAAATCTTTCCCAAAGACAGGAGATAATAACCAAACTTCAAGCAGGGACAGAAAATTTGCACATAGTCTCTCAAAGGAAAGTGTTTCTAAAAAGTAATTTAAAGTAACCACAACTGGCCAGAAAATATTAACAATTTCATGATCAATCATCCCTTCGCTCAGATTGCAATGGAGTACTTTTTCTTCAAAGACAACTGTAAAGGGAAGAGTTTCTCTGCCTTAAATGTGTGGCTCAAGCAGAATTTAGGGTTCGTCCAAACTGCAGATCAGATAATATGAGAATCATAGTCGCCTAATAATGTGATAAGCCAACTCTGCCAAATGAGAGAAGAGCTGGACATTGTGTTCCTAGTTGTCTTGTTTCATTTGCTAGAAAAAAATTGGAGCACCTTTAATGTGAACAACCAAGTGCAACGCTATGAATGTCCACCTAGAAAAGCATTCTGAAAGCATGCATTGTTATCCTCCTTTTAAAACAATATCACAGCTCTGAGACACCATAAACCAAGTCTTATCTTTACTACTTTATGATCTGCCATCTGTCACTGTGCTCTTTGAGACCAACCTTTCATGGCAGTTGACCAAACCCATCTTTCTGTGATGGTACCTGGCAAAAAATTCAAAGTTAACAGAGAACACATCATTGTGTCATTTTACATGGCAGAGTGCCCACACAACCACAGTTGATGTCCAGTCCCCTCACTAATTACTCTATGTGCTCCCTGGCCTCTCTCTTTTTCATATTTTGTGGTCGTTTTCCATTATACTTCCCATCTTTTGCAATTATTTTATTCTACCATCAACTCCACACAAGTGTAGGGATTTTTTTTTTTTAGTTTACATACCAACAATTTATTTTGTTTTAGCTCAAAAGTCTTGTTTTTCCCAAATCTTCAGTGGAGTTTTATAATTGTGGTGCAACTTGTGTTGACCTAAGTAACGTCTGTAACTATTTTTGCTTTGTTACCAGAACATTTTTGACTACAGTCTACAATAAATATTTTAACACTTTGAGGAATTGCTAGCTCTAGGCAGATACGCTCTCTGCACAGCTACATTGACAGGAAAGTCTCCACCAACCCTTCAGACAGTATGAGCTAGAATGAAATCACTGGTAGATGTTGCAACAAGGTGAGCAACAGCTCAACTTCCAGCAAATGGCAAAGTTCAGAAGAACCCCTTTGTTTGACAACTCTGTCATCATGAGTAGCTAAAGATGATGTCAATGTTTTCACTTCAGAAAACAGAGGTAGCCTCACTGGCCTGGAAATAAATGTGGCTAAACCCCACATGTACTGTGGCCCTCTTAGCTTTTATGGTGGATTACTCCAGGGACACATACCTAAAATGGGTATACCTAATAAATACTTGGTAACAGAGTATATAAAAATCGATCCTTACAGTCAACAGTGTCCTTCAGGAGGGGGTGGAGCAGGCCTCTTGGTGATCCATGGTGTAGACTCAGCCTAAGGGATAAATTACAACCACTATGAATGACTCAGCCAATGAAAAGAGCTGCTAGGTCTCCATGTAACAGAAACATGTGTCTGGCATCGTGCTTGCTACATTCAGTTTTATTGTCTAACAATAGAGTAAACCCTGAGGGGTGTGCTATGAAGCAAGAATAATGGGTTAATGAGGTATGTTGAGCCTAAAGTCTGATTGTGTCACGAAGGTGGCTCTCTTTTAACCTGCTAAATCACCATGGTCCCTGATGCTGCACAGCTCCAGGGGACGTTCTGTTCTGTTTCAGAGTTGGGGATTTAAATCGACTGTAAGAAGCGCCACGCTTTCACCAATTCTTTTCCTGGTGATATTCTATATGAGCAACACATATTCTTAGTCACATCGGTGCAGAGTGTAGGTGCTAACCTTTGGGTTGCTGTGAGAACCCATATGCATTTGGGTGGTGGTGCAGAAAATCCATAAATATGTTTTCATGCTTGGCCTGTTGCCCAGTCCATTTAACATTGATATTATTGCACAGATTAGAAAATGTACTTGTTTACTGGTATTTATAACAGGGAATATCCAATCAATACCATATATTTCACTTTGATTTGGCCAAAGCATAAAGGGATTTCCACACATTCTTCATTATGGGCCAATGTCAAAAATAAATGAACTCCTTAAGGTTACATTTAAATAAAGCTAAGTTAGAAATAAGCAATGAGAGTGCATTGAGTGGTACAAATTAATAAAATAACTTTCGCCATTAATAATTTTTTATTTTTTTAATACTGTCAGCAGTATCTTGCAATTGTTGCCACTACACAAGGCAACAAATGCTCACCATTGTGATACCCATTATCTTTGACTGGGATTTTAGGTCTTGTTGAGCCAACTTACACAAAGAAAGAAAAGAAAGGCTATGTCAAGCTTGCTTCGTAGTTCCCCTCAAGCCACTTTAAACTGCTTACACACAATAGTAGTTGTGCATGCGTGCAGTAAAAAGTTTGACATATATAACCGCTGTATCTGTTGTAAGGTAATACAAAAGCTGAACAGGTGTAGGAGGCCAAACAAGCCAACTTGACAACAAGTCCCAGCATATTATTTAAGCAGTAACCCCTTCATTGTAAATATACCCGTCCAGTAATCTCCTCATGAGAAAGTTCATTAATCCCTAGCTGGGGTAATTAAGAATGGGCTAATCACCTTCTGTCCCCATCAGTAGCCGGAATCTCTGGCTTGCTGGTAAAAAGCTCCAGGATAGTGAAGCCTCTCCCCAGAGCCTGATGGGAGCCGTCTGGCCTTGGAGGCAATGAGACCAGCTCCAGAACCATTAGCGTGCTGGGCAACAGCAGAGACGTATAGAAATACAGGACCTAGAAAAACATGTACATGGAGTGAAGAAAAGCATTATCAATCCCACGCCTCTGACCAATTTAGAATGGAGGTTCTAAGGTCTGTGATCAAAACTGTGCTGGTCATTTCACATGAGGCCAGCAAAACTTTCCACTAAATTTAACGCCAAATTATGGCATCTACAAGTAAATTAAAATAAACAAATGAAGTAAATTAGCAAGTTACACTGCACAGCCTAATCCACAGACAATTTCAATACATACTATACTATTCATAATCTTCCTACTGATTCATTGAAATAAGGAGTTGATTTTACTGTAAGTATGTGCGTTACGGATTATCCTAAAAGTCTAACTAGATCTGCACAACTTATAGTCATGTCCAGTTATTTTAAAAATTGACTGTACTATGTATCACTGTTAAGATTGTTCTGATATTTTCTTGCAAATATATTCATCATCATTAGTTACATAAAGGCCACAAATCCTTTTCATCAAATATAAAACTGAAGGTAGGAGTATACATGTGCATTGGCATGTGTACAGACACAGTGATGATAATAACGTAACAAACAAGGGATTTTAATGGCTTTAAATAACTGTCTGTTCCAGTGTTTTCTGTAGTTATGCAAGTTCCACATATGCATAGCAAAATGAGCATGGAACAGCACAGAGATACTGAAAAGTAAGAATTAATTGCATAAAGTTTTATGTTGACCAAAATCAGGTTATCTGTCAGCACTATCTTGTAATTGTTGCCACTACACAAGGCAACAAAACTAATTTGTTTGACCATTCAAATCAGCACCACAAATGTGTGTATAACAAGTGCAAAACCAGATCTGACTGCCATTAAAAGCAAAAAAAATGCTTCTGATGTCTTTGCCAGTGTGACACTTTATGAGAAATGCTTCAAATTACCTTTTCAGCTTTAAAAAAAAATAATAATAATTAAAAATCACTTATGATGCAGATGCACTCCCCTACAAAATCACCTCAATAATTCAAAAATGACTAATGCTTTATAAATAATTACTCAAGTCACCTCCATTCCTGTTTCAAATCCTGTAAATTCATTACAGGAGCATTTAATTTGCAATGTCACTTTAGTTTTAAAAGTCAAACTTCAGTTCAATATTCCATGTGTAACTGATTTTAAACTTGACAGTGCATTACCACATGAGAGATCATAAAAAGGTGTCAAAAAAGGACAGAATTCATTTGTATAACCCTGAGTCAGACACAGTCTTCAATCCTACCTTGCATTTCAGTCTTTGGGATTTGCCATTTGTATTTATTAAATTGCAATTTTAATTTGAAATCAGTTAGTCATTTAGCCCGGGTGAGCAGAGGGTCATATCTGACATCACACTTTATATGGGTTCTTTCAGCACAAGAGAGAGTATGCATATTACAGAAATTACTAAGATGGGTTTATGAGTTACATGACATATACAATAATAATGGCCAATAAACAGCATGTTGGAAATCACTTCAGGGAATTGACCTATAAACAAGTACAGATGGTGCACAGTCCCACGGTACCGAGTTTGGCTTCAAGCATCAACTGTTGCTGTCACTGGAGTTGCTGCAGTCCAAGGATAATCAAAATAAGAACATCATACACATGCGGCATTTGGACCATGACTCAGGGGGTCTTAGGCACGCTGATCACAAACAGCTAAAGACTGAGATTTTTCAACCAGGTTTGCATGATTTTTCTACAACACAACAACAAAATTCTACAAACACGGAGCTTTAAAGACTGTGTGAAAATGATTTAGATCATTCTTTTATGTATGAAGCACATGTGCAAGCAAGTCTTCACTCTGCCCAAGGAGGTATTGAAAAAAATAGTAAAAAGAGAAGATGCCACTACAGAACCACCAGAGATCTATTTAACGCCCACCGTCAGCTATACATCGTATTCCAGATCAGGGCAATCTAGCTGCAATAAATGTGGCTCCTAATGGACACTTCATGCCAAGGGTTACAGTACATTTGTACAAAGAGAAAGATACAATCAACCAATCAGAGCATTGTAGGCAAGATAAATCAAAGTTCTTTGTGGGATGACTTTGCAAGAGAGTTAACATGATTGTTTCATATGCAGTAAAGGCAATTAGTCTGTGTTACTGCATTTGACAGAAATCTATGCATTTCCTGTTAATATTTCTGTTTGTTAAAAAAAAACTGTCTGCTTGAGTACATGAAATACTAGTTATTATTGATAATTAAAAAATAAATAAATATTCCCACTTCTTAGCATTTTGATACTGGTGATTTTCCTTTGGCCTTGCTGAGACTTTTTTGGAGGACTCTGCAGGCAAAACTCTATAAAGATTGGATACATCATCTTTTCACCAAGCTACATCCATATAAAATTGTGACAGGAAAATGGTGACGTGTGAATGAAATCAGTGCAGCTGTACAGACTGACTTATGCTTTGACTGTCATAAAGAAAATGCTCCTTGTAACTGCAATAGATTGTTTGGCTCCATTGCAGCAACGAAACACACACCTTGTTAGGTATTATCCTTTACTTAGAAAGACAAAAACAAATTTCTTTATCTAACTGTTCTGCTGCTTTTGTTCCTCTGTGGTCACATCAAGCACATTGGTGACAGTCTCTATATTGCAGGTCTCTAAAAAGAATGAGCCTCACATCCAGCATTGACAAGAATACCTGAATGGTGAGAATGTGCCATCAAAAATCTCATATTCAAGAGGTAGGTATGTCCCTCTGGTGAGGACACTCTTTAGAATTGCATGGGGGGTTTAACCTCACTATTTTTATACAAGTTCAGAGAGAGACAGTAAAACCTTTTGGGAGCCTGTTTGTAATCCATGCCAGGTAGGTGCAATTGTTTACAGACTCTGATGTGCCATTCAAATTGGAAATAATAGCCTACCTACAGCAGAGCCACACTGATTTACATGTACAAAGGCCTGAATATGATAAAGAGACCCACAAATTCTCTCTGATCCATTGGTCCCTGAGCACAATAAAGCCTGTTATTTTTCAAAACCATAAAGAAGAACATGACGGCATCAACGGAAAAAAAATGGCATAAGTAGACATGAGCTACCTTGAAATACAGAACCAATTTCTCCCAGCTCACTGTGGCAGAGCCTGTTCATCTTTAGACCCAGTTATCAGCCACCACAGAGGTGTATATTCAAATTCAAAGCCTCTGATGCATTCCTATTTCGGCCACATCAGACTTTTATCTCTGTGCATGGTGAGTTTAAATTACTAGTTTTTCAAATAAAAACACTGCTGAATACAAATGTAAAACGTCAAAGGAAAAGATAGTCATCTATCCATGGTTCCATTTGGTTTTTTGTCTGCTCATTTTCAATTCCATCGGACTTTGGTTGCGAACAAGGATGTTGACATTCACAAAAATGGCTCTAAAATCAGTGACTTATGGAAAGTGATTCAAAAAAAAAAAAGAAAGTGATTCAACTATGACACCTTTTTATGCAAGGTCTTGACATAGAATGTGAATATTCATCAAAGAGCTTTCAATGAAAACTTTTAATTTAATTTCTCTTAAATTACTTTAAGAGAAAAGTAATTTAATGGCACCTTAATATAAAAAGCGCTAATCTGCCTGATTTCTCAATTATGATAATACACATTTTCTCAGGTAAAGAGTATTTACTCTGTTTGCAATTCAGTCATTACAGCAGCAGCCAACACTGGCTAAGATGAGGAAATAAAAATATCCCTCATCCCAGGATGCATGCCATTCAGTATTCATAGACTCAAAAGTACTTCCACTCAGTTTATTTATTTATTTATTTACCCCAAACCTTAACTCTCAAATCAAAGCTTCTTCTTTAAATGAACTTCTCTTGAACCTATACCTAGTTGTAGGAACGAGGAATTGGGAGGGGCTTTCATATTCTGTTATGTTCACCCAAGTTCCCTCCCACTGTGACAATGTAGAATTTCCATTGTGGTCAAAGACGTAGTCTGCAGTCTCAAAGCAATCCAAACGTGGACATTGTTCATGACAGATATCCAATTCAAAGCCTGAATTCCTCTTTAATCTGCACCGCTGCTCTGATACAATTCCAAATTGATTCTAGTCCAATCTTTGGCAAAAAAAAAAAAAAAAAAACTCTGTCCCCACAGTGCAAATATCTCCCATGCTCAATTTAAATTATTCAAATTTACAAAAGGATCTAGTCAAAGCTCAGAAAAAACCCATAACTGACTATGAATATTTTGAAACAGACAAGCTGAACTGAGGATAAAAGATTGACAAATGACTGATTGCTACTGCTTGCTTTAGCAGCACCTTGCCTCAGTTCAGAGGGTCTTTTTCACGTCATTTCCCGGTAAAATTTCACAGCTGGACATTTTTTAACTGGTCTGTGTTGTTTAGATCCTGCTTCAGAGCAGGACAGAAGCATGACCTTGCTTCATCTTCAACCAAATGTACTGTCTGAGTAGGTTGTCATAGTCACCGAGCTTCCTCAGACATGCTGTTATGCAGGTGGCAGGAAGATTATCTTCAGCTTACAATAGATGTGTTTGTAACATTGTTTCTGTTCTAACTATTGTTCTGTCTCAAAGAAACCTCACTATCCTCTCATCCATATAGCTTCACTGTAATCTTTTGCTTAATGGTTGTGGTTTAATCCCCAAAATGACAGGAGCACCTTTACATACACTTGAGTTAGGATTATCTGTGTTTCAATATCCCACTGTATGCTAGGTTTACTTTGGTCATTGTGTATTGTTCAAGGATGTAATAATGCCAGTAAAGAAATTAATGAAATATTTTAAAAGGACAGAAATTTTGAGGGGATTTTGAGAGAAAGAGAATTCTCAAATCGATGTTTTATATACTGCTACACCCCTAGCTATAATATTTGATATGACATTTAAACTCTAACTCAGTTTGCTCGGGCAAAGCTCTAAATTTGTACCACTTTGCAACCAACACATTGCTCTACAGTTTTTACCAGTATTTGGCATTAAGGCAATGCTATGAGATCTTGCTCCTTCAACGCCACAGGAGCACTGAGAGATGTCATTGCGAAAACAGCTTGCATCGGCAGCAACACCAGGCACAGCATATGTCGGCCCTAATGAGAGGTTATACTCCGCAGCAACTGTCAACAAAGCAGTAATCGATTCTCACAGGGGTAAATATCCAATCCCCATAACTTGAGCAAAGAGGGGAGAACAGCAATGGGCTGACATTAAAACATCATCAGCACAGAGGCATGTAGCTTGAAGTCCCTGTCACTAGCAACAACCAGCCTGTCTGCAGCTTCTGGGTGTTTTGCTGAGACCTTTTTATGAGTGACAGAGGGCCTAATGATGACAGCAAAGAGGCAAATGAAAGTGTGAGGAACCAATGTTGTGAAATCTAAAGCTATGGTAGAACAAGAGATATGTTTCATAACTATTTTGTCATGCAAGCTGATTGGGTTTACTTCACTGTGGACTGTCCAAATCAGTTAACTGGACTTTCTGCCGTAAGAAAGATACCAGTGTGGCTCTTATGGGTGGCATTAAAATACAGACTTGACTTGTTTTACAGTTTCATAGAATTGCTTCAGGGTTAGCTTGTTTTGCTTGCTATAACAGCAGGTAAGGAATGCAAACAAAGAAATAAGTACAATAAAATGCAATTTGCATACAGAATTCACTTTTGGAAAGTAGAATTGGCTTTTGGATAATATTAACAAAAACTTGTTTAAAAGAATTATACAGCCCTTTTACTAGGTGTTTCTGCTAAGGAAGCAATTATGATCCTGTCATCAAAGTATAAAAGCTGAAACTAATTCTTCCTGCCCCCTCGAGGTCATCATTCAAATGCTCGACTTGTGTGCAACAAGGCAATCACAGAAAGGGGGAAAGACAGGGTTTGCACAAAACAAAGAAGCTGCAAAGGAGCACTGGTTTTGCAAAGAAAGGTCCAAAGCAACTCGAGTGTAATTGATGTGGCCCTGTTGTTCAGCCCCTGGAAGCTTCTCGAAGGAAAAGCAAACGGGGCATTTCCATTTAGACAACAAACTGCCTTGGAGGATGGCAGCACAAGTGTGAGCTATTTGAGATGTAGATAACAGGTCAGCAGTGCAAGTCTGCCTGCCTGTATCAGCTTACATGTCATACAAGTAACTGTACAGGGTGTCCCTAAAGTCTGGACACATAGGAAATCTCACTAACTATAATGTTTTTGCCTCCACAGATTAAAATGGCTTTGTTGAAAGAAGAAAGAGTCTAAGTGATACTTCTCAGTAGATGTGAAGGATGGACAAGGAAGGCAAAAAACTTACAGTTAATGACATTTCCTGTCTGACTAAAGGCGGCCAGTATTGCAAAAAGGCACAAAAATACACATTTAGGCTTGTGCATTTTAGAAGTCTAGACACAACTGTGAACTCCTGCTGTACAATGACTATATTTTTTGTACACCATGTGCCTTCATTTAAGTACTTACTTGTCAAAAACTCAGTCATATAACTCATCTCCTGAAGACTTATGAAGTTAAGCGAGCACATGCACTCAGGAATATTCTTGGCTGTAATGCTTTGATACTAGTTTTGGCAGCATAGTCGACGCCTTTAGGTAGAGAGAAGCGAGAGAGAGGGAGAAAGAGAGTGAAGAGAGAGATAAAGCGAGTCATTTTACAGGCACAGAACCAGCGGGTATCAGCATCACAAATCCTCTTGGTGTGAAATTCTATGACTGTCACCAGCACAGAAGAGATGAGAGATGGCGGTGCAGATGATAGAGAGGCAGAGAAAATGACATGGATAGAGGCTTCGGGCTTCCTTATGGCCAATAATGTCACGGATCACAGCTAGGACTGATATGCATATGTGTGACAGCTGAATCAAAGAGACAAGAGGTCCTCACAGGTCTGAAACTTTTGCAAAAATGAATGGCTAACTGCTTTTGTGTCAACTCAAAATGACATCAAAACAACAAATATGTCAACCACCACTGACTAATTAAGGCAAAATACCATTACCTCCCATAAAGAAAATGTTTAACATAAACAAGATAACTGAGAAGATAATGAGGAAAAACAAAATGACAGTTAGGCTGATTCTCTGGTCCCAGTTATGTACATGGAACTGAGTGTACCTTTGAAGACCTATTGTTACGTCCTCCACCTCTGACACCAGATAATGGCAGGCTTTCTCTCTTCCCCCTTCCTTCTTCTCTCTCCAGGTGGCCGTGAGCATGGTGTGTGGTATGTGGGCACATGCTACCAATCTGTGATCGTCTGAGGAGTCTCACGAGCAGGTGGAAGTGATTACTGCAACTACTTTTCTCCTCCATAAAAGACAGACGCAGACCACTAATCCACGCCGAACTGTTGAACGACCTCAGTCAGTTACTGATCCATGTTCCGTCTAGCTCCCTTGTGTTTGCCCCGTGCTAACCGTTGTTTCTTGTATTCTAGTTCTGGATTCCCCACCTGCTTGGCCATCCCTCACCTGGATTCTCCACCTGTTCTCCCTCGTCAGCTTACACCGACAGTGATCACCACCGGATTCAGCCCCTGCCTCGTGTCTGCCACCGGCCATGCCACACATCACCTCTGCCTGCCTCGTACCTCCACACTTCCCCTCTCCTCTGTAGTCGGCTAAGTCCCCGCTCACTCTCAGTCCAGTCATAGTTACTTGTGTAGATTAGTGATTGTGTTGTTTTCTAGTGTAATTCTAGTATTCTGTTCCACCGTTTTGGTAGTTATATTCCAGTCATTAGTTTTTTGTTTGTAACTTTCTTAGCTTAGTAGTACCTAGTCTTGGTTAGTTCCTTTCTTTTGCTTTTTTCCTGACTACAGTCTGGTGTTCCGTTTGGCGCCACCTGTCCACAGGGGTCTCTGTCAGTTTCGGTTGCGGCAACTGCTTTCAGTCCCGGGGTTTTCTAGTAATACAACCTGTTGCAGTTTTTCTGGAAGTTTGTAAATAAATGCTATTTTGCTCCAAATGCCTGTCTGCTGTGTCTCTGTTGTCTTGCGCTTGAGTCTCTGAATCGGCATCTTAACACCTATACCCATACACATTGGATTCCTCATCTATTGTTGTTTTACTGTAATATGCAAACCCATAAGTCTGCCATCATTCATGATTAGGCAGCTTTCTAATGCAGGAACACAGTGCATGCACAAGGTGGAGGGAGTTGTCAGAAGTGTATACAGGAAGGACCACATAATCAGCCTGTTCAGCCTTCTGCTTCCACTGCAGTGTAGGATTCTACAGCCCTACAGTACTTACTGGATGCAACTCTAGTGTTATGAGCATAAAGGAAACAGAACAATCAAAGATTGTTTTGTTAGCCTATATGGAGAATTTTACAATGTTGATGGCAATGCTTAAGAGGAGGAGATTGAGACAGCAGAAGAATTGGTACTTGTTGGCCAATCCGAGTTTAACCAATCAGTTCTGTAAGTTCAAGCAGTCAGTGCTGAGATGCACATAGCAGTTTTTCAGGCCTCAGAAGTACATACCCTGTGGTAATCTTTTCGATCTGAAAGCAGCTGTAAAAGAGGCTTCCAAGGGTGGTTCAAGGTTTGGGCGGCCCTTCAACAGCCTGGAGGTTACTGCAGTGGAAACAACCTATTCTTACATTTTAAACTATGTATGTCACACTTGCATTACTTTAAAAATTATCAACCAATCAAACACAAGTGTGTAGTAATTCAATTTAGGCAGCTAGTGAAACCCCGCAACCAGGTGAAAAAAGTGCAGTGGAGCTAACTGAACACAGAAAAGGTGTTCTTTTCTACTATACCTTAGTGACTGGTTTGAGAGGGAAAAAGTGTTTGGTCTCCATTAATGGAGGCAGTGAATGCTGCCTCCCCTGAGGTGTGCAATGTGGCTGAAGAAAGAAAAAAGTAGTTTGATATATCACAATGACAAAAACAGGGAAGGCAAAAACAGGTGGAGGACAGGGAAAAGCTGAGCTATGAGGCAAAGATGAGAGGACTGCAGCAATTACTGAAGAAACAGCCCAATTATGTGAAATCCCTCCAAGGAATGAGGGTGACAGTGATGCGATGTCTATCCAGGATGAACTTTCACGGAGCAGTAATTCTCATTTTTCTAAAATCTCCATCTTAGGGCTATTTTAGGCTACAAGAAAGTTTAAAATGCTACTGAAGCTTGTAGGAATAACCAGCCTTTTATTTCCACCGTAGACTAGGATAACCTGGTCTCCACATACATAGCTGAACATCAATACTTTTCTAGGACCAATAACAATGTGTCTGAAGCATCAAAATGTTTAAAAAAAATGTTGTTTAGAAAACTGGCGTTAAATGTACGACTCATAATCTTATTTATGTCTGATAGTTCAAATTAAAATTTTAAATGATATCCAGCAGGAAATAATCAAAACATGTGTGGTTGTAGAGAACATTACTAGTAAAGTTGAGCATACAAATAATAAACTATATGCAAATCATCTGAATTAGCTCACTACACCAACAAAAAATCAAGTATGGAGTGTGGCATCAGCTTTGCATGAATGCTAGTAATTGAAATCGTTTTCTTTTCACAAAAGTTACAAATAAATTGTTGATATTCCTTGTATTTGTTGAAGCTGTCTCTGGTAATTGATTATACCCCTAAAAACTGAATCTGAATGTCTACACCTCTACAATGTGTAACGAAGTCTGTCAAGTCTTGGCCTCTATCTCCACCCGCCCCTTTGCCACTCGCTGCACCTCGAGCACACCAGCTCACCTGCAAGTCTGCTCAAACACAATAGCAAGCTGTAACAGGAGTATTTCAGTCACACATTTTCAAACCAGACACTGATTTTGAAGACTAATAAGGATACAGAGAGCCCCACCCTGCAAGTTGTTCCAGTTGGTTCCTTAAAATGGTTAAAAGTTAAACTCTGGCTCTCTGAACTCGGTTTTTGAGACTGCCATTGGTACTTTAAGGTGGTAAGACTCAGCCATGTTGTTGTCTGCCAGTGTCAGTTTCAGTTTTCATGATGTGTCTTGAAGCACCAAAACGCATCATATGGGCAAGTTAACAAGGTAAAAAACTTCATTCTGTCTTTATATTTAACTTAATATAAAAATCCTCCCAAAATGCAATGCAACTGTGACCAAACAGAAAAAATCCTAGTCACTTTCCATTCTAGGAAGTCAACTGGGCTACACTGACTATGCTGCACCACTAGATCTATGAATAGTATCATGGCTGCCCATCTTGCTACACTAGAGCAGCATCAATTACCCATCAATTGCACATAAGTGCTGCAAATTCAAGTGCATTTCCTTATCTTTGGAGTATTTTTCTCCTTTTGATTTCACAAAATTTACTATAAATCAAGAATCACTGTGCTTTTGTATCTTGCATGTGTTGTTTCCTCCCAATGTCAAATCAAACAGCAATATTAAAAAAGAAAGCAAAGTCAAGCAGGAGCGAATTGTACTTGTGTGCTGTTGATCCAGTTATGTAGCAGTTAATGATAAAAGTGAGAATGTTTAAGAAAATGTTTACTACAACATTAAGATTTTTTTTTTTACCAATTCAGTTGCTTAAGTGGAGACAGTGATGACTCAGTAAGTCAAAATTGAAGAAAATGGAAATTTTAGCAAAAGAAACTCCTGGCATTAATTTTTGGAATGTCAGCTTAGATCAAAGGCTTTTTTTAAATCTGATCACAATGCTAGCAAAAATGTTGGAGCAGGTCTTCAGAGTCACCAAGTAACATCTGTGAATGTTTGTATTATATTTTGTTCTATTCTAAAAGTAGTTGTCCAAATGGACAACTTTGGACCAAACTGATCTTTGTCAGGTCCTACAGCAACCAGAGCAAACATTTACAATTCTATTTTAGATTTGAATCAAGAGACCACCAACAAGGCTGAAAAATTAAGCAAACAGTATCTCGAATGGCCAACTGAGGCTGGCTCTAACAGCAAGTCAGTCCCCACAATCACACTTTCCAAAAGTTTTGGTCCCTACAGGGTGTCCCTAAAGTCTGGACACATAGGAATTCCCATTAACTATATATATTTTTTTGCCTCCACAGATTAAATATGGCTTTGTTGAAAGAAGAAAGAGGTGAACTTGTATTTCTCAGTGGACGTGAGGGATGGACATATTGAAAGATAGGGTTAGGGAAGTGATTTTTTGGGGCTAGTACGAATTTTAGCCATGACCAACTCTTTAGTTTCAGGTGATACATTTGGTCATCCAGAACAGGGTTTGTCCATGATGTTGCCCATTTCTTTAAACTTAAGGTTAAACCACCTTCGCCACCGTGGAAAATCCAAGTGGAAACTTTCTTGGATGACATGCATTAAATTCATCTGCTATCTTTCGATATGTCCATCCTTCACGTCCACTGAGAAATACCAGTTCAACTCTTTCTTCCACAAAGCCATATTTAATCTGCAGAGGCAAAAAAATTACTTTAGGGACTTTAGCGACACCCTGTATAGGTTATTTCCCTGTTCATGAGAACTGTTTGGGAGGTGAATTTCTACAAGGGCTTAAAGTTTAGCATAACAAAGCAAGTGGCCACTTTGAAACATGGGTGCCATCACAGGACAGTGCATGGCCCAGAGATATTTACATGGACCGCCTTAGTTCCACTCATGCTTTGCCCACTCAGGACTTAGTATTTTCTTACTACCAAGATGGTAACAGTCTGAGCCACCACGCTGACCTTCAAAACCGCCGTTCAGGACGGGTGACGTGATAGTTTGTTCACATTTATATACAGTCACTGATTTGATTCCAAGTATTTATGTGAGAACACTGGTATTACCTTGAAGACACAAACATACTCTTTATGTCTGTGTTCAATATGGGGAAGAGAGAAAATGACAATTGATAATAGCTTTAAACTGAGTTGGAAGTAACAGGTGAAGTTAGAAATGGCCTAAGGTGCTCAACGCAGATGAGAGGTCAGCTCCGATTTAAATGTGTTCTAGCGAGTGGATCACAGCCAAGGCTGGTCTGAGGAAGATGAGAAATTAACAAGATCAAAGAATGGTGCCGTAACTCATATTTTCCCTAAAGCAAACTTGCTACAGTGCCAGTCGAACTACTGTCAGCATCATCACCAACTTCAGCTTCCATAATATATATTTGCACACTGAAAACATCCTAGTAAGAATCACTTTCACATCCTTTTCCCAGAGCTCCTTGATTTTATCCTCCATGCCTCTAATGTTTGCAGTTTTGTCTCTGAGTCCAACAAACATTCTACAACATCCCCAGCTTTGACAACAACACATCTCAGTGCTCACAAGGTAAAGACTGAGTTTGTCACCCAGGTTTTAGTCTCCTGACACTTTGTAAATCCTGTCTGAAATGCCTCAGAGACAAACTGTGGGCACTGTCTGAATGCTGGAGATGCATCACAATATGGGAGGAATACAAGAAATATACAAAAATGAAAGAAAATAGAGGAACACTGCCAGAATTCAGATTCAAAAAGGTAAAGATGCAATTGGCATGTCAAAGCCTGGAACAACAAAATACAAGGCAGACAGAATTTCTTTCTTTCCACTCTGTCTCAACATGCACACACACACACACACACACACATACACACACACACACACACACACACACACACACACACACACACACACACACACACACACACACACACACACACACACACACACACACACACACACACACACACACACACACACACACACACACACACACACAGGCAGTAAAGACTCCAGGGAGAGCTGATAGCGGAATTATAGGGACAAGCTCTGTGTGTGTATGTGTGTGTGTGTGTGTGTGTGTGTGTGTGTGTGTGTGTGTGTGTGTGTGTGTGTGTGTGTGTGTGTGTGTGTGTGTGTGTGTGTGTGTGTGTGTTTGGGAACCTGTGAGTGTTTGCGTTGGAGGGAAAAGAGGGAGTGATGGAAAGAGAAATGAGATGGGTTGGAAAAAGAGCAGTCAAAGAACAGTCAAGTAACAAGTCAATACACACAACACACAGTATAAATAAGCCATGCACACATACATACACACCTAAAGCCTTCTCAAGGCTCTCATCTATCCCTGCTGTCACCTCAGCAGTAGCTCTTGTGGCCCTTGAATTCCCTCGATCACACACACACACACACACACACACACACACACACAGTCTATAGCTGTGTTTTACAGGGTGTGCCACTCTACTATGTAAAGCTGTTAAGCAGCAGCTGCTCTGCTAGATGTTTGGTCCCCTTGGAGCTGAAATATTGATCAGTTCTCAGGCAAGGCAGTGCAGTCTGCGCCCCCACCGTCCCCATGTATAATTGAAGTGTATATCTCTTAGTGCGGAATGCCAGTTGGGAGAAGGAATTAAGCACTGAGGTAAGCTGAAGGCCTGTCTCCGCTGCCATAGTAGCTCCTTTGTCCATCAATCATATGGCTTTTCACACAGGCAGTTTTCATAGGCTTGCTACTTTTACTTGAGGAAGTGCCATGCCTTGTAAAAGAAAACACAGAATGGAAGACAGGATGTAATGAGACTTCATATAGGCATATGTTTTACAGCATACAACCATGCATCTGAGCACTTAGCAACACAAGGCTCCTTTAGGCCATTTGGGGCCAGTGAACATTAATACAGGAGCACAATTCAATATATGTCTGGTGTAGCTATATTTAAAGTTCTCACCAGATGTCAAGAACATGACAGTCCATCTGTCAATAATTTGCCTTTCTTGATCTGTCTGTGGAATTCATTCCTGAGCCATTTTATTTCTTCTGAATACATCTACAAAAACAGGTGAAAGGCAAACAGGAAAATATTCTTCTGAACAGAAAAGATTATTTTCACCCATGGAAGAATATATATTTGTTATTTTCACTAATAATGTATGTCAAGCTGTCTACAGTATTAATAGTGGGAAAAATATAAAATATTTACCCTTACCCTTTTAAGATTAATGATAAATCTAGTATCCATACTTTCTGTAAATAAAAGGTCTAAACCTTCCAATATATTTTCTACACTGGTGCAAATCTTTACAATTTCTTGTAAATGCTTACTCATGTTCATGATAAACAAGATATAAATTAGAATCACTATATACACACAGAGAGACAATTTCACAGGCAAGCTGTGATTGCCAGTCCTGATGAAATGATCATAGCAGTAAAATGTTGAATGGAGTGGAGACTTCCAAGGACTGACTGTGGCATCTACTCAGCGAATCACACAAGTATGAAAAACACCATATTAGCAAAGTAAATATAACTGTGCATGATACACATTGTGAGCTCCTTAACAGACTTTAAAGTGTCAGTACATCCTTAGATCCTGTGTATAGTAATATTACCTGCTGTTTCTCAGCTAATGGCAAACTTACAAACCAAGTGTGATTCATTTAATGTCAAATAAAACTAAAAACATACACAGTGTGGCAATGATGACAGCTATCAGTAATTTAATTAATTTAATTTTGTGTGTTTAACCCATGCCACTAACTTGTCTAATATCTATGTACTTGACAGAGCACTTCTTATTCAAACACATTTAAGCAGCAGCAAAATATCTCGAAAGAAATGCGTTACTTTCTTGAGATATCAACATGCAAAGAACAGGGCCAAGTCTTAATTTAATCAAACCTCCCCTGTTAAGGCAGTTACATAAATCTATGACAACACGTTGAAGAGCCCATGGGCTACAAAGTGTAAGCCAAGCATACAAAATAATAGGTGATAATTGCAACACTGGAGCAAACACCACCCACACAGTTGCACACTCATTTAGTAATCCAAATAAAAGGTTCATTTGATAAAAAAAAAAATAATACCATGCCAAATTGATTAAAAGGAAGAAGAAGTAGTGTGTCCATAGTGTTTTCTAAAATACTGTGATAGTGGCAGTGAGTGCATTTTTAGCTATGCTCGCAGCAAAACTTCAGAAATGGCAATGTCAGTTTGTCATTTGGTCATACTACTATGGCCCATATTGAAATCTAACAACAACAATTAGATGGATCACCATGGAATTCTGTACAGATATTCACTTCCCAGAGGATGACTCTTAATGGCTTTGGTTATTAACTCATCTAATAAGGGTCTGACTACAGAGCAAAAGCACCAAAGGTGTGTCATTTAATGCAGCTTTTTCATTTCAGCAATTTTTAGATTATTTAGACATGTTTAGTTAAATGCATTGATTTACAGGCATCACAGTATTTTTTCCTCCATAAGAATAATGAAACAAAAATGTTTTTTGTAAAACAGTAGTTGTGTAATAGTGTAAGGCTGTTGTTAAGATCATGTTGGCAGCAGTATAGAATAGCCTCTCTGCTGTAATACTAGTAGCAGGGAAAATAAACGATATCCAACATGCTGTACAAGCGTAGCTCTTTAAAACAGACTGTATGGATCAATATATTTACTTTGTCCCATCAGAGTCGCAGTGTATACTTTTCAGTGCACTTTATTACCTTTAGTGGGCCAGTAACAGAGTACAAAGTATTCACAAAATACAAAGTATGTGCATTCTGGATTGTGTCCTCCCACTGGAGGGTCAGTATTTTTGTTCCTTCAATATGATGTCATTAACTAACTACATTACAAACGGCAATTTTTGGCATGAGTGGATAGATTCAGAATTGCAAAAAGATTAGTCATAAAGTAAAGCATTGATTTTTGCGTGAATCAATGCTTTACTTTATGATCAGATACTTACAAAGCTAATGACATCAGCTGCATCCATAGTTAAGGCTTAGTGATAATTACCAATTGAGAGGGTAAGCACAGACAGACTTTCTTTTATCAAAAGTCAAAATCACAGATTTTTCTGATCTGCTTTAGCTACTGTAAGATGCTGTACCTGGTAGCATATGCAGCTAGAGAGCAAGACCACTGTCAGTCATAAATATTTTGTTCACACGTACTCTGCAATGAAATAAATCTAATCAGACAAAGCACCTGTGTGGGCGCAAGTGCAAGGCCTTTAACACAAATTTCAAACTGTACTTAGTAATTGCATAATAGAAATACTGCCACTATTTCTATTATTGAACTGCTAATTACTGCTGCAGGCATTAAGAATGACGCCAAGGATTGGTCTTAGACTGGCGCAGCCACTGATGTGATAGAACTGAAATGCTGCTCAGTCTGTCAATCAGTATTTGAACACCATTAATTCAGTGTTTTAAGGTCAGGCTTTCGCCTACAATTTGATTAACTTTTTCTTCCATATGGCCATCTGTTAACCAGTGTGACTACACTTTAAATTGTAGTTATTGCAAACAGGGTAAAATGTGTGGGTTAAAAGAGTATAACTTTACAAAAGTGAATGCATGCAGCAAATGCTAAGCGGGTGCAACAACTGTTGCTTTCACTATTTATCGCTTTCAGAATATGCAGCTCTTTCATTAACACAACTACAGATGAGTCAATTAATATAAAATATAGATGTATAAAATGCAGTACAGATATGTCTTCCTGTAGTCTCACTCAGCAGATATATGTAGACTACTGTAAAAAAAATTGCCATGATCGCCGCACATTTGATGCTGCGGTCCTCATCTCTTCTGCTATCTGTGTGTTTTGGTCTAAAAAAATCCCCTTCACTACAGGAGACCACAGCAACTTCTAAGCAGCATCCTGCATGCCAAAAATGGCAAGTTTTACAGAGGATTTGGGGCCATGCTAGAAGGTACCCCTCTTTGCATGCAAGATTTTCAATTCAATTCTATTTTATTTATATAGCACCATTTACAATTGAGATTGTCTCAAGACGCTTTACAGAACCCATATGCCTGAACCCCCAGAGAAAGCCCTGGGGCAACAGAGGCAAGAAAAAAACTCCCTTTTAACGGGAAGAAACCTTGAGCAGAACCCGGCTCATATGGGAGAACCCATCTAAATCCATCTTGCTTTCCAACAAAATAATTCCCCCAACAATATTTTGCAAGGCAAGTGTGGCTGTAGAAGGACAATGAAGTGCACCCAGACCGTTCTCTACCATGGACACCGCGCTGTGGAAATGGGTCTAGTCTATCCATCCATCCTATACCCACTTTATCCTATAGAGGGTCACAGGGAGCTGGAGTCTGCCCCAGCTGACATTGGCTGAGACACAGGATACACCCTGGACAGGACATCAGTTCATCACGGGGCTGAAGCAGACAGACAGGCAACAAAGCATGTTCACATTCACACCTACAGCTAAATTAGAATCACCAATTAATCTACCATGCATGTCTACGGACTATGAGGGGAAAGCTGGATCACCCGGAGAGAATCCACTAAGGCACAGGAAGAACATGCAAACTCCACACAACAAGACCCTGTTAACAAGCAAGTTAAAACCCAGAACCTTTTAACTGTAAGGCAACGGAGCTAAACGTATTTTGTGAGTTATTTAAATACGACGTTTCATTGCAAAAGTTCATGATTCCTGCCTGTATGCCTACGAATATTCAGAGCCAATATCTACACATGAAACAGGAGTTGGGTTCTAAGGGTTATCACAGAGCTACTTAGCATACAAATAGAACAGAATAGAGCAACTCCACTGAAAAACATTGAGTACTAGCTATCTGAATACAAGCGTGTAAGCTCTGACATGGTTACAAGCAGAATCATCAGGATATGCTGTTCATAATGTGGAAAACCATCAGAGAAGCAGCATACTTCCAAACAAGTAAAACGAAATGTTGCAAGTTAAATCAGTGAACTCATTCCATTACAAATGTTTGCTTGTGTTCAGCCTAAGACAAATCAACAGGATGAACATACTTTACTCTGTAATGGATACTCTTTTCTCATGGATAGACATAAAAAGTTGAGATGAGAGTTTGTTAATGTCACCTTTCCCTAAACACAGGGGCACAGCTTTTTCCTGTGTGACAGCTGAAGGTCTATGTTTGAATAGTTGCATCATATGTGCAATCACACATGGTAGACTGCAAAAAACAGACTATGGCACACAACAACTAATACACCAGACTTCAAAGGGAAGTTTTTCGCCAGCAGAGCCAGCCTTTCTGGAGTATGTTTCTGCTTCTAAAAAGCAAGGCAAAAATGGGAAGGGTGGAGGTTTTAACTGTAGCTTCGTTAAAGCACTGACAGATTAAATTTGGCAGCCTATTGTATGTTTGAAGAGAAGAGAAACTTGTGCTTTACAGGATGAATGTGACGACTGCCGTGTATTCATTACTCCCAGCCAAAGTTTGAACCACATGGGATTCTTCACTTTGAAACCAGTTTGTTCTTTAGAGAACAACTGCTCAAGAAACAAAAGTGGAGGAATTGCGAGACTGATGTTCAAATATTTCCCCACTGGTGAAGCACTGTGTTCTTCTTCTTTTTGCTTTTTGAAGTCACATAATAAGACTGTGTGTGTGCATGTTGGCTCGTATGCTGGTGAAATACATTTTAATCATGCTGTTGGGATCAAAGACATAACGATCCATCCTGCTGTGGGAGTTCTGTATTTTTTTTAAGGGGTAAGCCTAAAGGTTAGGTTTAGACATACGATTAAGGCTATTAGAAGGAACAAGGAATAAAGGATGAAAAACAAAGTATGCATGTGTATGGTGCTCCCAGTTTATTTCGTGCACTGCCAAACAGCATTTGGGGATCTAGAAAAACAGAGGTTGGACGGACAGGAACAAAGCTTGGCCTTTTCTCCCAAGTCCAGCTGTCGGCCTGATAATGTTGCACATATGAGAAGAAACCACTGGCTCCCTGTGAAAGCAGGGAGTTCAAATGGAGTGATCACAGTGAGAGACAATGCAGAAAGATGCACATTTCTCTCTGCCTCCTCCATCCTTCACTTCTCTATCTGTGTATCTGTAGCACAACATTGCCCTCTACTGACGGCAGTGTTCACTGAAAGGTGAGCTACCCTGAAGAACTGGCAAACACTATGAGTCATGTTTTGAGAAAACTGGCAACTGGTGAGAAAGTGCTAACGTAATCTGGGCAATTTAGGACATACTGAGCTGCACCAGTACAAAATGCTATGAAAAAAAGTCATTAGCCCACAGGCAGTGCCCTTGCTTAACAGAGGCTAAAAGCACTTGCACAGAAATCAGTGACATCACAACATGGCCTTATTTTCACCAGTACCAGAAATGTAGGAAAAAAGTTAACAATGAAAACATTTGTTGTGATTCTAAAGTAAAAGGCAGAACTTTTGCTATTTGATGTATTCTATTTTCTGCATTCCATATATAAAAGCCATTTCAAAAGATTCGAAAGCAATTGCAGTATTGACAAGCCCATCAAACTGTCATGAAGACAGCACTCTAGTTTCAAAATAAAAGCCTAATAAGTCTGACTTGACAGAAAAACAACTCAACGCAAAGCCGGTGACAAAAAAAAGCAACATCATCATGTTAAGACGTCATGCCTCTGCTGGCAAAGAAAGAGTTGCAGAGACTAAGAAAGAAAACAGATTCAGTAAGAGCTCCTTCTTTCTCCCTTTAATCACTGTGCATCTTTGCTTTTCACCAGATATTAAAACCAATCCATCATGGCTGACTGGGAGGGGTGCTGGTGGCTTGCAATATTTACCGTGCTCCTGTAACTTAGAAGAGAAACCCCCCTCTGACATTATTTGGATATCAAACAGCAATTTGCCAGTCATAAACACCAGCATGAATGTGAGTGCATCGGGCCAAATCCAATAAAAAAGCTGGTGCAGCTCTTGCGGCATGACACAGAGAAGGCCAGGCCCACTTTATCATCCTGATAGGATATGATGTAGTTTATATTATTACCCTGGATGGATAATGGGATTTGGATGCTTATTGGGATACCAAGTGGGTTTTTATACAGCCTATGAGTATTATGGTGGATCAAAGTAAGGCCATACACTGTGAGAGATTGTTCGATCAAAAGGACATCAAGCAGAGGAAAGGGGAGAAAACAGATGGTGACAAAACTGGAAATCAAAATGTGCCATAGCTGTGACTCATTGGTGCCTCCGTTGAAAGACTTATGCAACACTCTGCATTTACCAGCCAGCTACAGCTCACAATATTCTTTCCATTAGAAAGGTTTCGCAAAACATCTTGCACAGCAGCACACACTGTAGGTAGATGAGGCATCTTCAAAACTGGAAGCTGCTGCAGAACTCCACATTGCACAGATGCGATCATAAAACAGTGGGAGACTGGCCTCCAACCAGGATGTACAGAGATCCTCAGACGTTTGATTGAGCGAGAACACAGACATCCAGCTGCTCCCCAGATATCTGCTCAAAAATAACAAAATGGCTTGGAAAAGATGGCAAACATGATGCTGGGAGACAAATCTTCAAGGGATAAGACTACATAAGGGTGCATTTTGTAGTTCACATTTGATGGCCTTTTCACAAGAAACTCTCTGTAGGTAATGCAGTATTGCTTCATTAGGTGTCAAAACACTGCCATCAACACTGCTATTCTGCACTGGACCAGCTTTTGATTCCAGAGAAATAGGCAACATCTGAGAGGGCGTAAGTATTTGCTGCTGAACGTTCTCCCAAACTAAAGAGAGGATCCAAAATTTGCAAATGAAAGGTGGCATACATGAAAAAGTAAGCGCCTTACTTTTCCTTCCTCCCTTCAGGCACAGGCACAATGTAGTGCTTCAGGCGTTAAGTACAGCACTGTGCAGGTGGGTTCTTCCAAACATCTTGGAGAGCTTGCCACAATTCGGCTGAGAAAGAATTTAGACTGTGCCACTTGCTTCTGTCTCTTTGTGTAATGAGAACAGGGCTCTGTGGGGGTTGTAACATACATTCAGAACTCTGAATGTTTGGCTTCATGTGCTATGGAATGAATTTGGGACGGATAAATCGCTCGCCTGAAGGTACTGCATGATGAAAAAGAATCGAAACGTCTGAAGAACCTGAAACAGTATTGTATATCGTAGTTAGTTGTGGCTATTGACTATCACAAAGAAAATGAGCAACAATTCTTGTTGTAATGAACCAGCTCAAAAAGTATATTTGTAATGTTTTGCTGACATATAATGACTCTCTACAGTCAGTCATTTTAAAGCTCAGAACTCACTGCTTGCATTTACTATGTAAAAGCAAAGTGTGACTTAAAACTTCCTTTAATTGTTGTGAGGTCTGTTTGGCTACCACTTTAGTTGGTGTCTTGGCCTTCTGACCACAAATATGTAACCAACACTACTAAAAATTATAAAAAGTTGCACTGAAATGTCTGGTCAATGTCACAATTTGTAAATGACCAGATTGTTCCTGGATCCACTGTAAAGTTGCTATATTTAACACTGAATTATGTAAGTTCTTATACAGTTGCTTGTGTTTCCACAGCTCTAAATATTTGAAAAGCTTGTCTTCTTTTGTCAAACAAATGAAAGCATCGTGTTGAAAACCACATGTATATTTTTCAAAGCTTGTAAAAACAATCATTGTTTTAATATGACTACCAAAACGTACGTATTGTATTAGCATTTAAAGAAAACTAAAACACCACACCATCCAAAAACTGGATAGAGGGAAGACATCATATGAAAGACAAGAAACAAATTTAAAATCTAATATGGCATCCATTCCATTCCCAATCAAAACATGTGGTTGTGCTTGCAAACTAATCTTCATACATTTGTGTAATATGTGTGACCACAGCCACTACAGTCATACATCATTTCAAACCCAGTGTTAAAGTAGCAAGCAAGATTAAATAGCTGAATGGAAGACAAATCTACTGGCAAACTGAACAGCAACAAAGAGCACATCATGATTTTATAATAGCGCCTGTTTCTGTTTCTGCCTTTTGCACAAAAAAATCCATTGCCATATGTTACTGAACTAAAATGAATTGCAGTATCCACGCAGCACACAATCTTTCATAGCACACATCTAACATTTAAAATTGGAAGGCATGTGTAATGAGATGTTTCTAAATCGCTGGTTTGCAGATTCATCTCTGCCTTTACTTCTGTTTTAATTCATAAACCCTCTTGATTAGAGCAGTAGCTTAAAATTGAGGAGTAAAACAAATTTCTCAAAATTCCAGCAGTATCTTGCTGTGCGTCTTTAGCCTAAACAACAACAACATCATTACTTGTTAAAATATCTGTGTGGACCATAAGTTTGGCAAACTAAATCTCATATCGTTGCACCTGACAAGAAAAGTTCTGTGCTACACAGTGACTTGCAAATAGCTGCTGGTAGCCCATCGGCTTTACTTGCAGTACAGGAAACAAGTCACCAAAGCAGCATGGACATAGCCCAGAGGATGTCCATCTAAACAAAAGAGAAATTCTTTTCAATTGAATGGATACTGTGAAGATAGTCTGACTACCGGCACATTTCAATATCGCTACTGTAAATTTTATCTTTTGTATCTCAAGTCAGTCATTGCCATGGTATTCTCTTTCACATTTTCAATAAGTAATTGGAAATTTCATCATCAAAGCACATCTTTCAAAGACTACACCACACAGCCTGACCTCACATAATTGTTTCTTTCTTCACTATGTCTAATGATGATTACAGACAGAAAAAAAGATTCAGGCAGCAATGGTTGGAAAAAGAATAGAAATTAAAACATTGCAGCAAACTAAGATAGTACACCTTAAACCCCAACTATGACACACACACATGAACTCACATGTTTAAGATACAGTATGATAACAATCCCAAGTCAGTAAAACAGTAAGTCTTAACTATTGTAAAGCAGAAATAAAACCACTCCCACAGGGAGCATGGTAATTTAAAATGAATACTAGGGTAAGTTCACATAATTGTGCCATATTTATTACAAAACCCTAAAGGACTGAGGTGCTTATGACTGGAGTTTAATGTTCATCATTATAATGTAGAGAAAAAGAAATACTGCTCTCAGCAATAGAAAGAGAAGATATACACTGATCAGGCAAAACATTGTGACCACCTGCCTAATATTGTGTTGGTCCCTCTTTTGCTGCCAAAACAGCCCTGACTCATCGAGGCATGGACTCCACTAGACCCCTGAAGGTGTGCTGTGGTATCTGGCACCAAGGTGTTAGCAGCAGATCCTTTAAGTCCTGGAAGTTGCACAGTGGGGCTTCCGTGGATCTGATTTTTTGTCCAGCCCATCCCACAGATGTTCTATTGGACAGAGAACTGGGGAATTGACAAGTCAACACCTCAGTCTTGTGCTCCTCAAACCATTCCTGAACCATTTTTGCTTTGTGGCATGGTGCATTTGTCCTGCTAAAAGAGAGCATCACATTGCCGCCGCCGGCTTGCTTTCTTCCCATAGTGCATCCTGGTGTCATGTTCCTCAGGTAAGCGACGCACATACACCCCATCATCCACGTTAAGTAAGAGAAAACATGATTCATCAGACCAGGCCACCTTCTTCCATTGTTCCATGGTCCAGTTCTGATGCTCACTCTTGGTGCTTTCGGCAGTACACGGGTCAGCATGGGCACCCTGACTGGTCTGCAGCTATGCAGCCCCATATGCAACAAACTGTTATGCACTGTGTATATTGACACGTTTCTATCAGAACCAGCATTAATTTCTTCAGCAATATTAGCAACAGTAGCTCGTCTGTCGGATCCAAACACATGGGCCAGCTTTCTCGTGCATCTGTGAGTCTTGGCTGCTCATGACCCTGTCGTCGGTTCACCACTGTTCCTTTCTTGGACCACTTTTGATAGATACTGACCACTGCAGAACAGGAACACCCTACAATAGCTGCAGTTTTGGAGATGTTCTGACCCAGTCGTCTAAACATCACACTTTGGTCTTTGTCAAACTCCCTCAAATCCGTATGCCTGCCTATTTTTCCTGCTTCTAACACATCAACTTTGAGGACAAAATGTTCACTTGCTGTCTAATACAGTGGTCGAAAAATGTTTTCGGACCCCCCATGCATTTGTGAAATATTGCATTAGGAATCACTCTTAGGTCTTCAAGTGCAATTTCTTTTAGTACAGTCACAGCCAAAATACTAAACAATTCCTGAAAAAAAAAGGCATTAAAAACTTAAAATTGACTGGTTCTACAAAAATACACAAGAAATTTTGAGTATTGGGTCATTTTGGTACCAGTGATCCACTAATGAAGGTCATGCTTTTTATTAAAAGACACAATTTTTGTTGCTGTGCTTCTTGTCTATATAAAGTCAGCACATTTGAAAGTTCTTCAGAGACAATAATGGCTCTCTCATTCTCAGCCAGGAAGGGTACAGCTGCAGACAGATAGTCAGGAAGTGCAGATGCAGTCCTTCAGCGGTGGGATACACTCCGCAGAAATACAGAAGAACCAGCAGCTTGGAAGACAAATCAAGATCTGGGCGTCCAAGGGTGTCTTCAGCAAGAAATGACTGCATCCTGATCCGCATGTGCAGGGAAAACTGCCAAATGACATCACAGGAGCTTCAGCAGCAGTAGTCAAACCAAACTGGTGTCCAGTGTTCCACCCACACTGTACATGGCCAACTTTTAGATTGTGACTTAAGGTCCTACAAGGCTGTCAAGAAGCCCCTGATCAATGAGAGACAGAGGTTAGCCTGGCATCGTTGGGCCCAAGCACACAAGAACTTTAGAGTCAGGAAATGGAAGAAGACTCTGTGGTCAGATGAGTCCAATTTCCAGCTTTTTCTTCCTCCTGCTAATATGAGGGTACGCAGAAGGTCAGGTGAAGCATTATCTCAAGCATGTACAGTACCTACTGTCAAGCAAGAATTTAGAAAAATTAAAAGCAGAAATTCAAGAAGAATGGGACAAGATTGCCCCTCAACAGTGTGAAAGGTCCGTTGGGAACATGCCAGCCAGGATTAGAGCTCTACTGCATGCTAATGCCAGGACTACTAAATATTAATTTGATGACGTGATGGTTTATTTATTTTTTGTTCACTTTTTAACACATTCTCTGTTATTTGTTGGCCTTGATACTGACAATGTTGAGAACTGACATATTGAAACTGTCAAGAATTTTGCTTTGTTATTTTTTCTTGTAAACAAACCAAAAAAACAACAATTGTATTTGTTTGTGTCTGTCTAATGCAGCCACACTTTTTGAAATGCAAAAAAGATTTTTCCACAAATATTTCATGATAATATTTGACATTGTGTAAAATTTTAAGGATGCTAAAAAAAATTTTTCCACTACTGTATATCCTACCCAGTAACAGGTGCCATGATGAAGAGATAATCAGTGTTATTCGCTTCACTTGTCAGTGGTCATAATGTTATGCCTGATCTGTGTAGTATAAAACCGAAGTAGGACCCCTTTGTTCAATATCCCTTCATTATCAGTTTTTTCAAAATGTTATCAACCTGCAGCGATTGTATTACTTCTAAGTTAAACCCTAGGTATTTGCTCATGTAAAAATTATATCTAGCAGATTAGATTCAGTGTATTGACTATACAGGAACACCGTAGAATCTCAATGCAACAAAAGTCAGTACGCTGAGATTCAAATATATGAATTTTTCAGTACTTCATGTGTCCACCTTTATTTCTGATGACAGAATCAATCAAGTTGGCCACTTTACATACATTTCTAAAGAGATGTGTCATTCTTCAGAGACATTTTTTCTTCTTTGCTGAAGTTGTTGTGGTGTTTTTTTTTCTTTAAAATACCTCATATGTGTTCTGTTGGATTTAAGTCGGGCGACATACTGGTTCTGGTCATATTTTCCACGTTTTTTTTTTTTGGGGGGGGTTTTTTTTTTTTTACAAACTCTTGTGTGATTTAAGCAGTGTTCTTTTTTATCATTTTCATGTTGAATATGCCTCTTCTGCCAAGCTTCTGCAGACTGAGAATCATCCTGTCAGCCAGTACTTTGGTGTATCCACAGGCATTCATGGTCCATCTATAAATGTCATCTCCCAACACTTGTTGCACTCATGCAGTCCCTATATCACACTGGCACCTCTGTGCTTTACTGTCGGGACTATGCACTCACTGCAGTAGGTCTGGCCAGGTTCATGTGAAACACACTGGACGCTGAACCCAACAAGTTCACCTCAGTCTCATCCGGCTAAAAAACTATGCTCGCAATATTCAGTGGGATGTTCTTTAACAAAGTTCATCTCGCAGTTTGGTGACAAAGAACAAGTTTTTTTTTTCTTTGATGTTATCCATAGAAGCTGACATTATGCACTGTCCTTCACACTGTCATAGTTGTCAGAAAAACTTTCAATCAGTGACTCTTAGTCTGAAGTACCTGACCATCAGAAGTCAACTGCGAACACAGTACACGGTGTGTGGTTTAATTTTAGTAGGAATGCAGCTCCCTTAAAAGGAAAAGATGTAGTTTGCACATTGACTGTGTATAAAATCATGAATTATTTATCAAAAGCATTGTCAAACTGTTCTCTGTCAATTGAAACAACAATTAACCCACTAATTGACTCAGCATCACATCATGTACTATCGACTAATAGTAAGTGGGAAAGGTGGTCAAACTCTCCCATGTTCTATTTAGGTTTAACTGCGATGGCAATAGTAGTTAATAATAATGGTTATTATTTATAATTAATAATGTCAACCATACTCTACCCAGAAAATCAAGTACTGCATACTGAAATAAACTATATAAAACGATGCGGAAGAAAATGAAATGGTTTGGAAGGGTGCATCAAGCAGCCTCTGTGTCAAAAGAACAAATGCTCCATTTCTTTTTGCTCTGCTGAAATAATCAAACTGAATCTGCAAACTGCTTCTAGAAATCTTCAGCACAGCAGCATAAATGCCCCGCTGACCACAGAGTCTAACCAATGTCTCACCAGCAGTATGCAGTAAGAGGGTGTGACACTAATAACTCACTGTTTAAATTTAGTCTTGCAAAATGAACAAGTCAGAATATCGATTGGGATGCCTGCCTGCCTGCAGTGTAATACTGTGTAAAGCAGAATGCACCAATGGCCAAATGCAATACAATTTGAAACGTTTTACAAATTAGTTCTGATATTTAAAGTGGCTGATAAATGAGCCAAATGGTCCATTTTGAATTCACTGGGACCTTTGCCGGTTTTGTGAATCTGCTGCTAATAAAGTGGTTCTGGTTCTTTGCAAGGCTGCTGAACCCATTGTGAAAGTTAAATCTATAATGACAGAAGAGAAAGCTAGCAGAAAGAAGTGCTTGGAATTGCTCACTTTTGTGGATGAGCAAATAACAAATGAGTTACAACCTTGAACACATTAAAGAGGGCACAAGCACAGTTCTGGATATTACTCAATGTCAAATTCTTGTCCTTAGTACATTTTCAATCGCAACTGCTTAAAAGACATTAACTTTCTTACCAACATACCTATACAGTTGCAAACAGATGTCTCTCTTTTTTGTCCTGCATGCCATGGGCATACTCCCGCACTCGCTTTCTTTACCTGATTGGACCTCATCTAATGGTGCAGCCAGGCCAAAATTCGCTTCTCACTCATTTCTACTTGAGATTGGGTGATAAACAAATACCTTCACCACCCCTATGCAAAATCACTGAAATACCAAATGATTCAAAATTGTATCACCTCTCAATAATTGTATGATCTTAAGTTCAGCAGTGGAGTATTTCCTCATATGAACAATGAAAATAAAATACATAAGACTAGATTCAAAATACTGTCAGCAAAGTAAAAAAGTATACGCCTGTCATTACTGACACACAAGAACCTGCCATCACTGAAACGAAATTGAGAACATCTGTAAATTCCATTTTGCCTAGCTGCTTGAGCGTGATAATAGTATGACCTGTGACACCAGAAATTCCTCATATCTGGACCCATGGGATGTGTCTATCTGCATAGTCTGCATCATGGCTTCAAATGGAAAAGAATTGTCAGAAGAATTTAAAAATCTGATTGTGAGACAAAAATAGAAAATAATAAAAGAAGATTGGTGAAGAACAAAAAAAAAATCTGTCAAAACAGTTGCAGCGGTAACCAGGAGGATTTGAACGAACAGCAAGGTTCATCCTTCTAACAAGTGCTTCAGACTCAAAAGAGTGATAATGAATTAAAATTAGATTTTCTGCGAGAGCTTAGATAGTGTGAAGGACGGCATATAATGACTACTTCTATTGATGACAGCCAAGAAAAAAAAAACCCTTGCCTCACTGTTCAGAGCAAAACTGCAAGATGAAACTTTGCAAAAGAACATGACAAGAAGCCTGGTTCATCTTAGGAGCATGTTCTATCATGAGATGAGACCAAGAAAAATTTGTTCGGCTCAGATGAGGTCCAGCATGTTTGGCACGAATCTGGTCAGGACTACCACAGTGAATGCATAGTCCTGACAGTGAAGAATCGAAGAAGGAATGTGAAGATATGAGGCTGCATGAATGGAAAAGCTATTGGAGGGATGGCACATATAGATAGTATCATAAATGCCTGTGACTATACTAAACTAATAACCAACAAGATGATTCCCAGTTTGCAGAAGCTTGGCAGAAGAGGAATGTTCCAGCTTGATAATGATCTGGTGCACATGACAAAAATCACACAAGAGTTTTAAAGGAGGAAAACGTTAAAATCACGACCTGACCAAATATGTTGCCTGACTTGAATCCAGTAGAAAACCTTCTGACTATTTTAAGAAAAAAGGCGGAGCAGCACAACCCCTCCAACAAAAGTCAGCTGAAAAAACAGGCTCTGAAAAGTGAAAGAATTTTGTTATTCTTTGTGCCAAGGAGGGTTGATTCTGTTAATAAAAATACTGTTGGACAAAGTATTTTAAAAATAAAAGATCTGAATCTCAGTAATGTACAGACTTTTGTTTAATGGTACTTCTATTGTGGACCCTGTATTTTTAATTAAGTGAATCTAAAATTCTAGCTTTTCATTTTACACAAGAGCAAACACCCTCATGTTTAACTTAGAAGTAATGAAATCACTACAAAGAGATATCACTTTTATTTATCTGGCATCTAAGTGCATTAGCACTGTTGCCTCACAGCTCAAAGGTCCTGGGTTCAAATCTTGACTCAGGATCTTTCTGAGTGGACTTTGAATGTTCTCCCTTTGGGTTTTCACCTGGGTTCTCCGGCTTCCTCCCACAGTCCAAAAACATGCTGAGGTTAATTTGTGATTCTAAATAGTTTGTAGGTGTGAATGTGAGTGTGATTGTTTGTCTCCATATGTAGCCCTGTGATAGACTGGTGACCCCTCCAGGATGTACTCTGCCTTCACCCTCAGTCAGCTGGGTTGGACTCCAGCCCCCCATGACCCTACAGAGCATTAACTGATGAGTAGATAATGGATGGATGGACCTAAGTGTATCTATTGCTGTTGTATACTATGTGTAATTTCCCTATCTCTCAGTCTTAAATTCCTATCTGCTTTTCAACAAATAATAAATGTCCAAAAAAAGATTACCTAAAAAAATGCCTTCAAGCGGCTGAAGCTCATCTAGATAAAAGTGATGTGGTGTATTACACTGAACCAATCACAGTTAAAGATAGACTATGCAAGTGCACTTTTTGTCAAATTAAGCTAATATCTCCTCCCAGTCTACTAGCTGTCCATTCTGTGTGTGTGCTTCAAAAAATCTGGTGTTGAAAAGAGACAAAAAAAAAAGGGTCAGAGCATTTCTCCAGCAAGTCCTCTGCACCAGCACAACCATGCCCAGGACAGGGAGAGAAGAGATGTAGGAAAAGAAGGCAGTGGGAGTGAGAGGCACACTGAAACTGACACATGGTAACTATCTAAATATACTAATTAACTAAATATCAACAGTCTTTCTCAGGATTCACAGACTCTACCATGAAGCAACATTTGAATCAGAAAGTAATAAGTTGGGGCTGCACAGTGGCGTAGTGGTTAGCACTTTCGCCTTGCAGCGAGAAGATCCCTGGTTCGCGTCCCGGCTTTCCCGGGATCTTTCTGCATGGAGTTTGCATGTTCTCCCTGTGCATGCGTGGGTTCTCTCCGGGTACTCCGGCTTCCTCCCACAGTCCAAAAATATGCTGAGGTTAATTGATCATTCTAAATTGCCCGTAGGTGTGAATGTGTGAGTGCTTGTTTGTCTTTGTACGTGGCCCTGCGACAGACTGGTGACCTGTCTAGGGTGTCCCCTGCCTTCGCCCGAGTCAGCTGGGATAGGCTCCAGCCCCCCCGCGACCCTAGTGAGGATTAAGCGGTGTATAGATAATGGATGGAGTAATAAGTTGGTATGTACTGTGACTTTATGCAAATTTCTCACAGTCAAACATTTTACATTGCAACAAATCTTATAATAAAATTGTGCTTATTATTTAATGCTGTTTTGTAGTGAATCCATCATGAAAGCTTCTCTGTCAAAGCTCATAATTTGCTGTTTCACATAAAAATGTGCTCTTCCTCAACTTCCTCAAGGGTGACAAAATGGGCTAAAACACTTCTCACATGGAAATCATTGAATGCAACTGGAATCACTTCTTGGCAGTCACTTCAAGTTCCAAACTTCTTGTGTTTAGGCTGACAGCATTCTCAACAGCATAAAAGAATACAGTCCAGTCACTGTGAATATACAGATTAATGATTTGTAAAGCTTTGAGTTGATTTTAATTAAACAATAGCTGCACAAAATCAATGTAATTTATGTTTGAATGAACATCAATTTTACTCTACAATCATCAATCCATTGCTTACCAAAACATCATGAAGAGAGTTTAAAACTGAGTTTTGGACATAGTAAATTACAGCTGGATGTCATTTGCAGTTGTATGGATTGATTTTAGTAAAAAGCCAGTGGCTAAACAAGTTACCTCATTGAAGGCAATCTTGTTGTTTTTCATCTTCTGGGGTGAACTCCTCCATGTTTTCCCGAAGAAGTGCTGGTGATTTCTATCAAACAGTGTTACTCGCAACTGGTACGTCACATCTTGTTCTCCAGTGGACATGTCCTATGCATGAAAGGGATGACAGACGTCTTAGAAAAGCTACTGTTAACCCCTTAACTAAGAGATTAGGTTTAAAAATTCTGAAACCTTCCATCTGATAAAACCAAACTCAAAAAAATTAATTAAAAAAATAACACATTCAAGACTGAGTGTCATTCAAGGTCTTTGCATAAGATCCAAATCATCAACACTGCATGAATACATACACCTAGTGGTGAAGGTAGCAAGCAGTAGGAGTATGCATGGATTCATGGTAAAAGTAACCGTTGCAGAGTTTAATGAATTATCTCTGAAACAAATTCACAAGCGAATCCATGACATGCTTCCACTGGGTAACTTAATTGTACAGCAAAGTACAATGGAAGATGCTGTAAAGGCCTTTATCATCTTTGCCATGTAATGACTGCCCAAAGTCAGTGGACTCAAGTCAACAAATTAACAACTACACAGAATTTAGGGCTGTTTAACCACCATCACATGACAGGACAGGAGCACGACGTGTTTCTCCATCTTTAAAATGCAGTGAGCGCCTGCTGTGAGGAATTACCTGCGAGAGGTGAGGTGCAGTGACACGGCTGAGGTTGAGCTGGAAGCCCTGGGGCTGGCTGAGGTGGTTCTCCCCGGCCAGGCGGACAGTCTGGCTTGGCGGCGGTATCAACCGGCTTCTCTCAAACACTTCTCTCCAGCCGTCTGCCATGCTGGCTAAGTCCCCTGTTTTTACCATATCGCTAGGTTAAAACTAAAATGAGCATTGCATTGCAAATAACTCAGAAACGTAGAGCACAACTGTTGTGTTTCGGCGAGTATTACCTTTTCTGTTCGTTCAGATTTTCAAACCCGCGGCCGCCATGTTGAATTTGGACTCTACTATTTACTGCCGAGGGGTAGACGAATAAATCAGTGGATTCATCAGAAGCATTCACTCTAAAACAAGCATACAAACAACATGAATTGAGCTCAAAGGTAAGATATTAGTCAAAAGAGCCGTTTTCCTTAAAACTGAACTATTAAACTAAACTTCGCAAATGTTATCTTTTATGGTCCTCACCTTTCGTTTGGTATTTCCCACCGTACGGCCTCAGTTGCTATGGTAATGTTTACGTTGCTATATACAGTTTAAAACAGCAGCGAGTTGCACTTCTTCGCAGTATCACTTAATGTCAAATGATTCAAAACTGTATCACTACTCAATATGTAAGTTTAATAGGAGAGTATTTCCTCTGATAGACAATGAAAAACAAATGTGTTAGAAAGTCTACAGTGAAAATACACAACCCCCGAAGTAGAAACTCAATGCAACAAAAGTGAGCACAGCTGGGATCACAGACACACAAGAAAAGAGTAAATACTCTGCTGTTCAATTTAGAACTAATGCAGTTATTAAGAGGCAAAATAGTTTTGAATCATTTGACAGTGAAGGCGTGTACTCTCTTCTGTTGTATTCTGTAGGATTAGCCAGTCTGTAACTATTTCCCAGTCATACTTACAATAATGCAAATCATCATAATTTCAAAAATGCAAACATTTATCAACTATCTTAAAGTTATGTTCAACCCTTTCATTTGTGAATTATTCAATTCTGAGTTTTTCCAGTACCCCAAATCAAGAATTAAAACCTGTCCATTTGGATTTTTGTCAATTTCTATACTTTTAGGGAGATACACAACTATCCACTGTGCATCAACAGTTTAAAATGCACCTTCGGCTAAAATGGTACAAGTGGATAAAGTCTAACCTCTAAGTGTTAGATATACCAATGAGCATTTCTCAGTTGATTTACTCACATTTACACAATTATTTTTTGCATTACAAGTTTTATTTTGTTTATAATTTTAGGTATAAATAATGCAAACTAGGATTTTCTTTCCATTAGTTTCCAGAACAGAAATCTCAGCATTGGATCATGAAGTTGTATCATTTGTATGTGTTGTAATGTAAGTGTTTTGTTGTCATATTACAGGTTTTCGCAAAATGAATTTGGGATATCTTTTTTTATCACTTTTTTTATTCTAAAAATTACATCAATAGCTAGGAATATGCTGTGTATGCTGTACATCCTAAAAAAAAGGAACACACATTTGTTTCAACATAAACAGAATACAACTTTTTATTCCATAGGCAATAGTGTTTGCAAGGTGTAAATAATACACTCTGAGTGTCAGCTAGCAATGGAGTGTTTGTTTTCATTGTAATACTGCTACTTTCATTTTCAGTTGCAAAAATATTCCAATTCTATCAAGTAGTGTGTGCCTGCAGTAGAGGAGGCTGTATTTCCACGGCCACAGTTAGTAAGACATCATTTCTAGAACCCTTGTTTCTGCAACAGTGGCACCTACTGAACTGAACAACTAGACGAGTAGCGATGAGTAAAGGCATGGCCAAATCTCTGGCCAAGCTGAATTATAGTCATTATTGTTATTACAGTTATTAACAACATAGTAACAGTTATATGTAATAACAGTTATTATTTGTCTGCCATTAAAAGCAACTCTGAGTCAGACAGCAAAGCTATACCTAGGCAAAGGGAGACCATGTCTTGCCTCTCTCAAGCTTATTAACTATCTGTTTGAGATATGGTGAAAGCCTAGTAGCATATTATTCTGCTGTCATTTTTACCTTGTAATGACTTGAATATGCCAATTACACAATTTGTTGAACACACTGCTCTTAGCAACCAAGTTAAAATTGCATCACAGAAAGTGGTCTTTAAATGGGAAAAAAAAAAAAAAATCTTTACAACTATAAGTACCTGGACACAGTAGTATTTTGGGTGGAATAAACCTTTAAAACAATTGCTTTTTGGTTAGAAAACACTATTTGGATTAAGTAACCTTTTAAAAATGAGGACTCAGACAGGGATGTGTGCTATCACCTGACTTGTTCTCCTTGTACAGTGAAAACATCATAAGGAAATACGGATGTGAATCTTGGAACATAAATCATAAAATGTCAAGTAAAATCACTGAGTGATTGTATAATTAGGGGTACATTTCAGATCAACCAAAAAGTGAAAAAATCAGTGTTCTTTTTGGCTTAATATTCTATATGTTTCGATAGTATACCCCTGGATTGTGCTAAATCCATTAATTGGCCAGCTTAACCACTAATGATTTCTTAAATTTTCAAATCAAAATAAACACCTAGTTCATTATTTTGTCAACTGTGTTACGGACAAAAGTTGTGTCGTAGAAGACATGAATTAAGTACTACACATTTGATAAAACAATTATTTGCAATTTCTTGGGTCTGTTCATCCAGAGATTTGTTGTTGTTTGTCTAACTGCTTTGAAAATAAAAATTTTGAGCTGAAAATTGATATTCTGCAGGATATTATCATCAAGGATGACTATTTTTTTTAACACAAATCCATATTACACTGAATTTAAAAGTTACTCAACATTATTATGTAAGTCCTCACTCTCTAGAAATGTCCCTCATCATTTATATTACAGTTTAGCCAACATTTTAAGTAATTATGGCACAAAAATCATGTGTAACACAGTTGACAATAAAATAACACAGTTGACAGAAGTAACACAGTTGACAGGACACATTAGGAAAAGAAGAGCGAAACCTTTCTTTGCAATAAAAACTTTGTTTTGATTGATTGATTTATTATTTGAATATTATTTGTTTTTATATTTATTTATTATTTATGTAATTACTACCTTCTTACACTTGTATATATTTCATCATGCAATTTATGTGTAAAAACAGTACAATCAAGCTAATGCGTTTAAACCAACTACGCTCAATAAGCATGAACTATAAAAAAATATATATATAAAAATAAAAATGCCAAATAAAAATAAACCATGTTAACTGTGTTACACTTGATGGGTGACACAGTTGACATGTAACACAGTTGACATTTCCTCCATTTTTTGGACTTTGTGCTAGCTACAGACATTGAAGATGTCAGCACATGACCATGATCAATTCATTTTTCTGTGTGCTTTCTTTACATTTTTGTCATTAAAACATATAAAGTAAGTACACAAGAAAATGTTGATAACACAGTTGACGAACAATTAATCCGCTCCATGTGTAGACAATCATTTTGATGAAATACTGACAAGGAGGAGCTGAAACTTACCACACTGTCTTCAGGGTTCCCACCAAAAAGGATGTGTCCTCCACCAACGTGAGTCATGTGATTTTGGAGCAAACCAGTGCTGATTTATAGGGGTTTTTATCAGTGGGTAACACAGCTGACAAGGATTTCTCAGACAGACATTAAGTGAATAATTTCATGTATATTAATATTTTAAATAGATTTAAAAACAGGTTTATCATGTTTTAAGGATTATTTTTGAACAATTAATGCTGAAATAATATATAAAAACATATATTCTATTGCTAAGTTTTAAGAGCAAACTTCACATTGAAGAAACTGGACAGCACAAAAGCTGTAAATTCCAATATATAATTTGCATTTTTTGCTAAATAAATTATGGAACCCGTTACCTTTTTCTTTTAAATGAAAGAGAAATATCTTCCAATCTGAAATTGGTCATTGCTTGAAAAAATGACCAACAATATTTGTTAACATTGACAAATACACCCCATGGACTTGAAATGAACCCCTAATTATAGAATCATCCCACTGCAGCAGAGATGTGGTTTTACAGACGCATGCTGCGTATATCTTACACGGACAGAATAACTAATGAAGATGTTTTAAAAACACTAAACACAAATTATACACTACTGAACAAAATTAGAAAACGGCAAGCAACATTTTTTGGACACATCTTAAGGAAGGAAACCCTGTAATATATTGTCACAACTTGAAAAATTAGTGGGAAGAGAGGACGAGGCAGACAGAGAATGAAAATGATAGATGGACTTACATCATGGCTACACGTGGAACGGGCAACAGTCACACTTCAGAGAGCAAAAGATCGGAGGAGCTGGAGAGAAATGATCGAATATGCTGAATAGCATGGCACTTGATTGATTGAAACTTCTAAAACTGTAAGTACCTGGACGTACAGTAGTATTTTGTTTGGAACAAATCTTTAAAACAACAGCTTATTGGTTAGAAAGTAGTATTTGGGTTAAATAAACCTTTAAAACTATGCCTATCTAGACAAAAAGAACTATTTGGGTGGGATTTTGGTACACCCAATTCAGTAGGTGTGGTTGGTCGTGAAAAACAAGGGTCTAGCAGTGTGGTCCAGAACCTGCAGCCTCCTGTGCTACTGACAGAGGCTCCAGGCATCAGAGACAGTAGCGGCAGAGAACCAGCAGGGGGCAGCAACCAACCAGCACCGCCTGACTCTGAGTTCAGGAGAAGAAGAAGGAGGAGAAGGAAGCGGTAGGTGCGAACTGAAAACACAGAGATGTTCGGACTCTTCGGGAAAAATAAACCTGTGAAAATTCGAAGTTATAGTGAAAACAAAAAGTACGGAATTGCTGCAAAAAATGTGAAGGAGCTGCTAAAAAAGAGTTGCAAGTTATTCCAGGTGAGCGTCCGTACTTATGAACTCCTTCTGTTCCGCTTTTTCTGCTGTCGGAGCATATTTAAAAAACAAACTAACAAAACAAACAAACAAACGTCTATACAGCTGGTAAACCTGAGTAGGGGAAAGGAGGGGGGAAAGGTGTTGTGAGTTTGTTCAGTTCGTGTTTTGAAGGAACACTTTGAGGATTTGTCTAAACCTAAATGTGTCTGTGTCCAGTGATATTTGATCAATATACAATCATGGAAAAAAATTATTCGACCACCCTTGTTTTCTTCAATTTCTTGTTATTTTTAATGCCTAGTACCACTAAAGGTATATTATCTGAAGAATACTATGGACACAACTAAAAATGCAGCTCATTACATAATAATTTAGATTCTATTTGACATGCTTAAGCTTAATTGTATTCCCAGGGTATGTCATAAGCAGCACTGCACATGCAAAGGCCTAGAATGGTTTCCTGCTTACATTCAAGCCATAGCACAACTCAGAAGTTGTCAGCTCTCACGTGTGTGTGTATGTGTACATATATGAATTTTCACCAGATGATTATCTGTTAATGAAGACCGAATCATTCTAGAATGATTAGGTTGGTTTTCTAGGATAGTGTATCTGCATAGAAAACACACTGGCAAAGACATGCAAATAGTTTTTTTGCTTTGACAGACAAATAGATCTAACTTTGCCCTCATCATACAAAACTTTATTGTGCTCATTCAAATGATCAAACAACTGACACTGTTCCTTTTTGTAACCACTTCTTACTTTTCAGTGTTTCTAATTCATTTTTCTGTACACATGCTGAGCCTCAACCACCTTAATGTCTTGTCTTGTAAATAAAGTTTCTTTTTTAAAAAAAAGTCATCCAAGAACTCTTAAATTGGATTAAGCGATGTGAAAGTTGTCTTTTTGCATCAAGCAGCAAAGAAAGTTTTTGCATGATATGTTAACGTTGATTTTATTATGTTTCCATGATTGCAGTTGCCACTCTCTGGTGCTCATTTTTGTTTATATGAGGATGGGACAGTAGTGACAGAGGATTTCTTCCAGACCCTGGCAGATAACACTGAACTTGTTCTTCTGTCTAAAGAGCAGACATGGAGTGGAGGTACATGAATCAACCCCAGACACTGTTACAAAAATCAAGATGTGTTTCAACTCTAAACTTGTGCATTTGCTCTGTTGACCAGACAAACTGCCAGCTTCTAGCTATTGATAACCCTTCTAACCCCTGTGAATCTCACTCTAGTTGCGTATGACATCGGTCAGTTACTGAACACAGACCGGCATGCTGATGGGATCATTGAAGCAGCAAAGGCACTACTCTCTGATGAAAAATCCTCCAAGAAGCGTAAAATCCTCAGTGACCTGCTACACAACCTGGAGGACACGTCTGAGTGGGAGAGCAGAGAAGAAGATGAAGACTGGTTCAAAGGTACAGAGTCCAGCAATCTCATTGAGCAGAAAGTTTGGAAAACAAATTACTTGTTGATGCTGCCTCGTTTCTAAAAGTTTCAGACTCCTGCACATTGTTCAACTTACAAAAATGCATTTATTGGTGATCTTTTGGTGTTAAACTTCCATCAGGCAAATGATTTGTTACTAAGAGAAGCCATCTTGAATAGGATATTTCTATGACTCTGCAACCAATTATATTCTCCACATAAATCCCAAAACATAGCTCAACTGTCACAATTTTCATAGAGCTTGTCAGTTTCTTGTTCAGTTCACAATCAACCACAGCCTCCCAGTTGCTGTTCAAAACGTGGATTATCTTCACCTTTTATGAATGTCATTAATAAGAAGGGCCCACAATTTATTATGATGTAACTCAGGTGAGGAGAGGGTATGTCAGGTGATAAAATGATAGTGTCTAATAATACACATTTACTCAACAGCAATAGAAAAATTATCCAATAAAATGTTTGATAGTTTCACTTACATTCATCATATGCAAACTGTCATTGAAGCACATAATGAAACCACAATTTTAGATAGATGAACAAACTTCAAACGTGCTTTGTCCGTGGCTCTTGCACAGCCAGTCCAATCCTGATAGTAGAGCCCCTTCACCTCCGTCTTATCCAATCTCAACTTGTCATTCTAGACATAGGCGTGTAGTACCAATGAAAAAAATAATAAGGGACGTGATTGAGCATGGACACTTTATATAGCTCAGGCCAGCTGAGAACCCCATGGCTCATTCTAAGACTATTCGATTACTTCCCTGTGCAAGAACACTAACTGCAAAATGTGAACAGAAATACATCGATCAGCCACAGCATTGACCACTGACAGGTGAAGTGAATAACATTGATCATCTTGTTATATTGCAACGTTCTGCTGGGAAACCTTGATTCCTGACATTCATGGATGTTTGACATGTACCACCCACCTAACATTGCAGGTCAACCAACCCCCCCATGGCAACAGCAGTCCTTGATGACAGTTGCCACCCTCAGCAGGACAATGCACTCCTACACACTGCAAAAACTGCTCAGGAGTGGCCCGGGGAACACGACAGAGCTAAGATGTTCACCTGGGTTCCACACTCCCCAGATCTAAATCTTATTGAGCATCTGTGGAATGTGCCATAAAATTCACTACCACCATCCCGGTGATACAGGGCATCCCCAGAGGCCCCACTGGGTCAGAGGAGTTTTAGCAGCATAAAGGTGACCAACACAATATTAGGAAGGTGGTCATAATGTTATGCCTGATCGGTTGTATGTGTCCTTTAACAGATGTTCCCCCAAACACTTGACGTGAATCTAAAGGAATGTGTCGTCAAGCTAGTTTCTAAATAAGTTTCATTTCAGGTGTGGATGCTCGATTCAAAACAAAGTCTGCCTACATGAAGTTTAACTGCGAAAGCAGGATACGAAGTTACATGAAAGAGGTAAAACTCAGAGACTAGGTGACACAGCACTTTAGGCATGTATAAGAACCTTCCTCAACAAACACAATTTCTAAAAATTCATTTTTTTGTTGTGATTTTTTTGTGTCTGTTCACAGGTGGATGATGCCACCAAAACCATACAGAAAGCTAGAGTTAAGACAGAGTTTTTGAAAGCATCAAAGTGCCTGACGGAAATGTTGAAAGCTGCCAAATACAATGGCTACTACTTTGACAGGACCGAAAAGGAGCCACATCGCCTTTGTACTAAAGAAGGATGGTTTACGTGCCAGGTATTACAAACAGTGAGGTATCAATAGGACTGCCAGAGTTAAATGACATGGTCCACATGACTTTTTGTGTTCAGGCTAGTTCTATACAGGTTCAAGTTGTTGAATTAACCTTAAGCAGCCTGAGAGGTCAAACATTGATCAAATTGAGTCACCCTGACAAATGACCATGGTACAGAGAAAGCAGCGACATAGCTGCTATTAGAAACATTCAGTTCAAACGTCTAATAACCCGAAAAAGGTAATATAGCTGCCATTAGCAAAACTAAAGAGACAGGCTGCAGAAATCAGCTGTTCGCTTAAATACAAGTAGCTGCTAAGTTCAAATGCAATAAAATATTTCGATATAGTAGTCTGATTAAAGTCAGGGTGTGAGTTACAGAGGAGTCAGGGGAAACTTGGCTTCGTAGGAAGATGTGAGCTCCCCTCGTTATGATTTGTTGTGTTTTCTATCTCTTTGTCATCATAGATCATACATAAATTAGACTGTTACAGTATAATTCAGGCAGGAGGCAGATTAATCATTAATTCACTTTAATAAAGACACTAGCATGTATTTTGTTCCTGCCACCACCCTCCAAGTGTGGTGGCACAGTAACATGAAATATTTTTTGCTGAGCACATTTTCAAGATACATAGAAGCAGTTATCTTTAATCTTTTTCCTTGTTCTTAATGCTTATTAGTAGTTCTAATGATTCCATGAATCTGATCATGGAAAAGTGAAACAACTTCGCCCCACCTGAATGTTTGGTAGAATTTACACACTTGGGACCAAAACAATAATACAGTGCATATAAAAAGTATTCATATCACTCAAGCGTGTTTCTCAGCATAAGCTGCCAGAGTAACTGTGCTTTAGCTATTGTAAATTTGCGTTGTGGAGCACAGATAAACTGACTGAAATAAGTCTGATTAATTGCGTAAACTTGTTTTATGGAAAAGGCCTCTGCTCCAGTCACTGATTTTTATTTGAAGTATTTGTGTCAACAACACAGTCTGGGACAGAAAAAATAATTATTAAAGTGTGAGCAGCACAGCAATGCAAAGAGTTTAAAGTTGTGCAGTCTGCACTGGGCTTAAGAGTCACTACAAATTTCCAGGTATTTTGAAAGGACTGGATCTGCTTTCCACCATGTTTATACCTCTTCCTTTCTGTTGGCTCCCCAGGGACCTTTTGATCAGGCAGAGTGCCAGACTCTCCACTCCATCAACCCCTACAGCAGCCGAGACAGCAGGATTGTCTTCAGCACTTGGAATCTCGACCACAGGTTGGACACCTGCTAGCTGTGGCAGGCATTTTTCAAAACATTCATTTCAATACTCATTTGACCATTATATGTTCTAATATTATGAAATACCTTTTTTTTTTTTTTTTTTTTTTAAATCTTTTTTTCTCAATGTTGGTTTGCAATTCTTCATTTTGTGTCCAGGATTGAAAAGAAGAGGACGATAATCCCTGCACTGTTGGAAGCTCTACAGAATCACAAGAGCACTGATGTCAACTTGAACTACTTCTACCAACTGCTGTTCAGCAGGAAAAACCTTAAGCTCGTCCACATCGTTTGTCACAAGAAAGGACACCACGACCTGTTATGTGACCCAAAGAAGATTTTTATAAATACCAGCAATGTAGACAAAGCCAAACAGAAGCCCAAAGTGAAGAAAAGGCGCCTGATTTAAGGATTTGTATCTTTTTAGGAAAAAACAATGCTCATTTGTATGAGCTATTGATAAATCTGATAATTACCTGAAAGCGAAAAGTCAACTAACAAGATCACATCAGGAGGGATTAAGTGGCATCACCTTGTTAACTTTTTTATTTTATAAACCCTAAGTATAACTTATGTAACTTTCAGGGCTTTAACTGTTTTATATTTAGAAGAGAAATTAAACTCAAACAGCACTTGAAACCATGAACAACATTTATTAATTCTTCATGTTGGCACGGCAATGTAAAATACATGAATTGATTACAAAGTCTACTCAATGAATGAGGCATTCACTCAGTCAGAAAGTTGCATAGAAAATGTGAAAAGCAATTTGCATAAATAAGGCAGTAAAAATATATAAAAGATTTGATTTTGATGGTCAGGGTAATCAAATTTACACAAAATAGTACAATAGATGTGAATAGCAAAAGTGCAATTACTGTTAACCTCCAGGTTAGATGATTAGAGTACATTTTCAGTCAGGATTAAGTTATCCACTAATTATTTCCAGATTTCAGTGTTTTTAAACAATACTTTTTTGTATACAATTGTCATTTTTGTAAATATGAACTCACGAGGAACTTTATCACGGAAATTAGTTGCATTGATATGTGTATATACAGACATGATAAAAAGCTGCCAAAAAACTGACACACACGTGTTGAGGAGGAGTATTAGACACTTGGTGAATCATGACTCTTATGCAATAAACTGTTGACATGACATTCATATGAAACGATGAGCTCATGGTAATAAATGCTCTCATTACAGAACTGCTCTTTGGCGTGTTCTCTATCCATCTTCGTTATAGTTATGTAATCTGAAATCAGGTCACTATGCCAACTTTATTATAGATCACTTTTGTATTTTATAAAACGTAATTTGTAGATTTGGAAAAATTATAATTTTGAAGCTTGCAACTTTAAATCAGTTCTCTTTGGCATCTTACAGGACGCATCTTAAACTGCAAACTTGCATTCAATTATGAAGCAGTATCGCATGGACTGACTTTTCTCATAAAGTGCTTTGTCAAAATCACCTCCAAGTGAGACCAGAGGGTGTGTACTATGAAGCCAGATTTATTTTGCGAGATTAATAATGACTTTTCAATGTCACAAACCTTTCTTTGGACCTGCTAGATCAGCACAGCAACTGATGCTGCACAGCTAATCTTCTAGGGAGGTTCTACTCAGTTTGAAATTTTAATTTAAAAAAAAAAAATCAGCTGTGAGAACGCCACCCTTTAACCAATTCTTTTCCTGATTATCTCTCTGAAGGAATACATATAACATGAAGTGGCTAGTTCATATAACTGAAAACCTGTTGAGCTTCTTTAGTAATGCCACTGAACAAAGCTCTGCAATTACAGCAGGCAAATTGTATGTATTGTGTTACCATGGGAAGCTAAATAAGTAGTGGTGATACAGAAAATGAATAAATATGATTTTTAACGTGGTCCAGAGTAGCTGCGCAGACCATTTTACACTACTGTTGCTGCAGCTAATAGAACACAGATAATCCTTTCTCACAAAATATTCTATCAGTAACATTATTTTCACTCTGAATTAGCCAAAAGCTAAAGTAATTTTCACATGTATTTTTATAATGGAACTGTGTCAGACCTCATTTAGAAATGTCCTTATTTTTGAAAAAATATTTTTTTTCGATGAACAAAACAATCAAATCCAGTCCAGACATTGTTAATGTGGTTAATGATTATTCTAGCTGGAAACGGCTGATTTTTAATGAAATACCTACATGGGGTACAGAGGCCCATTTCTATCAACCATCACTCCTGTGTTTTAATGGTATATCGTGGTAGCTAATCGTGTTGAAAGGCTAACTGATGATTAGAAAACCCTTGTGCACATGAATAAAAGTGCGAGTTTTCACTGAAAACATGAAATTGCTTAGGTGACCCCAAACATTTGAACGCTAGTGTAAATTCACTTCATCAATATCATGTTTCGATGAATGAAGTTTAAAAGCTCTTATGTGTAGTTGTCTTGTTAGAAATAAGCAGCTGCACTGAGAGTGAACTGATTGGGAAAATAACTCATTAACTTACACCAATAACAATTTCCTAGCTTTTTAGAACCCCCTCAGTTAGACCTAAATTAGGTGCAATGTGAGCACACATTCAGCAGGAAATTATTCAACAGTGTAACTATTTGCTCACAGGTGAGCAGAAGAATTTTACTACTGTAGCTACATTAGACAGCTACAATTAACATTTTTAAGTATCAGACTAAATGTTACGGGTAGAACACATTTTGGCATTCAAGCATATTTGGGTGGGTTTTAAAGTGAAAAAGTTGCACACTGTTGTCCAAGCTTGACATCGAGAAGTTGCTTTAAAACAGGCATATTCACCTGTGACGAAACTTCAGCTATTTCTGTGATGCTTGTGTGTTTGGGTTGTGACAAGTCACAGGTTTAATATAATCACACCCAGATAATGGTGGCTTCTCTGTAAGTAATGGTACACTGACAGCATATTCAGCCACAAGTTCATACCCACCTCCCTCACACTGCAGCAGACTTTCCCCACCTTCACACATGGTCTACTTATAACAGAGGTGTGGTTTTAGCAGATGACAAGGACTTACTGAATGCAGTGTCTGAACAGGTAGTTTCTTTTGGCTGCTTTTTCCTAAGTGCTCAGAGGTTTTATGTCTTTCCACAGGCATAACTTTGAGTCCACCTCAGTCATCAGAGGAGTTGTTCTTCACTAGGTGTCCCTCTGTCGTCTCGCTGCATGCTGCTAAGGCCTCCCTCCTCTTCATCACTGTCCTCCCGAGCGTAGTAATGGCGTCTCCTCTTCTCCCTCTGGACATGAGAAGAAGTTGCTGATGATCTTTGAGGAAAATCCTGAAAGATTAGAGGAATTCAAACAACATGACAGTTTTCACCTGAAGACAAATCAAATCAAACTTGTTCTGTCACCTTAATGGCATTGGGGCCCACAAAGTCCTTGTGATGGGTAAAATAAACGTTTTAATTAAGAACTACATCCATGGTGCCACTGAGGGTTTCAGAAGACACTTGCATAATCTGTAAAACTGTAGCTAGCAAGAGCACCTTTTCTCTACAGTTTGATTTTGTCCTTGATTTAGGGATGTTCTTTGATATAACTTGCACATGTAAAATGATTGGAGAGATTTCTCTTGCTCTTCAAACAGAATGGAACTGTCATTTAAACTGGTTATAAGTAATTGTTATACAGACTGTGATAGGGCATACTGGTCAACAATGTTGAAAACAATTTGCAATAGACAGTGTGTTGTAATATGAGCATCTGTAAGGCGATGGTTAATTTGTTTATTTCGCTCCTGTATTTTATTAATTTGATGTCTTGATAACAGACAACTTTAAGGGAAACATGTAACAAAATGAGAACATAACAAATCCAGCCATGGCTGGCTTCCATGTTGCGTCAGCTGCTGCAACTGTATGTATAAAAGGGTAAAATGTCAGTTTTAAGATGTTAACTGTGATTGAGGATGAAAAGAGGGCCAGTAAAAGAAACTCAAGAACCAGATATTTGAATTAATTGGTGCAAAGGTAGATGGGCACTTAAATTTTGTACATTCTGCACTACTGGCACCATATAGCCTTTTGAGAGTCACGGTCTTCCGTTGTGCATCTTTACTAGCCATGCTTTGTATTTCACTAGCAGTAGCAGAAATGTAAAAGAAGTTCATTTACCTGCAGTAGACACTTCATCAACAGCAATAAGTAAATTGTCCAGTAGAATGTTTGATAGTTTCACTTAAATACATCAAATACAAACCACCACAAAGCACATAATGGAAACACTATGTCCCCCACCACCTCACAAGCAACACATTCCAGCAGCCTGTTCGGGGCTGACAGACTTTACAAAAGGTTGCATACACAGTGAAATTCAAATTCAACCTTTTGACTCCTGGTCTTGATTAAAAAACAGGCCATTAAAAATAATCAACAGTCATCAACTGAAATTGCATTTTTCAGCTACTTAGTGTGACCCCATCCCCCACAATAATTTGTTTCGAGCAACATAATCCAACTTCATTTACAGGATAACTCAATTACAAGGAAAAACCAAACAATCTCACCTGCACAGTATCCAGGTTTCCAAAGAACTGCTCCACAGGAAGAACCTGGTTACTGTCATCATCTGGGAAGATGATTTTGTCCGTTTCTTCATAATCCATAAACTCAGGCTCCTGTTTGTCCCAGGTGCTGTTCTCTCTGTAGTTGTCTAGGTCCGGCCCCGTCCTCAGCTCGTTCTCCTTCTCTTCCTGTCCTTCCAGCTGTGGTGATGCTGAGCATCTCCTCCTGCCAGCAGACTGGTGGCATTCACAGCTAATACGAGAGCGTCTCTCTAGAGGAGGTGCTGCTTTACTGTCATCACCGACTACTGAATTACTCTCTGCTGCTGAGTGTGTCATTGGACTTTTCGTACATCTCCTCCTTGTAGCAGAAACCTGTAACAGAAAGTCAAAGACCACTGTTAGGATGATGTTACAGTTAATCCAGCCTCAAGTGAGTGTCCATTACAGCCCTTAGATGCAATTGTGAAGCTCTCGCAAGTCACAACTGTTCAGTCGGGGGTAAAATCAACATGCCACTTTTAAAGGCAGTTAAAATAAAGACGATTTTTAACTTGCAATATTCTCTGAATGAGGTATGGGTTGTTGTCTTATGCATACAGGCTACACAAACCTTTCTGGAGCTTCTAACCTTGGAGCTGCTCTTCCTCTTTCTGGGCTTTAAATTATCAGGTTGACCAGGCATCTGCAAAGCAACATAATATGGTTTGTTCAGTCCCTCATGGCAATACTTCATTCGAGCAAACAGTTAGTGAAAAAAAAGTTGGGTTCAGTCAGCTGAGAGGCAGCTGTCATAATACCAGCGCTTCCCAGGCTACTGAGCTAAAGGTTTTCACTGAGCTTCCTTGTCCAGCAACACAATGGGTTCACTTAGCGTTGTTGGGCAGCTTTTCATTGAAAGCCATCTTTAAAATCCAGCTAAAGGAGCATTTTTGCAAGTATGCACATTTCAGTGTACTTCATTTTGCATCGCAAGTACCTTATCGTGACAGGTGGACACCAGCAAAAAGATGAAGTTAGATTTGCTACACATCTATGCATTCATTTTAAATGGGTTTCTCTGATTACTACTGCCATTTTGCAAAATACATTAAACAAATTCAAATTTAGCTTATTCATTTTTACGGTTTGTACACACAAAATATTTAAATATTTATGTCTCTCTACTTCTAACCATAGCTGTGCTGTTTCCATAAAGGTACAGGACTTTATAATGCAACAAAGAGTGAGCCCACAGCAATTAATATATATATATATATATATATATATATATATATATATATATATATATATATATATATATATATATATATATATATATATATATATGGCGGGGGGAAAAAAGAGGCCCTGTCTGAATCAGAATTCGAATCAGATTACTTTATTGTCATTAAGGCAAACTACATCAGAGCGAAATGACAATGCAGGGTCAGCAATAAAAACACACACAATCAAAAACATTTGAGATAAAATAAGTTAAAGACCGGTGCAGCAGTTAAATAAATAAATACGAGAATAAATAAGACGTTATTGCACATGTCCAAGGTAATTGCACTTGTGAAAGGCAGAGTGGATATGTTTTATATTTGCAGTCCTCTGTTTAAAAGACGGATGGTGGTGGAAAAGAAACTTCCTGAACCTGGGTATGACTTCCGAAGGTTAACTGATCAGCTTGTAAAGCCGTCGCAGCTGTACGGCCGTCCAGTGCTGCTTCAACCCCAACAGCGTCCCTATCACCTTCCCAAGTCAAACTCCTCCCAAAATGTGTGCTATTTCATGTCATAAGTCATCACTGAAGTCCTCCTCTAAACTCTGAACTTTAGTTCCTCCAGGTTTCCATTTGCACATGTATCCGAACAGTTAAAGTCCATAAAGCACAATGAAACCGTGAGTGCTACGACGACATCATCTGTGTAGTAATGTAGCTAAATTAGCTTTCACCAACAGAACCAACGTCGTAGTTAAATCAACCATTACAGCCAAGGGCTATTTGGTATCATAAATGAGACCCACATTACAAAACATGACTTCAACGTTGTTGGTCGTTACATTGATACCTACTTGGAGGTCACTGGACGAGCTACGGTCTCACTACGGCGAGGAAAACGCTACACGATAATCGATTTCGACATCACGGCTACAAGCTAATTGGGCTAGCAGGAGAGCTACGAGCTACGGTAGCTAATTAATTGACATTACTAGCTGCCTGCTTCTTGTTATCGCTTAGATCAACACTCACCTTGTGCACCATTCACAGGCGTAATGCTTCCGTTTTCCAGCAACCACGGTATTACAGGTCGGCTACCCTGGTCGTCATTAGCTTTAATATCGTTTAGCTTCGACTAGCGAAATGCAGCTATAAAACTGATATGCGGAGTAGCTGCCTCCGGGACCGCCTCACCGCGTTTCCTGCTGCGGAGGTTCAGCGGGAGGTCACAGCGTCTCTGCGGTGGACCGGGACGACCAGGGCGGCTGTCAGGTCCAGCACGGAGGGTGGATCTACCGCTGGACCGCCTATCCTGGAGCTTCTCAAGGAAATGGTTCGTGCGTTTACAAATATTAAACGGACTATGTCACTAGACACCTGTGGACTAAATACTTGAAAATATTCACCTTAGACATATCGATGCTTAGTCAGCTGTAACTAAAAAAAAAAACAAGAAAAAAAAAGCTTATCTCGTAGAAAAATAAAGGTGTTACCTGGAACCAACAATGGTTCTTCACGTGATACCTGAAAAGAAGCGTTTTAGTTGCACAAAATCCCTTCTCCGACGGGTTATTTAAAGAAGGCCTAAAAAGACACAGGAATGGTTCCTTTAGAAAAAAAATAGGTGTTGAAGGCATCGTTTTAAAAAATAGTTCATAGAGGACCAGCATTGATTTGGTATGATAGCAGGATAATCCTATTTGCAGTTTTTTAGGTTAAAAAATAAGTGAAATGTAAGAATTTGCATCATTTCTGAGTCTCTTCTAGTATAACACATGTAATATGTTGGGTTCTGGACTGTTGGTCAGACAGAACATATTACAAGAAGCCAGGGTGGTGATGGACGCTCCTCACTGCTCCTGATAGTGAGCCTGCACTGTTCGCCCTGTGAAGCCTGACCCGTCAAAAAATAGCCAGAAAATTCTAATTTTTTGGTATTGAGATGTTTATTACTCCTTTTAACAGAACCCCCCCCCCCCCAAAAAAAAATAAATTAATTAATAAATAAATAAAGTAAAATCGCCATGTCATTTTGTTTATGATATATTTTTGTATCAAATTTGATACATTAGGCGTTTTTGGTAACTTTTTGCTCACAACAATCTACAGCAAAACTCCACTTGCTCCAGTCTACTATTAGCATTGAGTGAGCCGACACACTTCAGAACAAAAAAAATAATAGAATAATAGATCAAATTAAAAGAAAGACCAAAACAACAAACTACAAAGAGCTTTGTCTCCATCTCCCAGTAGGTTCTCACACTGAACATATGTGCTATTAGAGTCATTCCAGAATTGGACGGACATTTTATATGGATTATTTGATTATTTCAAATAATCCATGTCCAAAATACTAGAACATGCAGTTGTGTAAATTTACTTGTCCTGAGACCTTTTTTTTTTTTTTTTTTTAAATAAAAAAAAACCTTGGACAAAAGAATGTTTGAAAATATTTTTTAAAATACCAAATAAGTCTGGAATTCCCCCTAAAAATGCTATTTTTCTCTTGTCCCACCCCCCTGATGACCAAATTGAATATCAACACAGTTAAAATGAAATTTAAATAGAATTTTTTGGTATTATTTTTTTCATTGATGTCTCTTTTAATTGGCGGCGGGGGGGGGGGTTATTAACATGATATTTTAAATAATAATTATTATGCATGGAACTGTCCCACAACAACCCTGTTTGCATAACCCTTTTAACTGGTAGAAGAAAACAGTGAGTCACACAATACGCTGAAATTAACATCAACAAACATTTTTTTCAAAAGAATGGGTATTTTCTTAACATTGTCAGCCTTGACTGAATGTCTCACTCTGTCTCATATTATCAGGATAAGATGATGGCTTTCCTTTTATTTTTATTTTTTGGACTTTTTTCCATCAGTAAGTTTGTCCTCTTGGTCAGCAGTAACAGTTAGCTAAATATCTAGCTTCTACTTCTGAGAAAAAGCTAACATTAGCATGGATTAGCAACCCTGTGATTAGAGTACGGTTAGCAAACAACAAAACATGGAATAAAAATGGTACCACTGATGTGTAAGCTGAGCTAATCAAGCCACTGATAGTTTATTACCTATTATTGATGAATATGGAGCAGAAAATTGTAAGAGAAGGTTTGTTAAAAAAAAAAAAAAAAAGAAGCCCAAATGTCCTCCAATTCTGGAATGACCCGTTAAGTGAAAACATTCGCTAAATATATAAATAAAGTGTTCTGACTTTACTTTACTGACACAGTGTCTCAGTTTTTTTGTTTTCTTGTTGCTATTGAAAAAGGTGCTGGACTGGACTAAACCCTCACTGTGTCCAGATCCGAAAACGCCTCTAGTTCCACCTCATACTAGTCTAGTACAAGGATAAAGCCTAGATATCTGACAGATATTTTTCAAACTATGTATTTCATTTTGCACAATATTTTCTTTAACATGTAAAATAATATGTAAAATAAAACATTAATGGAAAATAATATTTTTTTGATGTACACTACTGGTCAAAAGTTTGAGAACACCCCGATTTTTCCATTTTTTTGAAAAGATGCATGTTAATGTCTCAATCTACTCTGAAAGGAAAGCATACAACAAAAAATAAATTAAGTTAAAAAGAAATCAATTTAGAAACCAAAATATATTCTAAACTTTTGACTCATCAAAGTAGCCACCTTTGGCAGATATAACAGCTGGACACAGTTGTGGCATTCTTTCTACAATGGAAATCAAATATTCTTCAGAAAGTTCTTCCCAACTCTGTTGCAGAAGTTCCCATAAAAGTGTGGCATCTGTAGGTTGCTTTGCTTTCACTCTTCTGTCCAGTTCATCCCAAACCAGTTCCATGGGGTTTAAGTCTGGAGACTGTGCTGCCACTCCATGTTTTCAAACTTACCATCTTGTTCTTTTTCTCCTAAGGTAGTTCTGGCATAGCTTGGACTGATGTTTTGGGTCATTATCTTGCTGTAGGATGAACCACTGACCAACTAGGAAGTCTTCAGTAGTCCATTGGCGGTGTTTCATGGCCTAGGCAAGCCTCTTTTTCTTATTCTGACGTCTTAACAATGTGCAACTCCACCTGTCAAACCTGTAACTCCAAGTCTTCTCTTCACAGTTGAAACTGAGACTTCTTACTACGTCCACTATTAAGCTGTGCTTGAAGCTGTTGTCCTGTGAGCTGCCTATCATGCAAGCTGTTGACTCTCAGAAACTTGTCTTCTGATTCTGTTGTGGCTTTGGGCCTTTGACTGGGCTTTGAGCAGCATTTTAAGCGTATAAAAATCATAAACACTGCAGCAGGTAAAGTTTAATGTTTACAAACAGCTCCCTGCTTCAGAATGACTTCACATGTGATAAATATGAAGGAAAAAGCTGTTTCAGTTAATTTGATTTGAAGGAATGCAGGAGACAACATATTTTGCAAAAGTGTGCATTTGAGTTTCTGAAGGAGAGTTTCTCTGTAGGAAGACCTACATTTTTAAGTGTTATGATGGTCTGTCTCTCTTCTATTGTTAAGGCCTGTATGTTATTTTTCAGTTTTGGGTAACCTTGCCTTTTTTTAACCTCTGGCAGTTCACCACTTACCTTTGTACCATTTCAAGCTATTCATTGGATTTGAAGAACTTGAATTTTAATAAAAACTGGAAAATTGGGGTGTTCTAAAACCTTTGACCAGTAGTTTACCTGTTGGCGTTGTAACTTAGTATAAAAACTTTTTGCAAGTGACACGTGGCTTTGGAGAAGCTTTTAAAAGTGGTTAATAAACTCTGCTTGATGCTAAATGTGACTCCATGGAAGTGTTTATGTCCTGCTGTCGGTCTGATGTCCACACAGGTCTAATGACAGTGGACCCTAATGGCAGGTTCACAATAAACCCAGTTAATGTAAATGTGGTAGATCAGCACCACAAGTTGGGCGATTTCTGATTTTACAGGTTGGGGCTTTGATTGAACTCATCAGGTAGTGTGAGTGAAGTCGAAGTGTGTGCAAACAAAGTATAATTCTACAAAATGTCCACAAGAGGACGCTAGAAGTCTTTGAAAGACGCTATTAAGAAGTTCTGTCTGGTAGTAAGTATGACCACCGGGTTTGACAGTCCTGTATGGAGATGCTGCAGTATTTAAAGACTGAGTAATGAGAGTATTCTTTGTACTAAAAAACACTTACTATTATAAAACGAAAGCTTTCTTTAAGCCTGTTGATTTGGTCACTTAAACCAACTGATCAGCCGTTTACAATTCAGATTTCTTTCAGAGTAAATCATTTCAATTTGTTTTTGATACAGTCCTTTTAAGTTACACTGTCTGTGCTTTGAATTGTTAATTTCCTGGCAGCACACTAGGAGTATGTAGCATAATAATGATTTAAAGAAGCATAACTGTACGTGGTGTCACTCGGTGCGAGAGAAATGGGAAACCTGCTGCTCCCAGATCAGTACGTGTGAGTAGGGGAGGAGATATGGGTGCAGGTGGGGGTGAGGCGGTGGTATCCTGCCGCAGGTCTCCGCTCTGTGGAGACACTGAAGACAGAAGCCCGGGTGGGGAGATATGCTGCATCGTTCTACCGCAACGGCGGGCCATGTGTGAGTCCACCGAGCCCCTACATGGGCGGAGGTGTCCCCGGAGATGCTTCACTGTCAGCGCGTCCTCCCGGCCCGGGACGCAGCCTCCGGTGTCCACATGAGGGGGGACGGCGGTGGAGGACTCCGCTCGGACGCACAGTTGTGAAACATTATGAAGGCAAAACGTCCAGCATCTGAGGGTCCCCGGGCGCCGCACTGACAGCCATGGATCATCTTTTTCGGAGAAAGCGAGTAGGTTTGCTGAAGCCCCTCCTGAGTCTGTCCCTGGTTTTTGCTTCTTTTCTCATGATCCACAAGCTGAAGCTGTCCGAGAAAGACGCAGTGGGAGTTAAACACATGAGGGATGAGGGCTGGTGTGGTTCCGAGTGTTTTTCATTCAAGAAAGGAGCCGTGAAAACTAGTGTGGAGAGCTCCGACTCTCCGGTGCCTCTCTTGGATTCGCAGCGGGTCTCCAACGGGACCCCGGCATCCTCCTGGGACGCACAGGTTCTCAACTGCAGCGAGGACGCGTCGGTGAGGACCCAGGACTGGTTTCGGCGACTGGACCCGAGGTTTCATCAGTTTGTTCTGCACAGACACTGCAGGTATTTCCCTATGCTCATCAACCACCCGGAGAAGTGCGCGGACGGAGAGGTGCACCTCCTCATGGTGGTCAAGTCCGTTATCGAGCAGCACGACCGGCGGGAGGCAGTGCGCAAAACCTGGGGCAAGGAGCACACTGTGGATGGAAAGAAGATCAGGACATTATTTCTCCTGGGAAGCCCCACTGCCGGCAAAGACACCAAGAACCTGCAGAAACTGATCGAGTACGAGGACCTGATCTACGGGGACATCCTGCAGTGGGACTTCATGGACACTTTCTTCAACCTGACTCTAAAAGAGGTGAATTTTCTCAAATGGTTCGACATCTACTGCCCCGACGTGCAGTTTATATTCAAAGGGGATGATGATGTGTTTGTGAACACGCACAACCTGCTGGAGCTCGTCGGTTTCAAGGTGGAGGAGAGCAAAGAGGCCGACTTGTTTGTGGGGGACACCATCTCCAAGGCGATCCCCATCCGAAACCGGCAGAGCAAATACTACATCCCCAGAGAGCTGTACGATAAGCCATACCCGCCCTATGTCGGAGGTGGGGGGTTTCTGATGTCCTCCCAGCTGGCCAGAAGACTCTTCGTGGTGTCTGAGGACCTGGAGCTGTACCCCATTGACGATGTGTTTTTGGGCATGTGCCTGCAGAAGCTCCACTTGTCCCCAGAGCTGCACCCGGGATTTAGGACATTCGGCATCACCAGACGCAGGGTGAGTTCCATGAACAGCGAGCCCTGCTTTTACAGAAACCTGATCGTGGTGCACAAACTGAGCGCGCAGGAGCTGCTGAAGATGTGGAGCGTGGTGCACAACGAGGAGCTGGTGTGCGCACTAAGGACCTCCATATAACTGACAGTTTATGTACATTGAAACCAATACATCCACCAAAGCTGAACTCACACAGGGAACAGGAGGTTTTAATTCACGGTCTCATGGAATCTGCGGAGTCATGTCAGTGTTCATATTCAGTCAGGCCGTCAACTCCACTAATGGATGCGATATTAAATAACACACCGTACACAGATAGTTTGCATTTACCATAGTCTGTATGTCAGAATAAAAAGGTTGCTGTAGACTGAACAGGTTTCCACTACTGCTAGTCTGCCGTTGCATTTTGTAAAACCACTACCGCACAGCTGCACACTGTGAACGCGGGTAAAGGTTTCTGATTCTTGGTGCCATTTGAGATTGCATCTAAAATCCAACGATTTCTTTAGAGTTGGTTGTCAGAGAAGCTGCTTTCTTTGTGTGTTCGTGCAGCAAAGTGAACTACGTGGACTTACAGCATAACAAGCAGCTGCATTCATAGTGGACTGATTACTTTGCAGAGTATTCAAAAATTATAAAAAATCATGATTTTTTTGAAAGTTAATATATTTTTTTAATTTTATTTTTTAATTTACAGAGTCTGATTTACAGAGGCAGGCCTAAAACCAAAGAAATGAAAGGGCTTTAATACTGCAGACTCGTGTATGATAGTGTAAATAGAACTGGAGCTCTGCTAAATACAGAAACACTGTTGCAGCATTTGGTTGATACTGGTGTATGAACAGCACTCTGGGTACTACTAAGAATAACATAAGGTCTCAATGTCTGCAGCCAATTCTAAGAGTATGTTTTGCTTTTAACCCTTAGATGCTCCATGATTGGACCCTAAGCTCTTCCACAAATGGGTCAAAAATGACCCGCAAAAGAATCTTTTATGCCATTTTTGTCATTTTGGTTTAGAATAATCATTTGCATTATTGTTTTTATTCTATTTTTGTCCATACAAAAATGATTTCATTTTTGAAATGTTTATTTTTCACTTTATAACTGATTTGCATAATTTAAAAAAAGAAGAATTTGCACAGAACAGCAATAGAAGAATGTTAACATCAATTTTGTAGACATTTTTCCTCTCTTTTTCTCTAGCTGTTACTGCCCTCTGCTCCTCCATCACCTCTTGTATGATACTACCAGTGATAAAGCGCTTGGGGTAGTCATACAAATATTACAATTTCTTTAAAAGTATAAAAGGTAACTGAAAAATTTTAATTGAATGATATCAAAACATGTTTTTTGAGGAACAGCTGGAATATGAAGTGATAAAAACTTTTCATTACAAAGATGTTGCAAGAAATCAACCTCACCGGGTCATTTTTGACCCACTTATGCATCTAAGGGTTAAGGGAAGCTCAACACACATCTCTTTACGTTCAGCTGCTAATCACAGAGGACTTCAGCTCATAGATTCAAATAGTAACAGGAATCTTTATTCATGTGCAATGTTGAGCTTAGTGTAGCTTTATTTAACAAATACACCTAGGTTTCAAGAAAAATAGCAATTTATTGCAGAAAATACTGACTACTCTGCACATACATCTCGATAAAATATCCACTGTTGCAGTAGTTCTCAGTACAGATGTACAGGGTGTCCCTAAAGTCTGGACACAGGCAAAAATACATATTTTCAAGAAATTATATTTTGAACAACATTTTATTCACTATTATTTATATATATATATATATATTTTTATATATATATATATATATATATATATATATATATATATATATATATATATATATATATATATATATATATATTAAACTATTGAATTTAATACATATTTGATAGTTAATAAAATATATATTTAATATAATAGCCATATTTAATCTGTGGAGGCAGAGAGTTAATGAGATTTCCTGTGTCCAGACTTTAGGGACACCCTGTATATTATGATTGAATTTAGAAACCAAACATAGTCTTATGTTTTAATAAATGTTGAGCTGTTTCTCCACCAATACAACAATCAGCGTTGTCACACACATTCTTGTTGTCATTACAATTTGTCAAAGTGTACTGAACAATCTGAGACCACCTGGGACTGTTTTTAGGATGTGTCTGTTCACAGATTTGTTTTTTCACTCTGTCTTCAGATATTTTACAATCAACATTGTCATAACACTGTGTAACACAACATCAGCAGTAAAATTATAGCGATAACTATGAATATGGCAAATTAATGTAACTGATCCTGAATCTGTGAGTTTGTGTAGTTTCCAGCTAATTAAGTGCTTCAAACTGTTCGCTGGGTTCAGCCCGTGTCATTTTCAGCAGAAATCAAAACTTGAGGAAAAACAGGTGCTATACAAATCCAGCTGTAAGTAATACATTCACCTCCATTTATTTCTTCATTACTATTGTATTAGGTCTATTGAGTTGAAATGTCTACTTTGTATCTCACTTCTACTCCAGATTGTCAGTAGGCATTAAGCAGGGCAATAAATAAAGTACATTCTGCTCTAAAACTACAGCAGTGAAACATCATCACTGTGGCCAAGTGCTCCTTCATTCCTTCTACAAACTTTAAGACAAGAAATGAAAAGAAATATATAGACAGATTAGTAACTGTAAAGCTGAATATAAATCTACTCTCAGGTTGACAATGGCTTCAGGATTGAAGAATGACCTGCTGGAGTGTTGCCAAGGGATGGAGTGTCTTCTGCTTGTAACTCAACCCCAACCTCTCTCATTACTGCTTCAATTAGAAGAGGAGTGTTTGAATGTATCAGTCACTGTTTCCTGACAAGATGTAGTGACTGACTAAACTGGTAATCAATCAGAAGCTCTTCAACAGATTTATCGTGTGTGAACTGATGCTATGAATGTTTCAGTTTTATGTAGAAATATAAAATTGCCCCTGAAAAGCTAAAAAAAAAAAAAAAAAAAGCTTACATTTATATCGGCGATTGATAAAGAGAAACTTCACAGACGTTATACTGAAAGGCTACTTCACAAGCCTGTGAAAACAGTTGTATAATGGAGCCTTTTCGAGCGTGAGGAAATAGCCCTGATGATGTCAGAGTGAGGTCATCAAGGGTGTCTCAGCATGGGTTTGGATACGCCACATTTATATCGCAGGGCCTGCAATGCAATTTGAAGTTGTGGAGTTTGCAAGCTTTTGGTGTTTAGCAGACAGATAGGATCTGATAAGACGACACCATTGATTGCACTGAGGGACGTAACATCAAGCAGTTCTGAAACTCTACCTACAATGGGGCCTAAAAGTCAGGACATAGCTGCCACTACTGCTTTATTTTTTAACAATTAACAATTCTTTTGTTAATCGGTCTCTTGTGAGTCTGTCAAACTTAATAGAAGCATAGTACAAAATTGATGGACTACGACTTTAAGCTGTACAATTCCCTTTCGCAGAGGCTCCAAACGGCAGTGAGTTTTGTGAAAATAAGAGCCTCGAAACTCAGCAATCCTGTAAGGTGATACCAGTAAACAGAACACAGTGTACTTATGTTTACTAGCCCTGCAGGTGTTTGATGCTAGAGGCGTGATGGGTAGACAAAACAGGCCAGTGTCCAGTTTTCTCCATGTTGTGTGAATTTTCTGTTACGGACCACACAAGACTTTACAGTTAGTATGGTAAAGGTAAAGTATCTCAGTGGATACAACACCGAGTTGTAATGCTAGTTTGTACATTACCCGATAAAACAGGCATGTTCCCTTCTTGGTAGGCTTAAAATCTATTAAATATATTGATGTCTTCAATAAAAAAAAAAAACTGTATTGGCTTTGAATATATTGCATAAGTCAGTGACCACATCTGAAACCTCTTGTGTGTTTTCAAAAAGTGCCAAATGCAGGAATATAGAACCAGGGAATAGGGGAGTAGGTGGGGATGTTTGTTGATGTTGGATTCCTCCTCTGGGTTGCATGGAACTTGTTTCAACGCTTCCCTAGTGTATATCGTTTGGCCAAAGGTGCCAGGGATGGGATCCGGCTGCCTCTGCCCATGGGTCTGGCTCGGGCCCCAACTGACCAGGATTGCTTCAACTTGGCTCCACCGACAGCCTTGCCTGGACACACACAAAATGGCATTTACGCATTAAAGTGCAATGCAAACATTGAAGCAGAGGAAACAGTTTCCACTAAACAAAGCAGCCCGCATCACCTGTGATGTGAGTATAAACAGGAAGATTTTCTGGTGACAGCAGTTCATGGTGATGTGACGACATTCTGGAAGACTTTGTGTCCTCTGATAATGTACTGCAAGGTCACTGAGTCTATGCTGCAGCCACTAGGCTTACTCATACATTACAATATGCAGTGCGCTACTGGTGTATTCTGTCGGAATAATGGTGAAATTATAAAAATGTCAGAATCAATTATGGAAAATGTTGTAGTAAGTAGTGATGCCACACTAAAACACAAGTAAAAATCTTGCATTAAAAATATACCGATCTATGCTGTTTTAACAAAGACAGTTAACGTCACCTAACAGTGGTGTGAAAATATACACGTGTGCTATCTTTGTGTGCTACTACATGATTTTTAAAGGTGATCAGTAACAATGACAACTGTTTTCCTCTAGAAAGGCACTTGGACAATGTGCGTATATCAAATTGCTGTTGCTAAAAACATGTTGAGAGGTAATCGTGACAAAACTGGGTTATATACACTCATTGGCCACTTTATCAGGTACACCTTGCTAATAAAAGGTTGGACCCCCTTTTGCCTTCAGAATCACCTTAATTCTTCATGGCATACTTTCAACAAGGTGTTGGAAACATTCCTCAGAGATTTTGGTGCATATTGACATGATAGCATCACACAGCTGCTGCAGATTTGTTGGCTGCACATCCATGATGTGAATCTCTTGTTCCACCACATCCCAAAGGTGTTCTACTGGATTGTGATCTGGTGACTGTGGAGGCCACTGGAGTGCAGTGAACTCATTGTCATGTTCAAGAAACCAGTTTGAGATGATTTCAATTTTGTGATGTGGTGCATTATCCTGTCCAATTTTGGTGAGTCTGTGCGAATTGTAGCCTCAGTTTCCTGTTCTTAGCTGACAGGAGTGGCACCCAGTGTGGTCTTCTGCTGCTGTAGTCCACCTTCTTCAAGGTTGGACGTGTTGTGCATTCAGAGATGGTATTCTACATTCCTTGGTTGTAACGAGTGGTTATTTGAGTTACTGTTGTCTTTCTAACATCTCCAACCAGTCTGCCCATTCTCCTCTGACCTTTCACATCAACAAGGTATTTTCGTCTACACAAGTGGATATTTTCTCTTTTTCGGACAATTCTCTGTAAACCCTAGAGATGCTTGTGTGTTAAAATCCCAGTAGATCAGCAGTTTCTGAAAAACATCTGGAACCAACAGCCATGCCATGTTCAAAGTCACTTAAATCTCGTTTCTTCCCCATTCTGATGCTCCGTTTGAACTTCACTAAGCTGTCTTGACCACATCTATATGCCTAAATGCATTCAGTTGCGGCCATGTGATTGGCTGATTAGCTATTTGTGTTAAGCAACTGAACAGGTGTACCTAATAAAGTTGCCAGTGAGTGTATAATGAGAACCTTAAAAATGCGACCTAAATATTTTCATCACTGGTCATAGAGTGTGAGTGCATTGGACACCAACACCAATGGTCACTCTGCCATCAGTGTAATATAAATCAGCTATCCTTCAACAAACCATCTGCCTTAATGAAATCTAGCACACGTACAATAAGCACGGTTCTTGCGAAACATCACTAAAAATGGATACACCAATTCCTACTACACTATATTCCAAATTAAATCTATCACTATTTTTACGAACCACCTTTTGTGTAATGAGGCAGAAAGCTGTAGTGGAAAAGCTACAACATGAAATTTTTTACCAACGAACATTGGCACTTTCTATAGCTCTCACACTAAGAGATGGGGTGGTAGGTGTAAGCCGGAGGTGTATGAATGCTTTACCTTGTGCTGGCTGGGTTCTCTGGGACACCGCAGTCCTGCGTGAGTTTTGTTTACAGCCCTCCCTACCCATGAGGTGAGCCTTCCAGGCCTGGAACAGGGACAAAGTAGCTCAGTGAGTCTGTTCCTCTCCCAGCTACTTTCTTGACGAGGACAACCACGGGTGACTGTAGACCCAGTCAAGACCCAAATGGCTGCCCTCCCTCCCTCTAACACTGCAGTCTTTCATTGGATTTAGACTGGGAGCTCTAGGAAGGAGAGTGTAACTTTCCTTCAGTTTTTTCATCCTTCTTTAATAAGGGTGTGTGAGGTGACAAACTGCATGCAGTGAATCAGATTGGTAATGAGAAAACAGATACATTACAGCTCAGGCTCAATCGTATATGTCACTGTACAGTTAAACACAATCCTCTGCATAATCTATTTGTCATATTACACAGTAAGTGTTATATGTGGTCTGAACATGGCTCATAGAAAAAGCACCAAAAGTGAAACAGAACCTTGCTACAATTTCAAGTTTATATATTAAACATCCTTGTTTTTTGTTTGTTTGTATTGTTGTTTGGCTAAAAGTGTTCTTAGACCGACAACAACATTGCCTAAGACACTCATGTGTGTTAAGCACAGCTAAGGCTAATACACATTTTTAACAGCAACCTTCAAAATGTTTGCATTAGACTGGTTAAACACAAATGCCCTTTATGGATTTTTGACTTTTTAACCATTTGGCCACACCCCATTAGGGGGAAAAATGACTGGTTATTCAAAGTTTTATTAAATGGAGGTTGCTACTTCTTGTTGTACCTCTGTATTTTTACATGTATTCCAAACTAAATGCTGCCACTGCTTGGATTAACATAAATACACTTATTCTAGTAATGAACTCTTTACACTATGGTTTGAGAAAATAGCAAACAGACCGTTGTTTATATATGAACTAGGAGTACTTTCTGTGAAACTAACTCATGCTTCCTTGCATCCTCTGGTTTCAGTCTTGCTCTAAACAGGCTGTTTCAGTGTCTGTGGCTAAGCTGTTGTTGTCCACACCCTCTTCAAGTAGAAGACTCTGAGATGAGTTTGTCACACAGTGCTGCAGTTATCAAATCTGTATTTTAGTAGTGCAAACTCGCAGTTTAGAAATGGCTCTGAAGTGACTGCTGTTTAACTTCTTCTGTTTAATGTCTTAATAGGTTGCATCTTAGTCACTGTTTCATACTCATTCTGTTGGCTGACATCAGAAACAAAAAAAAAATGTAAATGAAAACTTCATTGGGAATTTTGCTTTATTAAGATACAGTAAACATGAGCATGGAGAGCATGAGAGAAGCAAACGGATGTAAACTCCAGCTGAATTAACGTCGCACTGAGACACAGCAGGTGACATTAAAAAACAGTAACCCACCCAGTCCTTGTTAACTTAAACTTTAAAAGATTCCACCACCTCTGAATGTCCTTCAGCTTTACAGTTTCCACAGCGTTGTGGCCAAATAATCACAGCTAATGGTAATGTTAGTCACACAAACGAAGGATTTTCGTATATTTGTGGTGACAATGGCAACAAAAGTAAAAGTAATCCACTGGGTTTTCAGTGCCTCAGATACTGGGAGTGCATGAAGATTCTTATAGCCAAAAGCAGAACATCTAGTGTGGTTTGCTCGTGGCTGTGACAATTTAGAGCTAGTAGAAGCAGACCCAGAGAGTAGAAAAACCTAGTGAACTGTAAAGCAGCTGCTCATGTTAAATGGGTCGCCTCGCAAGCTGCAGGCAGTGAAGAGGTAGAAGACCAGGAGAACAGATATGGTCATCTAGGAGCGTAGAACGAGGAAACACAAGTGTATCCTCACTGGGAGGAGCTAAGGTGTGAATGAGACTTGCCAGTGAGGGAAGCGAGAAGACACATTAGGATAAAGAAAAGCACCCTATGACTTAATGTTCACCAGTTTTTGTTCATAGGGCAATTTCCTTTTCTTCTGGTGCAGCAGCATTTGACCAGCAGATTCTGCCAGCACGGTTTTACAGTATCAAAAATAGGAAAAGCACTCAAGAGAGCGCAGTACTCTGCCAAAGCTGCTCTGTCGTTGTATCAGATGAAATCTTGAAAAAAATCGTGGCAGAAATCACGGCACCATAGAATGTGGCCATTTAATATGAATGTACCCACAAACAAAATGACCTTGCGGTGAGTGCAGGCGTGCGGTATGCATGAGTACGTTATGTACGGATACCGAATCACGTGACCTAAATATGTAGCAGATGGCGGGAATTGATGGGACTCGGAAACACCCCCACAATTTAATCAATTGTTCCTTGTATCATTTCTGAAGGATGAGTCCCGATAAGTCTGCAGTGGTCGATTTGTAGTAGGACCACAATCATGTGATCGTGAGCAGGAAGCTGATGTAGTGTTCACTTGTTGTCATAGTTAAAAGGACACCATGCCTCACAATGATACAGTAATCTTTACAAAATCTGTGGATCCAGACTATAAGCCACATTACTGCCAAAATCTAATCACTTGGTCTTTGTGTCATGTCTGATCTCCCCTGGAAATTTCATCCAAATCCGTTGGTCCGTTTTTGAGTAATGTTGCTAACAGGCAGACGGACAAACGTATGCCGATCGTCATATAACTCCGCCGTTCCTTGGTGAAGTAATAAGAACCACACACAATATGTTCAGAGGCATATTGTAATAAATGACCTGCATTGACTTAACAAGTTTTTTCTCAAGCAAGAACAGAGGAGAAAAAATGAAAGCAGACACCATTGTTACATCTCTTTGTGAGGCAGAGAATCTTGCTCATGGTATACCCATTTTAAACGTCTCTGAGACACAAAAGATTAGTATTAATGTGTCGCTCCGAGGGTGCTGAAATGTCAGCACTGACTATTTAAGAGAAGATACGAACAGAATATTTTCCTTGGGGTTGTGTTATGTAATATTCAACACACAGGATATGCTGAATGCATGTCAATGTTTTTCAGTTTCCTGTTTTGATTATATTTCTTCCGTGACACAATCTATGTATTGGTTAATCCTGAGACGACCAGTAAATCTTGAAAACTACTGCTGGATTCAAAGGAAATTTGAACTTATCCAATTTTAAAATAGGAGAATGATGACATTTTAAAATCTGTTTATAGTTAGTATCAAAAGCATGGTATTTTCCTAAATCATAGTGACTACAGAAAATGAGGGGAAAACTCAAACAAAAATATAGATAAAAGTTTAATCAATGAACAGCTGATCTGAACATTTTGTCTCTACTTCTCCTGAAACTATTAAGAATGTGAAGAATGTGATGCCCATTAAGAACAAAGGGTTTGCTTCCTTTGAAGCCCTTAAAGGCAAACAATAGCTGTTTTTTCACCTCAACACCTGTTTGCTCCTAAAGCCTCATATTAAATGCTTTCTGACTTCTGTGTTGATATGAAAGCAAGAGAAAGACCAAAACCTAAAGTCAGTGAGCACAAAATCTACATCTGACATTTAACTATTTTATAATCTAGTGAGCACGTATTCTGTAGGTCAAGTAAAAAAAGCCCCTTGCTATATATCTATTGATAACTTATCATCTGTAGCTGACATGTACTGAATCTCACCTCCTCTCCAGGCATGAAGTTGTTGTGACACAAAGGACAGTGGTTGGAGTCTTTTCCCGAGATAGGGGCTGAAACAGAAACATGACACCTTTAAGCTGCCTGTTATACAATTACAGAAGAGAGCCCCTAAACAATAATTATACACTACGGAAGGACTACATGTTCAGATACAACATGTCTGTGAGCATTGGGATATATAATCGGAAATGCAATCAATACTAACTCACAATGTGTATTTAGTTACTTGTAATTAACAGAGGTAAAAAAAGAGAACATTACAAGTATATTGTAACACAATAGTGTCACTGCTGTTTATGGAACATATGGCTGATGATACACACAGTGTAAGCCATGTATTATCCGGACTTCCATTAAGAGGAATTTGAAATTGCTGCTTTCCAAACATGGCTAGTAGTAATACGGCCTCTTTCTAAACTGGTATCCAACTGGGAAATGCAAAATTAAGATCCTATGAAGAAAGCTAACCTCAGTTTTCAGACAGTAAGTAAATACTAGCAACAGGACTTTGATTTCTTAAAGGATTCTGTGTAGCATTGTGAACAGAATACTTTCTGCATCATGTTTCTTTGTAGCCACAGAAGCACTGTACCTGTTAGGACAAAACTACTCAATAAATGAAATCAGTTATACAATAAAGAGGAACATTTCAGCTGTGCAGTGTAACAACTGAAGTTAGCTCAACAAATTCAGGCTGAGGAGAATTAAGGTAAAAACCAGGAAGAAAAACATATTTATCCACCTAAGCTTGGTAAATCAGTGTTTAAGGAAATGTGTTTTGGAAAAAAAATGTAACAAGGAAATTCAGGTTTTGTTTGCTCAGTGACAGCAAACTCTGGGGGTGAGTGAATTTGAAAATTACCCTGACGAACTAATTTTAACAAAATTATTGATTTTCATTAATGAATAACGGCAACTTCAGTTTCCAGTAGTCTAAACACCTGTTGGACAAGCAGACTAGAAATGTAACCAAAGCGAAGACTTTGACAGACATGGCCACAAGTTCAACCAGTATAACAACAGTTTTTCAATTCAAAGTCTGTATTGGTAAATGGTGATGTGCCGGTATTAGTTTTGCAGTGTGTTGGTTTTGTTAGACAACGGTGTTGTTTTTTTGTCTTCTTGATTTGACAATGAAATAAAGAAAAAATATATTAGAAGAAAAAAGAAAATAACTCTGTAGCCATACAAAACCAACAAATTGCATTGTTCCCATTGCTTCAAATATTTTGAGAAATTTTCCAAAAGCATGAAAGAGCAAAAGAGAACTCACAGTTGCAGGTGGGACCCTGAATGTGGCAAGTCATATCCTCGGTGGCCACAGCCTCTGAGCAGTGTGGGCACTGACTGAAATTGGACCTGTTTTCACATTCACCCAGTAGGTGCTCTGTGAGGCTGGCTATTTCAACTACCTGCAAACAAAATGCAGAGCTGTTCACAAAGTCTTTGTGCTGTATTATTGAGGTGATTTTTAAACAGCTGAACAGATATTGCTTTTTAAGTTGATTTCTGAAAAAGTTCTAAAGCTCCTGGAAATGTAATAGTCTACCTGTCTACATTCATCACAGCGCCGTAGCATCGGGCAGTGTTTCCAGTAGTGAAGGTCCAACCCATCTTCTGTGAATGACTCGTCCTTTTTACCACAAAATATACACAAGCTGAAACAGAGTGTAGACATCCCATCAGATCATATCCTACTGAAGCTTACTTCTGGCAAACTAATAAAAATAACACTCAAAATGAGAGGTAAATTTAGCACCTCAGCTATATATACACACTACTGTTCAAAAGTTTGAGTTCATTTAGAAGCAGAAACTACCGGTCAAAAGTTTTACAATGCCCTAATTTTTCCAGTTTTTAATTAAAATTCAAGTAGTTCAATTTCAATGAATAGCTTGAAATGGTACAAATGTAAGTGGTGAACTTTCACAGGTTACAAAAAAGGTCTGGTTACCCAAAACTGAAAAATAATGTACATTTCAGGATAATACAAAAACAGCTTTTTCAGGAAACAAGAAATGGGTTAACAACTCACTGCTGTTCTGCAGCAATGGAGGTTGATCAAGCCTTGAAAGTTGTTGCTACCAAATCCTACAGGTGTACCAACTTTTTTTGATTACTTACAACCTCCTCTGTCTGCATAAAAGTAGTGTTGGAACACACCGTGGCACCATACCCTCCAGAGCATCATCTGAACAGTACTGTACTGCAGAAAGTAGTTTGTTGATATAAAAATGGTGAGGAAAAGGCAATTAACAACAGAAAAGGGACAGACCATCATAACACTTAAAAATGTAGGTCTTTCCTCAGAGAAATTGTGACGCATGTCAAGGTATCAGTGAGTACAGTTTTCTTCACCATCAAAAGGCACTCAGAAACTGGAGGAAACTCTAACAGGAAGAGGTCTGGAAGACTCAAATCCACAACAGAATCAGAAGACAAGTTTCTGACAGTCAACAACTTGCATGACAGGCAGCTCACAGCTTCACAGTTTCAAGTACAGCTTAAAAGTGGTCGTAGTAAGCAAGTCTCAGTTTCAACTGTGAAGAGAAGACTTGGAGTTGCAGCAAGAAAGCCATTGCTAAGATGTCAGAATAAGAAAAAGCGGCTTGCATGGGCCATGAAACACTGCCAATGGATTACTGAAGACTGGAAGAAGGTATTATGGACTGATGAATCAAAATTTGAAATCTTTGCTTCATCATGCAGGATTTTTGTACGTTGTCAAGTAGGAGAAAGGATGGTTCCTCAGTGTGTGACATCAACTGTCAAACAAGGAGGAGGAAGAGTGATGGTCTGGGGCTGTTTTGCTGGATCCAGGGTTGGTGACTTGTACAGAGTGAGAGGTACCCTGAAACAAAAAGGCTACCACAGCATTCTGCAGCACCATGCAGTACCCTCTGGTATGTTCCTAGTTGGTCAGTGGTTCATCCTACAGCAAGATAATGACCCAAAACATAAGTCCAAGCTATGCCAGAACTACCAGAGGAAAAAAGAACAAGATGGTAAGTTTGAAAACATGGAGTGTCAGCACAGTCTCCAGACTTAAACCCCATGGAGCTGATTTGGGATGAACTGGACAGAAGAGTGAAAGCAAAGCAACCTACAAGTGCCACACTTGTATGGGAACCTCTGCTACAGAGTTGGGAAGAACATTCTGAAGAATATTTGATTTCCATTGTAGAAAGAATGCCACGATTGTGTTCAGCTGTTGTATCTGCCAAAGGTGGCTACTTTGATGAGTCAAAAGTTTAGAATACATTTTTGGTTTCTAAATTGATTTTTTTAAACTTAATTTGTCTATTTGTTCTATGCTTTTATTTCAGAGTAGAGTGTGACATTAACATGCATAATTTCCAATAAAAAATTGAAAAATTGGGTTGTTCTAAAACTTTTGACTGGTAGTGCATATATAAAAAAATGAATGTGTGCAAACTACACAAACACTAAACATGTGATCATGGGGCTAAATGGACAAAACCAACTGATCAAAGCCTAGTTACACAGAGAGAATCTTCTTGCATATTCACATTATTCCACTGAATTTTCAAAGATCAAAGTTTGGTTCTGAGTTACGTACTTGTCCAGATAATTGATAGATTGTTGAACATCCACATTCTCTGTTGTCTTGCTCTGATGTGATAATCCTTTTGTGACAGCTGGAAATTAATGAGAATTAGATGTTATTTGTCAAAAGTGCATTAATTTGTACACTTATCAGCCAAACATATCAGCCAAATGAAACAGAGTACTCTTGAATGAAAATAAATAATTCACAAAAATGTGAAGATTATGGAGGATACATTTTTCAGTGGACAATACTCTATATATACACTTTGAAAGCTGAACAATTGGTAATGCCCTCATGTCACGCTTTGAAGATGTATGGGGGGAGTAAATCACTAAAATTTAACTGACATCCCAGTAAATTTCTTTAGTCAGACACAGTAACAAACAGAAGTGAGTGTAACTATCTACACCTCTCTGTAATGCTCTAAATGTTTTATGTAAAGCACTTTGAATTGTCTTGGACATGAAGGGTGTGAAACAAACTTGCCTTGCCTTGCCTTGCCTTGCCTTGCCTTGCCTTGCCTTGCCTTGTCTAGCCCTGTGAAGTATCCCTTAATATTAAAAGATCCAAAATTGAATCACCTCTTAATAACTGCATTATTTCTAAGCTGACCGGTAGAATGCTTCCACTCATGAACAATCAAAAACTGCTACTTTCGAAAGTTTGTATTGAAAGCACAAGTCACAAAATAGAAAATAAATGCAACAAAAGTGAATACACCAGTTATCACAGACACACACACAAGTCCTTACTGTAGGAGTATGGCCATATAGTGATCAAGGATGTCTAGAACTTTCTCAGTTTTGGAACTATAGGCTGTGTCTATCTGCATGTCTGCATCATGACTCCACATTGAAAAGAATTGTCAGAGGACCTGAAAAATGTGATTGTGATATTTCACAAAGATCTAAAAAGATATAGTAACATCCGGAGCCCACAAAAAATCAGTTGAAACACAATCAGAGCTGCAATGCCTACCCTCCTAAAATGGTGCCACTAACAGTGTGCCATTTGCACAATCTAGCTATGACAAACAGATGGGAAAATATTTCAGATTTAGCACAGGGATTATAAATAGAAATCAGACTTTATGTGAGAGGTCAGACAATGTGAGGGACATATCATTACGCCAACCTCTGTGGCTGGCATCCATGAAAAACCCCTTGCTTGTTGTTTGAAAAAAAAACTTCGAGATGAAAGTTTGCTGAAGAACATGAAGAGAAGTGTGATCAGCTCATTCTTGGTCAGATTAAACCAAAATACATTTGTTCAACTTGGATGAGAGCCAGCATGTTTGGTATGAAGCTGAGTAGGACTACCACAGTGAATACATAGCTCTGACAGTGAAGCACTGTAAAGTGAAATTAAAAAAAAAAAAAAATCACCTGGCCAAGTATGTCCCCTGACTTGCATCCAATACAACACTTTTATATTTTATGACAAAGAAAGGCAAAGCAGCAGAATCCCTTAGAAAAGAACAGCTGGCAAAAACAGTATCTTAGTAAAGGACACCGGTCTAACACAGTGGTGAGGAGGATTCAGTCTATCATCAAAAATAAAGGCAGAATAGGAAGTATTAAAAAAGTAATATTTGAATAGTAATAAAAGGTACATTGAGTATTGTTTAGTTGTGATTGTGGGACTTATATTTTTAAAACAGTGAATTTAAACTGTTTTTTCATTTATTAATTCATTATTATTCATTTATTTATCATTTATTTTCATTCATAAGAGCAAATACCCGACTGCTAAGTAATGCAATTTTTGAGAGATGATGCAATTTATAATCATTTGTCATTTAAGTGATGTTGCACAGGGGTGTACTCAGTTCTGTTGCATACTCTAAAGTTGCAAGCAAGTAAATGCTAACATTGCCACTGCTGTGCTGCCAGATGACTGCATCAGTCTAAAACATTATACCTTTGATAGGGAGCTTGCTTTCTGCCACTGAACTGCTAAAATAATTACCCTGCTTGGAGCTGAACTGGTTAAACTCTTGAGAGCACTGTTACTTGGCAACTGAAGACAAAGGCAGATGTGTAGAGCTCCTTGCTCCTGTTAAAATGGTTCATAATTTGGGGGATTTTACATCTCAATGCCATGAAATCTAAATTGCACTAAAAAAATGGCTCTCCATTCATGTCACAAGGCATGGCCAGAGCACCCTTTCACATTTTCCACTTGCATATAAACACATTACATTTGAAAGGCAGTAGACCTACAGCTTGCCAGTCTGAAAAGATTATATCAGCACATCATTATGGTTTTGCACCATAAAGCAACATCCTTTTGTGTTTTAGGCAGTCCTTATCAGCTCTGGTAGTACATTACATACTGGCATGAGTAGGAACTGAGTTGTATGTTCTCTGATTCTTCCAGTGTGAATATGTGTACATACTTGCTTTGGCAGCTTTATGGGACTCCTTCTCAGCTTCATGAAGTTCTTTTTTTGCCATTTGTCCTTTGGTGCTTTCATTCCCTCTCTCCTTTACAAGTAGACAGAAAATTAGGAATAGATGTCAGTTCCAAAAAGAGATGAAATAACACAACTTGTCTAGTCAGACAGCTAGTTTGGTATAAACAGTGGAATTACAATGTAGATAAAATGTGCCAGTGTGTATATGCACAGTATTTTTGAATAAATAGATGCGTGACCACCTACTGACTAAAAATTCAACCAAGTCTGTGTGAGGTCATGAATGCAAATATGTAAATGTTATGGAGAGGTGATGTAATTGCAGAACGATGACAGCTCCACCTACTGTGATCTCTTTCAAGGCAGCCAGCTGCTCCTGAAGAGAGTGGATTTCCTCCTTCTCCTTTTGCCCATCCTGCTGACCACCGCCCTTCTTCAAAGTCTGGATAACAAGTGAAATGCCATTAACCTATTTGTCAGATTTACTGTCACAGTATGGTCTCTTTTCTATACTCTATAATAGTATATAATATTCTGGCATCATCTCATTTCTTGTTTGCTACGTCGTCTTTTGTTTCACAGCTATCTTCTTTTAAATTTGCACAGGAACAAAGCTTTGCAGGTTGTTGTAGCTACAGTGCAGCTGTATTATTATTACTGCCATTATGTAATAGGCAGACATAATGTCCAAAAGAAAAATAAAGTTGGTTACTGATTGAGTCGCACACATTATGGTAAAACAATATTAAATCTTATTTACTGGGTATATTGGGATTACATTCGTAAAGCACAAGGATAAACTTTACCATATTGTGTGATGAACAAATACAAAAATGCCAGGTTTGTTGCGGTACAACAGGTGATGATGTGACAGTATTGAAAGGACACTATCTATATTATACCTTGAACAAACACATTTGTGGATCTGGCATGGGACGACTAAAAGCAAGATAATACTGTCTGTGCTGGCTTTGGTATGGGCAAACTGGTATCTGTGCAACATGAACCTCGCTTCCTTTCCTTGTTACCATCAGCTTAAAAAAAGCCAAAAAACAAAAAAACAAAAACACATAGATTCTTCTAAAAAGCTCAACTGGAAGTTTCAGCTTTTCAGAGAGCTCCCATTTTGCTTTGTTTCACTCAAACACAGTTTCACTCTCCACCTACCAGCTGCTTCTCCCTGACAACAATGTTTGAAAAAAAAAATGCACAATGTGAACACAGCCATGGTCTGGCAGCTTGAAGCAGACAATTTTGTGGCATATAGAAAATGGAAACTTCAGGTATCTGTAATACTCTTAACTGAGTGACAAAGACATCAAGTATAAAAGAGTCACTGAATTGCAGTGAAGACAAAAAAAAAAACACTTGCCTGGGTCTCCACAAGCTTTCCGTCAATCTTGGCAAAGCCATCAAAGAGGGTTTTGTAGAGGAATTTCTTTGGTACCGCAGCATCGTTGGGTGGAAGGTAGCTAAGAGCAGCATTTCTGTGCTGCTGGTACATAGATAAGATGATGCGCACTGCTAGCTCTCGAACCCTTGATGCACTGTGCTCCAATGCTGCTGTACAGAACTGACAAAGAACAACACGAACAGCTAGATATTACAGTCAGGGTTTCACAGTAACCTGTTTTCAGAAATGTTAGGAAAATTAGCAATCAGGGTTGTGCATCTTAGACTAAATTAATCTCTTGGCCATGCCACTACAGGTTTCCAATCCACTTTTGATCCATGCTCTTGTGAATGTCAAAGAAAGTGTGTATTACTGCAAACTAACCATATGAAAAGATTATTACACCCCTTGTATCAGTATATTCAAAATGAATTTAATTTAAAGTACAGTTCATATTTTCCTATTATATATTCATATGTGAGCCAAGAGGAAACTATCTGAAATCTGATTACTGTCCTACTAAATCTTGCTGTAACTAGGTTATTACAGTGCATGACAATTCCTTGTGTGATTTCATGTATAACCCGATCTTTTTGAGTAAATTGTGTCTTGGGTGCTTGTAAATGTACTTCATGACATATGGCGTACCTTATGGTCATATTCTAGTGTCTATTCTTGTTTTCTAAGAAGAACTAGAAGGAGTGAACACATTACTACTATTCTAAACCCTTGCACTGACATCCAGTTAGTCACAGAATAGATTTTAAAGTGCTGCTGCGTTTTAACTGTCAAAATCCATTCACAGGCTCGGGCAAAAATAGGTTCCTGACATGCTCGAAGAATGTATACCTCGGACGTTAGAGGTTTAGCAAACAGTCGACAACAGAGATGTACATTGTGTTGGATTGCTATAATGCTCTCTTTATTTACTGTTACTTGATACTCTATAACTGTATGAAATTTTTTGTTGTTTGAATAAGCTTTGCTAAGCCTTTGAAAAGCAGTTGAATTGCTTCTGTGTTTGAAAGTTGCCATTACAAAATCTTGCCTTACAACAGAAGATATTTAGTCCTTGTTTTTAACTTACAAAATTTAGATATTAATGAAGCAATATTTGCTATATTTTCAGGATAATTTCAAGTGCAAAACAGCCGCAATGTTGAGAAAGTCCTTTCAGAGAAGTGGATATCATGACGTAAAAAGAATCTAATAATATAATGACATAAGAGAAACATAATCTTTGTAAAAAAGAGTCAGAACACAAAGGCTGTCCCATCCATGGAGAACATTAACATCCAGAGGTAAACTGTGTACAAAGGCCACCAATCCCTCCCTCAACAAGCTTAGGGACAGCCTGCCATTATTCTCTGTTGTCTCTACCGACCACCTCTCATTTTAATGCAGGAAACTCAATCACCCCCTTTTTACACGCTGGCTCCCGCCTCAGAGCAGATCACCCAGGTAACAGCACAAGAAAAAAAGAAAAATGTTTAAACCATAGCTGAGCTAACACTGTTGAGCTATCGAGAGGGACAGTCACATGAGCCTAAAGAGCCAAAAAAAAAAAAAAAAAAAAAAAAAACCCAGCAGGGAAGATTTTAGTTGAGGTGTTCACTGTGAGCCATCCTGAACACTCCTTCAGTTCTAAGTAAAATATATATTGCTTTTTCCAGGGTTAGGGTTAGAGTTAGACTAGGTCAAAGCATTTTTTTTGGTTTGGTTTTAGACATCCACAGGGAGACAAATCAAGGATCCAACATGTTTTAAGAGCCTTGGGGATATGTCCCGATAGCTCAAGTTAGCGTATCTATGTTGTAGTTGCTCTGGTGGCTGATAAAGTGTCACACAGTTAAAAAGGATTTCCTAAGCTGGTGGGTAAACTAGACCTATTTTTTTTTTGCAATTAGCACAGTGGTTTATAAGGTATCTCTAAAAAGGATTTTCAAAATAACAAAATAATTGATAATTAATTTTGTAGAGAAGCTGAATTTCAGTTTAAACCTTGTGTCTCATATATTTATCATCAAACTGTTTAATGTGACACTCAGGAGAGAAGGCAGGCAGTGGAACAAAGCACAGTCCTCCTGCCACATCTCAATCCAGACTGAAAATGTTTTCCAAGCAAACACGAGGCATCCAATACAAAGGGGTCAGGCGCTGCACAAGCATGCCAAAACATGCAAACTCAGGTCACACAGTGCCACCTGTGTGTTTCTGGCTTCAAAAGGGGGAGAAATTTAGAGGACAAACCTAACAATTTGTTCTTACTGATAAAAGCCAAGTAGAGTCAAGGGGTGGGCTAAATGGGGGGATGGGAGGAAGACCGGTTGTAAAATAGAGAAGGGAGGACAGGACAGCTTGTTGGCCTGACTGACTAGGTCGACAGTTAGACAGTTTGCACCCGGTGATATTAGGTCATTGCTGGAAACCAAACAAGTGCGGAAGACATTACAGTGGGCGGCAGTGGTGACAACACTGACTCAGCTGACCAAAACTTACTGACAGTTTATTGAGCTAAACTGAATTGCAATAGAAAGCCAGGGAGGGACTGCTCCCCTCCAGTAAATCACACTATTTGCAAAACCAAATGTAACTGAAAATCAGCTTACTTTAAAAGTACAATAACACAGGCATCATACTGTGTGTATCTTATACAGTACATGTCCTATCATGTTGTAGTTTTTATTTCCAGACTGGAAAGCGTATGACAGTGAAGTTGAAGCACTGCCAAAAAACTGCAGTTGTTAACAGCTGAAACACAGTGATGTGTGATACCTGGGGCATTTCTTGATGGTTAGAACTGAAGAAGCCTCTTGGATGAGAGGTGAAACGTCTTCAAGGAACCTTCTTAAAGTCCAGTTGGATTGATTTGAACAACTTTGGATTTCTTGATGGTTGTTCATTTTTAGTAAACAGATTTAGTTTTAAGATTTGTGGGGGATTTTATAGCCAAAACATCCTCTGAAATGTTTATTATGTTGTCATGAATACTTTTGGCATGTAAGAAAAGAATCGCTAACCAACTTTAGACAGTGTGGCCCCAAATGTCTAGTTTTATACACACCCCATCCATGAATTTGTAAGGGCCTAGCCTAGCATCTGAATGACTTAAATTCATCATTAGAGGGAGGACACAAGACTGTGACTTCCAATGTTGTTGTCATTATGCTCTAAGGGCACCAAGTGCGCATGCATTGGAAAACTGCAATGATCATTTGATATGATTTGTAGTGCATATTCACAAAATACATAGATGCCGACCTGCTGTTCATGTATGACAAATATCCTGTGAGCAGACTTCAAGTAGACTAGAATGCAATAAGATCAACTATGCATCCATGGTGTCTGCACTCTTCCATATTTGTGTCAGCAAGAGAATACCAAGAGCCTTAGAGTAAACAGTAAAAATCAAAGTTAAACGCATTTTTTCAAGATTTTACATAAATTACAGCAGCCGAGGCTATCAAATGCTATACTATTTAATTTTTGGAGTGTAAATTTGGTTTCTGAGGCAAACAAAAAGCATTGAATTCTGAAGATAATGAAATTATTCTCAACCTGATCAGACTTAACTCAAAATAACAAAGGAAACATCACAACTAAAAGTATGAATAGATTAATTTAGTATGCTTTGGATCCCTTACCATCATAACATTTTCCAAGGTGAAGCCAGAGTTGTCTGTACCCAGTTCAGCCAGTAGTTTCTCCAGCATCTCAGCCCGACTCTGAGCCAAACGAGATGGAAAGTTAGGTTTGAAGGGCTTCACCAGCTCACCAGGGATTATCTGCAAGGCCTGCACATCCTTCAAAACAGCAATTTCCTAAATGGGAGACACGAGAGAGGGGAAAGGATTTTGAAATTTATAGGGTTGAAATCAGGTGATGTGTTTGTAGACTTCTACGTTGAAATGAAATAATATAGTGTGCTGTAAGCCTGTGACAATTTATATTTGTGTGATACCACACATTCTAATTTATCACTCAACACATGCTTCTGGCAAAGAGACAAGTCATGACAGAAAATGCAAGTGTACAATTACAGTAAGATGGAAGAAGGCTCTTTGAAAACCCTCTTTCTGTTGTTTGTCAGTTTAGCCTCATCAGGGGAGTGGAATGTATGTTGGAAATGCGGGACAAACTCAAAAAGTGATTTGTTTTGGACATACAGAGGCATTCAGTCATTCCTTGAATGGAGCTCTAAACACAACCCAGAATCCCGAAGTATAAGCTACTGAGCTAATGGACATCCTCCCTTTCTTGCTCAACACCACACACCCATGACTGAGTTAAATGCCACAGAGCTCACAAAGTGCGCTTAAACGGTAGATGTCATCTCTGCGTCCAGCAGCCCAGAAACACTTTTTGCTCTCACTCAGCAGTACATAGGAAAGCCACTACACTGCACAAATAACAAACACCAGCTCTACTGCTTTGAAGCTGTACTAGTGGCTCTGTTCCAGTTACCAGTTTCACAGAGGCATTCTGGGAAGCTGGTGTGACTACAACATGACACTTTTTGAAGGCTGTTACCAAACATGATAACACTCGAGGACACCTGCTTGCTCATCCTGTCTATCAAGCAGGCAGTAAAGCATGCATTTTTTGTATTTGAATGCAACTGTCAATCTAGCACCCAACCAGGTGAGCAGTGGATGCTCAACCACGATACCTAGCAAGGTTAAGATATATGCACCTAAACAGCAACATATCCACTTCAAATCTTGCTGGGAACTTTGTTGTTTGTCATCCCTGTTTTCTACAATGCCCCAAATACTACCTTGATTTTGGGACTGAAGGATTAGGTGTGTTGCAGAAAATAAAGCACTGATCTTGTCCAGTTTAACAATGCTGGTGTTATAATTCTATCAACAAAGGACATTTGGGGGAGGCTGTTTAATATTTTTTTTTTCCAATCTTGACTTCGTAAACATCAGTTCTCTTTCTGCACATGCTCACCCAAATGAGCTCAGTCTCCCTAGGGAGACCCACAACTCTCTCATAGTTGGGAAGTTACAATGTCTGTGGCTTGTGTTTTTTGGAAGAACCGCCTTGTTTCAGGGAAGTGAAGTAGCATATTCCCATGAAACTGCCTCAACCCAAAAATATACAGATAGACCAATGACAGCGCCATGCAAACAAGGGCAATCTTTCTGCCTGAAAGCTGGACTGAGTTTTGCACATGTTGGTGTTAGGATTTATTACTGTTATTATTTCTATTAAACATACTGCTGGCATAATACTGATTTACACATTGCTTAAGTGCTAATAACAAGAGTTGTGTTGACCGGGTCGTTATTGAAAATGATAACTAGTTCTGAACTAACTTACCTGGTAAAATGAAAGTTAAATAAAATAAATAAATAAACCCATGTAAGACAGGAGGGTCTCGAACATTATCCCATGCTGTGTGAACTGGGATAAACCAATGGTGACTCATTGCTGACACATACATACATGAACGCACACTGCACGTTCTCACACACTCATTTAGTACTGAAGGCCACCCCAGGTCCTGAAGGCTTCTTGTGAGAACAACTGCTGTGTTTACGAACTGATAAAATACTGATGACTGGAGTTGGTGTGCCAACTAGAAGCAGTGATAATATATGACTGAGATAGAGAACAGCAGTTACGGGAGAAGGGAACAGTCCAGAAACATATGAATCATAATGGGGAGGGTCTCAATTACAGTATCCGGGATCTTCTGATTGGAGGGATCGTGTGCCAAGAGGCTAAGGACATGACTGTGCATCAACAAAAAGAGGGCTGAGTTCAATACGGTTCCTCTCCATCAATTTTTGACCAATAAGATTGTTACCCATTTTTATAAATACACTCTGTATACTGTGAATTTCATCCATTCCTAGGAAGACGACTACAGATTAACCTTTTGTTAACAATTGTCCTCTGAACAGTAATGGTCCTTGATATCAAGCTACTTGGCATCGCAGAATAAACAACTTTAACTGAAAGAAGTTTCCTGTCTTCTATCTGAAAAAACTAACATGCTCAACATTGGTATTCTGTTTACTTACGGTGGGGTGTGTCAACAAGGAACCTATCTGATTACTGATTAACACACATTGGTGCTGTCCATTTGCCTGATGTCATTTATAAGTAACAAAGCATGCTTAGTTTAATCACAGATATCATCTGTGTGTACGTGCACATAAAATTCCAGTTAGCATACAAATCGACAGTCATTTTGTCCTACAGGTGTGTGTTTCAGAGCTTGTGAAGTATATGTGCATTGATCTACTGCAAATGTTATTCACAGGTCACACCCATATCAGGGTTATTGATTAATTTCTTGAAGTAGGAATTAATCTTTGGCACAACCTGTTTAGCACAGGTTATAGTTTTTATAAAACATTGACAAACCAATATATTTAAAGCTAAAACACCTGGTCTATAATTACAAAGTGTTTTCACATTTATATACACTACCAGTCAAAAGTTTTAGAACACCCCAATTTTTCCATTTTTTATTTTTTTTGGAAAGTATGCATGTTAATGTCTCATTCTACTCTTAAATGAAAGCATACAACAACAAAATAAATTAAGTTAAAAAGAAATCAATGTAGAAACCAAAATATATTCTAAACTTTTGACTCATCAAAGTAGACACCTTTGGCAGATACAACAGCTGAACACACTCCTGGCATTCTTTCCACAATGGAAATCAAATATTCTTCAGAAAGTTCTTCCCAACTCTGTTGCAGAGGTTCCCATAAATGTGTGGCATCTGTAGGTTGCTTTGCTTTCACTCTTCTGTCCAGTTTATCCCAAACCAGCTCCATGGGGTTTAAGTCTGGAGACTGTGCTGCCACTCCATGTTTTCAAACTTTCCATCTTGTTCTTTTTTTCCTAAGGTAGTTCTGGCAGAGCTTGGACTGATGTTTTGGGTCATTATCTTGCTGTAGGATGAACCACTGACCAACTAGGAACATACCAGAGGGTACTGCATGGTGCTGCAGAATGCTGTGGTAGCCTTTTTGTTTCAGGGTATCTCTCACTCTGTACAAGTCACCAACACTGGATCCAGCAAAACAGCCCCAGACCATCACTCTTCCTCCTCCATGTTTGACAGTTGATGTCACACACTGAGGAACCATCCTTTCTCCTACTTGACAGCGTACAAAAATCCTGCATGATGAATCAAAGATTTCAAATTTTGATTGCATAATTATATTATGGAATTGTCCTTGCCAAGGATAATAGCTTTATCTGCCAAGAATGTGCTGCTAGTCCAGCAAAAGCCAGCAGTACTCTAATACTTTGCAAGCTGTTTCATGAAATGGTCAGTCAGAAAGCAACCTTTTTAAAACCTCTGGCAGTTCACCACTTACCTTTGTACCATTTCAAGCTATTAATTGGACTTGAATTATTTGAATTTCAATTTTAAAAATGGGAAAATTGGGGCGTTCTAAAACTTTTGGATGGTAGTGTATATTGACAGGCCAGCCACTCCTGGGAAGGTTCACCACTGTTCCATGGTTCCTCCATTTGTGGATAATGTTTCTCACTGTGGTTCTCTGAAGTCCCAGAGCCTTAGCAAAGCCTTTGTGACCTTTTCCAGACTGATACATGTCAAAGACTTTGTTTCACATCAGTTATTGAATCTTTTTAGAACATGGCATCATGTGCTGCATTTTGAGACCCTTTAGCTACTTCACAATACCAGACAGGTTCTATTTAGTGATGTTTAGGTTCAACAAGCCCAGCAGTAATCATGTGAGTGTGGCTGGTGAGATTGAACCCAATTACCAAATTAATTTGGTAATTTGGTAGATTGGTAACTAACAGGACAATTACTTTTTCATATAGGGCAATATTGGCTGAACAGCATTTTTCCTTTAAAAAATTTAATCTTCATTTAAAACTGCATTTTGTGTTTTCTTGGGTCCTCTTTGTCTTACATTAAAATTAGTTTGATGATTCGACGCTTGGAGTTACGAAGGATTTGGCATTCACTTATGCATCATTCCACAAAGTGTGATCTATAGCAAAGTCTTTCTCATACCACAAAAGTGTCTACCATTTGTCCAGTTAAAAACTGAGTCTGGAAGTGATTTTAATGAAAATCAAATCACATTTTATGAACAATTAATGCAGAAAACCAGGTCACTGTAAAGAGGTATATATATTGTCATGTCACTGTACCATTGTAATTTTTAGTTTTATTGGTGCACAGTTGTACTGCTTTGGTTTCTGTCTGGCTGTTTTGGTAACTGTTTCACCCTTGTACAGGCTTGTCATTGACTAGGGATTATAGGGATAGGGGTTATTATTGTATAACTGTATTTTTATATAACGTGACCGGAGTTTAATTTCATTTTCCACATTACCATATTCAGTGGTACTAAAATAAATATGTTAATGTATTACATTACCAGTATGAAGGAAGCTGCTGTAGCTCGGAGGCGGCAGGCAGAGTCTCCAGTCCTGGCTAGCAGGTTAGGACATGTCTGCTCTAAGCAGTGGGTCACTTCGGCCCGGCCCAGCCCCAGACCCGGGATCAACTGGCTCAGCATTAGCCGCAGCAGCTTCAGTGAGGCGTGGAAAACCTAAGGGAAGAGACAGTTGAAGTTAAGCTCAAAGCTTAGAGAATATAAGGAATTTTAAAAAAGAATAAAAACGGAGGAATGAAAATAAAGACTTAGTAATGCTTACATTGAGTTGGCTGCAAAGTGTGGAAATCAGTAATTGTAAATAAGGGGTTTACCAGAGTAAGCGTTTGTTTTGTTTTTGTTTGTTTTTTTTTGTACTCATTACAAGCTAGACAGTCAACCATTTAACAGTGGGAAGCAAAGATGCCAACAAAAATGCAGGTTAATTAAATTAGCAGTACATTATCAATATTAGTGGAATTTTGTGTTTACCGGGTAGATTAAGATGATGGATATGACAAACACACAAGTGTATTTAACTTGACTGACTGAAGCACATTTGCAGAGCAGTAAATTAACATCTTACTGGAGCATTCTGTGTATCAATGTGGCTAGGAAAATAAATCCCTCAAATTACTGCCGCACAACCCTTTTCACTACTATATAAGCTGTAAGCTACTCTCAGAGAGGGATAACAAGGCGATGCTTGTCAAAACTGTTGGTTTAAAGAAGGCAGCTCTGGGAGAGAGAACTGGGGTTGCATGTGATACAGAGGAAACACTGTTAAAAGTGTGCATGTGTGAGCGTGATTTTATGTTTTTATAACATGGATGTTAGTTCTGATTGAAACAGGAATTCAGAGAATATGATATATAAAAGACTTTGACAGTGACAAAGTAAACACATCCTGTAGTTTGTAACATGGATGCTTTTCACAACTTTCTTTTTGAGAAAATGACTCACAGATGTGACTTTATCCAGGAGGGCCTTCTTGACTAAGAAGACTGAAGCTCTTATCATGTTTCTCAGCTCCTCCTTGGGGGTGTTGGGTGACACCTCTGAAAGCTTCCTGCACACAGCCTGCAGAGCATCCTCTCTGTAGCACCAGGTTTTAGAATATGCCCCAGCCACCTAGAAAAGTGTTTAGGGAAAAAATAGCCAAGGGGTTGCAAATACATTACACATATTAGATATGTGGGTATTAGAGCAGATAAAAATAGAGATTTGTGTATATAGTACGGAATGTGTATCAACCACATACTACAAACCCATATATTCAGAGATCATAAATTTAAATATTTTTTTCACAAGGATCCTTTAAAGGTTAAGACACTGAGTAGCCTTACAGTTAAAGAGCATGTCACATTAGCGCAACATCCACAGTATGCATCCCAGTTGTTTGACCTTTGTTGCATGTTAATGGTTAATGTTAAGATATACAATTGTGGTTACTTTGCTATAGGCACCTATAGGAACTTAGGGCTAACTGACATATTACACTCTTTATAAAATTATTTTTGGCACTACTTAGTTAAAACAATTGCAGTGGTGAAGACAAACACATGCTAGAAGATATCCTATGGGACAGCAAAGAAGTGTTCCAGCTTTACTTTTTCTTACCAGGCTTTCTCCATAGACCTCTATTGGAAGGCCAGCCTCTCTCTGGGCCTTCTCTGTCAGGGGCTCTGGCTCACCACTCATTTCAGGGCTGTGTGGAGACCTCTGCACATCACATTTGTGGGAGTGCTCCTCTGCAGGGCTCTGGATGGCCTCCACTAGCTGATCTTTCCTCTGAAGGGCTGGCAGCGGCCTCTCATCATAAGGCAATCTGGTAACCTTTCACCACAAACAAAAACATTCACATCATTTTATACTTATTTATATAAAAACTAATAAATAATTTCTACATTTATTTTATTTCCTTGCCACAGTTTTTAATGCTGGTATATATATGTTTCATACAAATTTTACATTTTCTAGAGATCTCTCAGTTCAAAAGTTCAAAGACAAATGATATACATTTTCAAGCCTTGAATGGATGTCCATTTCTTTAAAAAAAAAACCTCTGCCTTTGTTCTTTTCACTAACTCTTATCAGCATCTGATCACCACATAAGTCAATCATTCAACATCAGGATGACAATGAACATTTAACCCCATCTATACAAACTAGCCGGTGAGCACTGTTGCCTGTACCCCTGGGCCAACTGGCACTGCTGCCTAGTACAAGGCTCAAAGCCCTGCCTTGAGGCCAGGTTGGCAGCCGCTGGAGTCAGCCAACTGTTGCACGCTTTTAATTAAATAGTGAAACCTAAACCTGTAGTGGGGCCTGTCTTAGTAGATAGTGAGTAAAGCACAAAAGCCCCTGCTGGTCATAATCTCCCTGTGTGCTCAGGGCTCCAACACTATAGATGTTTAGTGAGGAGACATGTTCTAAAGGTGCAACAGTGAACCAGCTTGCTTTTACAACAATACAGGAACGCATGTAAGGTGAACAAGCTACAGGTATAGCTGTCTGCAGCTGATGAATGCTGAGAAAACACCGGGTTGTCCATTGAGTCGGCACAAACAGGCATTGAACAAGCTATTACTTGTGTGGGGTTTTTTTGTGTTTGACATGAGGGGAAATGCAACTGGCCACGTACAGACTGAAATGGCCTTTACTATAGTGTGTACAGAGCTGCGCCTGCAGTCCTCTTATCGGCCTGCACACACTGACACAGAAAGCATGAATTGGCCATTAAGAGTCTACTGGGATTGGACATGTTTCACATGTTTTAAAACTGTGGTAATGTGTGAACAACTTTTGATAAAATGAGATGCTTACATCAATCTTGGGTACAACAGCAGTGGTGCAAGGTGTGTCAGGTAGGTTGCTACGTTTGGGCACAACTGTTTCTGTGGTTGACAGCAGATTTTGATGAGTGTCACTTTTTTTCCCCTTCCTGAATGTGTCTGTAGACACAAGGGCCTTGATGGGAACTGAAGGATGACCTGGAGAAGGCAGAAGAGGGGAAGGATGCTGAGCCAGGGATGAGTCTGTGGCTCTTGTGATCTAGTGGTTAGGTGGAAAGACAGAACAGTATTCAATTTAGGTACAAAAAGTCTGTTGTGTCACACAAACGGTCCCTCTGTCATTACTGCATAGATGAAGCGTTATTAAAGATTGGCAGCTGACCGTTGTCATGTCCAGCAGGTTGTGGACTTCCAGCTGCTGGTAGACACTCCTCCTATACTCCTCCATAACCTCCTTCTTCTTCTTGGCCAGGTCATAATCTTCCTTTTCGATGGCACATCGCTTCTCCACATCATATCGAGCCAAACGCTCGCCCACCTGGAAGAGCCCAAGAGAAGGAGAGATAAAGGCAGCCTTGCAGGTACATGGTGAGCTTACACAACATGTTTAGACAGGTAAGCATGGGAGCAGTTTATGAGGCTCATGATGTCTTTTATTTATGTCAGATTGTGTCTGTATTGACTATAAGTATATGGGATGCTTACTGGCTCGTTTTTCATTTTGCATCTTTTAGGTGAGAGTACAGTTCCAACTGATAAATTTACAGCACTCGGAATCATAAGTCATTATTTTTAGTTCACAAAATTAAGTACGTACAATACACAGGAGGTGATTTTGGTCCTGGTTTTTAACAGTTTGATAAGCTCTGGTCTTGTTTTTGCTGTTGTTTCTTGGTCTATTTGTCTTTTTGCAAGATTACTACAATATGTTACAACTTTTATCTTATTTCTTATAACTATCTGTAATACTAACATTGCAGTCACCATTTTAACTGCAAACTGTTAATTGCTAAGATTGTGAAATGTGATGGAGTTACCAAAATAGTACTGCATCACTAAAACTTGATGGGTAAAAGACAGCACTAATGGGACCAAACAGGTTTTACACAATCTGTTAGCCAAATTTAATTTAAGAGGAAAGAAGGATAACAATGAAATGATGAACATGTGCACAATTTTTCATTATTGCTAACATTTCAGCATTTCAAATGAAGTCACTTCAATCAACCAACCTATGTGATCATCTTAGTGCTCTTATTTTTGGCTGCGTTTGACTTAAATGTACTGATGACACCAGATCTGAGCAATTACTTTGTTTAGTACAGTGTTGTTTTACTGCAGAATCGTTACAGAAACAATGGCCAAAAACACAAAAAAGATTCATACTTAAACTGTCACTGGAGCTGCTTTGAGGATTGACTTGAGACTTGACATGGGCAGTTGTGCCCTGCACAATAGTGCAGCTCTGGTGCAACAAAAGTAAGACTGCCACATGAATCATTGAGATTTACAAGATGGAAATTTAAAAACAACTTCCAGTAAGTCAGATGCGTAATTTCTGTGTGAGGAAATTCCATTAAGCTGAATTAAGTGGCTAACCAGGTGCCAACCAACACAGTCTCAACTCGCAATGCCTTGCAAGTGTTTTCTTTTGGACAAAACAACCGGTGTAATCTATTGGGCAGCTTTAATTCAGTTTATAGCAAGGATTTCCCACATGTAGTTCCTTCTGATTTCTGAACCTCACTTTAAAAGTCCTCTTGCTAAGAAAACTTGCTCAGTGCAAAGTGGGAGAGATACCCTCTTCTATCCTGTCTTCTCTCTGTCATGCATTTTCAGATATCATGTAACATAAAAAAACATCCTCTGACATCCTGAGGCAGCAGTGACAAGGGATTTTCAACATGACTACCCTTGCTACTGCTTTGTCCATGATGCTAATATGTCTTGCTAACAAGGTGCCAGAATGTGTCTGGTTACAGATGGGCTTGTGGTTGGGAGTTGTAAAAGAAGTACCCATGTACCCTTACTGCAGCTGTTGAGCTTATTAAGAATTCATGGTGTGCATGGTAACACTGTATACAAAGACGGTCAGTGACAGGAATCTGAACAATGCTTAACAACTACTGTTACAGACAGTGGTGAAATTAAATAGACAGATCTAAAAACAAACACACACACAAAATTGATATTCGTGGGAAAACATGTTATGACTAGCAATAGGTAGATGAGGCCATGTTGATTTTTATCATTTCTATAACACAATAAAACATAATTTCCTAGTATTAAAGTTGAAACCAGTCAATGTGTATTCTAAGTATGTCATTTGAAAGTTTGCTTTAAGAAAAGTGGAAGAAATTTAGTCAAACATTGCAATGGGGAGTCCAGAATGGGGTTGAATATCACAAACAAAGATCTTAGTACTACCTTTTGTTTAAAAAAATGCTTCAAGTGTGCTTACGTACTACTTGTTTGCACTGTAGCAAAGGGACATTCCTCAAGCCCTGTAAACACTGCAGTGCAACTGTCATGGCTGAATACTAAACCTGAAGTCCAACAGTGTGTTGGCATGATGAATATTCTTTTGAAAAAAAATATTTGGTGTAAATTAATTGCAGCCAGCCAGTCTGCTTCCTAGCAACTACCTTCTGTAGGTCAGCGACGGCCTGCTTCAGATTCTTAGCCTGCTCAAATTTCTCCTGCCGGACCATGTCCTGCTTCTTTTGGTCCAGGAGGCGAATGATGTGGGCAACTTCCGGGTCCTGGTACATATCAAAGGCCAGGTCATCCAAGGGGGATATGGACTCACATTTACTGGGTACAAGACAGGATGCAAAGACAGCATTTGAAACATTAATGTCTTGGGATTGTTATACTTTTGAAACACTTTAGTACAGAAAACTGACAATTTTTTAATTAATCTGAGGTAAGGCCAGTCCCAGAATACATGTCATTATTAGTTAAATGGGCTGATTGTTGTGCAATTCCTGACAAAAGGAGAAAAACACTAACTGCCCCCAAGGAGTGAGACCCTGAAGTTAACCATCCCTTGGGGGTTGATGTATTTTAAAAAAAAACTGAAATGTGTTTTTTCTTTGCACTGGCCACCACCTGCTTTGTCTTCAAATGCATGTGACCTTAAATGCCTTATTGGTTATCTTCCAGACAAAATGACTTTGTTGAACAATGTTATTGTCACAAGACAAAGAAACCAGAGTTCAATGGCCTAGTCTCACCCCATGAAGGTCGTGTCCAAGGCGACTTCCAGCTGGGTACTATTGAGGTAGTGTTCGATCAGCTGCTCTCTGCTTGGCTGGGGGTAAACAGATGGACAAATTAAACACACGTGTATATATCCGCTAGTATTACTGTGCTCAGGACTATTGTTTTTTTAATCCCATTAGCTTTCAGGAGAACTTCAACTTCACCCCCTACCCTAGCCTGAAACCAACCATCACTCTGGTTCTTATTCTTACAAAAGTGTGGATCTGACCAAATGTCACCATAAAGTGCCTGGACCTTGCAATGGCAGTAAGGCAAGAAAACACGCACACAGACAGACACACACACACACACACACACACACACACCTACACACACATACAAACAGACACACACACCTAACCATTAATCAATCTCTTCAGGCTACAGCTGCATACAGAGGCTTGCAGTGTTGTAATCCGCTGTGAAAACTACTATTATCTTGAATGCTAATCATTATCTAAACAGAAAACAGTGTCTACCAATGAGATCATTCTTACAAACTTCCTTGTAGAGAAGAAGGCCTCTTTCTTTTGGCAATTAATCAGTGGGAACAAGGAACAAGAACAATGCTGTACACTCCAATCATACAGTATGGTGTTATACTTCTTTCAATGAGAAGAAAAAGACAGCCAAATATGTTTTCAAATGTCACTATTTCATATACACCTATCAGCCACATCAATGAACCATATTAAAACCACTGACAAGCGAAGTCAACATTGATCAACTCATTACAATGCAATGTTCTGTTTCAAAATCTTGCATCCTGGTGTTCATGCGGATGTTGCTTTGACAGGGCAAATGGGGCAATTTACAGTGCTGCGAGGGCAAACCTGAAGAGAGGCCAAGGTTGCTTACAGTAGGAAGATTGAGGACTACTTCCACTGCAACAATACAAGGCAGATGAGCCAGGTGGTTCGGCACATCACCAGCTACAAATCCAGCAGCATCTCAGCCATGGACGGTGATGCATCGATGGCAATGGAACTGGACCACTTTTTTGCCAGCAGCGACATTTCCATGGTGGAGGAACTTGAGGTGAGGCACACACTGAGGGCGGTAAACCCAAGGAAGGCTGCAGCTCCTGATGCCGCCTCTGGATCGATTCTGAAGGAATGATCTGACCAGCTGGCTGGGGTCTTAACCAAGATCTTCAACCAATCCCTATCAAAGTCCACATCCCACCCTGCCTGAAGTCTTCAACCATAGTTTCATTGCCACAACAGACCACCATCAGCTACCTGAATAATTACCGTCCAGTGGCACTTACTTGTGTCATAATGAAGTGTTTGTGATTTAGACTCACATCATCTCCAGCCTCCCACCCACATCTGACACACACCAGTTTGCCTACAGAGCTAATAGGTCCACTGTGGCCACAACTCTCCACACTGCCCTGACCCAGCTAGAGCATCGGGGGAGCTAGGCTAGGCTGCTCTTTGTGGACTTCAACTCCGCGATGACCAAACTCATGGACGTGGGATTTTCTAACTCTTTCTGTCTCTAGATCAAAGATTTCCTCTCAGATCACTCGCAGAGGGTAAGAATAAGCCCTCACATCTCCTCAGCACTCAGTCTCAGCACCGGCTCCCCACCAGGCTGTGTGCTGAGCCCCCTGCTATCCACCATGTATACCCACGACTGCATCCTTGCCCACCCCAGCAACAGCATCATTACATTTGCAGATGACACCACCGTAGTGGGGCTCATCTCTGGAGGAGATCAGACTGCTTATCATGAGGAGGTGAAACAGCTGTCTGTGCACCACGCAGACCAACCTGGTCTTTAACACCACCAAAACCAAGGAGCTAATTACAGACTTTAGGAAGAAATAAACAGACATCTAACCCCTTCGCATCAGGGGAGAGAGTCTCAGGAAGAATCACACAAAAAGTTCTTGTGTCCTTCTACCACTGCTCCATAGAGAGCATAATGACCTATTGCATCTGTGTGTGGTTTCCCAGCTGCACAGAAGCACTTCGGACACACTCTGTTTGAACTGCCGCCTTCAGACAGACGCTTCAGAACAATACATACATGGACAAACAGACTAAAAAACTGTTTTTACCCAAAAGCTGTAAATGCACTTAACACTGCCAAAACCTGAATGTGCAATATCAACTGTCTTGTATGTATGGTATATTGTGTTGTTCTTTTCTTTTCTTTATAAAATCTTTCCTTCTCTTTTTGAAAATAATCTTTTATAGTTAGTTTTAGAAGCATTGTTTGTTGCTGTTGCTGCAAAACCACACTCGTTAAAGATTAAATTAATGATGGTTGAATTTTAATTGAAAGCTTCAATTTTGGCATGACTGTGTGTCGCCATGCTGGCTCACTGTTACAATGTACCTGGGGCTATATATGAAGGAGAGCCATTGTGAATGTTATTAGTAACAAATGTTCTTCTTGTGCAATGCCAAGTTAAAATGTCTGCTGCAATGTAAGTCTGTTGCACTGCCACTGAAAACAGCAATGTGTGAACACCAAAAAATTCAGTGACGTGAGCGTAACCTCAAAATAGAAAATCAGTCAGTGATTTGGCATTACCAAACAGAAAGTAATAATTTTGTCTTATAATTTGGGTAAAACAGCCTTTCAAAGCAGCAAACAGCTAAGCTTTCTGTCTGTATTCACACCACAGTATCCTTCCACAGGAGAAACACAACTTCCACCAATAGAGCAGGTATAGGAGAACAGGATCTAGCCGACCCTCCAGGCAAGATCACTGCTGTGATGGAGGTGCTCAGAGTCGGATTAGTGGACCAACAATGCACAGCCTGTTCACTGGAATCTGTGCGGGTGTGTGTCCGTGTCTTTCCGTCTCTCTGTCTGTGTGCGTGTGTGTGTGTATTTTAAGGTGTTCTCACTCCTCCAGGAGCTGTCTATCTGCAGGACTATCTGATTACACTGACTAACTAAAGGGCTCCTGTTTGATTACATACTGCCCTCCCTTTGTGTCTCATTACTACATGCCTGACACATATATATACACTTTTACACACACACACACAGACACACACACACACACGCATACACAGTTTGTTCATTCCCATTAGTGGCATTTTTTTAAAATTAAAAATATGTGTAAGTCTGCACAGAGCAAAACCCATCCCAACAATAAAAAAATTCAACTGTCACAGCGGGTTCAGTGTGTATAGATGTATGATGAAATATCAGTCAATCCTATTTTGAGTGACTGATGACAAAGCAATGTCTCACAAAACCACAGCACAACATCACCACCTACTGCTGTGGAGATGTAAATTCAGCAATGCATGGCAGGTGAAGAGAGCGCTCACTTACTATTGTGTTAAAGGCATTGCCATCCAAAGAATCTCCCAGAACATTAATGGCAACCAAAGCAACCTGAAATTATAAACAGATGTTGATGATAGTGAGGTAGTTGATTCAAACAGAACTGTGAGAGAAAACTGAAAAACTAAAATTAAAAAAAAAAAGTAAAATCAATGCACGTGATGGTGAGCATTGGGAAGTTGATAGTGGATCTATTTGATCACAGCCTGAGGAGCAAAGCTGGAGATAATCTTTACTTATTGCCAACCAATCCCATGAAAAAACTAAGACAAAGAACTGATCTTACTAGCATAGACTAATATACACAGGAAAAACACGCATTATTGCACAAGGTGACCATTATGAGCATATAAAAATACGAAAGTTTATTTAGAGTCAAATCTACATTTGGTCTCCTGCAGCTGTAAATACTCGTTATACAGCAGACCTATATTCATCTGAACCAGAAAACAGCCCTGAACGAATGCAATACTTAAAACTGTGTGGGAAACATTTGTTAAAAACTACATTTTCCCAGCAGTTTTTGGAAATGTTTCATAATAGCAATTGTCTTCTGATTGGTTGATGACTGACTGATTCATTGCCTAAATAAGAAGAAATGTACTGCCTGTTTCTGTCAATAATGTGACCAATAATTTCAGCACTAATGCAAATAAAGTCTGTGAAGTTAAGAATAAACAGGCAACATGATATCAGCAAATTAATCCTCAGACATGAGAAATAAATCACATAAAGCATTAGTGATTAAACAGTGTCTACATGAACTTTAAAAAGTCCATGAAACAACTGTTGCTGATCCAGAATACTGCTGCTAGAGTTCTCGCCAAGACTAAAAAAGTTGATTACATCACTCCAGTTTTGAGGTCTTTGCACTTGCTTCCGGTCTCTCAGAGGATCGACTTTAAAATACCTTAGCTGGTTTATAAAGCTCTGAATGCTTTAGGGTGAAAGTATGTCACTGACAACCTTTCACCATATGAACCATCCAGATTGCTGGTACAGGTCTGCTCCCTGTCCCCAGAGTCAGAACCAAAAATGGAGATGCAGCTTTCAGTTGTTATGCTCCACATATCTGGAACAAACATCCAGGAAAAAATTCTGCTAAAATTCTCAGTTCCTTAAAATCAAGGTTAAAGACTTATTTATTTACTGTTGCCTTTGATTCATGACTGCCTTAATATCAGCACTGCACTGTTACTCTTAACACTGCACTGTAACTTTTAAACTGATTTAATTTTATCTCTTTTTATCTTAGTTTTAATTTGTTCATTTTTATTCTCATAAAATTTCATGTTGATTTTATTGCTTAAATTATGTTTTATTTCTATGATTTTAACACATGCTTTGAATGTCTTCCTTTTAAATCATTGTTGTAATTAATCTCTTTGTCATTGTAAAGCACTTTGAATTGTCTTGTGTATGAACTGTGCTATATAAATAAACTTGACTGGTCTTGCCTTACCTGCCTACTTAAATAACGCTAAAATGGTGTTAAAATTGTTAATGGTTTAAATGTAATCTATCTGACAGACATATTTACTGTACTCCTTAAAGTAATAATCTTAATCACAAAACAAAAACACACAAACCAAATTGCTCTCAACCTATAGCAGTATCACATCTTACCAGACAAAACAGAAAACACAGTAAAACCGTGGTGTTGGTGCATCGCTACCATCTAACAGAGTACCTGATCATAGTGATTGTAACGGTTGACATGGTTTCTATGGAAGGTGATTCTCAGGTAAGTTCCAATGGCATCTACATGGACGGACTTCAGCTCCCGAGCTTTGAAACCTGTCTTCTCATTGTCCGACAAAGACACATACCTGGGGTGAGAATGTTCATATTTAAGATTATCTTTGCTACAAAGAACGGCATATGATTATGTCAGTGCATGTTACTGCATCTCAATTTTGTAAACCATCTTGAATTACCAGTGTTGAAATACACAAAAGGGTTTCAAAAATGAGCCTGGCTGAATCTGTTGTCTCACCCAAGTCTCCGAAGCTGCCCAGGGAATCCTGGAGGGCTGGTTTCGGGAAGAGTGTCTCCAATATGAAACTCAACCTTGGCTGGGATGAGATACTGGTGAGCAAGCAGCTGCAGCTTTCTGACCCTACTTCTCTCCACCAGCTGGAGGGTGATATGCTGAGGGTAGGAGCACAGTCTGCAGAATATTTGATAAACAGAAGCTTGAGTTGGTTGAAGAGGAAAGGACAGATTTAAAAAACCTGAGAAAACTTACAAGAACAACAGACATCAATTTTATGTTTCAGATTTGAAAATACAGTATTATTGTTTTAAGACCTGCCAGAAATGATGTCTTAAAAGCAAGGCATCATGTTCATGTACCTGCTGGATCTCCAGCCATTGATGGTGGGTGCATGGACCATGAGCTCCTTGGCACTAAAGTTGTCCTCATGACTTGAAGAGTTGATCACAATGAATCCTGTCTTCCTGGGCATCCCTGTGATGGATACTAACAAAACATAAACAAGATTTTTTTTTAAATCTATATTTAAGTTTTACATTTGAACATATGAAGACATTCAAATAGAGACAGTGAATGCAAACACAATAGATTTCTTTATGTCACAGGTCTGGACTGTCCAAAATGTATTCATGACAATCTGAATCTGTACCAAATCTCCCTAAATGTGTCCACACCACAACGCTTGCACAAGACTAACGACTATAAATTGGCACTTAATGTCAGTTTTTACCAACCAAAGACTACATTTTTAGGCAGTGTTCTTGTATCGGTGCTTGTGTTTAACAAATGAGAATTTTTAATTGTTTTTCTGAAAAGCTTATGGAAGCAAATGTGTATATTTGTCAAAATTGAGCAGGGGAAAAGTGAAAAAGGTGTATATTAGTGGTATTATTAGACCTAAGCATCTGAGGCCCCAAAGGTTTTATGAAAAGCAAAGAAAAAATATAAGAATATTAATATTTCAATTATCCGTTAAAATCCTTGAAAATAATATGATATACACTCGCCTCCAAAAGTAGTGGAACAGTGATGTCAGTTCCTTTATTTTTGCTGTAGACTGAAAACACGGGTTTGACATAAAACGATGAATATGAGACAAGAGATCAACATTTCAGCTTTTATTTCCAGGTCTTTCCATCCGGATCTGATACACAGTTTAGAAAATAGCACCTTTTGTTTCAACCCTCCCATTTTTCATGTGAGTAAAAGTATTGGAACATGTTACTGACAGGTGTATTTTGTTGAACTAATGTGTCCTGTTACATTATTATTCAAACAATAAATAGCACTCCATGTCTACATTCAGTTTCAGATTTGGATTTTGCCTGTGCAGATGGCATCTATAGTTGGAAGTGTAACCAACATGAAAACCAGCAGGCTGTCTATGAGTGAAAAACAAGCAATTGTAAAGTTGAGAGAAGATGGAAAATCAATCAGAGCCGTCACACAAACACTGGCTGTAGGGAGTACAACTATTTGGAATGTCCTGAAGAAGAAAGAAACCACTGGTGGATTAAGTAACAGACGTCCAGCGGGTAGACTAAGGAAAACAGCAGCCGTTGAAGACAGAAACATTGTGAGAGCTGTAAAGAAAGACCCTAAAACAACTGTTAGTGACAACAGCAACAACCTCTAGAGGGCAGGAGTGAATGTCTCACAATCTACTGTTGACAGAAGACTTCATGAACTAAAGTACAGAAGGCGCAAACCACTCATTAGCAAGAAGACTAAGAAGGCCAGGCCGGAATTTGACAAACAGTACAGAGATGAGCCTTAGAAATTCTGGGACAAAATTTTATGGACTGATGAGACAAAGATGAACTTTTACCAAAGTGATGGAAAGGCTAAAGTTTGGAGAAAGAAAGAAAGGATCTGCTCATGATCCCAAACATACAAGCTCATCTGTGAAACACAGTGGAGGTAAAACACACTGCCAAAATTAATTTACTTGTAATTAATTTTACTTTGTATAAAAGTCTCATTTGTGTACCAAAGTCAAAGTATTTTTCTGTGATGTAAGTGTTTAAGTAACATGGTTTTTCTGTCTCACAACAGGATATTTGCAACAGCGATACTATCATGTGTATGAATGCTTCCCATATTGACATACAGAGCGTAATTATTAAAGTAACTAACAAAATATGACAACAGGTAGAAATGAAAACACATTTTATCTCCTGAGGTCCTTTTTTGACTCTGTGATGGTATCAGCCAACTTCTATGATGTGGTCTGCTAGAGCAGCAGCATTTCTGTAGCAAACAGGAAGACACTGAACCAACTGGTTAAGAAACCCAGCTCTGTCCTGGGATGCCCACTTGATCCGGTGAAGGTGATGGGAGACAGGAGGATGATGACAAAGCTTTTGTCTATCAGGGAAGACACTTCCCACCCCCTGCAGGACACTTTAAAATCACTGGGCAGCTCCTTCAGTGACAGACTGCTTCACCCATGTTGTGTGACAGAGACACTGCAGGTCCTTCCTTCCTGCTGTCGTTATATTAGTTAGATTAGATGGATTAGTAGGCCGCTCAGCAAAAAACTGTCATACTCTCTTGGTAAACTATTGACACAGTCTGTGAATGACAAATATTTTGTACTTTTACATATGCTTTGCAATATCTTTTTCTTTTTTTACATATACATGTGCTATATCGGTATTTTTCTACTTACATACAATCTGTGCAATATTAATACTTCTGTAAGTATTTCTACTCATAAAAGAATCTGTACAATACCACATACGTGCAATACTACTATTTATATAACTAGTACTTGAATATATTTTGTTTGTTTTTATTTTTGTACTCCATCTTTTGCTGCTGTAACACTGAAAAGTCCCCCACTGTGCGATGAATAAAGGCTTGTCTTATCTCTTATCTTGTTGGTGTAATATAAGTTACTATTGTTAGATAAGTTATCATAAGGTTATGAGATGATTTTTCAGTGTTTTTGTCAGCTCTACAGTCAGCAGATTTGTTCAGATTATTATTAGTGATTCATTTGGGGCATTGTGTTATGGAACTTAATGCGAGATCATCAGCAGCTGCACTCCTTCTCCTAAACTATTTAAAGGGTCGCTCACTGAAATTACTGTCACAATAAATTCATCATGCAACAAGTGTTTCCAGGGCATATCGTTACATATATAGCTTTATAAATCTTACCGTGCACTCAAATGATATTAATGTGGCACACAAGCTATACATAGAAAGAAAGCGGGATGAACTTTCTTTGAGACACTGTCTCACATTTTATGTTAATTTGATCTGAAAATACATTGAAAAAGGCACAAATGCGGGTAAAATCTAAAGATTTCTGGGCTGTGTGTTAAAACCCAAATGTGTTAAGGTCTGAATATCATCTCTGGACAGCACTAATGAAACTCAAGTTTATATTATGACTAAATGAAAATTTTATCCAATTGCTTCTTGAGAATATTTTCTCACAGTATGTCATCCATATAAACTGCTAACAACAAGAAGAAATAATGAATATTTACTAATGCAGATAAAATTATGTAATATTGCTACACCTATTTGGACCAAATTATGTTTATGGAACTAGTTAGCAAATAAACAGCAATAATTAATTTTAATTAACAATTAAATAGAAAACAATATCAACAAAGAAGAATACCATCAAGGCAAACAACTGCATTTTATGTGTACTGAATGTACATACGTATGTCTGAGGCTGTAACTGTGCCGACTGCAAGAGGCTTAAAAATCTGCTGAGGGGTTTAACTTCTATAGTTCTACAGAAGTGTAGGCTGCACATGGAAAATATTTAACGGCCAGTTTACTGCATGTAGTTTCGCATGTGGTTCTCCATACAACTACACAACCTTTCTGAGCACAACAGAGAAGCCCTTCTTGCTAACTCGAACATGTTGAAGCCGGGTGGGGGGCATTAGCTAACCGTTGACTATTCTATCAACCAGCATAGCTAACCTCACGTAGTCTTCACTACCTGTTTTCTAGAAGGAGTCTGACGGGCGAAAATCCGACAAATGACGGACAACTGTCATTCTTTATGTGCTATATTTTGGCATTGTACATATTAGAGTAAATATGTGCTTTCTTGCGTATATTTCAAAGATATCTTACCACGAATGTTACAGTTGCGTTGACAGCTCGTAGTCCCATCTCATCTCCATAACCACCGCTGACAACAATCATCGCAGACATGCGCAGATGTAAAATCGTAGTCAGCCTCAATGGATTGTGGTCCGTGTAGTTTTATTTGTAGTTTTTAAAGCAGTTACGTTTAAAGCAGCATTGCGCTGAGACACGCATTTGGTTGTATGTATTTGTACGTATATTTTAAAATGATGTTCGCATCAATTAACACACACAAACGTTTAAAGAAGTATTTTTCTCAACTTCTTCCGCAGTCTGTGCTTCTTCCGGGTAAGCAAACAGCCACAATACCACAACAAGCAAAATCTGCTCTCCAGAATAAAGGCATAAGAAGTTTCTATCTTAACCACTTTACAAAGTGAAAAAGCACGGGACAGCTAAATCAACTCCTTCCCATCTTATTCTGTAACTGTTCTCTGACTTTGGTAGTAGCCAAATCAACTGGAAAGCGGTAGTCTTAAACCCGTGTGTTTAGTGAGTTTGTCAAATGACAACATGCTTGTAAGATCAGGAGCTGTGGCTTGGAAGTGGCTACTGGTTGACATGTAGTCCTAATGAGCAAAGTCATTTTTTATACACTTTTTCTGACAACAGTTAAATACGCAAATAAAATTGCTTTATTGAGAATTTGGCTGTATTAAAATGTGGTACATGTGAGCACAAAGAGCAGGAGAGAAGTAAACAGACCTGTGTGTTTGTCTTCAGGTGTTTGTGCATTGTGCTGCTGCAATCTCCCATTCAGACTCTGCACAGTCTACTAACTGCCTTTTTGGTCTGCAAAAGTTTAAGGTATTTCCATTATGTAAAATCCTTCAATCTTTGGAAATATTTACACTTTGTTGCTGAGTCCACTTTCTAAACTGTAGCACTGACTGCAGCTGACCAGTGAATGGAGCCAAAAACTCACACAATTACACAGTGATACACAAGAAAAGCAGTTATAAAAATTCACTTTAAGTAACTTTTTTATTTTTTAAACATTGATGTTGACACATTTTAGGAGTCGATGTAGTTGGCTGTGCAGACTGATCCCGGCTGCCTGAAAAAAAATATGTAAGAAAAAAAAGCTAAAAAAAAAAAAAAAAAAACAGCACAATATTGTAATGTTCAAAAACTGTGAAAATAATGGTAGATATCTGTAATTTAATTACATTTTTAGCTGTTACAAATACAGAAAAACAGTGTAATCTTGCGACAACTTGTGAAAGAATGAATTTCTATTTATAAAAATACAGACGTGTAAATCAATACTGATTTGTGATTTTAGTTGTTATTTTCTGTAATTTTAAATCTTTAATATGCATATTTTTCTGTCAAATAAAGACAAATAGCAAAAAAAATCATTTCTTTTTCTGATTTAAATAAAGTAAAATAATTGTGTAATTTAATGGTCAAACGTTGTAAAAAGAAAACTAATTATGATTTGTAAAAATGCACATTTTTGATGTTGAGATTATTGATTCAGTTTATATCGATTTATTTTTGTACTTTAAAAAAAAAAGACAGAAATTGCAGAAGAATATTCACTTACTTTGAAAAATCGAGAGGAAGTTGTGTAATTTATTGCCATCACGAGCTTTACAACATCTGCCGACCATCCAGCAGCATGGATGTCATGGAGGAATGGCCAGAAATAGAGAAAGCAGCGACGGAGAAGAGGCGTGAGCTGGTTCTCCAGGGCCCTGCTGTTGATAAGAAAGTCTCCTCCTGCCGGGGGCTGCCCTCTAATATCTACTCCTTAACTCTGCTCAATTATCTAGAAGTTAGCCAGTGCCCCAGTTTAACTGAGATCCACGAGGACATCCGGCATCTGACCAACCTGCAGAGCCTCATCCTGTGCAGGAACAAGCTCGTCTCCGTCCCGGATACCATCGGCAGTCTGAAGTCCCTCAAGGTCCTGGACGTTTCAGTAAACAACATCACGGTTTTACCGGAGGGAGTCACTCAGTTAAGGGAGCTCAACACTCTGAATGTGAGCTGTAACAACCTGGAGGTCCTGCCGGAGGGACTGAGTCAGTGCACCAAGCTCTCCACCATCAACATCTCCAAGAACCACATCCGCCGGTTCCCTGCTGACCTGTACTCGGAGCGCCTGGACCTGCTCAGTTCTCTGGTGGCTTCCGACAACTGCATCGAGGAGCTGAGTGGAGACATTCACCAGCTGCCTGCTCTGAAGGCGAGTCCAGCCTCATTCACACATGTTCTCTGCCAACCCAAACACAAGAACCACACGAGGTTATTGTGTACATGTAGCTACCTGACGTTGAAGATGAGTTCTTCTTGGGTCTCCAACACAGGCCGAATTTAAGATGAGCTGTCAGTATTTTTGCTGCATTGCCTAAATTATGACTAATCAAATGTAATATTTCCTAGGATGTAATGCAGTGTTAGATTATCAGAATTTTGAATCTAGTTCGGGGCAAACCTACACAGACCGAGAATATCTGTAAAGTCACATTTTTACCAGAGTAATTCAAATACAAGTATTGAAACCCTAAAAGAAATGTTAAAATACAACTTTACCCAACTATAATATATACTAAAGATAAACCCTGAAGTATTATTAAATATGGAGTGTGACCTAACTAATCTAAATAATAAAACTAAGACTTTATGGTTGTGTTAGTATTAGACTGACTTTATTAATCTTGGGAGGGAAATTCAGTTGTTACAGCAGCATGGATGTTCAATAAACAATAAGAGAACACAGAATATTAGATTAGGGTATAAAGTAGAGGTAAAATAACATAAACTAACTAACCCAACAAAATTTTGAAATAAGTTAAGACCTTAAAAAGGTGCACTAAACCAAACAAATCCAAGGATTTCCCAGATCTCCAATGGGAACGTTTAGTTTTTATTTTTATGTGTGGTGTTGTGTGGTTGTTTTGTGTGTTTTTCATGATGTGTCTGTTTAAAATATATTCTTTTTGTGCCAAGTCGAATACTGTCATTTCATTATTTCTTTAAATTCCACGGTGTCAGACTCAACTCCTGCTTTTGTTTTCCTCTTGCCAGGTGCTGGATCTCTCCAACAATAAGCTGAGTGAGATCCCCTCCAACCTGAGCGACTGCCCTAAGCTAAAGGAGATCAATTTCAAAGGCAACAAGCTTAACGACAAGCGCCTGGAGAAGATGGTCAACGGCTGCCAGACCAAGTCCATCCTGGACTACCTCAGAGGAAAAGGAAGAGTGAGACAAGGAGAGGATGGAGGTGGTGCTGACGGAGGACGCAACGCAGACAAGAAGAAAAGGCAGCAGCAGAGAAAGAAGAAAGACAAGGTGGCAGAGGAACCGGATGAGGTAGAAGAAGTGAACAAGATGGTAGTGAGGATTCTCCACATTTCAGATGCTCCCACAGCACTGACGGTCACAGTGAGCTCAGAGGTGAAGGATGTTCGACCATACCTGGTGTGCTGCATAGTGAGTGGAATGAACTTAAAGCCTGGGAATGCCCTCAAACGCTTCCTGATGGCTCAGGTAAGATCAACACCTTCACAGCGACGGTAACGGTGTGTGACAAATGTGCAATGTGGTCACTGAAATGAATCTGTTTTTCTAGACAAAACTTCATGAGGACTTGTGTGGTAAAAGAACCATTGCCACCATCGCAACTCATGATGTGCAGCTTCTCAAAGGTCCCCTCATGTATGATGTCAAACCACCCACCCAGCTGAAGGTATGCTGTTGCGGAACAAACAATTATTTTCAGAATTTAACCAAATGCTTATTACAGTCAGACAATGAAAATATCTCTTTTGCAGCAATCATGGGGACAAAGTAATCAGAGTCCGAATTTTAAACAAGAGCATGTCATCTGTTAGATTGTGCCGTTAGGTCGCAAGGAGATGACAGCGATTGAGCTGATAAGACACCTTCATCTGGAGGCCGAGGAGCTGAGGAAGCAGAAGAAGAGGCAGAATGTCACTGGGCTTCACAAGTCAGCACCACATAGTCTTTTCCATACAGAAGAAGCTTTGTTTTTGCAGGGAGGAAAGTTTGGAAAGATCCTTATTAGTTAACGGCAGGGTGGAGGGTCAGTTATTCTACAAAAAAAAAAAACAGTGTCTGGCAGACCACAACTTTAATCTGATTATTTCAAGCTCATCCAATACAGAATAGGTGTTACAACTGCATTAAACTTAAACACAAGTTAAAACTTGGGCTGTCAAAATTTACGTGTTAATGCGAATTAATCCATCATCATGATATATATATATATATATATATATATATATATATATATATATATATATATATATATATATACACAGCTGTGCTCATAAGTTTACATACCCTGGCAGAATTTATGATTTCTTGGTCATTTTTCAGAGAATATGAATGATAACACAAAAACTTTTCTTTCACGCATGGTAAGTGGTTGGGTGAAGCCATTTATTATCAAACAACTGTATTTACTCTTTTTAAATCATATTGACAACAGAAACTACTCAAATGACCCTGATCAAAAGTTTACATACCCCAGTTCTTAATACCGTGTATTCCCCCCTTTAACATCAATGACAGCTTGAAGTCTTTTGTGGTAGTTGTAGATGAGGGTCGTTATTTTGTCAGATGGTAAAGCTGCCCATTCTTCTTGGCAAAAAGCCTCCAGCTCCTGTAAATTCTTGGGCTGCCTTGCATGAACTGCACGTTTGAGATCTCCCCAGAGCTGCTCAATGATATTGAGGTCAGGAGACTGAGATGGTCACTCCAGAACCTTTACTTTATTCTGTTGTAGCCACTGACGGGTAGACTTGGCCTTGTGCTTTGGATCGTTGTCATGTTGGAACGTCCAAGTATGTCCCATGCGCAGCTTCCGGGCTGATGAGTGCAAGTTTTCCTCCAGTATTTTCTGATAACGTGCCGCATTCATCTTGCCATCAGTTTTTACCAAGTTTCCTGTGCCTCTGTAGCTCACACATCCCCAAAACATCAGCGATCCACCTCCGTGTTTCACAGTAGGGATTGTGTACTTCTCATTATAGGCCTTGTTTACTCCTCTCCAAATGTAGTGTTTATGGTTGTGGCCAAAAAGTTTCTCATCACTCAAATGACTTTGTTCCAGAAGTTTTGAGGCTTGTCTCTGTGCTGTTTGGCATATTGTAAGTGGGATGCTTTGTGGCATTTGCGTAGTAACGGCTTTCTTCTGGCGACTCGACCATGTAGCCCATTTTTGTTCAAGTGCCTCCTTATTGTGCATCTTGAAACAGCCACACCAGTTTTTTTCAGAGACTCCTGTATTTCAGCTGAAGTTATTTGTGGGTTTTTCTTTGCATCCTGAGCAATTTTTCTGGCAGCTGTGGCTGAAATTTTTGTTGGTCTACCTGACCGTGGTTTGGTTTCAACAGAACCCCTCAGTTTCCACTTCTTAATTAATGTTTGAACACTGCTGATAGGCAGTTTCAGATCCTTGGATATCTTTTTATATCCCTTTCCTGTTTTATACAGTTCAATTACCTTTTCCTGCAGATCCTTTGACAATTCTTTTGCTTTCCCCATGATTTAGAAGCCAGAAACGTCAGTGCAGCACTGGATGAAAGATGAAGGGCCTGTCAAGAGCCCAGAAACTCACTGACCTTTTATACACACACACTGATTACAAGCAAATAGATCACAGGTGAGGATGGTTACCTGTAGTAGCCATTCAAACCCGTTTATGTCAACTTGTGTGCCTTATATCAGGCCAAACATCCAGGGTATGTAAACTTTTGATCAGGGCCATTTGGGTACTTTCTATTGTCATTATAATTTAAAAAGAATAAACACAGTTGTTTGACAATAAAAAACTATAGCACAACACTAACCATGAGTGAAAGAAAGGTTTTTGTGCTATCATTAATATTCTCTGAAAAATGGCCAAGAAATCATAAATTCTGCTAGGGTATGTAAACTTATGAGCACAACTGTGTGTGTGTGTGTGTGTGTGTGTGTGTGTGTGTGTGTGTGTGTGTGTATATATATATATATATATATATATATATATATATATATATATATATATATATATATTCCCCTCTTTCTGGAGTCTGTTTGCTCATGCAAAATGAAATGTGATTAATATAGATTGAAAATGAAATGAAAGTTTTTTTTCATCGTGATTAACCCACAGCAAACCTGTGATTAATCTGATTAAAAATTGTAATCGTTTGACAGCACTCGTTAATACAAAAATGTTCAGGTTCAGAACATGAAATGATATTCATCCCATATTGTGTGACAGTTGACAGTTCAGTCAGAGTTGAATCTTCATATTTACTCTTAAAGAGCGCTTTTGGTAAAGACATGCTGTTACATGTTGTCATTAAACCTTTTTTTTTTCTACAGATACCTGCAGCTTTTGCAAGGCAAATCCCTCTATCCCTGCCTTGTGGATGCTGAAGGACATGTGATCTCATTCCCACCAATCACCAACAGTGAGAAGACCAAGGTGTGGAAATGCATTTTCTTCCTGGTTGTCATAATTGAGTACTGACTTACTTACATAAGTGAGAATTTCATATTAAATGGAGCCATACTGTTTTGGACAGACTACATTGGAACTGCTGTATAGTAATAACAACAGAACATTTGGCGTACATATTAGCTTATTTTATGCTATTGTGACTTACTATCTTTTTGTGTCTTTTCATGATAAATGATATTTAGTACTTAGTTGTTACTCCGCCAAGGAACTCGGTGGAGTTATGTGACAATCGGTGTACGTTTGTCCATCTGTTTATCCATCCGAAATGATACAATGAACAATTGATTAAATTGTGGGGATGTTTCCAAGTCCCATCAATTCCTGTCGCCTGTTACATATTTAGGTCACTTGATTCTGTATCTGTACATAACAAACACATGCAAAACACACGCCTGTGCTCAGTGCAATGTCAGTTTTGTTTGTGGGTACTTCTATGTTAAATGGCCACATTCTATAGTGCTGTGATTTCTGATCATCAATAATAAATAAATGCTGCATTCCTAAAAAAGAAATAAAATGCTGCATTTCTGACAATGCCATATGCAGGAATGAACAGCCTTGGCAGAGAACTGCGCTCTCTGAGTGCTTTTCTTATTGTTGTCTTTTCCTGATTACTGTACAATGAGAGATAAGATTCACCGTACAAACTTGGCCAATAAAGTTGATTCTGATTCTGAGGATATAGTAGAAATAGTTACCTGTTTTTTACTGTCCAGATTAAGAAGACAACCAAAGAGCTGTTCTTGGAGGTGACGAGTGCCACCAGCCTGCAGACCTGTAAAGATGTTATGGATGCTCTGATTGTAGTAAGTTTCCCTTTTTCTCTTTTAAGAAATAATTGAATAGACTTCAGTGATTCTGCAAGCCTTTCCTCCTCAGGCAGGTTGTGTCAATGTTCAATCATTTGAATCTGCTGAAAACAATTCAGTCTGTGTCCCCACCCACTTTCATGGCTGCTGGAGATAGTGATGCCTTAAAATGGTTTCCCAGCTCAGATGTTTTTGAGGGTGAAAATACAAAGATGCCCATGTCTAAAAACATCCCTGCCTTTATTAGACCCTCAGTGTTCAAGATATACCTCTTACTGCTTGAGATCTTTGAATGCATCAGAGACAGACAGACAGAGACAATCATTGATGCTGAGTACTAACTATATTTATTTCTATGATAAATTTGGTGCCACAGCGTCTATGTTCCAGTCTCATTGTATTACACAGTATTACATGCAGGGATTTAGCAGACAGTTCTTGTTTCCTCAGAAAATGGCAGAGTTGAACAAGTTCACTGCAGAGCATCAGGAGGAGGTGGGCTCGGACGACGAAGGCGATGGTCCACCTCAGCCTGTCGGGAGCAGTGAGGCCTCCAGCCAGCTGATCATCCAGCAGGTCCGAACAGTTGACCAAGATGGGAACCTGAAGGTCGTCTACCCGTCGAAGACCGACCTCTCCAAAGACATCAGCAACTTGTCAGTAATTTGGTAGTTTGGATTAGCTCTGATGTTTACAGCCATTAGCATACTTCATCAAGTCCTATCCAACCTGTTGCTTTGGACAGTTTCAGGGACGTTTTTGTGTTTTAACCAACATCCTGTTCCTCCCATTGGTAACATGTATTGTCTGGTTAGACGTGTTATCATTTCAGATTTATTTACAGCTTTTTGATTTGACATGTAGGATAATATTTAATAATTATTTCCTGGGAGCACGCTGCACATCATATACTGTCCAAATGTCCTTATTTTGTATCATTTGTAAACTGAAGACAACTGATCAGTTGGTACATTAAATTGAACTGTCATTGACTTTAACTTAGACTGGTCACTGATTGTAGAACTGGCAAATTTCTTCGGATAGTCATCAACTCACAGCAAAAATTGCAATGTTTGATAAACTTTACTGCTGATTTCATTCATTATAATTCATGTAGCACAGTGTTAAAGATCTGCATGTTTAGGGGTTTCTTTGTTCAGCCATTGTAACTAGCAGCTTAAACGATCTGAAAGGACGCTGCGTAACTTGGTGTGCAGAAGAGGATTTTTATAGGTAGAAGGCTAACCCCTGGGAGCAGAGGTTTAAACCACAGCTGCACCAAAAACTGTTGAATAACTGGTAAATATGCTGCATTTGGTAATTTTTGTATTCTTTCTAAACATTTGAGCACTATTTATGTCTTGCTTAGTTCTGAGCAGTTTCGGGCAAATGGAAGTTCTTTATATACTATAGAAGGAAAATGTCTTAACTTGTATGAGTCTAAATGTTCAATATTAGGATATTAGTATTCTTATGGACCTGGAACAAGATTCTGTGTAAGTGACATTTACACTTTTCTAGCCAATGAACTAATTATAAAGTGGCACATTTGTTACATTAAATGTCATTCAGTACATGTATGTTACATGATTCATTCTGCATGTGTTTGCGAAGACTCCATTGAAGATTCCTCTGAAGAGACCAGAGGATCTGCAAAACAGAAAATATTCAATTCAGGCAAAAACTATTTTGTAGCAGAGGTGTACAAACATTATGTAGATATACACTGCTTGTCCAGAAAAAGCATCCAAGCTGATGCAGTGAGGACCTTCTTGTTTCTTAACAAACCATGTTGGAAGATATATAGTCATGAAAAGGATGTTAATCTGTTTCAGAAGAGTGAAATTATTGGCCTGCATCAAGCCAAGAAAATAACTGAGGAGATTTTTGAAACTACTAATATCGGGTTAAGAACCGTCCAACACATTAAAAATGGAAGGATAGTGGTGAACCATCGTCTTTGAGGAACAAATGTGGTCGGAACAAACTCTTAGATAATCGTAGGAAATCAACAGTAGAACTCATGGCTATGTTTAATAGTGAAAGTAAGACCATTTCCTCATGCACAATGCAATGGGAACTCAAGGGATTGGGACTTAACAGCTGTGTAGCTCTAAGAAAATCACTGATCAGTGAGGCGAATGACAAAAAAAGGCTTCAGTTTGCTAGGTAGCATAAAGATTTGATTCTGGAGCAATGGAAGAAGGTCGTGTGGTCTGATGAGTCCAGATTTACCCTGTTGCCAAAGTGATGGAGTCATCGGGGTAAGAAGAAAGGCAGATGAAGTGATGCACTCATCATGTCTAGTGCCTACAAGCCTGTGGGGGTTAGGGTTATGATCTGGGGTTGGTCAGGTTCAGCAACATTATGTTCCCAAAGAATGAGGTCAGCTGACTACCTGAATGTACTGAATGACCAGATCTTTCTATCAATGGAGTTTTTCTTCCCTGATGGCATGGACATGTTCCAAGATGATGATGCCAGGATTCATGGGGCTCACATTATGAAGTGGATCAGGGCGAATGAGACATCATTTTAACTCATGGATTGGCCTCCACAGAGTCCAGACCTCAGTCCCATTGAGAATCTTAGGGATGTGCTGGAGAACTTTGCTCAACAGTCCAACTCTCCCATCATCAATATAAGATCTTGGTAGAAAATGAACGCAAGTGTGGACAGAAGTAAATGCTGTGACATTGCAGAGGCTTATCAAAACGATGCCACAGCGAATGTGTGTCATTCTCAAAGCTAAATGCAGTCCAATGAAATATTAGAGTGTGCAGCTTTTTTTTTGGACGGGCAGTGTATTTTGTCTATCATCTGCCATTTCTCTACACCTCACACAAATCATTGCGTACCTGGATTACAGATTAGCTCTGTCAGAGTGAATTTCCAAACAGGCCTTTAGGATACTTACATTCACAAATGTATGCCACCTCCAGGTACTTGTATGTGCCAACACAGGAGTCTCTTAACACTGAGTTTGTAGCGCTGATGGTACAGTTGTTTTTCCCATTACAGCTGCGGATGCAAAACGACACGAGTCAATAATGGCTTCAATGTGCTTTGGAGCTTCATAAATATTTTATTTAAAATGAACTGTATTTAGTACTTTTTAAAACCTATACATAATGTGTGATTTGAATTTGGCCTTAGATGTGCTTTCAGTATGTAAAAATAATGCAACCTTTGTGATCTATTTCTTTGTTTGAATTTCTTCCTACTTGACTGAGGGAACCTTGCAAAAATTACACTCCACTTATCTACTAGTCTCAACTGGAAAGCACCCCTCACTTACCGCTCAGCAACTACAGTGTTGCTAGTGAAGCTTGAACAGGACACATTTTGAACCTGAGAGGCGGGCCGTCTGTAGGAGCAGGTGGACTGGTCACTGCGTCCATAGTCAGCCCCATAGACAAATATAACCTGCCCCTTAGCTGACCAGAGGAGGAAAGTGGCATTGTAGAGAAGAATCAAAAGTAGTTATGATCTGTAGAAGCCAGACTGAAAATGTCATTACACTTAAGTTTGTCAGGTTGATCTATCATATACAAAAAAAGGCAAATATTTAATCTTACCACAAAACAAATGTGCCACAGAGCCCTCACATGCAATGACACGAACTGTCAAAAAGGCACAAATCACATTAGACACAGTCAGGCTTACTTGTAGATTTTTCTAACTATTGGTTTTGTGCAGACATGTGACTGACTTGCTGGGAAGCAGGTGTAGTTGGTCTCCAGATATTTGTAGGTGCCTCGGCAGGGATCAGACGTACGAACAACATCACTGTTGAACTCACACACCTTCTTGCCATCACATCTGGAGGAATGACAGTAAGAGCCTTTACTATGCAAGCAAAAACAATTAGCATGGCTAGAGCTGTTAGGCCTTCATTTTGCTACTGATAAATTCTGAAAAGCTACCTAAATATGAACTTGAGTTGTACAATGTCTGACAAAAGATTAAACTGCAGCCATTTTGTAAAACAATACTAAATTTGGTGTGTAGGGAATGCGGTAACATAGAGAATGGTGAGAGGACAGATTAATTGAGCTGATGATAATCAACTTCATTTAGTTGTGTAAAGAGTTTTGTTGTTTCCTACTTATCTTTTTTGCTGCATTGCTGCTGAGTTAGGTAGTGGTGCAGGTTATTTTTCTGAGTAGCTCATGAGAGTGCTATTTTGAAGGTGATGCCTTTTTCATTGACAGTAAAACTAGAAGACTCAATTCCAGCAATATGTTTTACTTTTATTACTGTAAATAGAAAGTGTACCTCCTCTTGAGGACATCCACAGCGCCCCTTTGAGAGCACCGTGTGTTGGCAACCTGTCTTGCAGGCCTTCCCTCACTGCAGGTTTCACGATCTGTACGTCCATACAGGGCTCCTTGCACACGGATCACTCCATGATCTGTAACACACCCAGAGAAAGAGAATGAGAGGAAAGTGACACTTTGCATTTATTTTTGTTTTGGAGTAATAGTCAATATTGTCATCCTTGAGCCTACAAATTTAGCATGCTCAGGTGAAACTGTGGGCCTTTTTTGCTTTTAAGCATAAAAAAAACATTCTGAATATCAGCTTTTCATTGTGTTTTGTATGTTTTATAAACTTAGATGTGAAAAATAAAAGCTTTGACAGTGCTTACTACTGCCATTCCTGTAGCCTCACAGCCCATACAGTTAAAATCTAAAAACCTTAAACAATATTTTAAATTCAGAATTATCATTCAATTCATCACAACATCCACTAGTGTTTAAAAGATAAGACTAAATTGTTAATATTTGAGATCCAAAATGTTTTGATGCCTTGACAGGTTGAGTGAATTTATTAAAGCCTTCAAACCTAAATATATTATTGCTGTGAAACCAGAAGTAGATATTTAAGTCCTACCACAGCCAAGGCGTTGGACATTGTCACGGCCATCACAGGTCACAACTTTCTCTGTGGAAACAACTAAAAAAAAAGCAAATTTAAGTGTAAGTTGAAGCCTGTTTTTACTGCATGTAGAAAATAAATGGCAGCATTCTCATTATATCCCAGATATTACCTGATGTCCCGAGCAAAAAAGCTGCAAGCACTGGAAAATAAAAATCACAGTAAAATTAACTGAATGAATCAAAAAAAGAAAAAAAAAGAAAACGGGTATAAAAGGTGTATGGTCTTGCTTTTAGGAAAATAACTTGAATTTGAGCACTTATGAAATCTAACTCCAAAACTTCCAAATTGTCTATAAACCCTCATCATTGTTTTTCTAGCTGTCAGTCAGTGTACTCACGCAGTGTGGTGCTGAGTCTGAAGCTGAGCATGGTTTCTGTAGGTCCAGTCTGAACAGTGAACAGTGGAACAGATAGTGGCTGAGACAGATACACTGCTATTTATACTGATGGGTGGAGAACGAACAATTGTTTTACCTTATACAACTGGCTCCCATTCAGCTGTAAAAAATGTGACCAAACAACTAAATTGCTTGATTATCAAGGTGCAACAATGCTGAAAGATGACAAGGTAAAAGATTTCTCAACATGGCAATTCACATTACAAAAACCACCTAAGGTAAGAAAAGGAACATCTCTGAGTGTTACACTGAAATGACACACAGCATAACAAAAGATTACAGGATTATGTTGCAGTCACATCCTTGTTCTGGCCGAACAAATGTACTCATTCATGTTTCTTGGAAATCACCTGCTCTGTCTATTTTATTTCTCATATTTATTTCCTTGAAGGAGAGTTCCTTATTGTCTTAGGCTGTAGAGAATACAGGGTTGTGCCTTCAAAGGCTAGTCATGTTTTTTTGGGCCGTGTGTCGGTTTTATTTCCTAACACACACTACCGTTCCAAAGTTTGGCGTCACTGAGAAATGTCCCTATTTTTGAAAGAAAAGCAGTTTTTCAATGAAGATAACATTAAATGAATCAGAAATACAGTCTTGACATTGTTAATGTGGTAAATGACTATTCTAGAATTCTGGAATTCTGGAAACGGCTGATTCTTAACGGAATATCTATATAGGGATACAGAGGCCCATTTCCAGCAACCATTTCTCCTGCGTTCTAATGGAACATTGTGTTAGCAAATGGTGTTGAAAGGCTAATTGATGATTCAAAAACCCTTGTGCAATTATGTTAGCACATGAATAAAAGTGTGAGTTTTCATGGAAAACATGAAATTGTCTGGGTGACCCCAAACTTTAGAACAGTAGTGTATGTATGTACCCTCCTCACAGCACTGTTGTTTGGAATTGATCAGTGGCTCCGATGAAGCATCTTCGATACTGAACAGGTGCTCCAGTTGCAATTATTGCACTCTGACGTGCTCTGTATGAGTTATTGCATAGTTATTTTTTCTGATGACTTCCTGGAACCTATTGTTAATTTTTTTGTGGCTAGACTTCCTGGAAGACAGAGTATTACCAGACATTAGGATTCACCATGATCGTAATCTTCAGATAGACACCGGGGGAGACCCAAGTTTGTTTGAGCTGCTAAAAAGTCCACCTGGGCAACTCCAAAGCCAAAGCACAGTGGAAACACTGAAATGTCATTTTGTGTGTAATGGTAGCTTTTATAGAGCTCAGGATTCATCCATAGAAGCTTTAGTACAAATAATCCCACAGAATAAACTTGAAATCTGTGTAGAACAGTTGACCTGTAGGATGTGTAGAGCACAGAGCATAATTTACTTTTAGTTCCTGTCTAAAAGAAGGTACCACTGCTGTGCATTAATGTGCACATCTCTCTCAGTTTAAAGAAACACTTGTCTTTTGTGCTGCTGTGTGATGCTGCAGATGTTTATTGAAGTCAAAGGAAAGAATCTGAACTCTTACCTGAATGAGGACATCTGTGGTGGGGAGTGGTCCACCTTCAGTCATCTCCCTCTTCATAAAATCCACACTCGGACCACTGCACAACGCTGGACTGTTGAATGTAGCATAATAGCAAATTTCCCAGCTTGGTGGCACCAAGTCCTGGTTAGTTTCTCCAGTAAATATACAGTCATGGAAAAAATAATTAGACCACCCTTGTTTTCTTCAATTTCTTGTTCATTTTATTGCCTGTTACAACTAATGTACTAAGGTACACTTGTTTGGATAAATACAATGATAACAAAAATAGTTCATAAGAGTTTAATTTAAGAGCTGATGTTTAGCCATTTTCCATGGTTTTCTTGATAACCAAAATCACTTAATTTCTTACATCAATAGCTATGGCATTTTACTGCCAAAAACAGCTTTTAGGCTTTCCATGTTTTCTTTTCTGTCTGTTTTAGTCACATGATACACACAGGAATTAGTACTTGATTACATAACCATTGTTTCTGATGACTGCAGTCATGTGTCTTGGCATGCTCTCCACCAGCTTCTGACATTGTTCTGCTGTCACAGCAGCCCATTCCTGTTGCACAAATTCAAACTAATTTGCTTTGTTTTTGGGCTTGTGGTTCTCCATTTTGGGTTTGATGATTTTCCACAGGTTTTCAGTTGGATTTACATCTGGTGATTGAGCAGACCAAGGCATGGTTGGAGTGTTCTGGTTCCCCATCCAGGCTTTAACTGACCTTGCCGTGTGGTAAGGGGCATTGTCTTGTTGGAAAATCCAGTCATTGGAGGCAGGAAAGAGTTTTCCAGCTGATGGAAGAAGACTGTTTTCAAGAGTACCCTTGTACATGTCATCAGCAGTCCTATCCTTGTGATCCCCAGCAAAGAGTAACCTGGCTGTTCTCTGCCTTTTATTAATGAAGGGCTTCTTCCATGCCCTGTGTGACTTCAGATCAGCTTCAGGAAGTCGGTTTCCAACTGTCCTTGCCAAACAAGTCACATTTCTCCACAGTGCCCACTCATTTTTAAGGTCCCTGGAGGTCTGATGACGATTCCTGACACAGAAACGGATGAGTGCAGGTCTCGTGAGGTAGAAAGATGTTTCCTGCTGCAACTAGCTAGCAGTTTGTTAGTACCATGTTGGGCTTGGTTTTTCTTGTTGAAAAGAACGGCTGTCTTGGAGATCTTCAGTTTTTTCGCTACCTGTCTCTCACTCATGCCAATTTCCAACAGTGCCAAGATGGCTGCCTTTGTGGCTTCACATAATTCTTTAGTTTTAGGCATTATGTGAGAGCTGACAACTTCTGAGTTGTGCTACAGCTTGAATGTAAGCAGGAAACCAATCTAGGCCTTTGCAAGTGCAGTGCTGCTTATGACATGAAATGACCTCTTATTTACCTTGGGAATACAGTTAAGTTTAAGCATATCAAATAGGACATAAAGTATTATGTAACCAGCTGCATTTTTTGTCGTGTTCATTGTATTCTTCAGGTAATATACATTTAGTGGTACTAGGCACTGAAATGAACAAGAAGTTGAAGAAAACAAGGGTGGTCTAATATTGTTTTTCATGGCTGTATATTTGCTTACAAAAGATTAAGTCTATCTGTTGTTGGCTAGTTCATGCTGTACTATTTTGTCCTGTCTCGGCTTCCTTAGACATTTCCGTGTTCATGAACTTTCTCCTTTGTAGTTCTCGTTTGTAGTCAATCAACTGTCTTCCCTAGTCACATCAGTTCCCCTTTTTCATCATCAGCGTGTGTGTGATTCTGTGTATACATTCATTGCTGTAAATAAATATTCCTGTTGTTTCAACCATCTGTCCGCTGTGTTTTTGTTTCTGTGCTTGAGCCTCTGATAGTATATGTTTTTCTCCAGTAAAATGAAAAAAAAATGCCTTTCATCGAAACATGGTAAGCATGAAGCAATGTGACATTTAGTAGTTGTATTTTATGTTCTTTTCGGCACCAGTTCCAGCATGTCCAGTCTCTTTCTAGCCACACCCAACAACTCAACTACTCCTAAAGGCACACTCATCAACTAATTTACAGCCCAACAAAACTAATGCTACATCATGCACTCTTTGTTCACACACCCTTTTCTGTTTGTAGAAGGTGTGCTTTGCCTCATTTATTTTTCATCTCCTAATGGCTAAGCAAGTCTCACACGTATGGCGCTTATCTCTGATATAGTCACTGAGCAGCGTTTAATGTTGTGCTTCTGAGGTGAAGTAACACGGAAGTGCAATGCTGTTTATTTTTTTAAGAGTTTTTTTGACAAGATACATCACGTTTTTGTTGGTCAAGCTGACTTCTGAATTTTAATGAGGGTTTTCTTCTCCTTTGAAAGATTTTATCACACATGATGAAGACAGTGGAATTGAATGCTAGCTGAGTGAGCAAACCAGTTCCTTGCCTTGGTGAGTGATGACAAATGTTGAATTCACTGCAAGAAGGAACAAAAGTCACGGAAACAAACTGTTGTGACTTATGTGAACTGACACTACCAGTCAAAAGTCTGGACACACCTTCTGATTTCATGATTTTTCTGCTTTGCACACTCTATTGATGCATTCTCTTGATGAGCTTCCTGACGTAGTCACCTGAAATGGTTTTGACAGTCTTGAAGGAGTTCCCAGAGATATTGAGCACTTGTTGGCCCTTTTATCTTCACTCTGCGGTCCATCTCATCCCAAACCATCTGGACTGGGTTTAGGTCAGGTGACTGTGGAGGCCAGGTCATCTGATGCAGCACTCCATCCCGCTCCTTCTTGGTCAAATAGCCGTTACACAGCCTGGAGGTGTGTTTGGGGTCATTGTCCTGTTGAAAAATAAATTATGGTCCAGGATGCTGTGGTAGTCATGCTGGTTCAGTGTGCCTTTAGTTTTGAATAAATCCCCAACGGTGTCACCAGCAAAGCACCCCCACACCATCACACCTCCTCCTCCATGCTTCACGGTGGGAACCATGCATGTAGAGACCATCCGTTCACCTTTTCTGGTTTCACAAAGACATGGCAGGTGGAACCAAAGATCTGAAATTTGGACTCATCAGACCAAAGCACAGATTTTCACTGGTCTAATGTCCATTCCTTGTGTTTCTTGGCCCAAACAAATCTCTTCTGGTTGTTGCTTTTCCTTAGTACTGGTTTCTTAACAGCTATTTGACCATAAAGGCCTGATTGGTGCAGTCTCCTCTGAACAGTTGATGTAGAGATGTGTCTGCTACTAGAACTATGTGTGGCATTTATCTGGGCTCTAATCTGAGGTGCTGTTAACTTGCCATTTCTGAGGCTGGTGACTTGGATGAGCTTATCCTCGGCAGCAGAGGAGACTCTTGATCTTCCTTTCCTGTAGCAGTCCTCATGTGAGTCAGTTTCATCGTAGCACTTGATGGTTTTTGCGACTGCACTTGGGGATACATTCAAAGTTTTTGCAATTTTCCCGACTGACTGACCTTCAGTTCTTAAAAGTAATGATGGACTGTTGTTCCTCATTACTTAGCTGATTGGTTCTTGCCATAATATGGATTCTAACAGTTGTCAAATAGGTCTGTCAACTGCACACCAACTTAACTTCTGCACAATACAACTGATGGTCCCAACCCTATTAAGAAGGCAAGAAAGTCCACTAATGAACCTTGACAAGGCACACCTGTGAAGTAAAAACTGTTTCAGGTGACTGCCTCATGAAGCTCATTGAGAGAATGCTAAGAGTGTGTAAAGCAGTAATCAAAGCAAAGGGTGGCTATTTTGAAAAATCTAAAATACAAAATATGTTTTGACTTATTTCACAGTTTTTTGTTAACATAATTCCATATGTGTTCAGTCCTTGTTTTGATGGATTCAGTGAGAATCTACAATGTAAATAGTCATGAAAATAAAGAAAAAATGAAGTGTGTCCAAACTCTCTTGACTGGTAATGTGGATTCACAGTGGACAGCAAATATGTTTTGTTTTGTTTTGTCTTTTTTTGTAAGAGTGATGAGTGATATACAAGTAAAACTATGTGCATGTAGACACAGTTATTTCATGTATTTAGATCTGGATCAATGAATCAAACTTTGTGGCATGGTTGTTGCTGCCAGACAGGTTGGTTTGACTTTTTTGAAGACAGCTGGGGCCCGTTTCACGAAGCAGGTTTAGTGAAAACTCTGAGTTTGTTAACCCTGAAATGAGGGAAACTCAGAGTTTTCCGTTTCACAAAGCGAGGTAACTCAAACCCGAGACAGAGGGGTAACTCTAGCCTGTTTCACAAAGAGGGGTAACTTAAACTCTCGGTCAGTTACCGTAGTAACAGACTCTCTGACTCTAACCTGGTCGGGACCAGGTTTTACTCAGTAAACCTCGAGTTTCTCTCAGTCTCCGCCCTCTTTCAGTCACACACGCCATTTCATTTCCTCATTCATTCAGTCAACTGGCGAGTTTTGGCGAAGTCTAGTTCTGCCGTGTGTCAAAATGACGTCCTTTTATTAACGATCCAGTAGATGAAGGAGCAGAATTACTGCACAGAGAATTAAATATTCGTCGGGAGATTGTTATCAGACCGCGCATAGATGTTCTCGCATTTCCGGACAGTTATCTTTTTGAACGGTACCGTTTCACATCACAATCCATAACCTACATCCACAACCTACTCCGTCCTTACATTTACAACATCACCAACCGCAGTCATGCTCTAACGTCCCAGCAGATGTTGTGTGTTGCGCTGCGGTTCTTTGCAAATGGGAGTTTTTTATACAACGTCGGAGATGCAGAGCACCTCAGTAAGACAACTGTATGCAGAGCGGTCACAAAACTGTGTCTGGCCCTGAAACGACTTTTACCATCTTTGTGGTTTTCCCTGGACATGAACCTGTCAGAGCCATCAAGGAGGAGTTCCACAGGATTGCAGGTGAATGATGTTGAGATCTGTTAAATTAATTTTAAATCATATCCAGTTAATGACATTGTGCTGCAACCTCAGACTGTGATTAGTAAATTTAATTTCTTTTAGGATTTCCCAGTGTGATTGGCTGCATTGATGGCACACACATCCCCATCAAAGCTCCCAAATATAATGAAGCTGATTATGTGAATAGGAAGTCCATTCACAGTATAAATGTGCAGGTAGGTTAGAGGTAGATTGACTACGGTTTCAAAATGTTAAAGACTGCATCATAGTTCAACATCTGTCATTCTCTGCACTGTCAAGATCATATGTGATGCTGCATACATCATTTCTAATGTGGAGGCCAAGTGGTCTGGATCTGTTCATGACTGGAGGATTTATCATGAGTCTAACCTGAGCAACAGACTGCAACGTGGTGAGCAGCCTAAAGATTTTAACAATATAATTCACTTGTCTCCCTCCTTAAATATACTCCAATGTATCCACTATACATTACAGGAGAGTTTGATGGCCTTCTGCTGGGTGACAGGGGTTACCATGCCAACCCAGGCTGATGACCTCATACCCTGACCCTGAACCAGACCCCCAACAGAACTTCAACCAGGCTCACTGCAAGACGAGAGCCTGGGTGGAGATGACCATAGACCTGCTGAAAGCCTGTTTCCAGTGTCTACATCACCTCAGGGTGACTCCTGAGAGGCCTGTGATATTATTGTGGCATGTGTTGTTCTTCATAATATTACCACTATTAGAGGAGAGCAACACTCTGCCCTACAAACTGAAGACCCAGATGATGACCTCATCCACCTGCCAGCTATCCAGGACAGCAGAGCAGTCAGAGACACCATATGCCATAATCACTTTAGAGTTTAAGTCACCATCATCACCACCACACCAAATAAAGACATGATACACATTTCATTTGGTCTTCTTTATTTCCTACAAATAAAAGAGCTAGTTTAGTTCATGTTCCAGTAGTTAACATAATTCACCTGTGACCTGCACCCACCTCTAACTTGTGCTCCAGTATTTCAATTTCCAGATCTGCCTTCTTAATCTGGTGGTCCAAGTACTGCATTTCTTTATCTGTTTTTTGTATTTTTCTCAGCAAGTGGATTTTGTATATTTGTTTTACTGGTAACTGGGAATACATAGAGGACATTAAATTATACAGTTGCACATGAATTCCATGGACTGAACCTCTGGTGTTTACTGAACATCCATCTCACTGTGTCAATCTGTGCAGTGGAAGTTGAGGGAGTATCCTGCTGCTGTCCAGCCATGCTCTGTTAAAAAGGATGAGAATGTGCAATACTTCAGTGTAGGCTAAATGCCACACTCTATATTCCACCAGAATGTTCAGAAATGTGAATGGGAAGAGAACTATCAGTAACATACCTCTGTATGCCTTTCTGGATCCCTCTCTGTAAAGGCAGCAGACACAGTTTCATCCTCTTCATCCTAGATGAGTGATATGTTTCAGTAGACTTAAACTACCATTTGGCTAAATCTTTGGAGTATTGCCTACTTACAGTTACAAGGTCTGTTGTGGTGTGAAGGGGCTCCACCAGGCAGATAGTACCATCACAATCTGTTGGGCGAAAAGAAAAAAAGACCCAAAAGACAAATGAATATTTGTATGAATATGCTTGAAAACATTCCATATATACATATACATGGGCTACACACACAGAGACATTACATTTTATAAAAGCACTTGTGTCTTGGGATGTGGTCTCAGAGGATGAGCTCCCTCCAGGGATTCCCTCAGCCACTGGCCTTCCCAAATTCTGGCTTAGGACCAGCTCCTCTGCTTCCGTTAGAGGTGGTGGTGCTGGGCCACCTCCCTTTTTACAGGCATCTCCTTTCTTTCTGTTGGCTGAGTAGAAGTATGTGTTAGTTTAAATAGGCTTAATTGTTTAACAGAACATGATATGGATGCAGACATTTAGGCTATGTGCGGGGTAAAACCACTGCACAGACAAACAGCCACCTAATATTTAGGCTACTTTACAACGTAAAACATGATCAAAATGAGGTAGCTCCATGAGATTATGCCGACTTCTTACCTGTTTGAACAATGTTTTTATATTTCATCTTCAGCTGCTGCCACGTGCGCTTCACCCCCGCGGGATTGCACCTAAATGAAATAACTTAATAGTCTTCCCCTGTAATATTATCGTGATTTAAACTTACACATTGACCCGGGCAGCAATGTTCTCCCACGGCGTCTACCTCTCTTTTGCAGCTGCAGGTGCTGCACTTCTTTCTAAAAACGTGTTCAAATCGCTATATAAGCGCATTAAGATTTCCAATTCAAACGGTGTAGTCCTCCGCTTCCTCGTTGCCATGGTGACTCGTCGAATCGGCGCTCCATTGATACTGGCTTTTCAGAGTTGTGGTGCACGCGCTTAACTCCGGGTGAAACTACTCTGAGTTGATTTAACCAACTCACATCACCCGTTGTGAAACCGAAAACTCAGAGTTTTCTATCTCAGAGTAGATCAACTCAGAGTTCAGGGTTAAACTCAGAGTTTGTTGAACCTGCTTCGTGAAACGGACCCCTGATCTACTGTGTTTTTTTACACATGACAACCTCTAGGGTTTACAGAAAATGGTCCAAAAAAAGAAAATATCCTGTAAGCAGCAGTCCTCTGAATGAAAATACCAAGGCCAAGGAGAATGACCAGACTGGTTCGAGATAATAGAAAGGCAACAATAACTCCAAACACCACTGGTTACAACCAAGGAATGCAGAATACCATCTCTGAACACACAACACGTGAATCTGTGAAGCAGATGGATTACAACAGCAGAAAACCACACCTGATACCACTCCTGTCAGCTAAGAACAGGAAATTGAGGCTACACTTGAAACAGGCTCACCAAAGCTGAACAATAAAAGTTTAGAAAATGTTGCCTGGTCTGATGAGTTTCGATTTCTGCTGCAACATTCAGATGGTCAGAATTTGGCATACACAACATGAAAGCATGGATCCATCCTGCCTTGTATCAGCTGTTTAGGCTGGTGGTGGGGGTGTAATGGTGTGGGAGATATTTCCTTGGCACACTTTGGGCCCCTTAGTAGCAATTGAGCATCGTTTAAAAGAAATCACCTACGTGAGTATTGGTGCTTGGGATGTGGTGGAACGGGAGATTGGCATCATGGATGTGCAGCCAACAAATCTGTGGCAACTGCATGATGACATCATGTCAATATGGACCAAAATCTCTGAGGAATGTTTCCAACACCTGATTGAAAGTATGTCATGAAGAATTAATGCAGTTCTGAAGGCAAAAGGAGGTTCAGGTAAGGGTTAGGGTTAAGGCCTGAGAGCCTGAGGGTTCTGTGTAGTATCTAGGCTGTTCCTAGTTCCACTGCAATCTTCTGGACAGAGATCTCAGATACTCTTCCTAGGATCTGCTGAAGCCACTTTCCCAGTTTGGGGGTTTCAGCTTCAGCAGATTGCAGAGCCAACGTCGGTATATACATGTATAAATTAGTGGTGGGACGCGATTTTAAAAAGTAATCTAATTAATTACAGAGTTGTAATTAATTAATCGCAATTAATCACATTGTCAAATAGCAATATTTGACACAATAAGTAATTATTTTCAATTCAAATAAATTTTGGTTGACAGTTGAATCAATGAATAGACATATATGTGTTTATATTTTAAATTTATAAAATGAATACAATTTTAAAATGGGACATATAGAAAAAAAAGTGATGTGGATCATTTAAAGCCTGGATTTAGTTTGTTTTTTTTTTCCACTGTATGGCACATAAAAGTACTTCAAGGACCTCCAAAAAGTAGAAAATCCTTAGATTCATTCTCTTTTCATAGTTTCTGGGTCTGATAAATGGTGCGATTTTGATGGTTCTTTTTTTCTTTTAGAAATATCTTTTTTTTAATTTATAAACAAAAATATTTTTTCATAAACTAAAAGTTTAGAATTGTTAAAAGACAGACATTTTTGTGGTTGAACTTACCACTCTGCCGAGGATCCGCCTCTGTGGCAGTGTAATATCTGAAACCACAAAAATGTTTGTTTCATTTCTTTTTATCTGCATTTTTCAACTGTCTGCTACATTCACAGATTACTGCAAACTCAAAATGCAATTATAGCGATTATATTCAGCATTGTATGACTTTTTGGAAAAGAAAGCACTTTCAGTGTCTTCTAAAGTGGTCTGTTATGGGATGGCTACACCATTAGCTGTTAGCAGGACTGTCGTAGCTAACGTTAGCTCTGGTGCTAACAGCAACATGTTTTACATTGAAGTGATACCGTCGGCTTGAAGTGCTGCGGTGATCAGAAAACTCTTTGTTGCACAATTTGCAAACAACCAGGCTTTTATCCACTGTCACTGTCACTTTTAAAATCCCCTTCACTGTGGGAAACAATAACATTCAGCGGATTAGCCATTTTCATGAGTCTGCTTGTCTCCCTGCATGCTAATATCGCACCAAAACAATTCCTCTGTTATTATTTTTCAAGAACATTGTTGCTGCATCCTTGGTTAGCGCTGACAACAAAGACGATTGCAATTTGTTTAAATCCAGAAGACAGACTGCAGCTAAAATATTTTTTTCTGTTTTTAAAGAAAAATCCCTATTAAATTCCAAAAATAAAAACAGAACATGGTTTAACAATTCTATATGTCTTAATAAGGTAAAATGTAGATATTTACTGTAGCTAAAGCCATGTTTTGTTAGTATTGTAATGATTACACTCAAAGCTGAGCAAATCTCTCTTGATCTGACCAGAGAAAGTGCTGTAGTTCTTTAGGAAAGTTTCATCGTGCATTGATTTGTGCATAAGAGCAGGCAAAGATTTTTACTTGGACACTGTCCATAGAGGTAGATGTTATGAATGTGCTTCACACTGAGCCGTCACAGAAACTCTGATTTCCATCAACAATTGTGCTAAGTCTGAGCTAGATTCTGTATGTGGCGCACTGTCCATGGTCCCATTTAGGAGGATAATAACTGCGGCTCTGATTAATGGTACTATTGTTCTCTACCTCCTGATTATAGGTTAATATTTTTAAAAGTACTGGAGTTCACAGCTCACTTTACAACCATGTTTAGGCTCATAGGTTTATGTCAGTGTTCATGTGTTTTAACTTTTGCTACACTGAGTTTCTACTTTGTGGCCTGTGCTTTCAATACAAGATAATTTTTCTTTTTAAAATGTAATTGTTCAGAAGAGGAGGGTGTGTGTGTGTGTGTGTGTGTGTGTGTGTGTGTGTGTGTGTGTGTGTGTGTGTGTGTGTGTGTGTGTGTTTTAAATTAGTTTAACCTTTAGTTAACCAGAAAGTCCTGGGATTAAAATCTCTTTCTGAGAAAGACATTGCCAAGAAGGCAAAACAGTATACAGTTACAAATATTATATAATCAAGATACATAAAACAAAAGCCAGCCTTGGAGGAGCAATTGGACTTTTCAGTAACACATCCTTAAATTCAGAGCTTGGAACTCTACTTGGGAGACAGATTCATAAAGCTTTAGTGTGTTCTGATGGTTATTCCAGGAGCACGGAGCAAAATAGAAGAAGGCAACTCTACCAGGTTTAGAGCCACTCCAGTGTACCCTGGAGCAGCCATTTAGATTAGTTTATCAAGTGCTGCTTTTTAAATAACAGTATTTCAGTGCTGGTGTCTCCTTAGACTCAATGAAGGCCAAGAACCCAGACCACAAAGTACACAGTGAGGTGTCCTGAACAATGAGTTGGATATAAACCACAGAAAGCTTAGATACACAGAGAATAGACAGTAAAGAGTGTAGGCAGCAGCATGCAAGTATACAGTGTCCGTGTGTCTATGAGTGTCTTCACCTATGCCATGGTTTATGTCAATCCATCAAAAAAAAAGTTGAGATATTTCAGTTTGGACCACTGCAGGTTGCGTGGCCAGTAGACACTGATCACCACTAGCATGACTACAAGTAAGTTCCAAAAATGTGCTTCATTTAGAAGCTCTGTTATTTTACATTCAGCACACGGTTTAAGTTTCCATTTATCAGCAGACCTGGCTAACATGATAACAGCAGCTGAATTGCTGAAAGCTGATGGAGGATTAATGAAGCATCTCACCTCCAAAGAGTCATCCATTCTGTTGTTTCAAAGGGCTACCAGGGAGTCACATTTGCTAAAGACAAACTTGTAAGCTGATATCCATCGGCTTGTTTCAGTGATTAATTTGAAGTTTGAGAAACCAGTGTTTGAAACTGATTGTTACTGTGAGGTGGGATAAAATGGAACCATTTCTAATTTTATGGAGACCCCTGGTGGCAGTGGAGAGAAACAGGACTCTTGAGAGATCTGTGAGATCTGAGGTGTCTTGTTACTCGCAAACATCATCTACTGCTGATTGAAGTGTAGAAGCTAGTAAAGCAGACTGTGGTTTAATCTTAGAATTTGTTTTGGTGTGGATTATGCAGTATAGTTGTGATATTTTTCTTTTGGCATATACTACCGTTCAAAAGTTTTGGGTCTTTCAAAAATGTCTATTTTTGAAAGAAAAGTAGTTTTTTTTCAATGAAGATAATGTTAAATTAATCAGAAATACAGTCTAAATGTTGTTAATGGTAAATGACTGTTCTAGCTGGAAATGACAGATTTTTAATGGAATATCTACATAGAGGTACAGAGGCCCATTTCCAGCAACCATCACTCCTGTGTTCTAATGCTACATTGTGTTAGCTAGTGGTGTTGAAAGGCTAATTGATGATTAGAAAACCCTTGTGCAATTATGTTAGCACATGAAAAAAAGCGTTTTCATGGAAAACATGAAATAGCCTGGGTGACCCCAAACCTTTGAACAGTAGTGTATGTGGACAAGCAACTTTTACTCCTCTTTCATATGAGCCTAAACATAAAATTAGATTTTAAAACTATTGTTGAACATAAATATCAGATGTGATGTTCCTCTGGTGTGCTTAGGATCCTTATATTGTTGAAAGGTCCACTTCCAGTTTATTTTGACTTTCTGACAGATGGCCTCACATTCTTTTCAAGCTCTTTGACATGATGCAAAATTCCTCGTTGAGCTAATTGCTGTGAACTCCGAGACGTAGTGATGAAATTTTGGGCGTTTGTACACTTCTCTTGGCATTAAACTGCTCTTGGGCTGAATTAGTTGGGTCGACCAGTCCTACACAAATGAAAATTGTTAAGAGATTAAATCCATTTTTAAATGATTTCCCTTTTTCTTTTCCAGAGACATAGGTATCCACAACTATTTTCTGAAGAGCTTAGAGAGCTCTTTAGAACTTAACACCACAAAAAGAGAACACCAACCTTAAATGTAAGATGTTTTTCCTGTCATTCTAACGAGGTTCTAGTTGTACCTAATTTGGAACCCCTGATGCTAACTTGGAGGTACGATAAATCTATATGATGTATTTACTTTTTCCATGCGGACTGATGTGTTATTTTTTTATTTCATAAAGAATATATAAAAAGCACAAAAAAGTCAAATGTAAGTGTGATTTGTTTGAGTGTACAGGTATCACCTTTTGCTGTGGGTACTGTTCCAAAGAGGAATAAATGTTTGCTTGTCCAAATATGTCAAAAAGGTTAACAATCACCATTATCTGTTCACATGACTGTAAATGTGTAAAAGCCTTGTGAAAGAATAAGAAATGCTTCTGCTCTCTGTCTTAGTTTTAAAGGAAGAAGTGGAAGGACACACAGGCATTTTTCTCCACTTTTTTTTAACTCCAACATGTGGCTCAGATCTAGGCAGTGGAGAATTTTTCCTTGCCTCCAACTGCTGTTGTTAAAATATACAATTCTGAACATGATCACTGTGTTAAACAAACCAGACATAAAAGTACATAGTTTTTAAAAATCAATAGCATTGTATAAATTAAACATCATTTTTTTCAACTGTGCAAGTGTTCGTGAGCACCAGTAGTCTTTCTAAACTTGCAAGCCAGCACGTACCAATACAAAACTAACCTGGACAAATTTTCACAGTATGGAAATATTTTCTTTACAGAAGACACCAATACCCCAAAAAGATCATTTAAAAAAGCTGATAACCATGAAAAACCCAGTGACACACTGCAAGAAATTGAAATCTACAATAAGACATGGTTAATAAAAACACAGTTACAACAGTTGGAATTCATACATCTTGCAAACCTGCTGGAAAATAATGGCAAGATATTAAAGTTTTTTTTGTTTGGCAATAAATTAGACTAACTTTCCCTGACAGTGAAAGCTTTCCTCTATGTCTGGCTTTGAAAGTAGAGGAGTTTGCGGAGGAAGTTAAAGGAACCAGGCATTTGCTTGTAGAGCCCTTTTGCAGAGTTTTGAGAGACTTCATTGTTAACCTGGAAATGAGCACAGTCAATAATTAGATTTGTCTCTGTGTCAAAAAGGGCCCCAGATACTTTTGCCAATATAGTAAGAGAAGCTCACCATCATCAACATTGTCACCAGGTCATCGGTGGGAGCATTTTCCTCAAGAATACGGTCCAGTGTCTCCACGTACCAGGAGCCCGACTGGGTGTCTCTCCAGGAAACGTAACCTGTATTTGTCACATTATCAAAGAGGCTTCAGGACACACATCTAGCAAGTCAAGGCTGTCAGTAATTTTGAATTTAATCTGAAAGACCATGATATCAATCGGCGCAAGCAAATATGCATGAATGCAATATGTGCATTCAGTTCCACACACCGGGGAAAGTAGAGTAGGACACCAGGATGTCACTCGGGGTTGGCAGAGTGGCTCGGGCATCCGGTTCATCGGACATGCTCAGTGAGTCACTGCTGGATGACATTGGAATGGCGTCTGTCTGGTCGTCTTCTCCTCTAATGGATGGTGGAGCCTCATCAGGGGACACCTCAAAGCCTGTGTCTCTTTCACCTCAAGGGCAAAAATAAATGTGTCCCTATTAGACCACTTAAAATGCTTTTCTCACTTTCATACGCAGTGCCTTGAGTTACTGAACAGTGTTAGCTACCTCCTCCACAGGCCTGGATGAAGAAGAGTTTAGGTTTGCCTTGTAAAGAAGGGCAATGCTGGCCATTGAGGTAGTTTGTAATGTGCTGAACTGGGACATGCTGTCCGTCCACACCATAAACAGCACCAGGAAAGCGGTTGTGACTCACCTACAATAAGAAATATAAACACACATGGTTTCACATGTCACCTTGATCAGAGTTTGAGTAGATCAGAGAAAGTGGTCTGGTAAGATTTTAATAAGTATCAGTGGATGGAACACAGGTCAAGTTAGCTAAAGGTGATGTAACAGCTTTTATTGCTCACACTATCAATGTGGGGTGGGAAGAAATAAAAAAAGCAGAGGGCACATTTTACCTCAGTCCCATGAGACAGCATGATAACCACACAGCAGTCACACTGTGAATGATCCTTCTTAGACAACGCTGACAGTGCATGCTTGATTTGCTGAAATGTGGAGATAACTGTTAGCATTGCAATCCGACATGTAGCTTCAGACAACAGCAGCGGAAGAAATGATTCTTACTCTTTGTTTCAGGTTTGTCTTGACTTCTACAGTAAAGTTGAGTGCCTTGAATCTTCTCTCCAGCTTGTCACAGTCTATGTTGGACCCGCTGCGATTGTTCAGCTCGCACTCAGGTTCAAACTCCACATTGTTTATAATGAGGCAATGACCACATGGGCTGGCATCCATTTTATAGCTCTGACACACACAGACACACACACAGGAAGAAAAGCGGCATGGTGATGAGGTTTAACAATTCACACTGACATGGTTTAAAAGTAACACTGACTGCAACGTGGTTGATAAGTTAAGGGTACTTACTTGAATACTATCCCGTCTGACTCTGCCTTGTGGCCTTGATCTCATGCTCTCCTCAGGCACTGTGGCATACGCATCAATATATGTTTAGCATCAAAGAACTTATAATGTTGCCATCAATTTAAATGAATTGCATAGCTCACATGGACTGGGAGTAGTACTGGGCTTCTGTACTGGATAGACAGGGACAGTATATTTGCTCTGCTTATCGACATCCATTGGAGGGGCTGTTCAAGAAACAAAGAGAGCATATATATAAACATATATGTATATATACACACAAAAAATTAGGCCACAGTACTCATAGCATCAAGGATGGAATGTAACTAGTTACATTTGCTCAAGTACTGTACTTAACTACAGATTTGAGGGAGGGAAATATTGTCCTGTAGCGTTACTTAGTTTACACATTAGGATTTTCTGCAAAGAAAATATATAAAGGGAAAAATGTGGTGTATTGATATAAACAATCCAAAAGTTTGAAGCTGAAACAAATAGACAACCAATCAATTGGTCAATTGACAGAATATTGGCAACTATTTTGGTAATCATTTAGAAGACCTCTGATTACACTTTCCACTGTTTCACAGCCAAAAAATGCATTGAATGGACAAAAAAAATCTGCAAACGAATCCACCATGAAAACAATGCAAATAATAGCTGCAGTTGGATACAAAACAGTTCAAAACGAACACAGTCCTGCTTTTACATTAACCCATGAATAATAATAGTTTAATAACGTGAAAGAGATAATAGTATAACATTCACAGTGGACATCTTTGTACAATGAGTACTTTTAATACTTCTGAGTATATTTTGAATAATACATTTACTCAAGCAGCATTTAGTGGAGGACCTTTCTTTGTAACTTTACAGTGAGGTATGAATACTTTTATTTATTTCCTCCATCACTGCAAATTATAAGACTTACAAGTGACTGTGAGAATGTGCGTGTCTTTCGGACAGTAATAAGACTCATTAGATATACCACAGCATGCACTCACAAAGCGGGAGCGGCTGGACAGCAGGGCGGACAACCTGAGTTGGGGCTACAGGTTGCAGATGAACCGATGGAGCTCCACTCTGCAGGATCTCAGCCAGACTGTGCTGACCAGTCTCGGTGAGGCACTGGAGAAATAATGGGAAAGCCCGACTCCCGCGGGTTTCTAGGTCCCGGACTAGTTGTCTGGCCTGGTCTCGTCTGGTCCCGGAGCTCTGAGAGGAGACACAGTCACAGGTAAGAGTGTTTTCTTTGGACCCCAAACCTAAAGCTCGTTTCTGTGACCTACCTGTATCTCATCGATCATGTCTTGGGTGAAAACTCCCTTTTCAAGAAGGCCGTCATAGAGTTTAGATGGATCCAAGTCTCTCACCAGATTGCTCCGGTTGCTCTGAAGAACCCTTTTGTGTCTTTCCTCCATCGTCCATTTAGTGTGACGAACACAGAAGTATCATAAAAAGATCTAAATAACAATTTTTGGTGTGATTACAGAGTCGTACCGTGTCCTAAAATGTGCTCCTCTTCATCTGTAAAGGTGAATCGATAATTTGTACGGGTATTAGGAGTGTTTTTGTACAGTTGCACTAGCTATTTCCTTATTTACATCAGCGTCGCCTGTGATTGGTCCACTGAGAGAGAAAAAAAACAAGGTGCGTTTGATTCGATTTTCTGCGCGTCGCTTTCACGCGGTTCGCGGGCGACAAAACATTAACACAAAAAAACGCGACTCGACAAACATTAAACCGAACGCACAAAACCAAACGAAACTGTCCCATAATACTCCATCTCCCAAAATGACTTTCAACACGGGGCGCCTCCCCCTTCACTTTTGCTTCACGGCAGCAGGTTGTCAGCTCGCCCTGTGGAGGAGCTGTGGGATGCTTCTGAACACACCCTTTACATTTTGCTGTCGTTTTCACATCAGCTTAAGCAGCGACGAGGAGCCGGAGAAGAGTAAAGCTTCCACCAAATATGTGGCGTAATAGCGGCTGACCGTCTGCTTCAGGTGACTGGGAGCGTTGAGCTGTTGCGTTGAGACAGCTGTAGCCACTGTAGCACCGCCACTACTCTAATAGAAATAATACTGCTTTTATCATTAAGGAACAACGTTAATGCCACAGTCAAGTAACACGGTCTGCTGCTCTGTAATACCTAGCTTCTGTAGTTAGCATGCTGTAATGCCATGTTCAGCACATGTAAGCAGCCTTAGCTGCCCTCACCATTTCTTCCCTTCATTTCAAGGCTAACACCGTCGTGGAGGGAAAGCTGTCACAAATGATCTTTTACAAATTTGCACAGATTTTATTTCACATGTGAAGGTCCTGACTGTAGCCTAATGGTTGTAGGTGTTCTGATGCGTTAAAGGTAACTGTGATGGCAGGGTCAAAGATGTCTGTGCCACTGGCTGCAGTGGTGCTCCTCTATGTGCTGCTGGCAGAATCAACCCATGGCGGGCCTGAGATGGACCCATACAAGATATTAGGAGTAACCAGGAGTGCAAGCCAGGCCGAGATCAAGAAGGTCTACAAGCGTCTTGCAAAAGAATGGTAAATATTTTCACATGACACCAACTTGATGTTATAACCCTTACTGAGATTGTAACTAATGAGGATCTTCTTCTCAAGGCATCCTGACAAAAACAAAAATCCAGGTGCTGAAGACATGTTTATCAAGATTACTAAATCTTATGAGGTTAGTCATTTTTGTGTACATTGTAGAGTGTGCATATGTGGTGCTAAACTTGTGGTATCGTGTGAAATTGGTAGACAAATCTCATCATACAGTATACAACATAAATTAGTACATAAATGAAAATTTAATTGCCTCTCAATAATTACTTTATAAGTTGATAATCAGAATTTTTCTCTTACAAACATTTTTTAAAACCGCTTTAGAATGACTATATTGAAAACACAAGCCAAGTTAGAAACTCAATGCAACGAGCATATGGACCTGTAGTCACTGACACATAAGTTACAAAACCTGCGATCACTGAAACCCAAATGTTGTACTGCTGTGATTTCCAATTTGTCTAAATGCATGAACATGGTTTTAAAATGACCTGTTAACACCAAAACTTCCTCAGTTTTGGAGCAATGGGATGTGTCTATCCGCATGTCTCCACCATAGCTTCACATGGAAAAGAGATGGCAGAGGATTAAAAATTAAACTTTGTGACTTCACAGAGATGGACGAAAAATACAGGAACATCTGTGACCAACCAAAAATCATTTGAAAGTTGAAGCAGTAATCAGGAGGCATAGAACAAGTCATAGCGCCACTAATCAGAGCTGCAGTGGTAGTCCTCCTAAAATGATGCCATGGACATGGACTTACACAATTTACCTCTGTAAAACAGACAGGCAGGTGCTTCAGACTCGTTACATCTAAGTCTTATTAATGGAAATAAGTGGTTTTGTAACAGCTCAGTCAGTTGCTCATTGTAGAAGACAAAAAGAAGTGTGTAACATCAACCTCTAATGGTTGGTGTCCAAGAAAAAAAAAATCTTGCTGTTTAGCACAAAACTGCAATATGAAACTTTGCTAAAGAACAAGAAAAGAAACCTGGTGAATATTAGGAGCATGCTGTATGGTGAGAGAAAACCAAAGACCAAAATAAGCACTGACAAGATGATTTGCAGTCTGCAGAATATTGACAGAAGAGGATGAAGAGCATGATAACCAACCAAAACACACTGCCAACATCACAGTTTCTAAAAATAAAAGTCACACAATGGCCTGGCCCAGTCTGTTGCATAACTTTAATCTATAGAACATCTTAAGGGTATTTTATAAAGAAACACAGAGCAACACAACACATTCAGCATGTCCTTGAAAAATAGCAGAATATCTCTCCAGAAATTTGTGGAACACTGATGTCTTCTATGCTGAGGATTGACTGTTTCATCAGATACAAGGTCAACATACAAAGTACTAAAGTAATAAAAGATTTTAAGTAATGAAAGGTGTTCTGACTGTTGTTGCATTGAGTTCCTACTGTGGATCCTGTATTTTTGATATAGTAAAATCTAAGATGTCAGTTTTAAATTTTACACAAGGGCTAATGCTATACTGTTGAACTTACAAGTAATACAGTCACTGTTATGCAATTTTGAATCATTCAACATTTAAGTGATTTTCCTCTAACATCTGTAGTATATTGTATGTGCATGAGAAGAACAGATATTTCATACTGATATTTGTTCTACCCCAAATCTAGATCCTATCCAGTGAGGACAAACGTGCCAATTTTGACCGTTATGGGCAGACTGATGACACACAGCCATATGGAAATGGTCGCTATGGCCATCGCCACGACAGCTTTTACTTCGATGAGTCCTTCTTCAACTTTCCTTTCAATAGCAAGAATCACAGAGACTTTGCTGACAGCAAATACACACTTCACTTTAACCAGTATGTCAGTGATGTGGTGCCAGAAAGCTACAAGAGACCGTACCTGATAAAGATTACCTCTGACTGGTGTTTCAGCTGCATTCATATCGAGCCTGTATGGAAGGAGGTGGTGCAGGAGATGGAGAGTCTAGGTTTGGAACCAACCTATAAATTATCCAAATTTACCAGCAGTGCTGCCCTCTTTGAAATTGAACAGGGCGAATTTAAAAGATTGATGTGTGTTTGTGGATATCCTATCTTTGCAGGTGTTGGAATAGGTGTGGTGGATGTTGGCTATGAGAGACGGTTAGCTAACCACCTCGGCGCTCACCGCACCCCATCAATTCTTGGAGTCATCAATGGAAAGGTGACGTTTTTCCATTATGCTGTAGCAAAGGAGCACCTAAGACAGTTTGTAGAAGACCTTCTTCCGCAAAGACTTGTGGAACGGGTAAATGTCCGCATGCCTTGTAATAAACATGGTACTAACCATATTATTTAACATGAAAAAACAGATTCATTATGGATCCACTAGTTTTGCTGCATTCATCAAAATGAATCAAACTTTTTGCATTTCCATATCAGGTGACCGACAAGAATGACTTGCAGTTCTTGAACAGCTGGCACGAGCTCAACAAGCCACATGTACTTCTGTTTGACCAAGTGCCTGCAGTTCCTCTGCTATACAAAGTAGGTTCTTGCTTTGCCATTTTTCATCTTAAATGTACCTCAGTTGCCACAAAAGATAATTTCATCACCACTGCAGACAGGTCAGTCTTTCATCTTTCTGTGTCCATAGTTGACAGCTTTTGCTTATAAGGACTACTTGCAGTTTGGCTATGTGGACCAGGGCCTTTCAGAGACTGCCAATCTGCAGAAACAGTTTAATATTAACACTTATGCTCCGACTATGCTGGTCTTCAAAGAGAACATTGACAAGCCGGCTGACATTATACAGGTAAATACAAGAAATATGCTTTCCGTGCAAGTAGAGAAGTTCAATTTTTTCTGCCACTTGCTATTTTCACAGTGACCTTGTTGCACAAATGTTCATTGGAATGTCTCCTCACTCTTTTTTCTCTACAGGCTAAAGGAATGAAGAAGCAAATTATTGATGAGTTCATGGCAAACAATAAGTTTCTGCTTGCACCACGGCTGGTCAATCAGAAGCTCTTTGATGAGCTGTGCCCTGTCAAACAGTTCCACAGACGTAGAAAGTAAGCGAGCCTAAACCTCTACCATCTGTTCACTCCTGATAAAACTAAATCACATTGTGTTCATTCATTTATTGTAATTTCCACATGTCATTTACAGAATTTTAGGCTATGTAACCTTTCTAATTTACTCCAGTGTCTTTCCTTCTCTTAGGTATTGTGTCCTGCTGATCACAGGGGATGAAGAGACCTTTTCGTTTGGGAACCAGGCATTTCTTTCATTTGCTTCTACCAACACCAAGGAAGTTGTGAGGTTTGCCTATGTATACCAACGGCTACAGCAACAACTTTGCGATATCCTCATGCAGAACAAGGATAGTGCACAGTCACCACCACAGGTACATCCGCATAAGTCCAATAATAAAGCTGCTTGTCCCCGTAATGTAGCATATTGAATGTAAAAATTCACTTTTTCCCACTTGCACTGTGAAGTTTTAGTTGTCACATCACAAATTTGTTACCATTAAAGGATTAAAGGTTCTGTGTTCAACATTCAGAACCACTGAACACCAGCATCTCTGATCAAAACAAAGGAACCCCCCCGACTTTCATTTACAACCAGAAAAGTTGTGTACACGAGAAACAGCAAAAAATAATACAGCCACAACCATTATCCCACACTAGACTATTTAAGACGTTGAGTTGTTGTCAACTTGAGTAATGCTATCTTCATCTGTATCCTTTTCTGTACTGATGTCTGTTCCACTTTGGTTAGACATACATTGGAAACAGACAAACACAGCCAAATTAAGTGGATCTGGTCCACTTGTGGGACAGTCTGGAGTGGATTTATGTGGGGAAACAGGCACACAGAGACTGCAGTAGTGCAGACATGGACAGAAACATGCAAAAACAGCAACAGAAACTCTTACGCTGAGATTAAGTGAAAAGAATGCAAATGAACAAAGTACCCACTACAAAATCCACTGTTTTTATATTCTTTAGATTTTCATTACACCAGGTAAACGCTGGACTGTGCCTTCACTTTTATTTGCCATCTGAGAGGTCCTTCTTGGTCTGTTGATAAGCGCAGTGAGGGCCACCAGTTTCAAAGGACGGGATTCACATGCACAGCAGGACTAACTGCCAAAACATAGAGTAAAACCCAGAAATAACCCACTGAAAGGGTGTGACTTCATTAACTCTTAAGGATGCCTTTACTCCATTATATCTTGATATGGCAGAGAGCTGTTTGCTGCCTTATTGCTGTTTTTAAGTTAAGAAATCTTGGATATAGCAGCACCTTCAAGTTATTGGTAATCTATTCATTTATTTTTTTTATGAGTCATCTTTGCCACCTTTTGTTCAGATGTGTCTGGTTGTATTTGAAGGTTGTCATCCTTGAGCGGCGTAATGCTGCAGGGAAAGCTTTGTTTAAGCCAGTTACTGCCTGGAACGGCAGTGTGGAAGACAAGCAGCGTCTTGTGGAGGAGCTGGAGCGTCTTCAGAAGGACCCGTCCATCCTCATCCATGATGCTATGCTGCCCGAACTCAACAACGAATTTGCATCTGTAAGTTTGGTTGGAGTAAAAAATGTGCTATAAGCGTTGCAGCTATTGCAGTAACCCAGTTTCTTAACCAGTCCTGCTGCTAAGCGTTGTTAATGCTCTCATTCTGTAGATGTTTATAATCCGATGGATCTATGCATCTTATGATTACCTCTCTGAAGTCATTGATGATATTCTGCATAACAACTGGTAGGTACAAGTTAATTTTCATTTACGAATCAGTTAAAAAGTTAAAAGTTTTGCTGAGAGGTACTGCGACAGTACTTACTTTGCAAGCAGACTTTCTTCCAGCTATTGAGCCTTGAGATGTTTGCTTTCTGCTTTGCAGGCGTGAGATGATGCCTCTTCTGTCCCTTATCTTCTCTGCTTTGTTCATCTTGTTTGGAACTGTGGTCATTCAGGCTTTTAGGTTGGTTGACTGACCATTCACGTGCTTGAAGTCACAATATGACTCAATACAAAGAAGAAATGTCGTCAGTATTTCTCTCCTATGCCTATGCATGTCCTTTGTGTTTTCAGTGATTCAAGTGAAGACAAACAGACTAAACCAAAGGCAAAAGATGGAACGAAAGCAGAGAATGGATCTTCAGGGTCTGTCACTACTTCAAGGCAAGAAAACATTTATGTTTTGAACACTGTTTGAAAAGCTTTACCATCATGTTTTTAAGCTTTGTGTTTTTGGTGGTGATTTTAGTCGGCCTCCCAAGAAGAATTTTGTGGAGGTGACAGAGCTGACAGACATCACCTACATGAGCAACCTGGTGAAGCTGAGGCCAGGACACATGAACATAGTTCTGGTACTCACTGATGCCTCCAAGAACATCCTCCTTAGCAAGTTTGCCAAAGAGGTCTACTCCTTTACAGGGTAAACTAAACATTCTCAGTGGAATAAGTAAAGTCTATGGTATGATTCATGGATACCTCATCACATTTATTCTTGTCAACACTCTCCTAGGAGCCTGACGTTGCATTTTTCCTTCCTGAATATTGACAAGCACAGTGAGTGGATGAGCACTCTGCTGGAATATGCCCAGGACACCATGCAGATTGATGCTGATGAGGATGATGGGGGAAACCGCAAGATAGACTATACCGGCTACGTGCTGGCACTTAATGGCCACAAAAAGTATCTGTGTCTGTTTAAGCCTGTCTACACGGGGGAAGACCTTGACAGCAAGTCATCTGAGGATGAAGGGGGCGCTTCAGGAGGCAGGTCAAGGTCCAGTTCCCGTGACGACCACCCACCACGCAAATCCAATCGATCCCGCAGCCTATCCACCCTGCAGATCCACCACAAACTGGACCGTCTGGGGCTGTGGATGGAAAGGCTCATGGAAGGCACTTTGCCTCGCTACTACATCCCAGCCTGGCCAGGGCTAGAGAAGATCACCCCTAGCAAATAGATTAAGGGGGAAGGACTTAGTATTTATCTACTGTCACATAAAAATGGCTTCATTCATCAAGAACGTTAAGTTATAGCTACCTTTTTTGTACTTAAGATATTTCATCGGCAAAGATATGGTTTAAGTGGGGTCAATTTTCCAAACTTGGCCTTCATCCAGCAACTTTGGGACAGATCCTTTAGCATACCTCTTACATTCATGGCATGGTGTTTCAGACTGCTGTTAGTCCTTTTTTATTTTGAGGCAAATGCTGCTGAAGAGCCTTGTGGAAAAAAATCACTGCAGCCACCTGTACTCTCCTGCGTTTATGGGCATCAGTCAGACAGGATAACAGCTTTAGTCAGTTTATGATCTGTTACATATTGGAACCCCATAATATGTGATCTGAAAAGCAACAATTGAAGACCGAATGAAAAGACATAAGGAGATTTTGAATTAGATAGATTTGAGAAGAATAGTGCACATTTTCACAATCTCTCTAAGAAGACATTCACAGTGTTTTCCTCAGTTGTATATATGAAAAGTGCCACAAATAGTAGAGAAACAAACTAAATAGAGAGAGCAGAGAGATGTTTAGTCAGTGCTTGGCCTTTATACTGCTAGCCAATTTGGATGTGAAATGGTAGTGAATACTGGATTGTAGATCTCAGAAAGTTACAAAAATGGTTGACAAGGGTTTCAAAAGCAACTCAACAATCCAACAGGCCGATTGGACAGAATATAAAGCCTTCATTGATGAATACTGTGAATAGAGATGCATGAAACTAACATTAAATGTCTTTGCCTTTTTATGCATCTCAGCTCAGTTTTTGTTATAGATTGTGTCTCCTAAATTCTGACTCACTTGTGCAATATAGCATACTGTTGTTATGACAATGGCTTTTACCCTGGACCTCAAGGCTTATGAGTTGTGACTGATAAATTCTAGGACTGCATCTATATAAAGCAAAAACTGTACCTGATCTCCATTTTGCTCTTATCAATTTTGATGTAGTTACCCTTTGCAGCAATACACTGCTCCCACACAACTCACGAGAAGTCCTGCTCTGTCCTGTTGGAGGAGAAACAAGTCACAAGGAGCCAAATCTGGCAGGAAGGTCAGATGGAGAGTGAAGACTGTGTTGTAATGGCCAAAAAACCTCAATGTTTTTATTGCACTGTGAGCAGGCACACTTAGGCACATGCCACAATGAAAGTAATTTGCAATAAATATTCTTCAGACGCTTTAGGACCTTTCTGCTGGGCTCTGTCTGATGTACCTTCTTTAGTTTTGAGGACAGTGGTCTCTTTCACTGAAGGCTGCTGTTTGGTCTCTGGGTCATAGTCGTAGACTCAACCTTCATCACCAGTGATAATCCTTGATGTAAAGTTTGAGGGCTATGGTGGAATTTCACATCCGCACATACAAGTGGTCAGAACAGGACTTCCAGAGAACATTTTTATTGCGACAGGAGTGCTGGTAGTGGTGTATCACAGTGCAGGAAAACTACTTCAAAGGGATTTCAGACAATTTTAAATAAGGTACAGTGTTTTATTAACAGGTGCAGTCTCAAAACCTTTGCATTGCAACTCGTAGTCCACGTTCTTCCTTCTTCATGTCATTGCATCGAAAAAAATATTTTGTTTGTTACATGGAAACTGTTGGGGTTGTGGTTTAAAATGTACTTCATAGCAAACAAGAATTATTTAGTAGCTTGGGTCTGTTCAACAACATTAGCCAGTAGCTTTATGTAGCAAACATAATGAACAGGCTGCCCATTTCACCCTCTGAATGTTTTCCAAATGACCGCAACTGACTGATGTGTCGTCTGAACTTTTGTTAACACCTCAAAGTGGAACTTAGTGTATGCTTGCTTGATGAATTAATTTATTTTATTTATACGGAGCATAAAAAATGCCATTAATATAATTTTATTGGTACTAAATTATGTAAATACTGCACATAATCTTGTTATCTCTAGGACCTGTAATTTGAAGAGTATGTCATTAGAAAGATATACATTATTGAAAAACTAGATCTAATTTTTTTTTGGTTTTTAGTTTTCTTCTTTTAATTGGTGTAAGTATGATGCCTGCTACTGTACGATGTTTGAGTTGTCCTTCAATAGTGCAGTTATCTTCTTGTTGGTTGTAATAAAATGTTTTTGTTTATTATTAAAACAGAACTGGAATTGTAGAATTTACCGTCATTACCATCTTATTTAGCGAGGCAGCTTCTAACTCGGCAACTGACGAGAAATACCTTTGGTGTCATAAGGTGTCACTTCAGTTAGATCACATTCAATCAAGCTTTATTTTTATGGCACCTTTGACAGCTTTGTGCAGCTCAAGATGTTTCACAGAACTACTTCGATTTGTTCTCAGTTCCTCAGGCAGACTGTTCCAGTGGCCTGGAGCATACACACTAAAAGCTGCCTCGTCAAACATTTCCATTCTGCATGGAAAAGAAAGAAATGCACACAAATCATAAAGGTAAAGCACAGCAGTGTTCGTTGCTTTTTGCAGTTTTCTGGCCTTTTGCAAACATCTTTTCAACAGCGCTTCCTCCTACCTATTACTGAATACCACTAAATATTTTTCTTTAATATTAGATCACAGATTGGGTTTAGCAAGGTGAAGAAACCCCTACAGGCGTTTAAGTAACACACTGTTGTGTAGAAGCCACCTTTAGGTACTTGAAAATGTCTAGACCAAGCTGCTGACTAATTGTACAGCTCTTTTTCCCTTTACACATGTAAATATGGAGTGACAACTGTGAGAGAAGATTTCAGTGTGCACTGAAGCATTTGAAATCTGGGTTATTCTGTGAGAGCAGATGAACGTGGATGGCATCACAAATATGCTGTCATTTCTGTAACGTGATTAGAAAATCTTACTTTGTTACACCATTATTTTCTTACAACCCTCGACCTGCAGCTCCATCTAATGGAGGAGAGGGCAACTGTGCCTCTCAGCAACTTCATTGGTTGGCTGACTGGACAACACTTTGGATCTTAGATTTACAATTTATAGTTGTAGCTGCCGACTTTCTGTGAATGCCAGTGGTCTAGTAAAGACAGCCATGATCAGCACCATGGGCCCAAAGGCCTTAACCTGTGCTTCACATGACAAGAAAAGAAAACACTGTACAAGTACGAATTATTCTACATAGACATGTGGCAGATGCTTGTTTGAAGAGCACATGACAAAAGAAGCAACAGAAACAGGACTTTGCTTAGCCAATAATACTAATTGCCACAAACTGGCTCAAAGAAAGCAAAAGTTTATTGCCACTAAACTAACTCGAAACAACAATGGCATGTGGAAGTCAGCGATATCAGCAATGCAAGCAGAGAATGCATATGTGTTATAATAATAACAATAATAAATTTATTTATAAAGCGCTTTCAGTCAAAGTGCTGTACACAGAGATAAAATAGTAAAAACTGATAAAAACAGTCAAAACAGATAAAAATAATAAAAACAAAACAATAAAAAAGACATCAGTAAAGCAAACAATTTAAGATTCATATGTAAAAGTAAGGGGCTGCACAGTGGCGTAGTGGTTAGCACTTTCGCCTTGCAGCAAGAAGGTCCCTGGTTCGCGTCCCGGCTTTCCCGGGATCTTTCTGCATGGAGTTTGCATGTTCTCCCTGTGCATGTGTGGGTTCTCTCCGGGTACTCCGGCTTCCTCCCACAGTCCAAAAATATGCTGAGGTTAATTGATTATTCTAAATTGCCCGTAGGTGTGAATGTGAGAGTGCTTGTTTGTCTATATATGTAGCCCTGCGACAGACTGGCGACCTGTCTAGGGTGTCCCCTGCCTTCGCCCGAGTCAGCTGGGATAGGCTCCAGCACCCCCCGCGACCCTAATGAGGATTAAGCGGTGTATAGATAATGGATGGATGGATGGATGTAAAAGTAAACTAGTAAACTACTCTTCAGCTTAGTTTTAAATACATCAATGGACGGTGCCTGCCTGATTTCAGCAGGCAGACTGTTCCATAATGTTAGTGCCCGGAATGAAAAAGCCCATTTGCCAACTGTCTTTTTACGGACCTTTCGGACATTCAGAAGCTCAGTCCCCTGAGAACGTGGAACACGTGTAGGGACATAAGGGTTCACCAGACTGGATAGGTACAAATGGGGTTATTCCATTTACAATTTTGTAGGTTAGTAGCAGCACCTTAAAGTCTGCTCTAACATGAACAGGTAGCCAGTGCAGAGAGGCCAGCACTAGAGTAATATGCTCGTATCTACTCACTCTGGGTAGAACACGAGCTGCTGCATTCTGGACCATCTGCAGACCACGAAAACTTTAGCAGACCTGATAAAGGGAAATTGCAGTAGTCTAACCGTGAAGAAACAAAAGCGTGAATTAGGACCTCAGCATCCTGAAATGACAGAATCGGTCTAATCTTGGAGATGTTTCTGAGGTGAAAAAAGGCCACTCTGGTCACCTCTTTAATACGGAACGTGAACGAAAGAGTTTTATCAAAGAGTATACCAAGATTCTTGACTCTGTCGAATAACACAATTTCCCAAAGACTGAGTAAAATTGTCAAACAATAATATGTACCGTGGAGGTGTTTAAGGTGCAAACACAAACAAAGGTAGATTCCAGGTGGATGGAAGAGAGAGAGAGAAAGTGAAGACCTTAGGGACCTATGGGCTGCATTGACTGACGGCCCTCTCGTTAGCCAACTACAACTACAGCAGGCTAAGACTACTTTCTGGACGGTGTGAGGCTTCTCAAATAATGCAAAAATATTTGACCTGACTGCAGGTGTGCTAAAGAGCTGCTCTGAGACAGTTGAACTGCTGCACATCTAACTGAACCCCACAACAAATGTGACATTAGTATGCTATCATGTGACCTGTTTAGACTGAGAGGAAAGGAGGTAATGTGGCATGTAGTCTGACAGTCATTCAAAATGCGGTGAAGTTCAGCGTCCCCAGAGAACAATTGGGGTCAAGGCTGCCTTTTTGTCCAGATGATGGGTCTTTTGACAGCAGCATGGGAGAAACTGTGAAACTTCTCAAAATTCTGATATTCAAGCAAAATTTCACCTAAGTGGGATTGTTTAGTACACAGATCACTGATGCTTCGCGCCCTTAAAATACATACCAAAAATTTTGCCCAAAATTCTGTAGCTAGTTGGAGGACACAAATTCAGGTGAAAACTAGGCTTAATCTGGACAGTGTCTGTGAAATTTAACTGGATATTTCCCCCTCATGTTAAGTTGCAGAAATATTGCTATATCCGATCAGAAAAGAGCAGCAGCAGACCTCTTTGAAAGGATTCACTCCTGACCTCTTGTGGTCCATGTCGGCACTTTCTGAGAGAATCGTCACTTCTTCATACTTGTCAATATCAAACATGTGGCGTGTGAGATCAGCACAGTCATTATACTGACAACTGAGCTGTAGGAAAAAATTAACTCTGTCATGTAGCCATTATATCTATGTGCACTGCTTCTACCGGTACTGTCACTCACACTGTGTTTCAATAGAAATGTAGCAGCTGAAAAACACTTCAAACATGTTTCTGTAGTCACTAATTCCATGATGGAGCTGTGATTGAGCTGGATCACAAACAGAATGAAGCTCAGCCAAATACTGTGGAAACTGAATGTATCTATAAAGTTACATATTAAAAAAACACTATAGTGACCTGACGTTTTTGCTTCAAGCATTTGAATATGAGATCAAACACGTGAACTGGACAAAAGCAGAGACTGGCTATTTATTTTATGCTATTTACATGCAATTAGTGTACATCTGAAATTCTACTATGCTGAAATTCTCTGTGCTGAATTTTAGAAACATTTAAAAATACAAGAAGTCCTGACATAAAACAAAAAATAAGATATCAGATTCTGCTCTGCTTTTAGGTCAGCTATCAAACAAGGTTGGTGGTGGTGGCCACGGTATTCTTTATATGAAAGATTACATTTTCTAATCAGCCATTTTTCACCTGTCAGAAATATGGCTGTGCCTTAAGTTTCAAGCAGAACACTGTTCAATAAGTAGCACTGTGACAGTAGAAGACATGACATCAGAACTAAGTGAAAGTGTCTGAAGTCAGATTGTTATTATGAGCAAAAATGGGCTTTCCTAGTGTCAAATCATGGCTAGAGTGAATGTTTGCAAGGGAGCAGTGCATGGAGACCTAAAACACTGTGTGGAACCTGACTAACAGAGTTCAGTGAGGACAGTGACATTGTCATAAAAGCTGCATACGTTCCCACATGGGTCCAGATTCCTGCAAAGACAGGAAGCTGTTGGTCTTTGAAGACTCATGGGGGAATCTCCAAACACTGAGAGAGTAAAGCCTCTTAGGAATGATCATACATGTTGCACATATGGAGCAGATGTTATGCAGGTCAGGGGGTACCTTGACACAGTCATGAGGTCTGCAGATGCAAGTACAAGACCTGCAATTTAACAAAATATTCTAAAATAACAAATTAGAATGCATTAGTTCTGAGCTAACTAAGGTCTAAACAGAGAACAAAAGAGGAGTAGGAGGTCATGAGACTATATCTGAGCTGCCATTTTAGTGACGAAAGATATGGCAGCAAGATTTATTGCGCAAGAGGCCATTGATCTGATCTTCTAAGATGAGGAAGCAGACAGTGGTTTGGGGGAAGTGTGTCAGAGCAGGAAGACAACACGAAGAAAACCTCTGTTTACAACCCCTGTGATAAAGATCAAAGAAAGGAGCAGGTAGCAAGGAATACATTGATGCTCAAGAACATCACAATCAGCTGCTCGTCACTTCCACATCAGGGTGCAGGCAGCAGAAAATGTCTTTCAAATGACTCCAGGACCCACAACAGTGGCTGCTTCCCATGCTATTTTCAGTTTCAGCAAAGTATTTTTTAAATCTACAATTCTACAATTGCATTTAGCAGACGCTTTTATCCAAAGCGGCGTACATCTGAGAATAGATACAACACAAGCATGGATCTAGTCAGGAAAAGACAACCTGGAAAAGTGCCATAAAACAAATTCAAGTGTGATAATAGGACAGTGGTGCCTACAGGCAGTGCAAACATAATAGTATTTTGAATTTTTTTTCAGAGTTTTGAATTTTATGCAGGCAGCAACTGGAAGCCAGTGAAGCGATCGGAACAGCGGAGTGACATAAGCTGTTTCTGGCTAGTTGTAAACCAGACGTGATGCTGCATTCTGGATCATCTGCAGAGGTTTGACCGTGCATGTGGGGAGGCCTGCCAGTAAGGAATTGCAGTAGTCGATGCGTGATATTGCGAGAGCCTGGACCAGGAGTTGTGCTGCATGTTCAGACAGGAAGAGTCTGATCTTCCTGATGTTGTACAGGGTAAATCGACACGACCGAGCAACAGAGGCCACATGAGCCTTGAAGGTTAGTTGATCATCCATCATGACACCAAAGTTTCTGGCAGACTTTGGGGGTTTGAGATGGGTTGATTCAATCTGGATGTTGATTGCTTGTTGTATAGAGGGACTGGCTGGGATGATAAGGAGCTCAGTCTTGGAGAGGTTGAGCTGAAGGTGGCGCTTTCTCATTCATGCCGAGATACACTATATAGCCAAAAGTATTCGCTCACCTGCCTTGACTCGCATATGAACATCAGTGACATCCCATTCCTAATCCATAGGGTTCAATATGACGTCGGTCCACCCTTTGCAGCTAGAACAGCTTCAACTCTTCTGGGAAGGCTGTCCACAAGGTTTAGGAGTGTGTTTGTGGGAATTTTTGACCATTCTTCCAGAAGCGCATTTGTGAGGTCACACACTGATGTTGGATGAGAAGGCCTGGCTCTCAGTCTCCGCTCTAATTCATCCCAAAAGTGTTCTGTCGGGTTGAGGTTAGGACTCTGTGCAGGCCAGTCAAGTTCATCCACACCAGACTCTGTCATCCATGTCTTTATGGACCTTGCTTTGTGCACTGGTGCACAGTCATGTTGGAAGAGGAAGGGGCCAGCTCCAAACTGTTCCCACAAAGTTGGGAGCATGGAATTGTCCAAAATGTCTTGGTATGCTGAAGCATTCAGAGTTCCTTTCACTGGAACGAAGGGGCCAAGCCCAGCTCCTGAAAAACAACCCCACACCATAATCCCCCCTCCACCAAACTTTACACTTGGCACAATGCAGTCCGACAAGTATCGTTCTCCTGGCAACCACCAAACCCAGACTCGTCCATCAGATTGCCAGATGGAGAAGCACCATTCGTCACTCCAGAGAAGGCGTCTCCACTACTCTAGAGTCCAGTGGCAGCGTGCTTTACACCACTGCATCTGACGCTTTGCATTGCACTTGGTGATGTATGGCTTGGATGCAGCTGCTCAGCCATGGAAACCCATTCCATGAAGCTCTCTGCTGAAGCACTGTTCTTGAGCTAATCTGAAGGCCACATGAAGTTTGAAGGTCTGTAGCGATTGACTCTGCAGAAAGTTGGCCACCTCTTTGCACTATGCGCCTCAGCATCCGCTGACCCCACTCCGTCAGTTTACATGGCCTACCACTTCGTGGCTGAGTTGCTGTTGCTCCCACACACGTCCACTTTCTTATAATACAGCTGACAGTTGACTGTGGAATATTTAGGAGCGAGGAAATGTCACGACTGGATTTGTTGCACAGGTGGCATCCTATCATAGTTCCATGATGGAATTCACTGAGCTCCTGAGAGCGACCCATTCTTTCACAAATGTTTGTAAAAGCAGTCTGCATGCCTAGGTGCTTGATTTTAATACACCTGTGGCCATGGAAGTGATTGGAACACCTGATTCTGATTATTTGGATGGGTGAGCGAATACTTTTGGCAATATAGTGTATCTGCGAGTAATGATGAGATCCGGGCAGAGACAGTGTGGTCCTCCACGAGGAACAACAGGAAGAGCTGAGTATTATCAGCATAGCAATGATATGAGAAACCTTTGGGTTGGATTATTGCACCAAGTGAGGTTGTGTATGTTGAGAAGAGGAGGGAACCGAGCACTGACCCTTGAGGAACCCTTGCGGATTGGCTGCGCAGTTTGGACACTTCTCTCCTCCAAGATACTCTGAAGTATCTCCCTGAGAGGTAGGACATGAACCAGTGGAGGATTGATCCTGAGATTCCAAGCTCAGTGTGTGTGGAGAGGAGGATTTGGTGGTTAACCTTGTCAAAAGCAGCTGACAGATGTAACAGCAAAAGAACTCAAGATTTTCCAGCAGTTCCAACACAATGCTGTGATTCTGTTTCTGATAGGAGTGCAATCTTGGTGGAGTGACCCTGTTTAAAATCAGACTGATTTGGGTGATACAGGTTGTTTTTAGAGAGGAAAGCAGTGACTTGGTTGAAGAAAATTAAATCATTATGGCTGTTGTGTGTTTGTGTTTTCAGGTTTTAGGTCAAATATGACATGATAAGGAGTGAGAGTACATAGTTTTGTCCAAAAACGAGTTCTATAAAATCTAAAAGTGCACTCTCTCTCCTCTTTATAACTTTAAGTAGGAATTAATAGGCATTTTATGACCGGTTATGGATGCTTTAAATTCTAAACAGACGTGTAGATGACCAGCAGGTGGCGCTTTAAACCTGCATTAGGGTGGTCGACCTGTGACGAAATCAGTTTCCCCCCCAAGTTTTCCTTCTGTCTTCTTGCGACAACGCTTACAGAACATTTTAATCATTAAAGTTTTTTTCTCTAACGCTCACAATACTTTTAATTTTCACCAGCTGTAATAAGAAATGATATCCATTTTCACATGAAGCTGAAATATGACAGGTATATATTATTAGGAGAGATAAAATACATCACTGTGATATAAACAGTGAAGTACCATTAGTGAGCTCGTTTTATTGACTACAGAAGCAGCATCCCTCTGTAAATGTGAGGCTTCCTGTTGGGACAGCAGCACAACAGGTGAATGTGGATCACCGTAACCATAGTGAGCGAGTAAGAAACTGTCAAGTTTAACCTCACAACCAGGCTTTTGGAGGTTCTTATTTCAAAATAAAAGCACCGCACTGCTCTTTAATCCATTTACAGGACGACTTTCACAGAACTTGTTTTATTTTTAAACTGAATACCAGAAATAGACAATGTCATTTCCTCTACCTTGACAAGTTCTTCGTCACCGAAGCTTTTAACGTTGCCGAGACCAAAGAAACTTCCAAGTAGTTCCACAAGTTGTCTTCAGAGAGTACGGGACGAGACGTTGCTGCTGCCCGGTGTCGTTCCTCCGCCGCTGTTATGTAACTTTTATCCTGCTCGGTGGACGGGTGGTACAGCTGGTTCGGGCCTGTCCAGTTAACGTTGGCCGAGTTTGGAGGTGAACCAAACTGTACGATGCATACGCTGGCGTCAAACGGATTCATAATGGACTCGGGCTCGGAGTTGGTGAAAATTAAAGCACACTACAGTGGGTAAGTCCGTGTCCGTGAATAGCAGGTATCCGGCCGGTAACGGTGAGGAGGGAAACACCTGTGGAATGGAGGCTTCACTTCTCTGCTCCATGTAGCCTCGTCAGTCAGTGACACAGCAGACCTGACCTTTAAAACAGCCCCAATAGAGGCTTTAACTGCTCTCCCACCCTCATAGGAACACACACTAAATCATTTACCTCACCTTGTTTTACTTTATTTTGATAAATAACAGTAACATCAGTGGCAGTTTTGACCTGAGGAGTGTTTTAAAGATCTGTACGTTTTGTGCTAAGTGGTTAGTAGCCATTCTATGACATGATTTTGTGTAAGTTTGAAAATACTGCCATGAAAGTAAGTAAAGTTACTCCAGTTCTGCGTGTAATTCATCAGTAAATGCTTTCTTGTACCCTTTTTTAAGGCCATGGCAGGTGTTTATGTTAGTTTCCCCCTGAGAAATGGTTTACAGACGCTACTCCTCCTCTGAGAAAACTGTCTTCTTTTGACAAAAGTTTTACTTACTGAAATACTGTATTTATTGAGTAAATTCTGTAGCTGTGATGAGTTTCTTTTGTATCTCTCAGCGAACAAAGCTTGATGTAGTGATCCTCTGATGATGTGGCCACTTTTGGTCAGTCTGATCCTGCTTAGGATGGACCTGATCTAGTTCTCACACTGTGTTTTAGAGCTCCATGTACTGTCCATGAGAAACCTGTGATTTGACCCTGAGAAAACGTCTTTGCTTGGTTATGAAATGTTCGTCTTCTTCCCCTAGCCTGCTGCAACCCACGGTATAAATGATTGAAAATGTTTTTTTTTCTTATTGACAGAAATTAAAAGTGCACCGATGTGTTGGGCATCATAATCGTGTTTGGCTGAGATACAAAGCTAGCATCTTATCAAGCGTCAAACTCAGGGACACAAGTTCCTTGAGTCTCTCTGTAAGGCAGCACTTCTTCCCAAACTTGGAGCAGTCTGACCACGGTGCAATGATGCGCAAAAGTTCAAATGCTTAGTAATAAAGTGGTTTATTGAAGTCCTTGATAATGATTATGTTTAGATCATGCCTCAGTTGCAGTTACTGTATAATAGATAAATAGAATTTTAAAGAATTTTTAGCTGCTGCCTGTATTAAACAAGCATGTTCCTCCTGTGAGTGGAGAATATCATTTATAGGCCGTGGGATCTCTGTAGCACCACAATGTGTTTTTTTTTTTTTTTTTTTTAACAGTTTAATGGTATTTTGTGACATATTTGACGTTTAGCAAAAATTGCAGCTTCAACAATTTGGCTATTATACTTGGCCACACAATGTTTTGATTAATTGTTCATCCCTATAGTGTATCTCTCAACATAAAGTTTCACTGATTGTTGTTCATGAGACTGTTTTTTTCATTCTTGCATTGACCAGTCCGACCTGCTTATGACCTTAAATCAGTGCACCTCTCTGCAGAATATTGATGCTGTGTGAGTCAGCCTCATTTTTTGACATAACTCGTGGTTATGATATCTTTTACAATAAGCTACACTTGGCCCATTGTCCTCCAAAGTTTCCCCAGTTCTAGTTACCTTTATCTTATACCAATCTGCAAAATATACACTACCATTCAAAAGTTTGGGGTCACTCAGACAATTTCATGTTTTCCATGAAAGCTCACACTTTTATTCATGTGCTAACATAATTGCACAAGGGTTTTCTAATCATCAATTAGCCTAACAACACCATTAACCAACACAATGTAGCATTAGAACACAGGAGTGATGGTTGCTGGAAATGTTCCTCTGTATTCCTATGTAGATATTCCATTAAAAATCAGCCATTTCCAGCTAGAAAAGCCATTTACTACATTAACAATGCATTTCTGATTCATTTAATGTTGTCTTTGTTGAAAAAAACTGCTTTTCTTTCAAAAATAAGGACATTTTTAAGTGACCCCAAACTTTACACGGTAGTTATTTCTTTTTTTTTCTTGATTTATGTTATTCTTTGTCATTCCGTTAGCAATAAAACAAAACAAAATTTCACTGTAGCAGCTAGTTTACACCCCGCAGCAATAACATGTATGAAATTTCATGTGGTCTTTATATGCTGAATCGAAGGAAAATTGGTTTGCTTAGACCATAACATCTTTCTTTCATGGCTCCAAGTGTCATCCCTTCAGACTGGGCTTGTTTGTAGTGCTACCTTTGTCTGGCTTCCTTACCGTAGGATGCTCCTACCAGTGCCTTGCATATTTGTGCTTATATGACGGTGATTCTCAGAGAATTGCTGTTTGTGTCGAGTGTTTTTACACACACTCATAATAATCAGAGTATCATAGATATGAAGTATCCTACACTGCAGCAACAAAGAGGAGCTGAACGTTCCTGGTTCAGTGTTGGCTGTCAGTAGGGCTGTAACTAATCACTAAGTACAACTGATCGATCAGTTCAACACACCAGATCCTCTGTGACTGTTCAAATGCTGTAAAACTTCTCTGTGCAACACAATGGCAAGTTGTAATACTGGGGTCATTCAACCATCCAGGTTTTAATCAGAAACTGATTCTGAAGAAGAATAATGAAACAGAAAGCGCTCTGCAACCTGACATCAGTACACTGCAGTTCCATAGAGGAAATACTCAGCTGTCACGCTAACTACATATTTTACTCATGTGTTTTATATAAAACACAATAAGGATTCGTTAAACAGGTACAAAAAATGGATTTATTCCTGAGGGGTAACTTTAAATGGCCAATAACTGTCCTCAAATTTCTCATTTTGTTTGACCATTAGGAAAGAACCCAATGATACTCTCTTCATAATAGGGTTCAAAAGCGACAAAGGGCTTACTGTCAGTGAGTGCTTGTGATCTTTGCTTCCATTTAGGCTCCCTCTCAGTGAGATGGTTGTTATTTTAACAGATGTAACTCATCGGTGACACAGTAATGACAGTGAAAATCAGACCATTGCTGTAGAAACAGAAGCAGACTAGGGACAGCTGGCACAGAACAAAGAAGGCGTGTGGTTCGGTTGGGAACACTCTGGCTTCAGTACACACATAAAACAGAAGAAAACACAGTACATTCAAATACTGGAACACAAGTGGTTTGTTTCAACATCTTAAACACAACTATCATACACTGGTTGCTAATGCTACTCCATATGCTCAAACTAATTACTTGGTAAGCAAGTTTATGCAAAGTGCTACAGTATTTAAGTGTTTCAAATTTCCTGAAGTAACTATCCATCCCTCCATGATCTATACACCACTTAATCCTCATTAGGGTCTCAGGGGGCTGGAATCTATTCGAGCTAACTTAGGATGAAGGCAGGGGACACCCTGGACAGGTTACCAGTCTATCACAGGGCTGTATATAGATACAAACAATTACGCTCACAGTCACATCTACAGACAATTTAGAGTTACCAATTAACATGAGCATGTTTTTGGACTGTGGGAGGAAGCCAGAGAACCTGGAGAAAACCCACACATGCACAGAGAGAACATGCAAACTCCATACAGAAAGATCCCGGGAAGGCTGGGACGCAAACTGGGAACGTCTAGCTGCAAGGCGAAACTGCTAACCACCAAGCCACTGTGGAGCCTCTGAAGTAACTAATGATGTAAAAAAAAAAAAAAAAAAAAAAAAATCAAGAGTTTAATTTTTTTTTTTACCATTGAAAATGACAACAAAATGTGCCTCTCAGTGACACAGTTTGACAGAACTTGATAAAACAGGAGAGGGCTATAGTATAGATTTTGCTGTTAAAAGGACCAAAACAATACAAATCTTTATTTAAAGCAAAGTGATTTTACTTTGTCAGTTCAGAATTTGTGTGCACAGTCAATAGTCATGCTCTGTATCTTTAACAACAAATCATATATTCTTTCTTTGTAACCAGTCATTGGTGTTTATGTATTGATGTATTTATACTTAGTCTGAGGTTTTCTCAGATATTATACCCTAGTCTTTCATTCTTCAATTTGAAATGGAATTCTATCACTTTAAACTCTAACATGCTAACCTTGCTAAAGTTTCATGTTAGCTATGCAAAATTATTCACAGTAGCATGTGGCACCTGACATGGCATTAAACGATAATGTTTGGATTAGTGGTGGGACACGATTAAAAATTAATCTAATTAATTAGAGGCTTTGTAATTAATTGTTCACGATTGATCAGATTTTTGTCAAATAGCATTATTTGACACAATAAGCAAAATTTTTCAATTCAAATTATTTTTGTTTGAGGACTGAATCAATGAAAAGACATATATATGTGAACTTAAACAGCAAAAATGTTTATGTTTCGTTTATATTAATCTGTGCATTTTTCATCTGTCTACTACATTCACAGATTACTGCAAATTCAAAGTGCAATTCTAGCTATATATTCAACATTTCAAGACTTTTTGTCAACACTTTCAGTGTCTTGAAAATTGGTCTATTGTGAAGTGGCCACACTGTTTGCCCGTACCAGGACTGTTGTAGCTAACGTATGATGCATCGCCCCAGAGCTCATTTGCATAAAGTAGGTTCATTTATGCAAAAATGGCACAGAGGTCTGATGCATCGCGACACTTTCGTTAAACATCTGAACTAGCCGTCATTGAACTAAAATGAGGACAGCAGCTTTTTTCTTGCATCAAAAGTTTCTGAAATACTTTTTGCTGAACAGTTTTTAAAAAATAGAAAGTTTGCGACCGAGCCGCCATGTTTGTCCAACATTTCTGCGCTGATTTACTCATCCTGTGCATCTTCTTCATGGCGGACAAACAGACTTTAGGTGCATTACCGCCACCTACCGGACTGGAGTGTGCATCAGTGTCACCAGTGTGCCAGAAATTAGGGAACTGAGAAAGATGCGATTAAATGCTTCTCTTTTTTTTTGACATGTTATTTTTTCTGGAATTAATTAATCGTAATTAAGTCATTGAAGTCCCAGCCCTAGTTTGGATATCAACATGCTGATGTTATGTTAGCATTATCCTCATTGTGTAGGTGACTTAACTATAGCTGCTATTGTGTCTTGTGGCTGATACCTCTATTGATTTTTTGATGTTAAAACAAATGTAAAATTGGTCTGAATATCTTAAGGGTTATTTATTTTCACCCCTTAAATTTGGCGTATGTAAAACAATATGTAGTAAGTGTGAAGTTTTAAGTTTTTACAGATGTATTTGCGATAGGTTTTATAAGCTGATGATGGTGGTCCACTAATTTGTCAGCAGGCCTGTGTCTTGTGACCTGTAAATTGACTAAATGACTGATCCTTCAAACTACCTAGAGGACATTGCCATGTCAGTAAGTACATGAATGAATGATGATGGAGACCATGGATCCATTCTGGATGAACTGTAACAGGGTCCACAGTGGACGGAGCCTGGCATACACTGGCATTTCAGTATTAAGAGATCAGAAAAGGTTGAACAGTCCAAAAGAAGCCTGAGAATAAAAAGCCACTTTGTTCAATGGTTCATTAATCCAGTTGGCATGCTAAAGACCACTTACAGCTCAAAATTGCATTGTGATGAGTTGTGCTTTGCTCTTTTATATTTAGAAGAGAAAAAGCTTTCAGATGCCAGAGTGAAAAGTTTTTGATGTATACACCATATTAACTGCTGTTGGACTTGAACTCTGGATTTTTCCTTTACAGGACGATTAACTTTATTGTTGATATGTTGTTTTGTTTGAGAAGCCCTACTTCTTAAGTTGAAGTGTATTGATGCTGAACTTCCTCAAAACTATAAACTCGATCTGGCATGCTTCCTTGCTCTCAACTTGGCAATGCCATCAAATGTATTTTTGAAAGGGAGTGTGGATATGCAGGTGCTGGGCGTGGTTTTACTCCATTAAGGTCCAGTTATGCCTGCCAGTTTCAAGACACACTGGATGCTGGTGAACTGGTGAAGTCAGTTGCACCCAAAAGCTTGAGTGAAGATTAGCCCATGTAATTCAGCATTTACCTGGTGAAGAGATGGCAGCTAGATGTGCTCTGGGAAGAAAGCAGGATGGTGGATACAATGTGATGCCAAGCAGCAGCTTGGATTGGGTAGGAATTTCAAATTGTCTGTGTGACCCCAAACTTTTGAATGATAGTGTGCATATAAATATGACTACAGATACATTTACATTTTCTATTCTACCATCCACATGAGTAATGTGAGAAAATTTAGTTTGTAAGGATTTCGAAAGAAGAGAAAGAAGCATAAAAACGATAAACAAAGGGAAAAAACAGCATTAGGAATTATAAAAATAATGCAGAGCGGTAGCAAAGGAAAAAAAATGGTTGGGCCCTGGGGACTAACAGACATTGAGTTGGAAGTGGGAGAGATTAGAACTGCTGCATCAGGACAGTTTTATTTATTTATAGACTGATACATACATTTTTATATGTAGTCTTCATTTTCCATTGAATAATCTGTTATTCCTTTTTCTCTTTATCGACCTTCCAGTGACAAGAGACTGCTAATGAAAATGCTATTTTGAAGTGATTGCGCTGAGTTGATGTGTATCATCAGATGTGGAGCTTACTGTCAGTCCTCCAAGTTTAATACTGGTTTCTTATAGTCTCGCAGAGCTGGTATGGGATCTTGACCTGGTGTACTGTAACAAAGTACTTTTTGTAAATGTTGTCAATCAGGTTAACTCCATTACACAAAGCTTATGATCCCTACTGAAGGAAGTGCTATTAAATACTTTATTCTAATAACATATGCCGCAATCGCAGATCAGTTGGTCAGCGGTCAATGTAAAGCAGGGGTTTTACTCTGCACCTGCAAGTATGTGAGGGTCTGCTGGTAATGCAATTTGGTCATGTCCTCAAGTCAGGGAAAGGCCTGCCAAACGTACATATAACCTACTACAAATGTTCGCAATGGAGTCTTCCGAAGAAATTCCCACACAGAAGAAAAATAGTACAACAGCAACAACTACAAATCCATGGTTTTTCGCAGCCATTTATATGCATGCCTACAGCGGAGTATAATCAGCACTAAATGTCTATGTTTATTTCATGTACAAAGATGCAGCAGCAAGCAGCAGCTTTTCCAGTTTAAACATCACTTCACTGCTTTCCTAATACGGTTTAAAATGTTGTTAATCGCCTAAAAAGGATTGAATGGTTTGGCTTCAAGCTACATCTTGGATCTTTTTGTTCCTTACACTCAGGGATACGCCCTAGGGTTAGTAGAGAAAGTATCAAACTGTTCACAAAGGATAACCGTGGTTTTGCTGTTTAACTCCCTCTATAGAATGAAATACTGTCTACAATCTGCACTGATAACCCTGTATTTTCTTTGAAACATAAACGGCTTTTACAATCTACTTCTAACTGCCTGTGTGATTTTATGATTGTTATTATTATTAGATGTCTTTGGTCTCAATAAATATTGATCAGTTATCTCCATTGAGTCCTAAAGGGGTGTCATTGAAAGTGAAAATAGGAATCTTTCTGACGGGTTGTTAGTTTCAGAAGGCTGGAAACCCAGTAACACAGTGTATGTTACCAAGGAACCAACACAAGGTGAATGTTTGCAAATATTTGACTTTAAGGTGTCAGACATATTTTTATTAGACGGAACAAAGATCAGCATGTTGCACAGTTATGCTCTTGTGCATGACCAATACCTTAGTGTGTTGAGCATTTCTAAGCATGTGCACTCAGCAAACAGTGCAAAGGTTGGCCAAGGAACCGCCTGTAATCACAGAGTCTGAGATTTCAAATCACTTCTCAAGACCCACCTGTTCAGAACTGCTTTTAATACATAATACCAATTTATTTTTGTTATGTGTTTTATGACTTGTTTTATGATGCTCCCGACCCCCTCAAAATCATCTGATTTTTTATGTACATTAACATTCGTATATTTAATGATGTTAATTAATTCTTCTTTTCTAACAAAAAAAAGATTGTGTAGCCAGATGAGAGGGCACAGACAGTGTAGCTGACAACTGGTTTGTTGAGTTTCTTGACTGAAATACAATAAAGAGAAGAATTGTGTAGATCATGCAGAATGTGGCGTTGTGCAGTATTTTTAAATTGTACAATGACGGCATGTAACACAAACTTGGAAACTCTTAGTGTGAAAAAGCAGCTCCTCTTCCTGTGAGCTTTCAGTGTCATCAGGGCACCAACAAGTGGGAAAGCTGAGCTGTGTGTAAGGTCAACATTGCATATCAAGTTGCAGACACAGTTTAATGAATTATTTTCTGAAAATTCTCCAGAAAATTTTTTCACATTAACAGCTTGACTAAATGTCAAGAAGCCTAACAAACATGGTAGGACTACTAACCGATGAAGTGTTAAAGTAAATACTCAATATCATCAGCAACACTCAGAGACAGTATATTTTTCACACCACAGTTAACTCAACCAGATCTGATTTGATTACATGGCAGTGACTAGTACAGTATGAGACAACATTGGCTCACGAATATATAGACACAAACCTGTGACTTTGTGTGTGGTGTTTGAGTGTGACATCATTCTGCATTGACTTGTGTGGGTGTTGACTGTGTGGAGCAATGCCTGCTGGGAAGCAAGCTGTCTCTGCTCCACCTTGTCAGAGTCCAACAATCACTCGCCATAAACACTTGGCTACACACACTCAGAAACCTATCAGACACACTCACAAGGGACCACTCACAGCAGCTCCTGCCCATACACATTCGGAAGCAGGTTGCACAGTAAAACACACACACGTATGCACATGCGCACACACACACACACACACACACACACACACACGCACACACACACTACTCACTACTAGCTGTGTGTTTGGCCCTGTCTACGTTCATTCCTTGATTCTGAGCTGCTTCTGTGTTGAATGTGAATACATTTTGCCCAAGATTCTCTGTTCAGCCAGTGGCAGATCAGTGAGGGTGTGGATGTTGAAACTGAACATACATACCCTTATTTAAAATAGTTGTGAACTGATAAGGGTATGTGAAGGCCAGTACTGACATGAAATTCAGTGCTTATGTTATATTTATGGCCATTGGTTTCAATCACTCACTGTCCAATGTGCCACGTTTACAGCTTCAGTGCTGAAATTAGTCCAGAATCTCTGCTCATGATATTTCCCGTTTAAAAACATTTACTTGTTCGAATAAATTTAGTTTTTCAGTGTTTCCCCACAATGTGGGATTTTTTTTGTTTAACCACAGAACAACCAGCACTTATCTCAACTCCTAAGCTCATTGTTCTTCCAGTTATGATTAAACAGATATTTATTTCTCTTTGGTGGGTATTAAACTTCAACACTTGGTTGGAGCCAGTTGAAATTTGTTGTCCATCCTGGATAAAACGGTCCACCCGCTTCACCCCCTGCTGGACAGGCAGCAGAGCAGCTTTTCCAACAGGCTGGTCCACATGACTACACATGGCAATAAGCATGATTGGTTCACATACGGGCTGCACAGTTGTGTAGTGGTTAGCACTTTCGCCTTGCAGCAAGAAGGTCCCTGGTTCGCGTCCCGGCTTTCCCGGGATCTTTCTGCATGGAGTTTGCATGTTCTCCCTGTGCATGCGTGGGTTCTCTCCGGGTACTCCGGCTTCCTCCCACAGTCCAAAAATATGCTGAGGTTAATTGATTATTCTAAATTGCCTGTAGGTGTGAATGTGAGAGTGCTTGTTTGTCTTTGTATGTGGCCCTGCGACAGACTGGCGACCTGTCCAGGGTGTCCCCTGCCTTCGTCCGAGTCAGCTGGGATAGGCTCCAGCCCCCCCCGTGACCCTAGTGAGGATTAAGCGGTGTATAGATGATGGATGGATGATTGATTATTCTAAATTGCCCGTAGGTGTGAATGTGTGAGTGATTGTTTGTCTATATATGTAGCCCTGCGACAGACTGGCGACCTGTCTAGGGTGTCCCCTGCCTTCGCCCGAGTCAGCTGGGATAGGCTCCAGCCCCCCCCGCGACCCTAATGAGGATTAAGCGGTGTATAGATAATGGATGGATGGATGGTTCACATACTGTAAGGACAATAAGTCTGTGTTACCTTATTTGACAGAAATCTGTGGAATATTTTGTTATTTCTCACCATTTGATAAACCAAAATGTACACGGATCAGGCATAACATTATGACCACCTTCCTAATATTGTGTTGGTCCCCTTTATGCTGCTAAAACTCCTCTGACCCAGTGGGGCATGGACACAGGACCTGGTACGTGTCCCAGGTCCTGTGGTACCGGGATGGTGGCAGTGAATTCTGTGGGTCCTGTGGGTTGCAGGCTTTTCCTGGAACATCCCATAGATGCTCAGTAAGATTTGGATCTTGGGAGTGTGTAACCCAGGTGAAAACCTTAGCTCTGTTGTGTTCCCCAGGCCACTCCTGAGCAGTTTTTGCGGGGTTTCAGGGTGCATTGTCCTGCTGAGGGTGGTAGCGGCATCAAGGACTGTTATTGTCATGGGGGGATGGGGGGTTGGGGATTGTTTGACCTGCAATGCTTAGGTGGGTGGTGCATGTCAAACATCCATATGAATGTCAGGACTCAAGGTTTCCCAGCAGAACGTTGCATTATAACAAGATGATCGATGTTATTCACTTCATCTGTCACAATGTTGTGGCTGATCGGCGTATATTGTGCTTAATGAAAGAAACCAGAAATATCAAAACTAGTGCCAAACATATGTAGGAAACACGCTGTTTCAGCTTTGTAACCAAAATATAATGATAATACATTATGCATAGCATGGTTTGTTGTTATTACTGCTATTAGCACTTCTATAATTACAATAGGTGGACTGCTCCAGATCTAGCTGTGATTATAGTCCAGTATAACATGAGTGGGATCACAGCAGGTTAAAATAGGGAATAGGATCCAAATTAAAGCAGCAAAGGCTAAAATGTCTTTATTGATGTACGGGCCAATCTCCCAAAACTCTGGATTCTACACTTCCCATAATTCAACTCGATAGCATCTCCTATTAGATTCTCCCTGTAATGTAATCATTTGACATTCTAAGACTCTCTGTTACGCATCTGAAAGCAAAAAGAACATGACCATTCACAGATGAAACAAATAGTGTTTCTTATCTTGTTGAAGCAATAGTTCTGTCAGGCTGTCTAGTATCCCTTATAACTGTTAAACTGACTTTCAAGTCCAAAATCAGTGGAGTACCTCTTTAATTTTGTCTTTTTGTCAAATTCTGGAAAACACAATCTAACACCTGCAGCATCTATTGTGAATGTGCCAGTGAACTTCAGTACAAGCTGGTGCACAGCTGTGACAGGCCATAGCCAACAGTAAATATTGCACCGCCGACTGCAGCCAGTGGGTCATTAACTGTGTTGCAGGCCGAGCCAACATTTTTCTCCACCCCTTTGTCTTTCAAACCTGTTTGTACGTCCTAGTACTTTGTAGTTATATTGAAAGATAAGAGCTATTTCAATTGCTAATTTATAATTTGGATTATTTGTCTGTAACCTACAATACCAGACCATAGGGGAAATTTACTTTGAATTCTTCATTTTGTTGGTTGAGTTGTTGGGACCCCCTGATGGATAACTGCTCCACGTAGACAAAGTGGCTCAATCTTGACATTTTCTGTGTATTTGTGTATTCAGGGACATGCTGATCACAGACTTGGCTGCCACAGTAACCTTTGTGGAGCTGTGTGAGGAGGTGAAAACAATGTGCAGCGTTGCCAGGCAGCAGCCCATCACCCTCAAATGGATTGATGATGAAGGTGGGTGTGCCTTACAGTCACTGTATACTAGTGTGCATGCTCTGTCTTGTCCTGATGGCACCTGCTGGGTCCTGTTTCTCTCTCTATCTAAACCCTGGCTCAGAGATGCAGCCAAGTGGCCAGATAGCCCATTTCCTGGGCTCCTGGCCAGTCCAAAAGTCATCACTGCCACATGACAATGCAGTGGAATTGCTTCCAAGTGTTGCATTTAATCTCTAATATCACTTTAAGATGACATCGGTCTGGTGACATGCAATCAACATGCGTTCTTGCTGTTCACATAAGACGTAGCTCTTGCCCAGATATGCTACGGTGTTTCTGCATATATCACTTTCCAGCTGGATATTGAAGGTACATAGCTATAGTTTTCTTGTCAGTTTTCCACAGTTATTGTGGTCCTTCTACTCAAAACACATGCTGCTAATCAATTGATTAGCAGCAATTGAAAAAGACTGTGATGTGGATCTGAGTTTATATACGCTACTGTTCAAAAGTTTGGGGTCACTTGGGGACAAAGCAGCTGGTCCTGATGGTATCAGCCTTAGACTGCTGAAGACCTGCTCCACTCAGCTGTGTGACATCCTCACATATCTGTTCAACCTCAGCCTGAATCTGCAGAAGATCCCCACACTGTGGAAAACATCCTGCATAGTCCCTGTCCCCAAGAAGACACATCCTACTCATTCCTCTGACTGCAGACCTGTAGCCCTCACTTCTCACATCATAAAGACACTTGAGAAACTGATCCTTTCCCATCTAAGACCCAGGGTGAGGACGTACACAGTACCCCTGCAGTTCGCACGTCAGTCCAGTGTTGGTGTGGATGATGCCCTCATCTACAAGCTCCAGAAGACCTATGGATTCAAGATTCAAGACCTTTAATTATCACAAACACAACTATACATAGTATAATGCACAGTGAAATGCATTGTGCACCTGTTCCAGACTGAAACAATAAGATGTCCAGATGTCCATCTGATGGACATCTAGATATTGTAGATACGACGTGATGGATATGTTTTTTGATTTTTCAAGTGCCTTCAGTACTATCAAGCTGGTGCTCCTTGGTGAGAAGATGAGGATGATGCAGGTGGAGTCAGCACTGGTCTCCTGGGTCATGGACTATCTGACCTGGAGACCACAGTATGTTTGACTGCAGAACTGTGTCCAACACAATCCTCTGCAGTACATGGGCCCCACAAGGAACTGTCCTGTCCTCTTTCTATATACCTCTGACTTCAGGTATAACTCAGACAGCTGCTTTTTTCAGAAATATTCTGATGAATCTGCCATTGTCGACTGTATCAGAGAAGGATGTGAGGAGGAATACAAGGACATGATCTGGGACTGGTGTAACCTCAACCACCTTATACCACCTTGTACTGAATTAGCTGGGGTGAGAATGCTCAGGAAACTGAAATCTATTAGGAACGATGCTTTTCACCCACTACACAATCTGGAAATGTTTTGGCAGAGCACCTTCAGCCACAGACTCATCCCCCCTCGGTGCAGGTCTGAGTGCAGCAGGAAGTCCTTCCTACCAGCTGCAATCAGGCTTTTCAATTCACAGTAATTCACATTAATATTTCAACTTATGAGTTACATGCTTTGCATATGTTTTTAACGTTTATAAATTTTCTAATTTATATACTATGTATACTGATGACTATTAGTGTTGATGTTCTGTCGGATATGTAGGTTGTCTGTGTGTTAACATGCTGCTGTTACAAGTAATTTCCTGTAAAGGATCAGTAAAGTGTTTTTCTAATTCTATTCTTGTTTTTCATAGAAATGTCCTTAGTTTTGAAAGAGGAGCAGTTTTTTTCAATGAAGATAACATTAAATGAATCATAAATCCACTCCAGTCTAGACATTGTTAATGTGGTAAATAACTATGACTGTGCGTGTGCGTGTGTGTGTGTGTGTGTGTGTGTAGGGGACCCTTGTACCATTTCTTCTCAAATGGAGCTGGAGGAGGCTTTTCGCATTCACAGTCGAACCAAGTGGTCTGGTTTGCTCCTGCATGGTGAGTTAGCTCTTACTTTTACGGTACTTTTAGTTGAGAGAGACATATCGAGCACATCTCCAGGTCTACATTTTTGTTCTGTGGCTCATTTCTGAATGTCTCTTTATGTTGAGCCACTGTCAGAAACTGGCTATTTTAGCTCCTATATCTTGACGGCCCCACTCTAAATAGTTCCACTCTGTTGCAATTGCAAGCAAGCTATCCTTCTGCAGACTTCTGCTGGCTCCGGAGGCTATAAAAACAAATAATGGTTGTGGGATTTTGTGTTTTTTCTCATTCTTTGCTCCTGAGTCCAGGACTAAAGAGCCTCTGTAGCCTGAATCCAATCAGAAATAAGGACAACGTCAGAAACATAATGAACAATCTTAGCAACAGCTTGAATGACATGAGAAGTGCAGAGCAGGCTGATGGATGGACTTTGGACTTGCAGGGAGCAATTTTACATAGATTCATTTTAAGTTTTTGTCCAGTTACAGTGTCAGAGATGTAGGTTAACCTATACTATATATTTGAAAGAAAAATCACAAACAGCTTCAGCTTTCCTTTTGTATGGATTTTTGAAAAAATATTCCCTGGAAATGACTATCCAAGAAGCAGTTCAGAAGAAGTATAAAGAATTTTGTCTTTCGACAAAAGTATGTATTTAGATTGTAGTTTTAGTCAAATTTTTTTTGGTCATTTGATTTGTTTGTGAATCGTTTACAGATTCTGTTTTCTAAACATTTTGAGGTTACAGCTGTTGTTATCTTATGTGTTTTAAAGTGAAATAAAGTGGAATTTCTTCACTGAAGAAGAATTAGATGAACTGCTGTTGTTATTCCTGAAACTTACTCATTCTGTGTGACAGCAACATGAAAGGTAAAACTACTATTAACAGTATATCAGCTTACTGTCATGAAAATGTTAATGTCTAAAAACTGAGACATCACTTTACTGTCTATGACAGTGCATTTTATTCAAAATAGTCCAGCAGATCAAGTAGATATGAACTTCTGACTATCCGATATTTTGACTGGTGGACCACTGTTTCACTATTAGGAGCTACAGTGTCACAGATTGTTGAAAAAGACGCATTAAAATGGAGCTTTTTATCCATTCTTTGACCTTTGACATTACCAGTTAGTTTTCATTTGGTGGTAAAAGTAGAATCGATTTTATCGGGAGTCTCATTTTAAAATGTTACATTTTTATTTATTTTTAATGTTGCTTTATAGCATAAAAAATACAATATTGGCAAATAGTTTTTGTTACAGTTTTCATTGGCAAAATGAACACTGCTACTTCATGACAGGAGAAAAAATATAACAGAATAAAATCAGTGAACTTTCTTTTACTTTCTGTTTTTTTCAGTCTTCCCCAGCATCCCAGAGCAGCCTGGCATGCCCTGCCCTGGAGAGGACAGTGAGTGAAGCAGCTTTACCTTCATTGTCTAACTTTTTTAGGTCTCCCAATTAGTAGTTACAATGCTGTGCAACTAGCACTGATATGCTATGTTAGGTGCTTCTGTGCAGCAGTATCATGGAGTTGGGTGAAAGCTCTCTGGATTCACCTGATTAAGCTGCAGTTGTAGAAGACTCTGCACCAGTCCTCAGCCAGTAAAGATTTGGGATCATTGTTGTTCGTTAAAATCCACATGCAGCGATGTTCTGTGTTCGATGCAGATGAAGCACTACAAGTCAAATTCTGATGTTACTAAGAACGCAAAGGTGTTGAAGACCGTCAACAATGCAAGCCCTTATGCTTGTTCAAATCTAGAGGACCACTATCCTTAAAACAATGATTACATCAATGAATCTGACATTCAAATCTTGTAGCTCTATATTAAGGGAATGGGATGGAAGAGCTACTTCACTGAAGGGCTTCAGTTCAAAAGTTAGTAAAGAAGGTTGAGCCGCATCATGAGATTAGAGACTTTATCTGGCCTCATCTAATTTTTCTCTTTTATTTTGTGATTGCCATTGTCACTTATGTTACACGCGTGTCAAAATCTGTGGCCTAGTTTCTCAAAAATTCCCAAAGCTGAGTCTGCATGTCTATATATATGAGGAGGTCTTGTGAATTGTTACACATACATTCACAACAGACGTGGCATTAAGAAAGACTGTATGGCTGGTTTAATTTGTACTACAATGTAGTACTAGTACAGTGCAACCAGCTGATGCCAGCACAAAGCAGGAGAATTGATTAGCGCTGTTAAATTGCTGGTGATTGTCAGAATGCAATAGAAAAAGTCTCGCATTGTCTTCCAGCTCTCAGACCCTCAGCTCTATGTTACATTATAAAATTGCTTTGATATCTGCTACAGTGAGGGCACAAGGTGATCACAAGCAGCAAATCAATTTATACAATGCAGCACATTCATAAGTCTGGTATACACAATTGAAAATCCTAAATCATGAGGTTTTAGGTTTGAGTACTTCCTTGTCTCTAAAATACAGTAGTCTGGTAGTCTTGTGTACTAGTTTTGATCTGCTGTGAACACTGGTGACTGGAGAGTCTAACTGCAGCAGGCGTAATGACCTGCAGTAGCGTGTATCATGTAGAGGGGTTGAAGGTGTTGACCTGGAGAGGCCATAATCCTTGAACTGTAGTGCACATATTTCAGAATCATGTATTACTTGTTTACTATTTTCAAATACTTTTTGATCATAACCTAAGACTCTGCAAATGCTTGTAAGGTCTGATATATGTATTTTTGTAATACTGGGATATCGTTTTTTCATTATTTTAAAAAAATTCCAAACGAACATACAGTAGCTGGAAATACGAATCATTACTCCTACAAGCAAGAAATTCCCCTTTAGCACTCCACATTCAAATGGCTTGATAGAAGACAAAACATGTGGTCGCTAAAATCAAAGTATTTGTGCTCTCAGGAGCATGACAGCCGTGTTATCGCAGAATGTGATGTCTTCTTCACAAATTGGAAAGAAACAGCAGCAAAAGGTTAACTGCAATAAATAAATAGATTTGCTCATGGAGGCTTCAACCTTGATCAACTTTGAAATTAGTCAAAAAATAGTGGCGTCATATTACTGTGATACAACAGTCATTTTTACATTCAGCTGTGAGACATTAGTTGATTATGTCAATAAATCTGTTGAGTAAACTTTTTGTATGGTTTCCAGTTGGTAGCCAAACTTGCTGGTGTGCTAACTTACTGTTACTGCTTAGTGAATGTACAGTTTAGCTCATCAAACACGACTCACCAACTAGCATGACAAATTGTCAGTATGCCTTCAAATGTCTGTCATCACCTATTTCACAAAGATGCACAGTTCATTTTGTTCTACCACTTTCTGGTCTTGTGTGAAAGGAATTATTTAGATTACAAATGTTTGTTGAGTTTATCCAAATAATTCCAGCTTTGAAGTCTCCTCAGTCGTTTTTAGACGTGTGGACCCACTGGCTGGTCAACCCAGGCGCTAACAGATTAGGTCCCGAGATAACTGATTAGTCAATGTCTGTTGTCCTGCTGAGGAGAACTGTCTTACATTGCCAAGCATTTTTACCTCTGGTTCTGATGTCCTTAGTGTTTTGATATGGCGTAATTTCTACTGATAGAGGATAAAATTTCACCTCAATGTTGCAATATAATAGGTTAAGTAAGCTTGATGTTTTAAGTGAACAGCACATTGTTGCTTCCTTGGACTTACACTTGTCTTCAAGTATGGGATTTAGAACATGGCTTACTCTGTATTTTGAAAGGCTTTCAAGGTGGTCTTGACTCCTTGACTCCTGACTCCTGAAGAACTGAACATGATTTAGCTCAGTAAATATATCGACTAAGAGATATTCAAACCTAAAGGACAGATTGGAATCACTGAGGTTGGTTTAATATTTTTTTTTTGATCAAGAGAATAGTTCCAAGGCCATCACACAATAGCAGCTATGAATATGTGCAGAAAATGTCATGCTAGTTTGACCTGTAATGTTTCCCAAGTGTTCGACGGTTGGGCATGTCCATTCTTAGCTCTGTGTAAAAAGGCCTAAATATTGTTCTTAAACTATAATATGAGCTATTGCTGTATTGTGTCAGCAGTCACTGGTACTGTGGTCCCCTCCCTCCACATACTCTCATGCTGTTTGCTGCACTCCCTCACTGTCTATTTGCTGTGACAGCAGGTTTCTACACTGCACTCCTGACTGTGTCTGTGTGTGTGAGTGGAGTGTGTTTGCATGTGTGTTTGATGGGAGGGCAGCTTTGTTCCTGAGGCAGACCACTGGTGTAGTGTCTGAAGAGCAGAGTGGGACTGTCATTCTGTAGGTAGGTATTGAAGGACACACATTTACAGGCTCACACACACCAAATTGCTGAGTCTAAGTATTGTAAAGCTTTGCTTGTTGGGCCCTCTGGAAGATATGTAATGTTGTACAGTAATACTTGTGGAATGCTGCTGTGTTTGCTTCCATTTAAACCTCCTTTGTCTACTGTTGATGTACGTAAGTGGAAAGAAGGGGGCAGAGCTGTTCTCTTTGGAGTCAGGGAGGAAAGAATGACAATGAGTGGAGGAGGGAGAGAGATGTTGCTACTCATTCATTTTTAGAATGTTTCTGTTTTTCAAGGCAAACTCAGCACTGTTATCTCCTGATTAAATATGCAGTGGCTAGTCATTTCTGAAGATAGTGAAACATTAAAAGATCAGTTGAAATAAAATTACAAATATGCATATTAGCAGAATTCCTATGTCTAGCCATGCAGATAGTTATGGATTGTGATCTTTGATTTTTTTTTTTTAACTTACTGTATTCAATGAGGGCTGCACAGTAGCTCAGTTGTTAGTAGTCTGGCCATGCAGCTAGAAGATCCCCGGTTTGTGTTCCGGCCTTCCCGGGATCTTTCTGCATAGAGTTTGCATGTTCTCTCTGTGCATGTGTGGGTTTTTCTCAAGGTTCTCCAGCTTCCTCCCACAGTCCAAAAACATTTTCAGGTTAATTGGTAGCACTAAATTGTTTGTAGGTGTGAATGTGAGTGCGATTGTTTGTCTCTGTATGTAGCCCTATGATAGACTGGTGACCTGTCCAAAGTGTCCCCTGCCTTCACCCTAAGTCAGCTGGGATAATCTCTAGCCCCTTGAGCTAACCCTAATGAGGATTAAGCGGTATATAGATGATGGATGGATAGATGGATGTATTCACCTAGATCATAGTGTACAGTATTTGTAGATGTATGTAATCAGTCAAAAGTTGTGGCCACACCACATTGTTGTTTAAACTGAAGACATCAACAGTATGAAACACTCCTCAAAGCCTCCTCCTGCTTTAATAACAGCTTTCCACTGTCTATATTTTCTTAGCCAGCGTCAGGCTAAGAAGGACATCACCTGGAGTTATTCCAATAGCATTGAAGGAGTTCCAACATATACTGAGCACTTCTTAGCTGCTTTTCCTTCATCATCCCACACCATCTCAGTTGGCTATAAGTCTGTGACTGTGGAGGCCAGGTCATAAGATGCAGCAACCATGACTCTCCTTCTTTGTCAAGCAGCCCTTACAGAGTCTGTAGCTGTGATTTGGCTCATCATGCTGTTGAAAAACTAATGGTGGTCCCACTAAATTCAAATCACATGGGATGGTGTGTTTCTGCAGGATGGTGCTGTAGTCGTGCTGGTTTTGTGTTGCCTTGAATCTCTAACAGTGTCACCAGCTGCTGCTTCAATTTAGGACATCAGAGATTGCATATAAATAGCATGACATCTCAGACTCGTTTCACGTGTCTACACATTTGAAGCTTTTTGCGTGTCATTCTATGGCATTAAAATAACACATGACAATCATTGATATAAAAATATATAAAAACAGTCATTGTGGTTGTTTAACCCCCTGTATTAACAACCAGGCTAAGCATCTATGTAACATTTGTACCGCACAACTTTTCTATCGGTACACAATTCCTCAGTTGCAGCTGAAAGGCAGACTTGTATGTCTCTGTCTACCTGCATGCATGTCCTATGCTTAGTTTCTTTTGCAGTTAGTGTGGAGAATGGTGACTCACACAGGTGGGGAAACTTGTAAGGAAGGTAAGCAAACTTTTCACAGACATGAGTTTGGGATACTACTTTGAAAGGGTTGACCCAAACCCATTGTCTGGTCACAGGGCATCTCCAGCAGCTTCCCTTCTTCCTTGTCAGTATGGCTACTGGAATTTCTTCAGCTCTCCTTCTTACTGTATCATTTAAAAGAAGAACAGTTTTCACCTTATTACTTTCTTCTGCTCTGAGCACAATTTAACCTCAGCTGGTAGTTTGACTTTTTCAAAAATTATTATGTTCCTCACCCTTTCATCAGAAAAACTCTTTGTGTTGTGTTATCAGAAAGCTCAGCATCTGATACTAGTGTAGTAAACTCATAAATCAAGGTATTGAAAAGATTGCAATTTTCACCTCAGTAAAGTTATTAAACTTGATGCTAAACAAGTTTGACCACAGTCAACAAAGTCAGACATGTTTCCAGTCAGTGTTGGACTCCGTCAAGGCTGCCTCTTGTCTCCGATCCTGTTTGTGTTGTTCATGGACAGGATCTCAAGCCGCAGCCAGGGTGAGGAGGGTGTCTGGTTTGGCGACCTCAGGATCGTGTCTCTGCTTTTTGCAGATGATGTGTTTCTGTTGGCTTCATCAGACCGTGGCCTTCAGCAAGCACTGGATCAGTTTGCAGCCGAGTGTGAAGTGGGGATGCGGATGAGTCTGAGGCCATGGTTCTCTGTGGAAACCGGTGGATTGCTTCCTCTGGGTTGAGGGGTGAGTTGCTTCCCTAAGTGAAGGACTTCAAGTATCTTGGAATCTTGTTCATGAGTGATGAGAAAATGGAGCGAGAGATGGCCAGGCGGCTTGGTGTGGTGTCCGCAGTAATGCGCGTGTTGTACCGAACCGTTGTGGTGAAGAGGGAACTGAGCCACAAGTCAAAGCCCTCAATTTACCAGTCCATCTACGTTCAAACCTTCACCTGTGGTCATGAGCTCTGGATAGTGACTAAAAGAATCAGATCGCAGGTACAAGCGATGAGCTTCCTCCACAGGGTGGCTGGGGTCAGCCTTAGAGATAGCTCGGACATCTGGATGGATGATATGGTTGGACATCTGATTTAGATGTCTCCGGAAAGACTTCCTTTGGAGGTGTTCCGAGCACATCTGCCTGGGAGGAGACCCCGGGATAGACCCAGAACCCGCTGGAGGGATTATGTAGCTCGTCTGGCCTGGGAATGCCTTGGGATCCCCCAGGAAGAGCTGGAAAGCGTCGACAGGGAGAGGGACATCTAGAATGACTTGCTTCATCTGCTGCCTCCACAACCCGACCCCAGATAAACGGAAGATAATGGATGGATAGAAGTTGGACAACAGTGCTCTATAGAGTTCAAGATAACCAGTATATCAGGCTAGCACTGGTCTTAAATTGGTTTGCTTTATTGAATAGAGCATTTTTTACTAGTTGTACTAGTATCCTTTAAATGGGACAAATCATGTGTTTACTGTCATACATTCAATGTCAGGTGTTCACAGTAAATGTAACCAAAGCTTTAAAAGTAATCCCTGCTTACTTACTGCTGCTCTTAACAGTAGGTTTCCAGTGTTGTTGTTTTTTTTCATTGTTCAGCTCCACATAGATTTCTTTACACTGCCATTTGCTCCATGGACAGTGCATCCTCAAAGCCTCAAAGGCCAAATAGCTCATAAGCACTGGTTGCAGGCTTCCAAAAGTTGGTCAATCAGAAGAAAGTTTGCTGTCAGGGGGGCCTTTAAAGACAGAGGAGCTAAAATGGCTGTTTTTTTTTTGCCTGAGGATGAACTGAGGGGTTACATAATGTTCCAGTACAAGATCAATTTTTGAACAGTGAGTTATGCAGAGCTGGTCTAATGGGATTGATTTAAACGGAAATGAAAATGAAATATAAATGAAAATGTCCAATATTTCAGTGTTGATACTACTTTATATAGTGTTGTTAGAAAAAGCACAACACTTCTCTTGTTGTTATATGCCAGAAAATAAGCTGCCTTTGTTAATATATTGAGATGTGCTTGCCTACGATTGTGTATAGTTTTGGTAAATTTACTTAAATAAATACAGAAGTGTTCTACTGATGTAATGCTTTTAACTGACATGGGTCAGGTCTTTGTAGCCTTAGCAAAAGGTAGAGTTGACAACAATGGACAAGGCTTCTCTTGAAAGCAACTTGCTTCGGGCTTTTTTAAGGCTGAAAGTGTGATTTTCATGTGTGTGCGTGTGTGTGCGCATGTGTGCGTGTGTATGTGTGTGTGATGAGTGAACAGACCCCTCTCTGTGTGAAAAGCGAATGTTGGAGGGTGGGAGGAGGTGGAAGTGTTGAAATCCCGGATGATGCGCTTGGTGGATGGAGGCTGCCCTGCCTTGCACTGGATTCTCAGACAGTAACCCCCCCCCCCCACAACACCACCAAGCCCCGCCCATCCCCCCACTGCCCCACCCTCCTCCTCTCCCTCCCACCACTTTTTCCCATCATCCCCCTCTCTTTCTGTCAGCTGTGTGGCACCACTGTCTCTCCAGGGAGGAGCCTACAGCACTGCTGCATCACACAAGACACAGAGGTGGGCGAGGGACACAGTGTGAAAGTGAAAGACAGGGAGAGAGAGGGGGAGCATTGTACTGTGCAGATAGTGGCTCTTAATATACAAGACAGATATTCTTTTTTTTTTGTTTTTATTCTTCTATTTTTGGCTCTGACTGCCGCGGCAAAAAAAAAAAAAAAAGGCAGAGATACGACTTCATCGAGGACAACAAGTTCTGGAAGCAGAGGGGAGAAACAGACAGGGAGAGAGAATTACAGAACCTTGAGAAAAGCAAGGCGACTCTCTCAGCTGGAAGGAGAGAGGGGGAAGAAAGGGCGGGTTAGCTAGAGAGGGAGGAAATAATTAAATAAATCCCAGGGAGGAGAGAGAAAGAGGGAGGGATTGTCAGAGAGAGGGAGAGGAGGGGATGTAGCAGTGTGTATCCTTGCCGGCTCACCACACATACACACATACACATACACACACATACATGTACACAAACACACACGCACTCTTATCCTGGATAATGTGCTGAAAGAGGTGGAGAGAAAGGAAGAAGGCAACCCGGTGAGCTATCAGCTATCTATTCTGCATCCTTCCATCCATCCATCCATCATCCATCAATCCGTCTTTTCATCAGTCCGTCTGTATTTAGACACCAAACCCTGAGACAATGGATTTCAACGAGTGTGTCCTTGCCTGAAATCTTTCTTTGTGTGCGTGCATGTGTGTGCGTTTGTTTGTGTGTGTGTGTGTGTGTGTGTGTGTGGGAGATCTTTCTTCCCTCCTTCCTTCCATGATTAGCGTTTGTGATTGATTCATGCCTTATCGCTCGTCGTGCCACGCATTGCAGGCAGGGACTGTACATGCAACCTGCTAGCTGTGCTAGCATGGCTGGTGCCTGTTTCTGGCTGGCTTCCTTCACAGTATTGTAGCTCTGGAAGGCTGTCTGTTTGGCAGTTCACTCAAAGACTGCACCTGCCAATGAGTGCGACATGATGTCGGTGTAAATATGTGAGTGTAAAGGTTGCATTGTTTTGGTGGTGTGTAATTGAAGCATTATATCAGACTAGACTCGTCTTAAATTCAAATGTGCTGTAGTGACTGGCGTCCACCTGATGTAATGGCTGATGCAGGCTGATTGCACATTAGAAGATTTCCACTGGCTGTACTGGAATCCTTTAATCTAAATTAACAGTTTGAATGCTGTTTCAAAGGTTTGTCTGCAGTATACTACAGAATTATTACTGAAAAATCAAATCATTCAAAGGTATCTTAGAGTAGTTATTATATTGTGAGTATTGGCTCTGATGTTAAATCATAAACTGTTTTGATTTAATGTAGTAAAAATACAGGCCCACAGCACAAATTTAATGCAACAAAAAGTCTGTCACCTTTTGTTACTGAGATTTAAATATTTAGTTATTCACTACTTCATGTGTCCACTTTTATTTTTGATGATAGCTCAGTCCTTCTCAGCAGGGAGAATGCCAGTTTCCACAATTACTGCAGGATTGTGCTTTCACTGTGGTTGTCCTGACCAGACTGACCCCCATCAAATTTATCTTGATATCATCCAAACAAAGAATATATTCCCTATATTCATCAGCCAGCTTTTCATGTTATTTATCAAAATTCAATCTTTCAATCTTGTACCAAAAAGTAAGCAGGTTTCATGGAAACTGACATCATTCACTGTCCTTCACACTGTCTGAGCGGTCACAGAAACATTGTTTTCATTTTATATCCCTTTGCCAACTCTGAAACAACCTCACTCTGTTTTTAGGAGAGATTGCATATGTAGGAAGACTGCCTGGCGACATTTTAAGTGGACGGCCACTGTGACTGATTAGTGGTCCTATGGCTCTGTCTAAACTTTCGGATTTCTACTTATGATTTCAATGATTTCAATCTTCCTGTATCCTTTTCCATGTTTGTGAAGACTCTCAATCAGATTTTTCAGTTGTAGTTCTTGTTCTTCGTGTGAAGACATAATGCAGACATGCAGATGGACACAGTCCATAGGTCCAAAACTGAGCAAGTTCTGCTGTTCACGGGTCATTTTATAACCATGTTGCACTATTTGAAAATCACAAATATTCTCAAATTTGTTTCAATGATTCTATGTAGTCTTTCTAGATTAGGTGTCAGAGAAAATATTATTTTAAGAAATTGTAGAATTGTTGTGGCAAAAAATGGTTTAAAGCATTAATATTGTACAAAATAGAGGGAATGACAATGGGTTTATGTATATACTGAGCTTTCTTAGTCTTCTTGGTGCTCGTTGCTCAAGAGAAACGACTCAAAGAACAGACAGTACAAAAACCCAAAAATGTTTCTTTCCTCTTTCCTTCCATTCTTACCAAAGACTGTATGGATGTTTGTCATAAAAGCAATAAGAAGAAGATTTATTCACTAAGCTCAATTTACTTGTCCTGGTTCATACGACTCAGTTTGTGGAAACAACTGTATGCCTCCTGTGGTTCTGATGGAGCTTCCTCTGAGAAAATAATGCCGTTGATGTCACCAGGGTTATCTGGGCTTGCATTTGGAGAAAACACATTTTAAAACAATTAAGAGGCACTGTCAGGTTACGTTGTGGGAAATGTAGGCATTTTGGAGTTGGACCCATACGAAGGTCTTCTGCTGTATCGATTTTTGCCACTGTCTTTTATATTTGCCCCAGCTTTTTGGAATTACAATTCTAAATTGCATGTAGACCCTTTTAATGTGTCACTGTATTTTTCAGGTTGTACTGTATAATAAGGACAGAAACATGGAAAGAATTAGTGTAGAGATGTTTTCCTTGGGCAAAAAAAAAATCCCACTTGAAATCATGCAGTGATTTGCTGCACCTCTTATTTGCTTTAACCAGCCACTGAAGCTGAGACTCATAGATATTGTAATACTTAGATCTATCTGCCTTTAGCTTAGTAATCAAACTGCATTTTAATGCTGTCATTCCATTTATTGAGCCTGAAGTCATGCTCATGTTAGATGCTGCTCGTTTTGTTTGTATTTGACTGAGACAGACTATAGTAGTCATTGCACTGAGCTGTTTGCAATTTTGGGAAAATGGATTAATTGTTCAATCCTAGGTAGCTTAGCACATTTCACATCGCACAACAATGCCAGTTTAAGTCCACTTACAACTGGATCAATTATATCCATCTTATTCTCACTTGTTGGCATTTTATTGCCACTTCTCTGTTACTATTTGAGCATTTGAACCAATCAAACCAATCAGTTCAACTACCTATCTCTCATGTGCTGTTTTGTTGGGTAAATAATACACATCTAAGCTTACAATTGTGATATTTCTGTCCAATTAAAAAAAAAAACTTGTCAAAAATAAATTGGTTGCACTGAACAGATTCTGTGAAAACAAAAATGTTTGCTGTCCCTGGCATAACCATGAAGGCTTTAGTGACTTAACTTTGACCAGCAGCAGACAGCTGTCACATCACAACAGTTTTTCAGACTATTCATCTGAACTGCAGGCTGCATGTTTAGTTTGCAGATAGAAGACAAGTATGGAAACAAATTTAAAATGTAAGTCTCAAAATGTCCACAGTAGAGAGTCACAACTTTTTCAGGTTTTGGTAACACCTGTTGGCACTTGAAAAAATGTTGTACTTGTTGATTCCCGTTGTTCATTATTGTACAATAAATAATCAGTGCCTAGTAACTGAATTTTTTTCTTTCGAACTTGGTTATACAGCACAAAATACTTTTTAAAGTTTTCTCTGCTTCTCGCCATGCTTATATTGTTTCCATAGAGGTGCTGCGAAAATTGAGCCTACAGTGAGTAAAAATGTGTTGCATAAAACTGGGCTTGAAAGGGTTAACATGTTTATCTATTTATGAATTTTAAGAATATTATTAAAAGAAAACTTTGAAATGGTAATTTAGAGTGGGGAATGACACCTGACAGCTCTCACCTTTAGGCATTTCCATCTCTTGTGTTGATCCATTTGTCTTGACGTTGCTTGTTCAGAGGAAGAAGGCCAGTGTCCATCTGGACAGCTTTCCATGTTTTGTCCAGACAGCAGGCTGAGTTCTCATCCTTCAAGGCCAGGATTTATTGTCCAGGTGACACTGTGTGTTAATTGCTACACTGCGTTCTTCTGATGCTGGACTGGTGGTAATGGCTCAGCCCCTTCCTACCTTGAATGTTTCTTTGCTTAAAATGACAAGGCACTTTAGCATCCAGCCTCTCTGTCCTTGGCTTGCTCTCTGCAGAGCTAGAAGGTGAATACAGAGCCAGAGTATTACATCTCAGAGGCTATACCTGGTCTGGGGGGCATTTAGGGCTGCTTTGTGCTGTAGTGGCCGTGCTCTGTGCAATCTGAGTCATCCCATGTATTGATCCCTACATTGTTTCCAGCTATTTATGAGCCTGAGTAGGACTGTGGCTGTGTGTGTGTGTATGTGTGTGTGTGTCTGGTAGGAAGTTACTTTATTGTGTGCCGGTTTTGCTGACTGGACACTGACCTATTAATAGCATTTTATGGATAATACTTGGTCGAGCTCAGTCTGCAATGCGGTCATTGATATGGAATGGTACACAATAATACATCTGCTCCCATTTCCTTTTGTTAGTGGATGTGACTGTTTTTCAGAACATATCAGCTGATATAGCTCTCTTCTGGTTTTCTGCTGTAGGGCCATTGCAACTGCATTATGGAGCTCCAGTCAGCCTATAAGTGGCTAAACTGGTTAACTAGCAGATTCAATGGGGCTGCTGCCTTTAATATCGGGCTGACTGTGTGCAGGAAACCTTTTCGTGATACAATACCAGCAACTTCTGCTTTCCTCACGTTTGTTAATTGTGTGGCCATATTGCCCTTAGTATTTGTCCACAACACCACAACATAAACGTCAGCTGCTGTCATCACAGCATATAGACACATTCATCCTAGTGCAAAAAAAATGAATGCAAGAGGATATCTAACAGCACATGCCAAAAACTAAAGGCTCTGTATTTGTCACTGTCGGACTTTTGTTACTTATTACTTAACCTTGAAGCCAAGGGTTGTGGAGAATGGTCTCTGTTATTGCTGGAAGGCGTTCTCACCAGAAACACAGACGAACAAGAGAACGGGTTTTCCATCCTGATCATCAGATAACGCTCCAATTATAAATGAGCTTTTGGCCACAACTGTGCAAGCCTCAGGGGATTAATGTTAAAGCTGAAACAGGTTGCATTTGCAAATTAGTAATGAGGGTGCTTTCTGTTTTCAAGGATTGTGCAGACCATACGTTCATTTTTATGAATTTGTATGAACATTCTATACTAATAGCTTGAGAAAAAAATCGATGGTTGTCGTTGCAACTTTGTCTTGTTTAATTGTGACCTTAGTTTTTCATCTTGCTTTGCTGCTACGATGCATCATTTGCATCGTAACAGGGAATACATTCAGTTGGCTCGATACCGGCAGACTGTGGGATTACATAAACTCATCAGCCTTGGCTTAGAACCAAAGAGGGGGAAGCTACTTTCAAAATCCAATTTCAGCCTACTCATTACTTGCTTTAAGTTGTAGCCACTGATGTAATCCTCTGGAATGCCTCAACTCAGATATATAATCTGATTGCTTCTGTCAGTTGTGGGTTTATTTACCTCAACGACACGGCAAAAATAATTGCGCTCAAAAAACATGTTTTTTACTGTGTGGGGCAGATATTAGGTAGTCAGAGTTTAGTTATTTACCACTCATTATCACTTCTTTAAGTGTTTTGAATTTTTTGGTCTAACCAGTATTTAGCATAGTTCTCTTGTAGTGTATAATATGCATGTCATTAAAGTTGGTAGTCACTTCAATCAAATCACTATCATTTGAAATGTACAGAATGTTTGTTCATAATTTGAATTTGTCTGAATATCTGGCTGGCTTGCCAGACTTTGTTGTTGCAATATTGCCCTGTTTTAAAAGAGGACCCAAGTTGCTATTTAGCCAACAATATAGCTTTGCTCAAAGAGTCTCCTGAGGAATGTGGAGTTTCTGAATAAAGTGAAATAATTCTGGCAGTGGAAACTGAGGCCAGACATGGCTGTCCTTTGTCCGCAACACTAATCACAAAAGTGTCAGAGGATCCTGGAAGGAGTAACGTAAAAATAGATGATGATGATTCTTCCTCCTTTGATAGTCCCTGTATGTATTGACTGAAAAACTAGGGAAAGCTATAAACTATAACGGGCAAAGTTTCAGTGGTCCAATGCACTCAACTTTCTGTTTGCTCACCCCCAACCCATCCATTGACTGTACACCGCTTAGTTCTCTGTAGGGTCACGGGGGGGCTGGAGTCTATCCCAGCTGACTTAGGGTGAAGGCAGGGGACTCCCTAGACAGGTCACCAGTCTGTCACATTGCTACATGTAGAGACAAACAATCACACTCACATTCACACCTACGGACAATTTAGAATCACCAATTAACCTCAGCATCTTTTTGGGTTGTTGGAGAAAGCCGGAGTACACAGATGAAAACTCTACAGGCCGGAACATGAACCGTCATCTAGCTGTGAGGCAACGATGCCAACAAATGAGCCACTGTGCAGCCTCCTCAGCATGTCTGCTGCAATTCACACACAGCCTAGGGTTAAGAAGAAACCCAGCTCAAGGCTTTGAAAAGTCACTATACCAAAAGACAGATGTCTTTTTCTACAGTCATAAACCACATTGTACAAAATAAGATGACATGCTTTGGCTGTTTAGAGAATGATGGGCTAAAATGGTGTTTGCTAAAAACTTTTATACATTTCCAGCTTCAGTGCTAGATATTATGAAAGCTCGTTTTCCACCAGTGTGGAAGCAAACATTGATATTTTTGGGATTAAAGTTACCAGTAGCAGTTTTTTTTTCTGATATTTAAAAAAATGACCATTTTCAAACATTTCAGTCTTACCCCGAACCATCTTTAAACCATGGGACACTGAAGCAGAAAGCATCAATTAAGGTTAATGGTGTATTACAGACATCAACGAACAAACTGCATCATGTCAGAGTAGAAGTGCAGTATTAATTTACTGTTGCATGCAGAGCATAAATTGGGACTAGTACATCACCTGCATCTGTAACAACAGTGTTATGTAATGTACTAGCAGGAATTAATCGCTGCACTGAAACTATGGCCAACCCCCTGAGGGTGAAAATACAGCAGCAGCACAGTGCAAACTAACGTAGATTCCAGGCAAGAACAGCTGCCCTGTTTAGTTGTGTGATGTCACACAGCTTCCTAGTTTAACACCTCTGGTCTTTTTCATGTTACTTGTCTGTTAGTCAGCAACTGCAGTAATATTGCAATCTGTGATGAGCCACAAGCAGTGCTGAGACACAGGCCAATCATTTTCTTCTGTGATATTAAAGAAGTTGTTATTTCTCGTTTGTTGTACAATATGGATCACATCTGTCAACATTATGAGACATTAATAACACATGCATCTGAGAGAAATCGATCCGAAAACACTTGATTGCCATTATGATCTGTGCCTGTGTACCTTGAACTACTGGGCCCATTTAGTTTGTGATGCAGTATTTGCTGCCCCACTTACAGTTGGACCCCAAAAGGGCACTGATGGCCAGACTATATGTCTGCCTGCCCAACATTATAGAAGGTAGCAGTGTTGAACAAATAAAGACATGTTCTACAGCAAAGTAAGGCAAAGTGTCACAAGAAGTACTGGTCAGATTACGATGGAATTTAGTTTTGATATTCACAGAGTCCTCTGATTTTGAGGTCAGTTGGCCATTTGTATATCACTATGGTCAGGAGAATTTCTCTTTGATTGATATATTTAATTTTAAAAGCTGGAGTTCCGTGACATTGTTATGTATGTACACGATTCCTGCAAGAGGAAAAACCAAAAGGGCACAGTATGTATCAAGTGAAATATCATCAAACAGCATCTGAAGCACCCTCTCTTTACATGTGCTCTATATACTACAACATTTTTTGTAACATTTAAAACAATAGTGCAACAGATGTCCATGTGGCACGTCAACTGCAGGGATTGACCAGATGTGCAACTGATTTACCTCAAGGTCCATTAAGTCTAGTGAGAACCTTTTTACTTTCGAATGTACAGAACCTTATAGCCTGGAAGAGATTTATAAAAACCATATGGAGTGGACATTGTGTCAAGTGAAGGATTCAGACCATTGACTAAAGTAAAAGTAACATTATTACACACAGAAAGAAAATATTCCATTAAAACTTCTTTTAGTCAAAGTACACTACCAGTATTTTTTTTTTTGCATTTTTGTCATTGTTGTGTTTTTTAGTATTGAAAATAAAATAACTAATTTTGAAAAAAGACAAAAAAAAAAGGCTGCCTCCAACCTGCAGCATTCTTCTTAAAGATGAAGTAGGACCTGTTTGTGAGGTCATGAGTGGTCATAAGTGTTATCCAATCTATGTGTCTGTAAAATATATATGAATAAGAGCTTTAGAGCAAAGTGGCAGGTAGCAGTCTGGCTACCTGCCGTGTTATTGCTCACCCTTCCTCGTCCTTCTTTAAATGAGCCCATCGCTCATGTTATTAAGTTCTGAGCATTTCTGTAACTGATTATAGCCACAATACATCAAAAAATGTAGCTCTGTTATAAACATGAACCTTTAAACAAAGAAGTGCCAGTGCAGCATATAGTGTTCCTGTAGCTGTGCAATAATCCAGGGAGAGTAATGGTTTTAATCCTTTGCATGTTGCACTGACCTAGTAGTGGAAGGGTTAAAGTGTAGGCTGGGGATGGGTTCAATTACATCAGCCAAGTGCCAGGCCCATTTAATGACTGTTCCTGGCCAAAGTCATCTGGTTTACAAAACAGGGCATGCACTTAAAATTGTTTAATGATGTGCCGAATGGTTACATACTTGTAAATGTTTTGTATTATTAAACAGCGCCATTGACCAGTCTCATTTGGAAATAGTGAACTGAAATGCCTTATGTTTAGTGTACGCATGAGGCTTTGCCAAGTACAAGGAGAGATCAGATTAACCTAATGAAAAAAAGATTTGCAAAAGTTTAATCAAATGACATTCTTTTGATAGTTGCTCCCATGTTAAATTTTGTATCACCAGGTTTTCAACTCTTGTCATGGCAGCAGGTCTTCTTTTTGTCTTTGTCTTCAGGAAAAGAGGAGTGAAGATTGTTTGACTTGTTATGAACACGGCATTAAACGACATTGTGAAGTCGCTTTGGATTACCTTTGGGAGTTTGTTTAACCATGGTTATTTTTGGAATGAGCATCAGGGTACATGTTGTGCTTTTGTGTCTATATAGGAAACTTGCAGAATTTGAGTGCAAACACTGACTAAACCTGGTCACTGACAACATTTGCTGTGGTTACATCATCCATTCCCATTAGGACCCCTTTCCTATACTTCTTAACCTGCAGAAAACATCTAAAATGGTTTAAATAGTGTTAAAAAATTGACTTTGGACAGCAGCAGTGTTATGTTTGAAGTGAGATGGGTGTTTTTGGTGTTTGTCATTTATTGGTGTTTATCCAGGATAATAGAGGCATCACAAAGGAGTAATGGCAATAGTAGAGTGTAACCCAATTTTGCAAGATTTTGTTGGGCATTTTATGTATATAAATATAATAATAATAATAATAATAATAATAATAATAATAATAATAATAATAATTGTTATTGTTATTGTTATTGTTATTATTATTATTATTATTATTATTATTATTATTATTATTATTATTATTATTATTATTATTATTATTGTTATTGTTATTGTTATTAGAATTATTATATTATGATTTGTATTCTGTGTAGTCTGCACTTTTATTTTTAACGTACTGCTATATGAGCAAAAAATGCAATCACATTTGGTTTGCAAACACTTTGCAAACAAGGAAAAAGCTTTTTAACAGCAGTGTTCCCTTTACACAGTAGCAGTTAACATATTTCCTGTAAATCTTAACCTAAACATTAATGTAATCAAATCAAATCAAATCAAACCAAAGCTATTTGCCACTGCAAGGGCATTAATGTTTTATCTGGTTTCTTATAGAAAAACAAGTTACCCTCAGAGTCCAGAGCCACAATCATAACATTATAACAGGAACCTTCCCAGCAATGGCAAGTTAACATTTATACATCTGCATTCTTATTTTTTCTCAACAGGTACCAGTAGAAACATTTTTTCTTTTATCAGGGAGCAGCAGAAACAGTCTATGTTCAGTAGCAGCTGTCCCTGTTAGAGTGACGTGAAGTGGTCGAACACATAAAAATACACAGTTGGGACTGACTGTGCAGAAGACTTTTTAATCCTTGAAGTCCATGTTTGTACTTTTTTTTGGCCTTTTTAGGTGTTAATATAGAGAACAGTGGAGAGTGACAGGAAACGTGGGGAGAAGAGCAAATGACCGTGTTACGGACTCGATCCCAGGACCGCTGCGTTGGGGACTATAGCTCCGGTTTATATCGTCACACACACAAAAAAAAACATGCTAGTGATGCATGTTGAGGCTCATACGTGCCATCATTCATTGCAATACTAAGAACGTTTGTCAGACCGACATCTTCCACAATACTAATCAGAATACAGTCTATAGCTAGCTACTTCGCTGCAATATTTGTTAGCTTATCTTGTTTTAGTTTGTCTCTATTTCTCCCACACGCTGCATCCAACCAGTCTGCCACAATCTCCCTCCACTGTTAGTTTGGGTGAGATGTGAAGACGCCCATCCAAAGTACTGATCAATATCCAGCCCTCCTGTGATCCATGGCTAGTCTGTCTGTGTATTCAGAGCCAGTGAGCAACAGACTTTCACAGTTATAATAATAATAATAATAATAATAATAATAATAATAATAACAAAAAACGTGTTGACGAAAAATACATCAGTAGATAGAGTTCTTCAGCTGTCACAATGCTGCAGACAGATAGTATTAGATATTCAAAAGGTGTTTGCAGTACACTGTGTAGGTCTTTGCAGTCGTTAGCTTCAGGGCCAACCTGTTTCACTGCCAGCTGCACACTGCTGTCACTCTACCACTCACTTTCTCTGCATACACACCTGCACTGCTCTGTACTCTACTGTTCCCCTAGCACAGGTGAATCGATAAGCAGAATCAAAATGAAGCTTTCTTAACAATTCATTCCGAAGCATAACTTTGACACCAGTTTCAAATTGGAACCTGATGCCCAACCCCATTTCTAATGGTTGTGCATGACACATTCATGACCTGTAATTCTGACTGTGGCCACTGTGCTAAATCTTACTTCAACACAGTGCTGTTACTGTGTGGTTACTGCCAGTGACTGCCAGTTTCTGGTCTGACTCCAGCTGTCAGAGCTTAGCTCATGTAAAGACAAAGAGGGGTCAAAACATGTCATCGTATCAGAAACGATGAGGGTTTTAAAACTAATACTCAGCTTTGTCTGTGTGACAGTCTGTTTGCAGGGCTGAAAGGTATGCAGTGCAATATCTGCATACCATCAGTTCAGTGTAAAGCCCCAGGGGAACATGGGACAGGGTACAAAAAATTGTTGTATATAGTATATCATTATTGAATACATTTATTATGTAATTGAAACTATGAACACATGCCAAAAGACGGGTTTTATTTGATTCCCATTGGCGATCATTGTTGCATGTCATCCCCCTCATCTCGTCTCGTATCTGTGTAACCAGTGGTTTCTCTTCTGTGCGTTGTGTTGATCTAGCCGACACATAGATCTCTTTGGAGGCAATCTCTGTTTATTATTATCCTTCACAGTAGATAAAAGAAAACACACAAAATCATCCATCTCACAAACTTTGACTCCTCTCTCGCTGAACACATAAACAAAAGGACAGGGTAAGGCGGGTACAAAACGGAACACATACCTTCGGAGTTGACAAAAAAAAACACAAAATCGTGAATCAAACAAACTTGGACTCCTACAGAAATCAAACAATTCAAAGCCATATCAGAATTGGAAAGTGAACTCATGAGTAGAATTATATTGCATTCAAACACACAAATTACGACTGCACTATCTTGCTTAGTTCTCTCTCTGAACGCATAAACCAAACTGGAGTGGTACGGCGGGAATAACTCACTTATAGGACGCTATGGGGCAGCTAAGTGTGTACGTAGAGGTACAGGAGCCCCCCAGCAAAGGTTCCACACAACAACTAAGAGGTAGACTAAACTTTGTGTTATTAGAACAATAAAAGAATAAAATGAAATATATATGGTGCGTTATATATCACTACTCAGTAAAGCTAATTCATATATATTTAACCCACAACCACTGCTGCACTACTGACCCTGTTACATCTGTGTCTTCTCTGAAATACCCCCCACCCCCCAAAAAATACATAAATAAAAATTTGCCAAAATAAACAAAAACAAAATACAAGATACAAGATTTCCAAACAGGAGAAAAGGACGGCAAAAACAGTACAAAGAAATGAGTCAAAATGATCTATGAATACATTTCTCTGCATATATTAGAGCCCTCACAAGACTTAGACATTTTAGGTAAGATGCCTTCATTTAGCATGTAAAGCAACTTGTGCAATTTGAACAAAATAGACTTACCAATTAGAATTGGACTACAAAAACTTGAGAGTAATCCAACTAGTTGCCCTCAATGGTAGCAAAGTTTGGTGTCCCACTAGTACCATAGAGGTCTTGCATGCAGAATTCTGAAGGTCCATATTTACCAGCTAAAGAAAAACCTGCACCAGTGCATGCAGGATTGAATTAGACAATGGACGATGAGTGAGGAACACGTTATAAAGTTTGACTGGTTAATCTTTAACTTCTTAATCGTGAGGAGAGGAACACACAGCACCAAGCTGCACAATATGTGACTGCATGTTACAAACTGAAAGACATATTATTAAAATCTCACTGATTATGACAATTATCAAACACAAACACACATTTACTGTTTTTCTTTTTGACCTTTCCCTTGTTCTTTTTATCTTTAGTGTCTCCCACTAGCTTTTGCCACTGCCACATCCGCAGATTTTGTCGCTCTTCATACTACCTCATTTGAAAACTCTCATATAAGTTATTTTAGGAGTCAGTGATTTCTGTCATTATGAGGACATGTAGTAGAAACCAGGGGTGTTCTGAGATTCAGCATACAAAACTGACTTATTGTGCATGTATTGTTTCTTTCTTTTAGACCATTCACTTGTTCTGTTTAACCTTATTCATTATTTATACCACTTAAGATTTTTTTTGTAGTTTTCTAACTTAATTTTTTTTTTTTAAATTAAACCCCATCTTTGATAATTTGGCAATAATGTTATCCTGATGTCGGGGCCAATAAAGCATATTGAATTGAATTGATTTAAATTCTAAGGTGTGAGGTGTGTGATAGTTCAAGTAGTTGATGTGTAAGTTTGCATTGTTTGTTATGTAGAGATTGCTGTAGTTGAGTGCAAGGGCACTGTTTAGCCGTGGAGATATGCTGGTAGAATAAAAGGTTGTATGTGTGTGTGTGTGTGTCTGTGTGTGTGTGTGTGTGTGTGAGAGAGAGAGAGAGAGAGAGAGAGAGAGAGAGAGAGAGAGAGAGAGAGAGAGAGAGAGAGAGAGAGAGAGAGAGAGAGAGAGAGAGAGAGAGAGAGAGAGAGAGAGAGAGAGAGAGAGAGAGAGAGAGAGAGAGAGAGAGAGAGAGAGAGAGAGAGAGAGAGAGAGAGAGAGAGAGAGAGAGAGAGAGAGAGAGAGAGAGAGAGAGAGAGAGAGAGAGAGAGAGAGAGAGAGAGAGAGAGAGAGAGAGAGAGAGAGAGAGAGAGAGAGAGAGAGAGAGAGAGAGAGAGAGAGAGAGAGAGAGGAAGGAGTCAGCATGCAGGTCCTTCACGCATCACAGGACTCAACTGTCAAAGTGTGGAAGCCAGCATGCCAGTGATGACTTACTTTAGTCTGGGACAAGCTAGACTCAACTAAAATACAAAGAGGGAGGGGTGGAGGGGTTTGTGGGGGTGGTGGTGTGATTGGAGGGGGAACAGAGGGAGAACATTAATAGGCTAGATCAAACCAGTCAATATTTAGCCTTACAGGACCTTTATTCTGTGAGATTCTAAATCCGAGGAAGTTTGAAAACGGTAGTATCTGCGTTGCTGGGATGGATTTTGCCATTGGAGGTGTTCTGGTTTCATTTAGCAGTTACTTTCAACCTGGCCTACTTCCTATTAAAGCTGCCATTGTGGCACAAGCAACCACACAAAACACTGTATTGGTGCAACTAGCACAAGCCTTCTGCCATCAGCGGGTCCATTCGTTGCAGCTAAAGTTTCTGTCCTCAGTTGACAACAGAGCAGTGAGGGCAGGAACAGCCTCAACTTTTAACGCTACGCTGTCTCTCAGGACATGATGTTGTCTTTCTGTCTCTGCTTCCATCCCCCAATTCTTGTCCTCTTTTTGATCTAGCTTCACATTTGTGAATTCTGAGTAAATACTGGCAGCCATCAAACTGAAAGGACTTGCAACCATCCTCATCAAGTAAATCTCGCAAAACTTAAAAAAAAAAAAAAAACATGAAAAAACAAACCTAATTTCTTCAGCTTTTACAGTATCGCATAAACAACCATATGTGATCTGTCCACTGTCTGTGTATTAGTAGATATACACGCATCCAGGTATTGGTTTATCAGGTCCATATGTCCTTGTGCAATGTCATAAGTTCAGCTTTTTTTTTTTTTTGCTGGGATATGGAGTTAAAATACCTACCTATGAATTCTGGTTACATCTGTGTTAGGTGAGACACCAGTAATGCTACAGTTATCCAGTGATAGCCACATTGTGAACCATCATCAATTTTACTTAAAATGGCCTAATTAATTTTCAAAACCCAAAACTCATACAAACACCTGTATCAGGATTACTTCATACACTTCATATTGGTTTGATGCATAAAGAGTTGCAGTGGAACTGTATTTAAGATGTTGCGACCAGCGGATCATTTCTCACCAGAAAGGTCTCCACTCAGTAGAATTTTAAAACCAAAACAAAAAACAGTCATCTAGAGGCTGTAAAGTGATGCTACAGAGTGATGTATCATTTCACTCAAAAACAGTCTTTGTCAGAGTTTAGTCATCAGCTTGGGGAGAGCTGCTGATGTTGGCCATTTAAGTGGAGAACATAAGATTCAGCACTGGCTGTAAATAAAAAGCTGCTATCATTTATCTGCATGTTTTCAACATCTGTCTTTGCTAGTAAAAACCAAATAGAGATACAAACTTGATAAAAGATTTGTTACTGTCAGAGCTTAATAAATCCATTAAGAGAGATGATTAGGGGCAGCTGTATTCTGAACTAACAGTATATCATTTTACTTGGACTTGCAGTTGATTGCAATAACTTTGACCAACAAGAATTTTCTCTCTTAGGTGTAAATACAGTGTAAGAGCATGTTTATGTCATTGCATTAGATAACTCAACACAGTTGGGTTTCACAACATTTCCTGTCATCCCTTCTCTTGCATTCATTTATTTAGATCTGCCTTTCTAAGATGATCTTATTTAGCTGGAACTTAATGAGTTAGATCTTACATAATGACTCCATCCATCCATTATCTATACACCGCTTAATCCTCATTAGGGTTGTGGGGAGGCTGGAGTCTATCCCAGCTGACTTAGGGTGAAGGCAGGGGACACCCTGGACAGGTCAAAAGTCTATTACAGGGCTACACAGAGACAAATAACACACTCGCATTCACACCTATGGACAATTTAGAGCTACTAATTAACCTGAGCATGTTTTTGGACTGTGGGAGGAAGCCGGAGTACCCGGAAAAAACCCACGCATGCACAGGGAGAACATGCAAACTCCATGCAGAAAGATCCCAGGAAGGCCGGGAATGTAATGACTCACACTTCATTAAATTATTTATGTGTCCTCTGTGCTTCAAGTAAATCTAAGCATTGTTCATGGTCCCTTGAGACACTAGATTTTTTTCTACAAAATAAGTGACATCTGTGAATGGTTTACTAAATGCTAAGCTAACAGGTAGCATGGTTTATTTTTAAAAGAAAACATTACCTCAGACCTTCTATCTAGTGACAGTTATACTTGCTGCAGTACAGCATTTAATCAGACGCCAAGTAGACCACAATTTAACATGATTAGTTGCACAAATTTATGATTTCAGTAAAGCTGACCTTCACCCAAAACACAGAATATTCCAGACCTACAAACCACTTCACTAATTATAGGGATTCCACAGGAATGGATTGAATTTGCTGTGACCTTATCCTAAATACTGCTGTGACCCGGACTTTTGTCAGATTACATTTTTAAAATTGCATTAAATATTGCCAATGTGTACAAAATGACTTGAGACCTGATGCAACATATTCCATACAGCAAGTTATTGCACCCGGTCTTATCAGGTATTTCTGTAGCTGACCCCTTCGTCGTCGAACGCATACGAAAGGTGATAGTGTCCATTTAAATGGTTCCCCCTGTACTCACAAAAATAGAGGGGAAGCTTTTTGCAAGTGGATTTTTTAACCCAACCCATGATTTTTCTTAAACCTGACTAAATAGTTCAGATACATAAACTTAACCAAACAGACTGTAAATTGGAATAATAATGACCAAAAAACAGATTAAGTCGGCTGCATCTGAAAACAATGGTTCTATACAGGACACAAATCTCCCTCTCCTGGATCAAGGCCCTGTGACTACCTTTTGCCACTGCCACGTCTGCAGATTTTATCACTCTTCTTACTACCTCATTTGACAACTGTCATATATGTTTTTTTTAGGAGTCAGTTTTTCTGTCATTAAGTTTTGAGGACATGTTGTAGAAACCAGGGATGTTTTGAGATTCAGTGTACAGAACTAACTCATATTGTATTAATTTAACAACTGATTAAATCAGGAAACTGTTGGAGATCTATTGTCCATGTCCTGCTCAAGTCAACATTCTGTGTCAGCAGCAGAATAAACCTGTCAGAATTTAGCAGACATGTCACACATTACTTCCCTCACCTTGTATAATTGCCTCCACTAATCACTTGCTTCTAGAGAGAATGAGAATGTCATATGTCAGATGTCATTTGTGGTTCCTGCTAATGAGAACAGCTGGACATGCATCCGGGCTCCACACCCTTAATACTCAGTGAACCCCTTGACTTATAAGCATCTCTAGCTCCAGAAATAGCAACAGTGGTTTTGTAATGTGTTAGGCCTCCCTGCTGCACTGCAGCACACCCACATGTTCTCACTGCTGCTGATAACCGAGCAGCAGGGACGCTTTCTAGCATTGATCTGAATGCGGAAGCTAGCCAGCACTGTTAGGATATATTTGATATGCAGATAACTGAGGGAATTTGCTAGCTGTCTGGAAATCATGAACAGAATGCGAAGAACATTAAACATGTATAGACACACCTCCAGTAGGACTGATCTGAATCTGGATCATAATGGGTGCATAATAAATTCCATAGACAGGACAATCTTGGTGTTATAGGTTTAACATCTCTAAAAATACCGCTAGCAGCCTTAAAAGTCCACACTGATTGTGTGCTTGTCTGCTTTCCTTTACCCCATGCTTAGTTCTTGTGAAGTCTTCTGGACAATTTGGGTAGACTTGGGTAGTTTTATTTCTGCAGCAGTATAATTGTAAACGCAGAGCTAACATAGCTTTGAAGCTGTCAATGGTTGCCTTGTCGGTGACTATGGCACAGCAGAGCGCCATTGTTCTGCCTTTAACACACTGTGGTTTCTATACTGACCAGAATGATGTATTGTGGATGACAGAGTCACTCTACTGAGACAGCATGGGGTTTGTGCTAAGACTAAATGTTTCAGTAAAAGCTGTCTTTTAATGGGCCATGTAACTGAAACACACAACAAGCTAAATATTCTGCCATTGATCTTTACGTTTTTGTAATATGTGAAGAAATGAGTCAATTTCAATTTTATAGGGTCAGTAGGGATGTAGCATTTCCACAGATTTGATAATTAGTACCAGCACCATTGAATTTCTGAGTCTAGATACTAAATTTGATACCGAAATATTAAATGAATCAAATGAATGCATTTCAAAATAAACTCTTATTTAATAGAAATCTCCTGCATGCACTATGTAGTACTGCACACAAACACATGCACAACATTATATGCTACTGACAGTAGCCAGGAGTCTCAGATAGTCTTTTGGCTCCTGTACGAATAATTTGGTGTAAATTTGGCAAAAGTGTTTCTATTGTTTATCTAAATAAAACTTCCATCTCCTAGACGATTTTGAAATAGATTTCACCTTTGTCAAACACACTGCAGATCCTATGGCAAGATCAAATGCTTAGTGCTTTTTTTTTTACCCTTAAAACCCATAACTTAAATCCATTCATCCATCCATCCATTATCTATACACGGCTTAATCCTCATTAGGGTCATAGGGGGCTGGAGTCAATCCCAGCTGACTTAGGGTGAAGGCAGGGGACACCCTGGACAAGTAACAGTCTGTCACAGGGCTACACAGAGAGATGAACAATCACACTCACATTCACACCTACGGACAATTTAGAATCACAAATTAATCTCAGCATGTTTTTGGACCGTGGGAGGAAGCTGGAGAACCCAGAGAAAACCCACACAGAAAATACTGACTTTCCAAAAACATTGTTAGCATCTTAAAAGTGTTGCAGACAAACTTGTGCCTTAGTGAAAATATTAATTTAGAGTTACCAAATAGAAATAGCTGCGAATATTCCACTGAGTGAGCTTATTTTGGTGTCTGTGTATTTGTAATGACTTCTTGTGGTGACGCTAACACCTATGTGAGGGTCTGCAGGTCTCCACACGGAGAAGGACAGATCCTGTGCAGTCTTTACATTTTTGTACATTTCAGTTTGCAGTTGCTGGTGTTGAAATGCAACCTGTTTGTTTACATTTGTCACAGCTGAAGCTATTGGCAAGTGCTGTGCTGTACTCAGCTCAGCGTAGACTTCAAGTTTCTTATACACTACTTGTTACCTCTTTGATGCCATGCCACTACATTGACTTTCTACTCAGTAAATAATGGCTTGGATCATCCACTTAACATGCAGATGAGTACAATTCTTAGGCAGTTACTGTTTATGTGTAGAAGAGAGGGACAAATAGAGAGGAATATAAAGCAGCAGTGTCTGATGTTTGTAGACTACCCCCAGCTATAAGTCAGATGAAGCCACAGTAGAGTGACAGTCTGTATTAAGCAGGCAGATGAGGTGTGCACACAGTAGGTAATGTAGCTTTGATAATGATGCACCAGTCCTGATACCTGCTCTCAGAAATACTACAGTGAGCTTTCAGTCTCCAGGGGTTTTCTCACCAAATCCTGCTTTGTCTCTTATTTAATTTCTGTGACAAGTTTGCCAAATCTGCTGAGGTTTTATTGTGTTAGTTTTCATGTCTAAGCATAAAAACATTAGAAGAGCTAAATTATGTTACATTCTCTTTGTTGCTAGGATAATAGTGACAATTTTACTTCAGTATAAAGCCTCTTTTACAGATTAGGCGGTATAAAAAAGTTAGGGTATCAACAAAATTTGATGTACTTTCATCTACTTACTGTGTAATTAATCTCTTCTGGTAGGAACTTCAAATTCTATGAAAATAAAGCTGAATTCTCAATGCAGCTATCATTTTTATCCCTTGTGTATAGTAGGTTTGTCAGATAAAGTGATTGTTGGTTAACATGTAGTCTTAATGAGCCATGTTTCCATCATTATTTCATACATATGTAAATGAGTAAAGCTTCATGAGCATTAAAACACAGTATATGCGAACAGTAGTAAAACGAACAAATATAAAGTGGTTCTGTGCCGAATAGCATCTGCATGTTTCTCTTCAGGTGCATTATACTGTGATATACCATTCACACTCTGCACAGTGTACAAACTGCCTTTTTGTTCTGTGCTCATTGTGAGTACTCCCATGCTTTTCAAGTCTTGAGTCTTTGTAAACTTTTACATGAAACAGAATCGGACATTGCTGCTGCTTCCATTGTTTAACACTGTAGTACAAAAAAAAGGTTAAAATATAATAATAGCAGCAAAAATAATAATGATATCAATGCATTTTCAGCATAGAAGTCATTGATTATACTTATTATAGATTTTGATTCTTCTAACTAAAGTCAGAATACTAAAGTTGTAAGTACAGCTTTTATTTTTTGGGCCTTTTTGGCTTTATTGACAGGCAGTGAGAGAGACACAGGAAAGTGGGGACAAGAGTGGGGAAAGGAGCTGCAGCAAAGTCCTATGGGCTGGATTCAAACCCATGGCTGCTGGGGACTATAGCCCCTGTTTATGGGTCACCCTGTTAAGCTACCGGCACCCCCACTTTACTTTGTGCTCTGGTTTGGTTTCAGCCAACTAAACATATCTGCCTCTACAGCTGCTAAATGCGTCATTCTGTTCTGGTCTCCAACTGTGCCTGTCTGCTGTTTGGTGTTAGGCAGGTAGTGTACAGTGAGTTTAGCAGAACTTTTTCACTGGAAACACCTGCCTACTTCCTGCTGGAAAAAATGGACAAGAGCAGAGTTTGTGGGCTGTGAAGCACTGCAGAGACCGGTGATCATTCTCTGTGGATTTTCCCCTATACGTCTCACCTTTTCACTTGACACATTTTTAATATAAAAATAGTACAGCTTTAAATAAATTTGCAGTAATGCAGGCTTAAATACAACACATTAACGTTCCAATACAGCTTACTTGCCCTGGGCATATGCAGCATTCTGCAGTATTACAGTGAATACTATCAGCATACCTGAGATAGTTTGGGTTTCTTGCAATCAGATACAGAGTTTATTCAATCATTGTAAACAGAACAGGATGTTGTTGTAGAGACAGTTCAACAAAGAATATTAGCATCCTGGTTTATTAACAGGATCACAGTGTGAAGCATCCAAGCATTGTGTAACTTGTTTTCAACACTGTGTCACAGCCAGTTAATCTGTGGTCTGATGTAGAAAGAGCAATGCTTATCAGAGCAGCACATGAGGACATGTTCAATCACACACACTCAATCATGAAATTAGCTGTAGCAACTCTGATTTCAAATCACTTTCCCTGTCTGTTGAGTTCAACTCTTCTTTTGCGTCTCTTCTCATTTGTACATTTACATTACTATGTTATAGGCTCTGTGACCAACCACAGTCAACCCACAGCACCAGGACCTCATCCTTGGTTCTCTTCACCTCCGCAGGAATCTCTGATTTCCCAGGAGTGCTTCTCTGAATTGTCAGCTTCACTGGATTGATTTCTCATTACATTGACTTTGTGAGCTGTATGTAGTGTGTGGGCCTTGTGAGTCAATGCAGGACAGGTTCTTGTTAAAGAAAAAATGGTGCTCTGGCATCTGTCAGGAATCAATGTATTTTTGACACTGATATTTTTGTTACACAGCATTAGCTTGGTGATTTCATATTCTTACCTCTCAGTACAGGCGTATACATCTTCAAGAGTGGGAAATGTTTCTCAAGGGAAAGCCGCACAGAAAGGCACCTGAGCACAAATTGATTTCAGCCCGGCGGAGAGGTAAAACAGGCAGAGAATTGACATTGCAGTGTGATCTTCAATGAGAGTCATGGATTCTATAAAGAGGCTGCCTTGTGAATTACTCACTGCTTGGCAGATTACATCACAACACCCCAACACCGCACCTGTCTTTGATCCCTCTTTAATCTGAAAGGTCACAACAGTGGAGGCACTTTTCTTTGCAATGTAGGCATTTTGTTGGACTTATACTGAGAGACCTCAACACTGAACGTAACCATGAAGAGAGATTGTTTATTCGCAGAGTGTGTGCTGATATGCCTCCAGGGTTGAAATGTGATCTTGTGGCTCCGAAACAATCAGGAATAAAAGAGAGAGATAGTTGAAGAGTCCTTTTCTAAACATACTAATTATATTGCAAATATTTATCTTCAAAGCAGGGAAAGAATATCTATCTGTCTATTCAGCAAGTTCGTCTATAGCAAGATATCTTAACAGGTATTGGCCGGATTACCATGGGACATCTCATCTAGCACCACAGTCAGGTTCTAAAACCATGTGGAAAAAACACAAGTAGTTAAACACTTGGATAATAGGCCACCATAGTTTTTACTGACTTGAAGTTGGTCACCGAATCACCAAAATACTTTACAAAATCATGATATTATTTTAAACCCATACTGCCATCTGCTTGGATGATGATATGGGGTCTTAATGATACATTTTCTTTAGATTTATCATTCTCTTGGTCCCCCCTAGGTCGCCCTAGAACAATGTAGGAGTCTTTGATACTCCTAAATTGCACTATTGGGTCAAAATCTTTAGCTGCATTATATCAGAATCTAGTAACCAATGGCAAAATCTAATTGCCATGAAACTGACCGAGCAGAATGATGCTTCCTTGAAGATAAATCCTGTCTGGAACGTTGAAATTGCTCTTTTTTTTATACCAATCTCAGGACGAATGTCATCTTTTCACACAAGATTTCACAGAACTGATAGGCAGATTACCAAGAAATGAGATTTTCAGGCTGCTATACACATAAACCACGTCTGTCTAAAATGCCCCAACGTTTCCTCTAATACTACCCTGTGAAAAATGTTTATGATTTTTCTTACTGTTGGTACGGCTGTAAGAATACTAAACTAGTATGTTTATTGGTCATTCTGACACATAGGTTGATGTTGAAAATAGGGGAAATTAAACCTTTTGGAATTGCCTTGGGGAAATAGTTTTATAGTTGTTAAAATTTAGAAAATAAAAATTTGTATAATTTCAAAGAAATAATATTTGTATAACTGCAGGGCCAGAGGGAAAACAGATTTATTGAAATGTTCAGTGAAGTATTTCATCATTCTTAGCCTAAGTCAATTAATTGTTCTCCTTTGGAACACTTCACAAGTTGAAAAGGTTGATTTAATTTATTATATGCATCTATTCAGCTAAAGCTGTCAAAGTGGAACAATGAGCTAAAAGTGACTCAGGAAGTGCCCACCATCCTCTGTGAATGTCTCTTATTAACCGTAAAATTCCAGCTTCCTAGCTCAAGCAAATATGTGCATTTTTTATGACCTGTTTTGGGGTGTTTTGTTGTGATTCAGTTGCTTTGAAAATTCACTCTGCTTTGAATCTCCTGATATCTCCTGATATATAACTGAATATCAATAAAAGAAATCGTAACTCCTGAATATATCTGTGCAGTTTTGAACAACTTTGATGGTTTTTAACTGAAATGAGTAATAATGTCAGATTTTACTAGAAAAGTATAGATAATAAAGCAATCATCCAGATATAGTAGTTGAATTGTGTTTTTTTTCCCCAATCAGTCTTTGGGCTGCCTAAAATGCCTAAATAGATCTAAATACAGCCAAATGTCAGCACTTGCCATTACAGTCATTGACGGGTGGGTATTAATTAGACACCATATCAGCCATGCTGTGGGCAGTGAAAACATTACTTGGTGCACATAGTGGTCAGTCTGAAGAGATGGGAGACTGTTCCAGCAGTGTCCAGCACACATAACACTCCTAGATTTTTCAGTTGTTTCTCTTAAAAGGTCTAACAGAAAGCAAACTTCCATTGTATTTTTTTGGAGCTTTCATCATTAGCTATCAGTTAAATGAAGGCCTCAGCTTGTAGTTCATAACGGGGTCATTACAGCTGTCTGCATGCTGCTGTCTTGCTATTGACTCATGCTCCCTTGGCAGCTAGAGCAGCTTTGTTCGTGATTTGCTAATTAATTCCCTGGGTGATAAATGTTAGTACTAATAACCAAATGAGCCATCGAAGCACCCCATTACGACAGGTTTTCACTGCGGCTAGCTTTACTGACACAACAAGTCCTTTAACCAGGACAACCATATCGGTTGTTTGGTTTCCTGACGAGACCTATAGGAGTGCAGCAGCAGTAGGAGATAAATAACCCGTTCACAATGACTGCTTTGATACGGATTTGTTAGAGTTGTGGTGCAAAAACAGCTTAGTTAGATTAAAGGAAACATCATGGTTTGGGTTAAACGTACATAGCAAGGGCTAGGTAAAAAGAAATGCTGACTTGCAGTATATTTATAGAGCAAATGAAGAACGGCTGTTGTCATGGTTACTGCAGTAAACATACAGTTCAGGTTATGGAATGCTTATGGTAAGAAGAAACTTTGATAGGTTTAAAACAGGACATGAAGAGCAGCCTCCTGTGTTTTGTGGACCCATCCACCCTGACCTCCTCCTCACTTTGGGACTGTGACAGCGCCTAAGCTCCTTTGTGCCAGTCATATTTACTATCACCAGTAGGGGGAGCTGTCACAATGGAAAGGAACATTTAAACATAATAACCTGCACAAACATTGTATGTGACCATTATTTTATTAGAGAACAGTCTCAGTTAAAAGTATGTGTAGGGTGGGACAATTCCGTCAATGGCAACACTTAACATCACTAGCAGTGTGTGTTGTGTTGCATTTAACACTAAGCATCTGATGAGCTTGATAATACTGACACCTATTTGAATTTCTCCTCCGTTATTGTGACTTCTCTTAGAATCTGACCTTACCGATTCTTATCCTTCTTTTGTGAGAGTGGGTTGGACTCTGGAAAGGCCCAGCTTCAAAGTCTTTCAGGAGCAGGGCTTTTCTCTCCCTCTCTGTCTATTTCTACTAACTGGGTTGGAAGTAAACCTTTAAGTAACATGGCAGTTGTCATATCCAGCTTGAATTTGGGTCAAATGACCCTTCAGATGAAGAAATGCTTTAGTTAAGCACTGACAAATGAACCTCTTTTAAACCTGTCTCTCTTTGACCAATCCCTGTCTTTCAAATCCTCAGTAAAAGAATGATTAGAGCTTTGAGAACTGGGGCATTTTATATAAAGACAACCCCTCTGCTCAGCTGTGGTCGGCTTTATGGATTGCAGTTCATTTATATCATAAGCGCTTTTTTTCTCTGGCACATCTCATGGGGGGCTGCACAGTGGCTTGGTGATTAGCACTGTCGTCCAGGTAGAAGATCCCCGGTTCGTGTCCTGGCCTGGGCCTGGGATCTTTCTGTATGGAGTTTGCATGTTCTGCCTGTGCATGTGTGAGTTTTCTCCGGGTACTCCGGCTTCCTTGCACAGTCAAAAACATGCTTGAGGTTAATTGGTGATTCTAAATTGTCCATAAGTGTGAATGTGAGTGTGCTTGTTTGTCTCTATGTGTAGCCCTGTGATAGACTTTTGACCTGTCCAGGGTGTCCCTTCACAACAAAGAGAGTGAATGAGACACATACAGGGTGATACCTACTAAAATAGGTCTGCCTCACTGTAAGACAGCCATTCTTCAGCACCAAAGAATCCTGGCTGAAGCCCTAACTATTCAGTAACAAAGAACACAGAAACCGTTTCCACTGACTCCTACACTATCTTTAAGATGATCTGATAGCATTCTAAACAAACAAATGACTGCCTTACAGCAAGTTAACCTGCCAGCTTTTACTAAAAGAACCAGTGCTCTGAAATTGTATCTCAGACAATCAAAGCACCCATATAACTAGCCTGGTTCCAGACTTTTGAATTTCAGCAATTCAAAGAGGTCACTGATGCCTCTTGAACTGGAGAACTGAATAATCTGAGGTTTGTAGACAGGTCTAAACATGGGGGTGCCATTTAGGGTTAGGGTGTGATAAAATGTTTCCCAATACAGTCCAAGATGCTTGTACCTGAGCTGGACAAAATAATACAGTAAAAAGATAAATCAAGTATTTAGCCCTTGGTGTGGAAGTCCATGACTCCATGGCACTGTGCCTTGATTACAGATAAACGGTGGCGAATAATGAGAATAATGGTGAGATGAAAAGACAAAGGCAAGGAATGGCCGTTCACCTCAATGTGTAATTGGCTATCTTTACAGCTTGAGCCCTTTGTGGTGGAAGCTATTATGCACAAAGAACACTGAAGCATAGACAGAACTCTTTTCAGTGCAGTAAGTTGCTTAAAGCTTTTTAGACAGGTTCTGGCCAAGGGGGTGCCTTGACAGAAAATGTGAAACTGATTATATGAAACTGAGCTATTCTCAGGAGAGGAACCTTTTGTGTAGCTGATTTTATGTATACAGCATGAGACTGGAGACAAGGTTCTTTATTTTCAGTGTAATACAAGAAGCACTGACAATGTTAGGACTATTGCAACGGTATTTGGGTATTTTGTAAGTAACGCTGGATGGGTACTATTACATGCATGACAGTGACTGAATAACTAATAATGTGAGTACAGTGAAGGAAGTCTAAATGGGGATATTTCTTGGAGCCAAGATCTGGTGGCCATCAGCACCTTATGGCACTTTTCGATTGGCTTCATCATTCACGTTGATACAATACCTGAACTATGATACTGATTGATGCTGACACAAATCTTTTTTTTCTGCAAATTATAGATTAGCCAAAGCCAAAATCAAGTCATAATGTTGTAAGCATCCAAACATTAACCTCAAGTCCATGAAACTTAAAACTATCTGATTTTAATCATCAAGCATCTGATGCACAAGTATCAAAGACCTGAACCTGGCAAGTTTAGAGCCACTATTTGATCTGAAACAAGAAAGTATTGAGATTTTTTTCTATCCAACATCACGTGCTGCTTCATCTTGAAAGACATCAAAACTACATATCAGAACCATCCTGACACTCAAGCATCCTAACAGCTATTACCTCTGCTGCTAATCTCATTCTGTAGGCTGGATTTGGAGTGGTTGGCATGTCCTACTATTGAACCTCTGCAGTGAATAGTGTTAGCCTGGAGCACATCTGCTCAGAAGGCTAATCCACAAAAGGCTGGTCTCTTGCGTAATGCTCCCACTGGGCAACCACTTCAGCTAGCAAAAACAAGCCACACAACAATGGTGTCACTAAAGCTAGCCGTGGCGAGGCTACATGCTGAGCAGAAAGAGCTCTGCTAAGCTAAATCAAGCCAGTATAGTTCTGAGTGCTGCTAACTGAACTGACCTTGTTTCAGAAGCCTGCCCTTGGCTTTCCCCCTTCATCCAATTCTCATTCTTTCTTCTATTCCAGTCCCTGTCAGTCTCCTTTCTTTTCAGTCACACTTTGCTTTATCCCTGTCATCAATGTTTTTTTAAACTCATATTCTCGCATCTGTCTTTAAGTCTGCATTCCTCTGCTCAGTGCACCGCATACCTGTCCAGTTCACCTTGCTGCTCTTCTTTGTTGTTTTTGATATTCTGAAGTCAAAGCAGTTTTTGCAAAGCCCTGCAATCTTATATAATCTGGCACCAGATACAGTACAATGGCCTCTCAAGGTTAGGACCCTCACAGACAAAGGAGCTGAAATGCTACGTTATTATTATTTTAGTAGAAGCTACACAACAAGCGTTTGATATCCGTATTTGCACAGTAGGCTTCCCTCCCAGTCACTAAAGCATTGTTGGAGCTGGTTGATACCAGAGATTAACTGAATTACTGGTACTTAAGGATGCATTTGGATTCAGAGGATTCATTAGGTAAAGGGTTCAGAATTAAATTAGAAAAATGTAAAACCAACTGATCATGGAAGCAGCAATAGCAGACAAGTACAGTAAAAGTCTACAAATGATCACTGTAAAAAAACATGAACAACTTATTATTTTATACTCTGCAAAAGTGAATAAAAGCTGCAGTGGTTTCTTAAGATGGATAAAGTCAGCTAGTCTAGCTGAAAATCCTGTAAGTGAGTGCCAATACCTACACAGAGTAGAGAGAATGTGTTATCTTCATTTCCAATCACTTAGTTCCCCCCAGTGGAAAACCCCTTTAAAACCAGACAACTTGTGTTTCCTAACACACTCCACTGCTTTCAGCTACAGTGTTGACTCAGAGTGAATGGGTGCTGCATTACACAGCCTGCTCCTGGCAAGGCTGATAAAGTAAAAATGTCTTGAAGGTTACTTTGATAACGCAGTGTGTCCAGCCAAGTGAATAGCCTTCCACCCTCGCAGTGAAGGAATGCAGAAAATGCTTGCACAACCTCCCCAGTGTTGCAACACTGACGGGCAAGGATAGGCATACAGTAAATATGTCCAAGTGTGTGTTTGGCTGAAAGAGGGAGATCTCTGGGTGCGTCTATTGAAAAATAATCAAAGTTGCTATGGTGAATTTGATGAGGTTTAATAATCCTGTCATCCACAGCATTAGCTTTTTCTCAGGAGTATCTTTGAGTTTCAAACTGATAATTCTAAATTGTCTGTAGGTGTGAGTGTGAGTGTGATTGTCTCTATGTGTAGCCCTGTGATAGACTGATGACCTGTCCTGCCTTCACCCTAAGTCAACTGGGATAGCCCCTTCACAACCCTAATGAGGATTAAGCAGTGTATAGATAATGGATGGGTGGATTTTTGAGTTTCAGTTTTATGTACTGGGAAAGACCTCGGTATGTTTAATGTATTCTTTGTTTAGTCATCGAAAGGCCCAGGTGATGTGGCCAGTCTGTTGATGTGTTATATAATACAGTATACCTGTAATAATATCATACATTATTTGAGTACTCCACTGCTTTTCATGACCAACTGTGACATGTAAACAATAAATGCTCCAAGCAATGTTTTAATTAATCCACAGTTACATTAGACCTTCTTATGGCAGAAAATACATGAATAGTTAAATGCACCAGATCTTAACCTGGTACATAAACAAAACTGAGGAGGATAAATGATGGCTATAAGATGCTGCCACCTAATATGTACAAATACATTTAGTCTGAATATTAAACATAAACGCCGTCAAGTGTGAAAGCTAACTCAATCTAAGCTTAAAACTTGGTATCGTGGTATGCAGGCTTTGTTTGCACAGAGCAGATAGGAAAGTATGGGAAAAAATGGAAAATGTGTGTAGTAAAATATATGGAGCATGTAAAGTTGCCATTTTCTTCTAGTACTGGTAAAACCTGTGGTGCATTTTACCTATTTTTTCAGTCCTGAAAGTATCTTTGCAGATGTATTATTCTTACCAAGCTCTTTTACTATTTTGAGTGACATAATTTATTTTAAGCATAATTCTTGTTGTCCTTTAGTTAATCATTTCCTTGTTAATTCAATCATTTGCCTTGACTTGTCTTGAATTAGAATAAAACTGTTTGGATGTAAAACTGGATGAAACTGACATTTTAAAATGGAATTTTGGAATTTACTTTTAATGGCAAACATTGTTTTCAAATCCCCATAAAATAGGTTGTAGCTTTTATCCACACACTTCCAACACTTTCTAACTGTACAGCATGCATTAGCTGTTGCTTATATAGGGAAGCTTAGCATTACCAGTCACACACATATACAGTAGCACAAAAAGCTCTGAAAAAGTGCTATAAATGCATATTGAGACTGGTTTCTAGGAAAGTGTAGCTGTCATCCAGGATGTGTTCCAGTAGGCACAGTTACTAAAAATAGTCCAGGTTTATATTTGGGTTAAAACCTGCTGTGTGCAGAGAATGCTGCTGTTGGATGTAGAGCTACTTCTGCCATCTTGTGGGCTAAAAGCTGCAACTGCAACATGGATGCAGGCAGTAGGTTGCTGTGAAATCCTCAGTCAGGTGATATGATCCCTGTTCAGTGAGGAATATTTGATGATAACCACAAGAAAAAAAAATTGTGCTTTGGAGCTAGTCCATGTTTGCGTATGCCTCCTCTGATGTGTTGTATTTGAAGTGTCGGTGTAGTGTGACGGGAAGCTTTAGAGAAGCAGGGGAGGGAGGAGAGAGCAACATAAGAGCGAAGCTGCTTGGTGAGAGCAGGAGGAGGAGGAGGAGGAGGAGGAAAGCAGGATGAGGAGAAGAGTAGCGGAGGAGGTGCAGGAAACCACCATGCGATCTAGGGTGTGAAGGAGCGGAAACGTTCAGCAGTAGGGATGCTGCTCACGCTGCTTTTCTACCTTCGAGTCAAAGGTAGGGGATGTGGGGTGAGTGAGAATGATTCTGTAAATGGGAATTTTGGCAATATCAGGTCAGCTGAGATCTGTGCAGACATGTTAGGCTTGAAAGAAAGGTTGAATCAGGACTGAGTTGAGCTGAGGTGAGCTAGTTTTCCTTTAAGCTAGTGATGACATCATTAAGTATCAGCCGTTCTTATCTTGATAGGGCTGAATACATGAAAACCACTCCACTGTCTTGTTGCATGCAAACAGAGCATGAACTAGATCCATTTTCCATTATATCAGTTAGACGCCTTAACTGTTTAAGATGCAGCAGCTGCATCTAAACTAAATATCTTCCATGTTTTGTGTCTTTGCTGAGAGCATGTAAGACTCTTCTCTGTCAGCTGCCTACTGTCAGCGTTGACAGCTTGTGCCTGTCGGTTGTTTCCAGTATCAGAGGAGCTGCTGACTGGGATTCATGTAACCTATTAGAAAGCCCTCAGTCTGTCTGTGTCCATGGAGAAGTGACTAATAGCAATGCAATGTCTCTAAATACTTATTTGTGTAAGTTGATTTAATGACAGTGTGAGTTTTGTTTCAGACAACACTTTGGTCGGTCACGCTCTGCTCTACATACTATTTTTTACTGCAGCTCAGTAAATTAATTATTTAAGACTGTCACAGTTGACATAGAGAGTGAACTGTTCAATGTTAACCTTTTGAGACACTTGTCCCTTGGATAAGTCAGTTTACCTTTTGCTTGTCCAGCCATGGAGGTCACTTATCTGCATAAAAATGACGTGCAGCCTTGAAGTAAAACATTGTTTATCTTGTTTGCTTTGTGTTATTATTTTGTATTCTTCACATTGTTCTGCAAAATGCCACTCAAAGGTGCACTTACCATTTTTTTAATATTGTCTACCAGTAATGAATCTTTTAATTCTTTTTATTCACGTATGAGCAAGTACGAGCTCTATAGAGCTTCAATCATTTTTCTGGCTTTTAATAATGATGAATTGAGGTATTACTATGATGATGGTTTACAGGTGCATGTGGTGAATTAGTAGTACATGTGCTATAAAAAGCCACAGCTGTGTGTAATCGTCACATTTAATAGCATTTCTGTTGTTTAGGCAACACTTAACTTGGCTGACAAGCTAACGCTCCTCCTCTCTCCAGATAGTTTTGTTTATAGCTTAGTCAACGCATTTTGGGGTCAACGTGACAGATTTAGTGAGTAGATCACAATTTTAACAGCTAATGTAATAGTTGTAGTATACATGGGCCATTCCAATATCTATACTACCATACTATGGTATGCCACAGAAAAGACTTGGGATGTCCCAATACATAGTATGTCGAATGTTGTATGTCAAAAATGGCAGGATGTCCTACTATATCTGGTTGGATTTCGCAGTATTCTTACCCACAATCCTCTCCGCAGTAGATGACAGTTTTTTGTATGTTTATGTTTATTTTATTTTTAAAATGGGACAGTTCATATTAATGTATATACGAGAGATTTTAGCCGTATGGCTAATTTCCATCTCGTGTCCCACTGGCAGATCAAAAGTAAAGAAATTACAGATAACATAATACCATAACCAAAAAAGACATACAAAAACAGAAAAACAAGCAACAAACAATAGCACATAGTGCACAAAACAGACAAAAGCTAGGGGGACCAAGGCAAGCTACCAAGCAGTAATTAATTAACATTTACACATGATTATATTGTAAGTATTAAGTTGATGTTACACTACAGTCTGCAATTATTATATGAGAAAGGTTCAGTATTAGGTAGCATATCCCAGTTGTATACATACTGCATGAAACAGTGCGTACTTTGTAAGGGCAGGTTCTGTATGTACTTAAAGTAAAAATACAAAATATCGATTTGAAAGGCAGCCAGTGTTCAGTGTAGCAGCATTGCACGTGTGATCCTTATGACGTCGATGCATGTTTGGGAAAGTCCTGTTAAGCTACTTGGCAGGAACAATTAATTTTTTGTTGCCGCTTGTTTGTAGAGTACACTTGTGAACTTGTTAGCAAGATGTGACTGCAGCATTTTATCAAGATCAGTGTGTTGAAGTAATAATCTGTGTTGAGCTGTTACTTGTAAGTAAAGGTGTTGGATATTTAAGAAACTTTGTGGTGCGGTGGTGGCTTAAACTACTGTTCTGTGTTGCTTGTTACTCCTTTAAGTGACTAGAGTAGTGACTTTGTGTAGGTGACCCACTTGATCTCTGGCTGCTGCAACTGACACTTGTTTCCCTTTTAACTATTTGTCTGTATTCAAGATCTGAAGGATCAAGGTTGGACAAGACTACAGAGGAACTTTGTCCTGATTTTTTTAAGGTTCTGTGAGGAACCCTTGGGCCCCTCTGCATTCCTACTGGTGCTGGAATGACAGTACACGAGTTTCTGAGTAGTACAGGGCCTTAATTGTCCACACCAAATTGTCCACTTTATCCCCACGTTAAACTACGTGCATCAACCGCACAGCTGAGCAGTGCGATAAAACAGTGAAAACTCATCAGGGATCTTTTAAAATCTGTCGTTCATTATGTTTTTTGCTTGCTCAAACAGCACACACAGTAATGGACACAACACCAGAGGCTTAAAAGCTATATCAAACATCACTGATGAAATATAATTCTGGTTGTTTTGGTATTTTACTGTAGACTCCAAATATCCCAGATAAAACTCTGAGGACTTGAACCCAATGTCCTCAGTGGTAGTGCTCCTCTAAGAACTGGGTAATTGGCATTATGATGGATCAACAGCAAAGGCAGTGAAACTAATATTTGATGATGGGGTCTTCTCAGCTGTGAGTTGCTTGGTTTCCTGTTTTTTGTAACCTTGAATTGAATTGGGGAAAAAGTTAATTGACTGATTCCCTTTGAGTTTTTGGTCATTTGTCACTCACTAAATGGCTGTGGGTAAAAAGTCATTAGAATAATCCATAATGAAAATAATTGTTAAATAGGCGCCATGGAAAGAAATTAGCAGAACTGATCAGAAAATCATTTGTGATCATTTGTTTTCAAATCTAGTATGTAAAATATATCATATTTATAGTCTTTATGTGCAGTGAATTACTTACAGTTGAGTGGAAGCTATTTTATTTTTCAGTTTGATATGAGGCATACAAAGGACTTATGATAAATGAATAAGCAATAAAAGGCTGACCTGGCTGCTCACAGGTCGGGCCACTGTACAATTTTCTGCTCTCTCATTACAGTCTGTCATGAACAGGGGTGAATTAGCATGACATGTAGTCTTCTGTTGATGGCTGATGAGTCTCTTTTTCTCAGATTTTATTGGGTGAGCTCAGTGTGCTCTCTGTGGTCTTTATTTCTTGGTTTCCCAACTGCAGAAACATGGTGGAAATTCTGAAAGACCGGTCATTTTTTCTCTTAAACTATCCACATTCACAGCATCCCTGCATGTGTCTGCCATATGTGAAAGGAAGCACAGGGTCATCAATAACTGCAGTTGTTGTATAGATGCTCCAGCTGCTCATATTGCCACTCTGATGACCAGGTTATTCGTACGGATGTGCAGCTTTTATTTCTTGTCCATGTTTATGTTTAGAAAAGATGAACAGAAAGTTGTTTTCTCCCTGTGGTAGCCTGCAGCACCAGGCTGTTGAGCTGAATTGCAAAGTTAGGACTGTCAGTACACACCCACAGAGCAGTGAAGTGAAAGTGGATGAGACCTCAGAACTCCAGGACCAGTTCATTTAGGCTTACCATTTGCATAGGTAGTATTCAAATGCTCATGAATCCTTGGCCAGTATGAGTATATAAACCTGCAACATAGTTTATACCTGCTTAAGTTTGCAAAGTGCCATTGCTCAAAACTGTGTTCTAGATTTTCTTTGGGGCGTGAACTAGATTTTTAATGATTAGCTCAGACATGCTCAATTTTTTCTTTATGAGACACGCCTGTTTGCCTTTCTGCTGTGATTATATCAATAACAGCGGTTCAAAGCAGTGTAATCATTCCAGTTCTTCAGAATTACGTTTTTGCATCTATAGGTAATGAGAGTGTGTGGTAGTACTTAATTAAACAGAATTGCACGATGAACAGAGTACTCAAAATCAGTTCACTATGAATCCTTCAGATTCCCAGGTAGGCAGTGACCACATTTCAAAGAAATCTGTTCGAAATTAGCACCATGTAAGCACTTCTTTGCAGTTATACAGTGTAAGTGTGGAGGCTCTTAAAGAAACAATGTGCACTGCAATAGCACTAACATGTTTATAAATAGAAAGGAAATTAACAATTGAAAGGCAGATTACTGTCCATCTCTTTTGTGTTAATATTTTGGCAATAGTCTCATTGTTACACACAAGTAAATGTAAAATAGAGTCTGATTAGCTTTCACAAGCCTTAAAAACCGCTGATCACAGGATAATTGTAATAACGACAACTGAATACAGGCCGCCACCAAACACTTGAATAGAAATGCTCATCTGGCACATGAGCAAAAAGATTTTCTAGATTCTGGGTTTGCTTTTCTTCTGTGTGGCACACTGGCTTTGCCAATATGTTCTTGCTCTGAAGTAAATGAGAACTTGCTTTTCTGGGCTGTAGAAATAAAAACCCCACAAATTAGAACTGCTTTTTTTGTTGTTGTTGTTGTTGGCATTGCAATATAACAAGTGACCACTGGGAAAAAAATGACAGGAGGGCTGAAACTTATACTTCTGCATTGAATCTACACGGCAGATACATCAGGCCACAAAATTTAAGTACATATTGTGTCACAGACCACAACAACTGGGAATGGTCCACTTGGTTTATAGGCATGGCAATGGTTGTATGCCTACTGCAATGGCAGTGTAAAGGCCTATTTCTCACTTAAAAAAGGTCTTCCAAGTCATGCAAAGACTTTCGGTTCCAACATCTTCCCCTTTTTTGCGTTGCAGTAATCTCCAGTAACATTTGTTAGCACAAACTCCAACATAGTCTGCACTGTTTCAGTCATAGTTGTTTGATGTACTTGAAGACAATTAACAGTGGCTTAGAAACCCACTGCTAACTAGTGCTTAGGTGATGTAATCGTAGAGCAACGCACAAGTATAAATGCCAACAAAGGCGTAGGCCATTTGTGTAGACTGTGTAGATTCATCGCAGAAGCATAAATCAAGCTTTAGTGGCCACACCATGTTATGATTTCCTAACAAATTCATGCATGCATGACATACTGTGTACAGAGGAGGCATAGAAGGACAGGCAAGCAGGAAAGCAGAACCCACTAGATTGTTTGGTAATGTAGACAGTCTAGTAGGAACAACTCATGATAAATATTTAATTAAAGAAGAAGTCAAAAAAAGAGACAAAAGTTTAAAATAGCAAATAAATTGAATTTGCCTTGTCAAAACTGCAATGACTGAGCATAGGACAGATGAGGTATTACTATAGTGTTTCAGTATTAATATCAGAATATAGGAGGTTAAAAATAAATAATAAGAATTCAGAATTGCAGAGTGCAAAAAAAAAAAAATCACATGGAATAATTTTTAAATCTGGATATATGCCAGTTTTGAAAATATGAAGTTCAACTCTTCATAAGTGTACAAGTGATCAGAATTTGTCCCTCAGATGATACTTTAACCTCCTAATAGTAAGTGTTCATACACAAAAGCACCACATTATGATTTATAAGCAATGCTAATTTTAATAGCACCAAAAATGGAATTCTGGTTATTCTTAGAGACAGAAACCTGAAGCTACATGCTGTATATGTGTGCTAATTATTTCCACAGCAAATTGTAACAGTAATAACAACTAAAGAGTACAGTCGCTGATGAGAATCATTTCAGTATTAGTATAATAATAATACCCCTAACAATACCCCTGAACTGAAAATCTTCTAGCTAACGACTTGGGATGAGTACACATACTGTTAGACCCATAGTATTTCCAAATAGTAAAAAACAACATTTGGGTAGAGAAGCATAAATAAATATGGTTGCTCACAAATACTGCAAAGATGATTAGTTAGTGAACCTTAGCTTTTTTTTAATTTTCATATACTCTATTGATCACGCAAGAGGAAATTCTCTTTTCTCATATCACAGAAAGCTGGGATCAGAGCGTAGGGTCAGTCACACTAAGGCACTGCTGGAGCAGACAGGGTTAAAGGCTTTGCTCAGGAGCAATAGCATCTTGGCAGTGCTGATGTTTGGACCCCGACCTTCAGGCCACAAGCCCAGCAACCTTAACCACTGAGAATCCACTACCCCAGTCTGTATAAGCTGATATTGGCCTCAGTGCTCACTTTAACCAAAGGAATCATTCCATAAGTTTCCATGCTTGACACACGTTGTGTACAGCTCACACCTCAGATATGGGTGCAGGGGTAACATAGTGATAGATCAGTTGCCATGGTGTCACCTAAACCGTCTGACTCATCAGCATGTAACACTGTCTGCAGTCCAGAGGATCCCACACACTCCTTTGCCTGGCAGTCATACAGTGTGCCTATCACTGCCTCCTACCATATCTGCTTCAGAAAACCCTGATGGTCCTCAAAAGCCTTAATCAAGTCCTAAAACTGCATCAAATGTGGGTTGTCCCATCTTAAAATGATGTCTTTTGTAATCTCATGCACTTTGCAGTGTCTGTTGTCTCCTTTATCTGGAACACGATGCTGAAACAAATGTTTTATTTAATAGTCAAACTAGCAAAGTTAGTCATGCCACAATTCAACATCCCCTCTCACAGAAGTGTAATTGTGTCTAAAAAATGCCTCGGGGATGTTTCACTAATCTCTTTCAACTTCATTGAAAGTGGAAGCCAGTAATAACCTTGGCCTTCAACAATTGACAGTGTCCACAAAATAAGTAAAAAAATTGTTAAGTTAATTACACCCTGGTAGAGCGTAGGTGGATCCTTCATTGTGAAATACTGCTGCTGATTCCTAAGGAACATGTTGAAAACACACAGTGCAGAGCATTCTCAGCCTTGATGCCTTCTGCCTTCCTTTTTCTTTTTTTTTTTTTGGTATTTGAGCAAAGGGGCGGGTGCTGTTGGTAACAACTTGTATGCTGCTACTTTCCTGTGAGTGAGAGGAACAATGTCTGGAAGTGAGTCAAACCCTCGTAAATGTCCTGTCCTGGAGAGATTTGGTAGTACCACCCTGTCCTCCTGCTACACGGCTCCCCACATAATCTACAGTATATCACCAGCAGGCTGTCTGCAATTCTTTGTACCTTCAGTGGGTAAAATGGCAGGACTGTGCGCGTTGGCCTTTGCATCCGGAGGTGTAGTATTGTGTTTTGATTCATAATCTGAGAGCTGGTTTGACTTGCCTGCTTTGTTCCTTCACTCTGTGTCTTTCTTATTCTCATTCTGGCACCTTGGCAGAAAAATGGGGCAATGCAACACTCACTGTTCTCCTGAGGGGGATGTTGTAATAGGTCAGCTCTTTGAAGGTCTGCTAGTCAAGTGCAAGTGGTGTGTTGCGAGTGTGTCTGAGGCAGCAGTGTTTCTGGTTTGCATCGCCTTCAGGCTGTGAAGGATCCAACCAAGCTGTATATAAGACCTTATTAACTCTACTTATCCACAAATGACTTTTTAAGGAATAACCTTTTTAACTCAAGATGGTGTCATTTGTTGTGTTACAACTGATAATCAGATTGTTTACATGAAGGGATAGAAATGCAACTGCTGTATTGATCTTCACTTAAAATTGGGCAGATTTTTGAGCCAATATTGCATATATATTTTCAGCTTATAGGGCCTTTGAATTAAACAGGAATGTGGTTCTGATTCATTAAAAACATACATTTAAAATATATAGACTGAAATGTTATTCATCCAATCATTTACTTTCTAATTTGAGTTAAATTAATTTGTTTGATTTGTTACCAGTTTTACATGCATGTTCTCGATCGAATGGTTAATACTATCTATACCACAGAATATAAATGTCATCAAAATGTGCTTATTTATACATAGAATATTAATTGAATGACTCACAACAGTCTATATGACAGCTAAATACAAATTAAAAAGGAAACTATTTACTCATGTTTCTTAGCTTCTTCTATTTATCCACTCATCTATTCATCAGCACTCTAATTAAAGACACTGAGCTAAGAGCTGCAATTTACCACTTTGTCAAAACATCTGTTGCAATTAATTATTTAATCACATACACTGTATCTCGCATCTGATGTGGGCATGTGGTGTGGAACGTGATCTCCAGGTTTACCTTCGTCACACTTGTCCTCAGTGGCACATTGTCTCACCCCCAACTGCCTCACTCAGCCACCAGTACAAGTGCGAGAGAGGAAATACTGGGTAACTATGGAAACACTCTGCACTGATTCTCAGAGGCAGGCGGCACTTTTCTTTAAAGGGCTCGACTTAACAGGATTAGAGGGAATTCACAGTCGAGACCCTAAAGAGGAGGGCCTCTTTGTGTCTCCCCTCTGCTTGCTTTCACTCTGATCCCAACCAAGAGAGACAGAAACAATCAAGAATTACCAACACATTTATCATAATAAAAAAGAGGCAGAAGTGATGGTTGTTGAATGAACATTTTAGACAGGAGCGACCTCTATGACAGTGCTACTGTAGTAACATTAGACTGGTGTGACCATATTCTAGCATGCGACAGAAATTTTGCTGTAGTGTTGCCTTCAGTCCTCAGTCAGTACCTCAAGTGTCTGGTAATGCTTTTAAATCCCTGTCTCTATGGCTGCATATTTGCATAAGATGAGCATAAGTTCAGTTTTGGCTGAGACAACATTCAATCCGCATACTATCTTGTAATGTCAGTATTGCAGTATTATAGAATGCAAACAGCTATGCCCGAGAAGAGATGGAGACAAATAGTTTTGGTTGAACACTTACATGAAGGGAGCGAGTGCTGTCATTAAAAACGATCATTTATGGACAGAACTGAGCAGGTCTGCCTTAGTACATGATCCAAATATACTGCCATTTTCAGTGTGTCGCTTGCTACTTAGGGGCTCCTGTTCTTGCTGCTGTTGTGTCCTATAGTGGAAGAGATTATGGAAAAAGTATCATGCAAACGGAAGAAATGTGGCACAAATGGCAGGCTTATACCCAAAGTCTACATTTGGTGAGTCAGACTGGCTTAAGTAAGGTGCACGGCCCCCTTTTAAAACAATCTGGAACCAGACATCAACAGCAAATTTCATATACAGTATGTTTAACCTTAATCTTCATAATGGTAGAATCAGTTTTCAGAAGTGGACAAAGGGGGATTTGTTGTTAAGATGCACTGTTATTGGCAGACAAAGTCATCTTGACATGCTCACAGCTGACTAATAATAGCTGGTATGTGGTGGGCTTGGGGTACCATAGCAACAGAGGCAAAAAATGAGGGAGTAGAGGAGAATATCACAGCCGCACCCATCAACGGAGCATCCAACCAGACTAGAAAACCAGTGCAGACTGGGGGGAGGCTCTGGGATTGTGGCTAAGGAATAATTAGTGTGAGTGAAGAGGGCAATGTCTGATGTGGTTCAGCCGCTTAATGCTGTGGTGATTGTTTATTTTTGTTTTCTTGTAAACAGCACATACAAACATATTGCCTCATAATTTATTGATTTGCATTGATTTGTAGAAGTGCTGCTGCTTATTCACATTAACAACACTACAGTATGCCCTGCAAAGACATTTCACTGATGAGGTCAAGATAGAGGAGGAGGAACTTGCTTGGGCTTGGAGACTTTACATATTTGACCAAAAAAATCTATGATACACACTCGGGGTATGAAGTTGGGCTGGCGTCTAATGAAAAATTTATTCAAGCTTGTGTAAGTGTCAGCATTTTTACCATTTGACCAAAACATGACAATAGTGGCATTTTCTTAAATTGCTTTTGACCATTTGTCAGTGCAGTTCTTAATCACTAGAAAGTATTAACTCCCATGAAAAGAACCAAACTCACAATATCTGTGTCTCCTTCACTATTTTCTGGCTTATTTAATACAAATAGCCTTTGTAATTTTTATCAAATGTTGCTAACAAGATAAAATAGTGCATTTGTGGGCCTTATTTTCTATGTTAGCTTAATCTACATTTGCTGCTGTAGAGTATTTCTAACAGCAGGGTGGTGTAGTTGAGGCTGAATAAGGATGAATAACAGTTCATAATAATGAAGGATGTCACTCAGTGCAACACATTTTTGGACAACAGTGGAGCTCTGTAGCACACTGGAGAAAGATGTAACAAGCGTTGATGAACATTCATTGTTGGTTAGGGTTTTAGCTTGTTTTGTTGGATTTTTTTGTCCTAAGAAGAACATCACCAGACCAATTCTGAACAACAGCTTTTATTTCATCAGTGTTTAGATACTAGAGTAAACTTGGAGTGTTTTACAGTAGTTTTGCACTAGATTTCATATCAAGTTTTATCATGTACTTGATATTAATGTTGCACAGTGATTGCATGGTGTCCAGTTTGTTGCAGATCCACAATTAAATTCATTTGTCTAACCCTGTTCATCACTCAACTCTTTTGAATCTCCACTACTGTCTGCTGTGCGATAATGCATCAGCTGTTCCCTTTTTCCAAGCTTCATCTGATGTAACACCCTAAAATTAAAATTTCCTGCTGTTAATAGAAATACAATGGTTGTCTGTAATCATTTTCATCACTCTTTATCCTGTCAATTGTTGAGGGATTATATCACATGCTGAATTAAGATCTCATGTGCACACTGGAATAGGATTGGACCATGACTAGTAGGACATGAACTACAGAAATAGTGCATGATGGTTAAACAGAGTGTACTTATGCTCATTATACACTGTGATATGGGATCTGGACTAGATTGATTACGTATGTATCCATTATTTTTCCCCCAATATATTAGTTGTGCTTTCAGCTTATTTGTGCCATGCAGGAGGTAGGTTTTAACCCCAAGTCACTACTGCACAGACCCTGGTTGCAGATGTCATCACCAGCACAAGATCTCAGCGTCCCTATCTATCACGGGGGTTACGTTCTAGACCCCCCCGCGATAGACGAAAACCCGCAAAATAGCGACCATATTTATTTTATTATGTGTGTGTGTGTGTGTGTGTGTGTATATATATATATATATATATATATATATATGTATATATATATATATATATATATATATATATATATATATATATATATATATATTATATATATATATATATATATAATATATATATATATATATATTATATATATATATGTTACATATATATATATATGTTGAGGCTTCATAAACCCTCCCCACACACACCACAGAGCAACACTATGAGCAGTGATCATCTTTTATGTATTTTTTTATATTGTTTTCATTTTTTTAGCTAAAAAAAAAAACGCTTGTTTTACCACAAAAATAATTAAAATAATGTAGTGATCGCAGAGCCGGTCGCTATGACTGAACTGTTGTGCTGCAATGCACCATGGGAGTTCAGGGTGTTGGGGGTTTAAATGCCATTATTGTGGTTTATGTTAGTGTTACAGTGTTGTTAGTGTTTTATTGTGTTTTTGTGGTTTAGTCAGCCTAGTTAGCTTGGTTAAGTGTTATGCTGTCAGGACCGTGAGTGTGAAGTGTTTGATGACTTTCTGCCACATTTTCTATTGTGTTGCTACCTGTGTGTCAAAATAAAAACATCTGTCAGTGGCAGAGAGCACAGAAGGCAGACATCCTTACTCCAGTGTTGTTCTTCAACATAGCTCACCATAATAATACCCATATCCGCGATACCAAATGCAATTTAAGAATCCGCGAAACGGTGAGACCGCGAAAAGTGAACCGCAATATGGCGAGGGACCACTGTACTTTGGATTCTCTTGGTTAGTTGTCGTGTCCATCTATGTACAATATTGATTGCAACAAAACACTATAGATGTAAGACTATTTATATTTGTTTATCTCTTACTTTCCATAATTGATATTTAGTTTTTAGTGACAGAAAATGGTCAGGTAATTCTTACTGTCATTTATCAATAATCTCCTCAATCCCAGAGAATTATTATTATTATTATTATTATTATTATTATTATTATTATTATTATTATTATTATTATTAATAATAATAATAATAATAATAATAATAATAATAATAATAATAATAATAATAATAATAATAATAATAATAATAATAATAATCATGTGTCTTATAGGACTGCTTCAAAAGATCAAAATATTGAAAAATCCCAGAAAACCTTTTGTTAGTGTGTTAATTTTTTAAAATCGTTTTAAAACATTGCTTGATATGAGGACAGAATCAGCCAGTTTTAGTACATTGCAAGACACATGCTAATGCTCTGCAGTTTATTAATAGCTGACTACACAGTCCCATTATAAATAGCTACAGCTTCGTATTTTCGTCTGAATAAAAGGCATTGTGAAGCAGTGATGAGTCCATCCATCACCAGGGGTGAAAGAAAAAGAGAGAAGGAGGTCTTGAAGAATGGAAGAAACACAGAAAGATGAAACAAGACAGTAGACTGGGTGGGGTGAGGTGGAGGAGGGTGTAAAGGGAGAGCGGGGGGAAGGCAGGCACTTTTTGTGTGTGCGTGTGTGTGTGTGTGTGTGTGTGTATGTGTGTGTGTGTGTGTGTGTAATCGTGCATCTTCATTGTAGACCAACCTGGTGGTTGTTTTTCCCTCACTTGAACTCAGATTTCGCACAAAGAAAGAGCTGCAGGACCTTCCCTTCAGCTTTCACTCATCACTCTGTCTTTATCCTCTAGCTGAGCCTATCTCCATCCCCCTCCTCAATAGTCCCACACCATGCTGCTACTCTACAACTGTTTTATCTCTCTTTTAGAATCGATCTATCGCCGTGGGGCCAGAAGATGGAGGAAGCTCTATCGAGTCAACGGACACCTCTTCCAGGCCAAACGCTTTAACAGGGTGAGTGTCCTCAATTTTTTTTTTAAATATACAAGCAGCAATGCGTCACTTCAGTCAGTTCAGTGAACTGAGCTCATCTTCACTGACTGGAATTATGACTATCTTAATGTCACTGGAAGACAGGATGTTTGAAAGGGATGTGTACTTTAATATAAGGTTCAGGATTACTTTATTCTTAGCATTCCGGTGACTTTTCACCCTAATTCAGTGTGACCAGATTCAGATTTAGCGTGAGAAACTGGTCTTTCCCACTAAATTTTGCTGAACACTGTAGAGGAGCTATGTATGAGCCGAACAAAAAGACATGTTAGGCTGCTCAGAGCATCAGTAGTGATGCAGCTGATACAGATGCAGTTAGCAGATGTCAGGAGCACTTAACGTTTGTTAGTTGAAAAAAGTATGTTGGTTTGGTGGTATGTTACTACTCTATGTTGTAAGCCTGTACAGCTGTGCTAATTTCGTCCACAAACATTTTTGGTTTAATTGAATTCTAGCTTTGGCAAAGCAAAGTGTTGTCCCTGTTCTTGTTGTAGCATGTAAAGCTTTTATGGTCTTGGTTGATTACGCCATCAGAGTATAGTACCAGACCTGAATTCCTGCTAAGGAAAGCAGCTGAAATGACAAGAAAATGGGGTGAACCGTGAATGCTTTGGAAAAAGTAGAAGAAATCTGCATACTTACTTTTACTTAGTTTTTAAATACATCAGCTGCTAGATTTTACCATTAGATGACATTTTGAATGAGTTTCTTACAAAGATAAACACGATGAGGTGCAGATGTGAAAAGACACTAAGAGGAACTTTAGTTAAGATGCTTTATTAATAAATTGTCAAATCCATAAATCCATCTATTATCTTTCACCGTTTAATTCTCATTAAGGTCACGGGGCAATGGAATCTATCCCAGCTGACACCCTGGACAGGTCACCAGACTATCACAGGGCTAAATATAGAGACAAACAATCACACTCACATTCACATCTATGGACAATTTAGAGTAACCAATTAATCTATGTTTTTGGACTGTGGGAGGAAGCTGGAGTACCCAGAGAAAACCCACACATGCACAAGGGGAACATGCAAACTCCAGGCAGAAAGATCCCGGGAAGGCCGGGACGCAAACCGGGAATTTTCTAGCTACAAGGCAAAAGAAAATTGTCAAATCATTTTTAAAAGTTCTATTATTGTTTTAATTACTGAACATGCAGTGCCAGTGATCAGTGCCAGTGCTGGAAATAGCTCCATCACATATGTACCCTAATGTTCCCCATGTTATCACCCATAACTAGGGTCTCCTCTTAACTATTGGCAAGTGTTGTAGTTTGCCAAAACCACAATCTACAAATACACAGATTTTTAGTGACATGTACAAATTTCTTTCCATGTGGTTTTACCTTATGTTAAAAGGTGGAAAATTAGCTTAGAAGAATATAAAAATATTACAAGCAGACTAATGAAAGAAACAATAAAATGAGTTCTTCAAATTTGGCTCCAGGTGGGATGGTTAAGAGAGCCAAGAAATGGAGGAATTTTTGTGAGTGACAGACAGTGCTAAACTAAATGCTATGCAGCCTGGGTCAGCCACCTGATGAGGCGACGTCTGTGGTTGATATGTGGTGGTATGAGTCATCAAAAACCACAAAACCAATTGGATGACACTCATATGAAAGCTGCTTCAACTGGTTTAAGTCGACTTGACAGAAGCTTGCCCTTATTTCGATCACATACATAGAAAAATGTGCTAACACTTTTGGATATACTCACAGTTTCACACAATTGGATATACTTTATTTTACAACATGTGAACGCCTATAGGCTCACAAACAAGACTAAAGTTACGACCAACTGTGTAACTGCATTCATGGATTACAGCAGGAATTGGATCGCTTTACTACTTTCCCAAAAATTAATCAGGTTTATCATATATTTAAAAATCTATCAAACTTTTGTCAAACATTCCTCAGTATCAAAGCGGTCAGTAAGTTGAATAATATACAGCAAAAGCAAATAAGTAATAACAAATTTGGCGTATCTAATTTTCCAAAATGTAAATAAATACAGGCTAAAACAGGGTTTTTGTTTCAGACCACAGTGGAACTTACTGTACCATGGCAACACACTGCATCTTTTTCTTATTCTTGCAAAAGTTTGTGTTCCAACAAGTTAAGACTTTTGAGCATTTTCCAAAATACTTGATTTTAAAAAAAAACACTATCTTGATATTCAAGCTCATATTCAGTACTGAAGTACCTTTTAGAAGACTCAGTTAAATCATGCAGCGCCATAATGCTTCTTTGCATCCTGTAATTCTGAGATCCTCTTTCAGAATTTTGACATCCAGATTTCACGAACAAAAATTTTAATGAAACAACAACAACAACAACAATACAAGTAGGGTTAATTGGGTCTGTTATGCATTTCACCCCTAGCACAGGCATTTTGAAAAGGTTGGCACTGGACTGAGTGGTCCAATAGGAAAATTCTTTTTTGATGAGAGGGCAGAGCATGTAGGTTAAGAAAATAAAATACTTAAACTGTTTCTTTTAAGGAAACTGCCACTTAAGTGCGTGTAGTGTTGCTGCGGTTTATCACACTCTGACATTGTGTTTGTGTAGAATGTGATTACAATTAACATCCTGACTCATGATGAGAGTTTTCAGTTCAAAATTGAAATCTTTCTCTGAATTTATATCTGTGCAGAATATTGGCGTATTTCTCTTTCTTTGTGGAATGTACAGTGCAGTATGTCATAAACATACTGCACTTAAATTATAGATGACAGGTAATCAAGTCATCGCTCCAGCTAAGCTATCTGGATATTGATGCATAATTCATTGTGTCCTAGTTGTGGCTTGTTTAGCAGTTGTCTCAGCTCTCAGCTCCATGCTACACACACACACACACACACACACACACACACACACACACACACACACACACACACACACACACACACACACACACACACACACACTACCTGAAAGCACATGTGGGCTTTCATCATTTCCCTGCCAAGATGTTAAAGGGCTCCACCTGCCCATCCTGCTTGTCTGAAACAGGATTTCAACATTTAAAGACTTCTTATTCCATAATTCACTGGCCACTTTGGAAGGCAGAAGAAGAAAGACATTAATGCAGTTTCAGGTCTTAAGTGCCTAATGTGTTTTCTCTGAAGGGGAAGAATGCAGATCAGGTTCTACTGCTGCTAGAGCAAGGCACTACCTTTGTGTTGTGATCTTTCTTTCTGTGAACTGTAGAAGCTCTAGGCAGATTATACATTGTTGTATCATGTTTTTGTCATTTGTTTTTTGAGGCAGCGTTCAGATAAACAACCACAAAGTAGATGGAAAGTGGAGTTCATCAGTCAGCTGAATTAATCTGAGACTTCCAAATAATAATCAAAAAAGCTACCTTCAAAAGTTATTGCATTGCCAACTAATGATGTGCAAACTGTACATGAGTGTTTAAAGACAGCCTGGATTTCAGTAAGTGGAAGGGTTTTGGTCATTGTTACTGTTCTTCAGGGTGAAACATCTCCCATCGGTGCTATTGTCTTAATGTCTAGACCAGAAGTGGATAAGCTGAGTGCATCGGCATCATGCTGATTCAGCATGATGCTGATCTGCTCCTTGTTATTGTCACTAATGCACTGTGGAGCCTGACTTATTCAATTTAAGACATATACTGCTGGTTTAAGATGAGAAATGTAATGCAGAAACACTCATAATGATGGGACTGCTGCTCTGTTTAAATCGTAGTTACACATAGGACAGGTGCTGATGTACATTTTATTCCATACATATTGTACTGCAGTCAGGTTTGCATATGTGGATTTGTTCCAAACATCATTTCAAAAAGAATCTGCGCTACTGTTTAAGGCCTGTGCATGCGAATCCAGTTTGTGGTGCATGTGACTATGTGTTGAGTGTACATGTCTGACACTATGCACAGTCACACATTTTGGGCTACACACTGACATTCACACAAGGATTCAAGGGACAATCACAGACTTGTGCAAATAACAAAATATATGTTGTGTCGAGACTTGCAGTGATAAATTGGCCTTCTTTTGTTTTCGTTAAACGAGACAAGTAGCTTACTAGCATACTAGCCTCATATTTGTGTGGATCTGGAGTTAGAACATAGTTAACTTTGTTTAGGATAAAAGTAGCATCAAGGAAACAGTTGATTAATTTCCACAATTTTGAATGGACTTTACAAATGCTGCCCATTTATCTATATTTACATATATTATTGTATTTTTTATTCTAGAAGGAGAAAATATTTATATCTATGCACTGTATGCATTGTGTGCTGCTCTCCTTTTTGTTCTGTTCTATTTGCTGCTGCTGTTACATTGTAAATTTCCCCACTGTGGGATCAATAAAGGTTTAATCAATCAATATATCTATCTATCTATCTATCTATCTATCTATCTATCTATCTATCTATCTATCTATCTATCTATCTATCTATCTATCTATCTATCTATCTATCTATCTATCTATCTATCTATCTATCTATCTATCTATCTAAATCTAAATTGTTAATAAGTTGGTTTTCAGGCTGGGATTTCTCTGACTGTTGTTGCTATGCCAGCTTCCAGACTTGTGGTTGGTTCACTGTGCTGTCCTCAGCATATAAATAAGCTAAAGAGAAGTAGGTCAGATTTCTCCTCCCTTCTCTCGCTCCATCCCTCTCATTCCTCTCAGTCTGCACATGTTCATCTTCATCCCTCCCCTCCCTCCTCTTCATCCCCCTCCATCTCCTGCTGACACTGCAGTACAGAAAGCTGCTTTGTGGATCTCTTCCTATAGACATAATGAGGTCTGTTTAGGTCCATGTGATGAGGCAGAAATTAGTCACTTACTGTTCAGCTCTACATGCTTAATAGTTCAAATGGAATGCTAGAACCTCTGAAGGAGTGTCTTTATTGCTCAGAACTCTCACATATCTACCTTTGCTGTTGTGTATTTGGGCTGCCCAGTGGATAAGTGGTTAGCACTGTCGCCTTGTAGCTAGAAGATCCCCGGTTTGCATCCCGGCCTGGGCCTGGGATCTTTCTGCATGGAATTTGCATGTTCTCCCTGTACATGTGTGAGTTTTCAGCGGGTTCTCAGTCTTCCTCCCACAGTCCAAAAACATGCTGAGGTTAAACTGGTGATACTAAATTGTGTGTAGGTGTGAATATGAGTGTGCTTGTTTGTGTCTATATATAGCCCTGTGATAGACTGGTGACCTGTCCATGGTGTCCCCTGCCTTCACCCTAAGTCAGCTGGGATAGACTCCAGCCTTCGCATGACCCTAATGAGGATTTAGCGGTGTATTGATAATGGATGGATGGATGTAGTGTTTTCACTCTCATTGCCATTTTCTTGTTTTTGTTAGGCAGTTTGAGCTTTCTACTCTGGTCTTGTTGCCACTACTTGTCTTGTGATGATGGGGGTGAGTAGGTGAGAGAGTTATTACCCGTTTTTGTTAGTGTTTGAGAGCAGCTTTTACTTTTCAGTCTCCAGCAGGGGCTACCAGATGAAATTCAAGAAATGGACTTAATCCACCTAAAGCTACTGCTGGGGTCAAACATTAGGTTTGGCCAAGAGCATTTCTATCTCAGTGCTTTTACAGGTACATGCTTTGTAATGTTGGTTGGTCACTGCCTTGGTCCAGACTGAAATATCTCAACAATTATTGGATGGATGGAAATATACTTTTGTACAAAGTTTGAGCCAGGAATCAAAAGACTTTGGTTTTCTCTGACTTTATGTGATATTTTTTTTTATAGTTCTGCAGTTCATACCAAATGTCCACCAATTATCACTAACAACCAGTGATAATTTCCTGGCTTTTATTCTATGGTAAATCCTGGAACTAATCTCCTTGACTCTAGGATTCTGGAATGACAGTAACACTAGTCTCTTCCAAAACTGAGCTGTGAGAAGACGTCCAGTCAAGGACATCTCTGGGCTTTAGACTAAGCTGTTAATTTTCACTTCCTGTGAATGTAAGCCTAATTCTAACACTGGAATAGATATTTTCTGTTTTAAATAACATTTGAATGTAAATCACAGAACTGCATAAAATTAGTCAGAAAATAGTTTATATTTTCATCATCTTGTGTACTGTATGAAGTCATACTCTTCAGGAAGGTTTTTTAAAACATTCCTGATACCAAAGGGCCTTGTGTTTTGACTGCACTGTTTTGATATGAGGTAAATAATGTGTACAATGACATCAAAGAGCAATATAATGCTGTGTGGCAGTGCTGTCACTGAATTGTTTTTGGTAGTTTAAGCTATAGGATCACTGTTGTAGTATTCATGTTTTGTTGCTGTATTCTGGCTGTCTACTTTACACAATGCTCTTAAGTTTCAGTTACATGCTTACCTACTAAACTACTGTTGCTAAACATCAGTATGTTAGCATTGTCATTGTGAGCTTGCTGAAACTATCATTTATCTTATTGATCACTGTTTTATTTATTTAGTTATTTATTTTGTCTAAGAGCTGTAAAAAAAAAAAAAAGAATTAATTGGCCTTCTTGATTTTTGAAATGTCAAGGTGTTGTTTGCAGATATCTTGTTTAGTCTCACCATCAATCCAAAATTCAAAATTATTCAAATGGCTGTAATACATTATACAACAGCACTGAGTAGACTCCTTTGCATTATCAATTACATGTCAATGTTTTTCTAAATGGCATTACCTCTCAATAATTGTTACTCCGCCAAGGAGGTGGAGCCTCAGCGGAGTTAAATGATCATTAGCGTTGGCTCAAAAACAGATTAACAGATTTCAATTGAATTTTCAGGGAAGGTCAGAAATGACACAAGGACCAAGTGATTAGATTTTGGCAGTGAGGCGGCTTATAGTCTGGATTCACGGATTTGTTAAAGATTTCTGTATCATTGCAAGATAGTGGCACGGCAGCATTGTAACTATGACAACATGTGAACACTACCTCAGCTGCCTGCTGCCGATCATATGATTGTGATCCTACTACAAATCCACTGCGGACTTATCCATTGAAAATGATACAAGGAACAACTAATTAAATTGTGGGGATGTTTCCGAGTCCTATCAATTCCCATCGCCCGCTACATATTTAGGTCACGCGATTCGGTATCCGTACATAACGTACACATGCATAACACACACCTGTGCTCAGCGCAATGTCATTTTGTTTGTGGGCACATCTATATTAAATGGCCATATTCTATAGTGCTGTGATTTCTGCCACAATTTTTTTCAATATTTCAGCTGTCAGACATGATACGGCTGAGCAGTCTTGGCAAAGTACTGCGCTCTGAGTGCTTTCCTTGCATTTTTTATATTTTGATGAGGACAGCATTTTCCCTCACGAACAATCAAAAACAGTTACTCAAGAACGATTGAAAATACTGACCTCAAAGTAGAAATTCAGTGCCACAAAAATGAATACACCTGTGATCACTGAAAACCTTTGATTATTAGAACAAAACTTACTACAGCTGTGATTCTCAGTTAGCCTAGCTGTTTGAACGTGGTTATAGAATGAGCTGTGAACACCAGAACCTTCTCAGTTTTGCACTGATATATAACTCTGAACAACAGATGAGGAGCTGCTTCAGGAATAGCACAAGTTTTATCAATTCAAATTAGGCTTTCTGTGACAGATCAGACAGCATGAAAAACATTGTCTAATGTCAACCTCTATAGACGCTGTCCAAGAAAAAAAAAAAACATTTGCTAGCTCTTCAGCACAAAATTGCACGATGAAAACTTTGCTAAAGCAGCCTGATGAATATTGGTCAGATGAGATCAATAAAGTTATTTGACTTGATGGGGTTCAGGAAGTTTTGGAGTCAGCCTGGACAGGACTATTACAGTGAATTCATAGTCTTGACAGTAAAGCACAGATGTGAGGATATAGAGCTGCATTAGTGCAAAATGTGTTGAGAGATAACATTTATAGATGCACCATGAATGCCTGTGGATATTCCAAAATACAGGCTGACCAGATGACTCAGTCTGCAGTAACTTGGCAGAAGAAAAGTATTCCAGCATGATAATGATCCTAAGCACACAAGACTTTCTAAAGCAGGAACAAGTGAAAACTATGGCCTGGCCAAGTATGTCGCCTGACTTTAATCCAAGAGAAAAATTTTGAGGTATTTTATGGAGAAAGGTAGAAAGACCCATCCCCTCCAGCAAAGAGCAGCTGAAATAAAATGTCTGAAGAATGGCGGAAGACCTCCAGAAACTTAGTGACCTGGTTTATTTGTAACACTAAAAAAATACTACATATGAAATATACTACAGGCACAACCAATTCTTGTCAAGCCCATTTCCCAGAAGAACCCTGTTATGGCTCTAACTGTGGTTCCTAGATTTGAAGCAACATTTAGGTTTAGTCTACTATTTTGGTTTATGGCTTATTTTATTAAATGCACATTAAACGAATGACATTCCAGTAATGTTAATTTGCAAATGGTAACGTACTAACAAGAGATGGTGTTTCTGCAAAATAGCATACTCTGTGAACAAGTTGGCATTCTAATGTTAGCATTTAGCTCAAAGCAACCAAAAAGCACTGACACTGTATGCCCTCTAACAATAAAAGGCTTGACTAATAATACTCCCTGATGTTTTTTAACTTGTCCAAAGCCTGGTGCAATGACAGGCGTCCTCGACTGTTTTTTTTTTCACCTCACATTACTGATTACTCTCAGGTTGTGTGTGCTGTGTAGGGAAGGAAACAGAGAATAAGGCAAATCTTTGTGATTAATTTATAAATGTACGCCTTAACCTCTGCGTAGAGTTAGATTAAAAAGACTGAAAGAAGCCTTTGAAGTCTCACTGAAGAATTGCCATGGCAACGGAGCACTGACTGAGACTCTTTGTTCTTTACACTGTCAGCATACACACCCTGTGAATGGATGTTGTTGATGCAGCCAAGCACTCACATTGCATCTAAAGTGTTTAGTGTTTAGTCTTCCCAGGGAGACATCTTGGTGACAGGTTTATTGATTCCCAGGGACACTGAGCTGCAAACTTAACATCCTTTGGTACCAATATAGAAATGTGAGGCACAAGCTTAAAAAACACAAGCACAAAGAAAGAAACACTCAGGAGACCATGTTATGTAACACACAGTAAACTTCAGTAAGTCTCAGCTTCACAGTAGATGTAGGTGAAGGTAGGAGCCTGAGCTGTACAGACATACAGCAGACATGGTAACATACTGCATAGAAGACAACAGCGTATAAAAGAGTTCAAACATGTTCAAAACTATGAAGTAAACAGATAAATGCATTTTTTCTATAATATTGGCTTGACACTATCTACTATATTTTTACATTTTCCCCTCAAAAGACCATCCTTAAATTCAGTCAGTACAGAGCTACTAAAGAGATATGGAATGCACTCCAAGAACTTGCAGGCCATTGAAGGGTGGCCCAAAGTTTTGTGATTGTTCCAACCATAGGAACTGCCCCTGTAGAACCTCTTTCAGGGCCATTTTTGTGGGAGAGCAAAAAGTATGTAGGAAGTAAGTATGGCAGTGTTAGAAAGCAGTCTTCTCCTTTGTTACATTGCCAGACAGGCAAACACAACAAACCTGTATTGTTTTGTTTCCTACATGCTCATAGAGTTGGGGTTAAGTCCAGTAACTGCTATTTCTCAATAACTGATGGGATAACACCACGGTCGAAGCTGTTGGATCTTACACCACAACGTAAACAAAGGCTGAAGGGGCCGATTACTGGGCTGCCCTTGCAAACGTTGCGCACCTAGAGAGTGTGTCGGCGTGTGGTTTAAAAACTAACCTGTGTGTCCTGTCCTGTGTGTGTCTTTCAGAAAGCCTACTGTGGCCACTGTAGTGAAAGGATATGGGGGCTGGGCAGGCAGGGCTACAAGTGTATCAACTGCAAACTGCTGGTCCATAAGCGCTGTCACAGACTCATCCCTCAGACCTGCCAAAGGCTTATGGTGAGTATATTTTTCATGTCCCGAGCAGAGAACAGCACAGTGTCAGCCTGTCATAACCGACGCCAACACAGTGGCTCATTCTGCATTCTGCCAGAGTTCCATGTTGCTGACATGAAAGATTACATTCCCTCAGCAGTGTTATGCGATAATAGCACATGAAGTGCAACACGTCTTACAAGTTTTAAGCATAATTCCCATTTATTACAACTTATTTTTGCCATTATTTTCACTGTTAGCTCACAGTTGTCAGGGGTGACTATTTTAAATTATCTTTAACAAAGTCAAATCAATTTAACTCTCCTTTTGGATTCATGATACAAATTGTAACACGTGCATTTTTTTTTTTTTTAGATCAATACTAGAGTCCTCACTTCAGAGTTGATTATTGTACTTTTGGAAATTGTTGTGTTTCTTTTTGTTTTTTTTGGCTATCATTCAGTTGATTTTCTCACCCATTTCCTGTGTAGGAAGGAAACATTTATATCAACGAACATCTAAGAAATGTTGTTGTGCCTCTGAGCATGTGCTGTAAGCTGCTGATGTATTTTCTGAAACTCAAAAGTTGTCTATGCATATTTCCTGCCCATCATTGTGGATTGTTTTCCATCAGCTCCGGAGCTTTTCTCCCAGTCTGTTGAAATGAAAAATCCTATTAGATAACAGCAAATGTAGTTTGCTCCACATGATCAATCAATTTGACCGCAAAGCAAGCATTTCGCCAAACACAGACATCCAAAGTTTAACCTGTAAAAACACAAACCTGACAAGAAAATCAATGTAGTCAATGCGGTATTTGCTCTGGTACTGGACTAACTGTCTGCTGTCAGCTGCTTGATCACAGATTCAACTTGCTTCCTTCAGTACCAGATAAGTGACTTTTTGAGATTAAATGTGTTTCTAGTAGGACGCCAACATTGTCATTAGAGTCTCTGAGCGACAACATTTCTCTTGATTAACTGAGAACATCAAACACAGACTTCTTTCTGAGTGCTTGCAAACATGATCTATCATACACTCCTTCATGAGTGTGAACCAGTCGTGAATATTTCATTGAATATTTTGAAAAATATTTTTGCTGGATGTTTAGTCATTTTTTAAAATTTCTTTGTTCAGGATCCAGTCATGCCATCACAAGAGCCCCCTTCAGATGCCAAGAGTGAAGAGGTGGACCTTCCACCAGACGACACAGAGGACACAGATGGGAGTAAGTCTCTTTAACTGTTTTCTTCTTTTCTTGACAAGGGAGTGGAGTGCTACCTGCTCCTGTATTTAGTTTTTGCTTTACAGCATGGATTGAGATAAAAGGCATAAAGGCAGCTCTGAATACAGACAATTGTGAAAAATAGTATACTCCAAAGATTAGTACGTGTGACAAAAGTAACAAATTAAAAGAAAAACATTAGGTCTTGAGCCCTACAGTGAAGAGATGGCAGGCTCTGTTATGATGTGGGGGCATTTCACTGACATGGTTTGGGTCCACTTGTACCCATAGAGGGAGGGTCACTGCAAATCAATACAAAGTTGTTGTGAGTGTCACCTTTATTTTATGATAAAACATTTAATCATAATCATCTCATAATGTTTCCACCTACTGTCTAGTAGGACTAATTTTCTGCCTTGGTAAATCAAGATTTTCTTGAAATGGAAAAAAAACGGATTGCTTTTGGATCCATGTCAAATCTCTCAGATCCTTTTACTCCATCAGAAAATATTTGCCTTCTGAAAGAATTTAAAAGTTGCAGGAGATTAATTTAACACGAGAAAAGCCATCATTAGAAGAAAATCTCTACTTCTTCACAGTGTACTACTCAATATGTGTGATAACCTGCTATATACGTATATATATATATATATATATATATATATATATATATATATATATATATATATATATATATATATATATATATATATATATATATATATATATATATATATATATATATATATATATATATAATGATATACCAGAGGCATGAAATGACGAGAAACAGATACATACACACATACATACATACATACATACATACATACATACATACATACATACATACATACATACATATATATATATATATGTATATATATGTATATATGTATACATATATATATATATATATATATATATATATATATATATATATATATATATATATATATATACACACACATATATACATATATACATATATATACATATATATATGTATGTATGTATGTATGTATGTATGTATGTATGTGTGTATGTATGTATGTGTGTATGTATCTGTTTCTCGTTGTCATTTCATGCCTCTGGTCAGCCGGCACCCTGTAATTGTTACTGTGGAAACATGGCTTTTAGTTTCCAGTTCGCTGAGGGGTGCAGTGGCTAATTTCATAGGATTAAGAAAAGTCTGCCTTCATTTGTGGGAAACTGTCGAGCTTGCTTTATTGCATTAGATCAATCTATGATCGAAACAAAGACTTTCTAAACAACACAGACCGTTCTACAATCTCTTTGTGAAACCAACCCCTGTCATGGTGAAACCCACGTCACAGTAGCACCAAAAACTCAAGAACAAAACTCAGACAGCTCCTCTGACTTGAAAGAAGCAAAACAATTAAGAAGTGAATTGGTCTTCTGCGGTACATTTTCTTCTTATTGTGTTTTGAAGACATTGTGTACTCTATATGACATGTATAGAGAAGGAGGTAACTGAGTGTATAGCATCCAGAGTGGGATCAAGGAACCCTGAAGAGCACTGGTGTAATTCCAAGTGTCCCCAGACTAATGATTAATATGGGGGCTACTTTGTTCTAAAGCCTGATTCTGGACCCTGGACAGTGCACCTCACCTGCTCTATCATCACTTCTATAATTCTCAGCCCGTATCTAACCACATTACTGCTCTCTAATGGGATCCCATAGAAAAGACTCCTAAATCCTCTTACAAAGAGACTGGTGGACTGATGTTGTGGCCTATTTGGGGGCTTCTGATATGAGACACCCCCTGTGGGTTACTCTACTGTTGTATTTCCTGTGGGTTGTACAACTTTATTCTGTGTACTCTATCTCCCTCTATTGGTCAAAAATGAACAATGTAAATTTATCGGTGCAGGTTCACTTCTGTCACATTGCAACTGTCTTCAAATGCTCATACTTTTTCTGAACCTGTCTTTCACAGTACCGTTTTTACCACACAACTGTGCAGTGGATAAAACAGAAGATGCAGATACAGAGGTGAGATGAGCTCTGAGGCACTGCAGAATTGACATAATCTTTTGTTCAATAGTAAATAGCATGAAAGAATCACTTATTGTATGTGGTCCGTTTTCTACATAAAACTTTGTCTGCTATGACTCTTGTTCATATATATATATTTATTTTGGATGTATCAGTACACTCATAGTATTCTCACCTCTATGCCCTCTAGGACATGAAAGCAGTAGTGGATGGCATCGGTGGTATTAAGCTGTCCCAGGGCCTGGCTCTCGGACTGGGGGACTTTGACTTGATCCGAGTGATTGGGCGAGGCAGCTACGCCAAAGTCCTGCTGGTTCGGCTAAAAAAGAACGAGCAGGTGTATGCCATGAAGGTGGTGAAAAAGGAACTGGTCCATGATGATGAGGTGAGACACTAAGTACACCTGAGATGTCATAGATGTAAGACAAGTGGAGGAAAAATAAGGGAATGCTGAAGGAATGGGATGAAACCTTTGTGGTCATTGGACATATGCCAATCAGGTATAACATTGTGACCACGCACCTAATATTGGGTTGGTCCTGTTTTGCTGCCAAAACTGCCGTGACCCGTTGAGGCATGGACTCCACTAGACCTCTTAAGGTGTGCTGTGGTATCTGGCACCAAGATGTTAGCAGAAGGTCCTTGAAGTCCTGGAAGTTGTGAGGTAGGACCTCTATGGATTGGACTTGTTTGTCCAGCACATCTCACAGATGCTTAATTGGATTGAGATGTGGGGAATATGGAGGCCAAGTCAATACCTCAATCTGTGCTAGTCAAACCATTTCTGAACCATTTTTCCTTTGTGGCACGGCACAATATCCTGTTGAAAGAGGCCAGAGCCATCGGGGAATACCGTTTCCATGAAAGGGTGTACATGGTCTGCAGCAATGCTTAGGTAGGTGGTACATGTCAAAGTAACCCAAGGTTTCCAGCAGAACATTGTCCAAAGCATCACACTGCCTCCGCCGGCTTTCCTTCTTCCCATAGGACATCCTAGTGTCGTGTTCCTCAGGTAAGCGACACACATACACCCGGCCATCCCCGTGATGTAAAACAAAACATGATTCATCAGACCAGGCCACCTTCTTCCATTGCTCCGTGATCCAGTTCTGAAGCTCACATGCCCATTTGTTGGTGCTTTTGGCGGTGCACAGAGGTCAGCATGGGCAACTGACTGATCTGCAGCTATGCAGCCCCATACACAACAAATTGGTATGCATTGTGTAGTCTGGTACCTTTCTATCAGAACCAGCATTGACTTCTTCAGCAATTTGAGCAACAGTAGCTCTTTTGTTGGATCGAAACACACGGGCCAGCCTTCAGTCCCTCATCAGTGCACCTTGGCCGCTCATGACCCTGTCGCCGGTTCACCACTATTCCTTCCTTGGACTACTTTTGATAGATACTGACCACGGCAGACCAGGAGCACTCCACAAGAGCTGCAGTGTTGGAAATGCTCTGACCCAGTTGTCTAGACATCACACTTTGGTCCTTGTCAGGCTCACTCAAATCCTTGTGTTTGCCCATTTTTCCTGCTTCTAACACATCAACTTTTACGGACAAAATGTTCACTTGCCACCTATTATGTCCAATCCACTAATAGGTGCCATGATGAAGAAGTAAGTGTTATTCACTTCAGCTGTCAGTGGTCAGAATGTTATGCCTGATCGGTGCAGGTTTTTCTAAGGGGTCTGACATACTAGAAAATGATATTAAAGATTAATTCTGGTTAATTGCAACTCCGGTCTCATATTGTAAGTTCACTACAATGAGTTGAGAATAGTCAGCAGTCAGACTGATTGTACAATCTAATTATTTAAACATTGTTATATGAAGGTAAAACTGAAACATTTGAATGTTTGAGAGTGATGGTAATTTAATTTTTCACGTGTCCACTATGCATCTTTATTTATAAGTGTTGTCACATTCCAAGAATAGGAATGATAGCTAAATATACAGATTTAGTGAGACTTAAGTCACATTAAATTAACACCATCATTTACCACGAGCTTTACTATAGAAAGCACAAAATTTTAAGAAGCAAGAAATAGAGGCCTGCAAATATAGTATTTGCCAAAGTGGTCTTTACATGACAGTGCTTTGTGTTTAGAAATAGATTTAGAAAGCAGACCACAGCAGATGAGAGACAGTGTATTTGTCTTTAGCTTTGGATGTACCTCTGTTTCTGCCAGTTTGAAACTAATTATCGGAGCTTCCACTCTTTTTAGTTTTGATTGTCTAGAAACACATTTGAGTCAATGGGACATCACTGGACGGCTCATTCTTGTGGACAGATCATGCTAACACAGTGGTGGCATTTGCTGCCACCTACTGCACCTGCTGATTTCTACATAAATCCACTTGCAGTTGATGTCAGCATCTACCACTGTCCTATTTCCCAGCTTCAGCATGCATCACCGCTCCAGAGAAGCAGCAATTTAGTCATATTCTTTTTCTGGAGTCGCATATCCCAGCTACTGTACTTTGACTACTTTTTATGTCTGCCTGCTGCCTGTGGGAGAGAACTCATGACAGACCTAAAAGGTGATGGTCTTTAAGGCTTCTGCACAAGCCCAGTCTATCAGAAGTACAAATATATCACTGAGAATCAGATGAATTTCAAATATTTCTTGTACAATGTTTTCAGGGCATTTTCTTAGACTTAGATTGCTGCCAGTTTTGTGTGATGCTGTCTGTTTAATTGCTTTGACCTTGCATTCCAAGCACAAATTTGTCGCTGATTAGCTGCCCAGAATGAAAAGCAGTGAAGCTCTGGGTCTTCAGGGGTATGGTCTGAGAACTGCTGGACTATGCAAGAGATGGAGGAGGGAAGAGGGTAAAAATTGGGGAAAGAAAAGATTGAGATGGAACGATAAAATATATATCGAAATATGGGAAGCAGAAATATGGGAAGGGAGTGGGGTAGACTGATTTATAGACTGGTTGAAGCTTTTGAAAGGAACGAGGCAATAAAAAGTACTGTGACAAAGAAGGGGGATGAAGTAGGGGTGGAAATAAAGGTTTAAGAGGAATGAGGAATAAGTGAGTGGGTGACTCAGGATAAAATCCGGGTGTAACTTTTTTTTTTTTTGCATTGGTGAATCGCCAGATGAACATGAAGAAGAACAATTATAAACGCACATATTCACACAGCAATGTGACAGAGTTGCCATGCAAGAGATGCCTGCCAGGCATGTGAAGGGGCGGGAGGTTTAACCTGCTCCACCATCTGAGTGCCCAGATATGCAGCTTGATACTCTTGGTGTTATTTATCCATGTTTTAAGATATCTGTCTGTGTGTGATAGGACATAATGCAGCCCAATAATATGGGCTATCCTAAATAGCCAGCCTCACACCACAGGAGTGTTGGAACAGTTTCTAACAATCGGAGGAGAAGTCTGGTTTGACATGTCAGTCTGAACCAATGATGGGCCCAGAATATTTGGAAATGTGAGGGATTTGCAGATCCTCATTAAAACCTCCCAAACTGCTTGCAGACTCATCCATTAATATCTAATATATTATCAGGCTAGTTTCAGTTATCACAGTACTGCTCGGAGCAGTGTTCTCACCCTGAAGGGAAACGTTAGCAACATATTTTAAAAACTGACAGGCGGTAGAACAGACAACTGAATCTTCCAACCATTTTCTCATTCTGGCTCATTTAGCCTTTTACTTATATTTTTTTCTCACTGCAAACTACTGCAGGACTGTTCCAGCAGGTCATAGCACTGCATTCTCTCTTTTGTTTACATCTGCTTTCACATAAGATCACATGAGGTGGAGCACTGCTGCCTGATTGCTAGATATAGGAGTATCTGTTGCATCTATTGTGAGTTTCTACTTAGTTGCATGATGCATTTCAGTATGAAAACTCCTGTGTTGTGACCGCAGCCTCAAAATCTTTTCAGTTTCATCTGTCATAATTTGAAGTAAGAAAAAAAAATACATTCAAGATTCAAGGGTTTTAATTGTCACATGCTCATACAATATGTGCAGTGAAATACAGTGACTGTTTCACAAGACTATGCAATTACAAATAGAATACTAAAACAAACAAACAAACAAACAAAACGAGTGCCACAGGTGTTTGAGGCCAGTAGTTGATCCATGTTGTAGATGATGACTGTGATGCTGAGCAGAATAATTTGTTAACACGAGTGGACTATTGATATGATAGAACGCAGAATAAACTTTACAGCAATTTGGTGTGAAGGCCATTGCACCCGTCTCACCGTTAAATGCCATCAGAACATACAAGCAAGTTTATTCATTCGTTCCCTCAGCACAATTCATACATTGAACTAGATGCAGCGTTCATGCATTTTGTTTTTATAAAGAATCAAAGATTAATTTACAGAAGAAGGCTGTTAAAGAGCTGCTACAGCATGCTGCATCCTGTTACTGTTTGTGTTATATGAGCCCACTAGATGGCGCAATCGCTTAATATAAAACTCCTTCGGCACAAACAAGCCGATGAGATTATTATCTAGCCACAGTAAGGGTCAGTGTGAAGAGTGTCTGCATCATGCTACATCTGCACATCTCCAAGTCTCCCTCCCCAGCTTATAATCTTATTTTTTCCACTGATGTGAACACTTAAATCCAGTATTTAAATCCAAATTTTCAGGAACAGTTGAAGAAGAAAACAAATTTTACTCGGTGACAAAGATTCAGTTTTGCCCAAATAAAGAAGATTTAAGGAAATCCCTAAGCCTTTCCAGTGTTTTGATTGGACTTCTCCCTTCCATTTATTCATCGCTCTGTTCCTGCACATTAGTTTAATAATTCATCTCAATAGCAGTCTAATGCATGGCATCAAACGAAGCTTGTAACAACTTTCTACCAACTGAATATAAGCTACTGAAGGAGCTGAAAGTACCAACGTTGTGATGGCAGATTCTGCATGATTATATATTCTTCAGCTAGTAATGAGTTGACCACAATGAATTTTGTATGGTGTGCACAATATGTGGTCTCTATTGTGGTGGTATAAATTAACCATTAACCACAGAGGAGCACTGCATGGGGAGCTCAAAATGTAGACACACTCTATTGTAGCCCACATAAAACATTAACTATCATCAATTTAACGACACTTTAAATTAGCATAAAACATCCTCGCCTCATGCTAAACACTTTCTAAAACTCTCGATAACTGAAGCACCAGCGGTTAAAACAACAACTGACAACAATATTACGCGCACACTTTGTTTTCTCATGCAGAGACCTGATTTTGTAAGGGTATACTCCATGATTCTAATTGTCTGTTTTCGTTATGACTCTTACAATATGTCTGCAACACAGTCCTGATGTATGGAATTATGCAGCAAACAAAAAAGTGTTAAACATATGAAACCATGATTGATAGATTCAGATTTCTCACAGTAGCCATTGTTTGCCTTGATGACAACTTTATACAATGATGGAAATGTCTTAAGCAGCCAGAAAATAGTAAAAATAAAGAAAACCACTACAATGAGCAGCTCTGTACAAACTGTATATGATTGAACCTCATGCTGCTTTGCTTGCATGTAAATGTATCAGTAATGTAATTCAGTGATCTCTTTCTGTATTACAACCTTTGCATTTGATTTGTTTGATTAAATTTTTTAGAGCAATTTGAACATTACAACTTGAACAACACCACAAACCCGTAAATAAGTGTTTTATAATGACCTAGTAGATGGCTTTCAGGACAGGTTTGGCTGCCCTGCCATCATCAAGGTACACCCTCTTAAATTGAACAGCTGAAGGAAGAAATAATCCAAAATACTGAATTACTTCAAGACTGACTGCATGTCCGTGACATGGTGTATCTCCATCTGTCTGAGAAGGCCTATTGATCAGACAAATTGATTGATAATACATTATCTTTTCTTCATGCCATCTCCATCTCCTTCTGTCCCCTCATTTCTCCAGGATATTGACTGGGTGCAGACAGAGAAGCATGTGTTTGAACAGGCATCCACTAATCCTTTCCTAGTAGGCCTCCACTCCTGTTTCCAGACAGAAAGTCGGTAAGTGTGATAAAGCTGACACTTTGCGAGAGCTCATACTGTTTTAAAGCCAATATGTTTCAGTTGCAGCTCATAGTACCTGACAGTACTTTTCAGGAATATGAAGTATTACTTTGTGATGATGGTCTATTGTACATTAGAAAATAATACAGGTACATTTCTATAATTTCATTACTATCAGAAGATGCCGTGGAAATTTATCCTGCTGCTAAGGCTTGTCTAATGTCTTATGCCATTGTGTCATGGAGTAGGCTTGAAAGTATGCATTCTTCAGTCTGATCTAAGTGTTTTATAAAGAAACTTTCAGCCACTACCCCTTCCTCAAGGCAAATCTTGGACAAAGAAGTCTCACTATAGTGATATCAAACAAAGAAAATTTATTCTTTTTCATGGACATTGATGTACCTCATTGACTCTGAATTCATAGCTCTACAGATACTATATTACTGTAATAGGTTTAATTTGTGGCGTTTGCTATATTTGATAGTTTTCTTAATATTTCTCTCCCTTTGTTTTTTGCTTGCAAAAAAAGCACAGGCATTCTCTGTCAGATGTCATTGTCCTTTAAGTCAAGTTTTGTGAATCCTTCATTTGCCTTGGTAAAGATCACATGACCAAAAGAGATGGTTTAAGATTCAATACATTGATTAGAACTGTGCAACACCTTCATTTTTCCATATTAGATGTTTTTTAGGCATGTTGCACAATAGCAGTATCTAATGTACGCCTAGGTGTTCTGAAAGTGAGTCAAAAAAAAACAACATCAAACATATAAATGAGTCACACAACAAACAATGAACACCAACCATTCAATAGCAGTCTCACGTGTTTCTGCTACAGTTGGTTGTAGCTTGTCAGTAAAGGACTGAAAACACAGTTGTGGTGCTTTAGATACCACACTACTGGCCAATTTAATCTAAAACTACTACTGAATCTAAACTAAAGCTGTATTTCACCTAAATTTATGTTCTTCATCAGAATGCCTCTTTTATGCTATTTGGCACAGAAACGTAAACTGCATGCTTCCATGGAGACCATAGGCTCCTTATTAAAAGAATAATACATTGGTGTTTTTTAAATTTCTTCTTTGATTTGTTGGGACATTTAAAAAAAATGTCAGCCATTATGACCCAGTTTTATTTCTTTCACAATAAACAGGGACCAATGACTCAACAGAAAACATTTCTGTTGGGAGAATTTCCTTTGAAAAGATGCAAGATGTCCTCTCAAGAAAGAGAACGTGAAAAAATATATTCAAAGTGATATAGGCAGACTTTGTGCATGTATTTTTTTTCATCTGATATGATGCTTCATTGTCTAAACCAGCCGCTGGTAAATATTATCAATGGTTTGCTAATGAACTTTTTCACCATGGTTTCCAGGTTATTTCTGGTGATTGAATATGTGAATGGAGGGGACTTGATGTTTCATATGCAACGACAAAGGAAGCTCCCTGAAGAACATGCAAGGTAAACATCCAGATGTACATCATCTGTTTTCATACATGATCAAAATAAATTGAAATCCCAGTTTGGAATTTAAGCATCTATATTTAGATGTATTAAATGGTGTTTAGGTGTATTCGTCCCACATGGAAAATTCATCATCCCTAGAGCTATATGGTTAGGTAGCATTTTTAAATAGAAATGAGGTGAAGTGATTTTTCTTTGAATCTTTCTCAAATTCTGTATACAACAATAAAATTAAATATCTGTCTACTACTGGCCTGCAGGAATACACTGCAAGATCAGAGGACGACACTGAAGTGGGTGAATTTAAGATGAGATTTTCCTACTTCTGACATGGCAGAATCTTCTAGCTACACTGGAAACACATCTATGCAATGACCAGTTATTTTGGGATGGACTTAATGAAGCCAGTTCATTTGGGTGATCTGTGTTTCTTATGATGGTATACTGTAATATAACGGTTGGTGTAATATTTGTCTTTTGGTTAGGTCAAAAACCATCAGTTTCATGAAAGGATCTCAGGTTTTGTTGTGCAAAACAGCAGAAGTCTGTGCTGAAGATGGTTTTTAATGCACCTTCTTTGCAATTTAAAGTGCTCTTCAGTAGCATAGTTAGGAGTACTCCTACTAAACGGATGCTTTAACAGCTCTTCATGAGCATGGCAACATTTTCAAAACCCAACCTAACACTTTTTTTCCACCTCTGAGAAATATAATGAGCACCCATAATTCATTGTGCCTGTCTAGTTGCGGGGCACTCCAACTGCGGCTCTGATAAATGCTGGATCAAAGGCTGGGTAATTTAGAGAGGCACCGTTGGGCCCCTATCGGCCCCTTGCAATCTGGATTCTGGAGACAGTGGTTGTACATATGCAAAGCAGCATGTTAATCACTCATAATGATTGTACATATTCATGAGCAGCGCTCTTAGAGAGAGCCGTGCTACATTCCCCCACGCCGTGGGGGAGGCGGGCCGGTGGGCGATGGATGGTACTGCTGATAGGACACAGCGTCTATCAGTCTGATGGCAGCAATGAAACAACGATGTACAATGGAGGCTGTCACCGTGAAAATGTGGGGGAGCGATGTGGGATTTGTGATTTCTCTGTCAAACACTGCTCCACTACAGTCTTTTCCCTCAGTGTTTGACAATCATGGATTTACAGCAGGCAGACAGAGAGGCTCGTCAGTGTTAATGAAGGCTTATCTCCTGGAGACAGAATGCACACTACCTACACACAGAGAGAAAACATGCTAGTGACTCACCAAAGAAGCACACCAAGCACATTTAATCATGGCCAAAACTATGGAGGTTTTAAAGGCTAATGTTTGCTATAAATACGTCTCTGTTCACCATAATGAGAATCATCTTCATACCATTAATCTGCTTATAAAACCCTTTACACTTTAAGACTTAGGGATAAAGTAGATACAACCAAATGTTCATATATTATGTTTTGGGTTTTTTTATAGACCTTTTTAAAAAAAAAATATTTATGTGTTTTTGGTTGAGTTACTTCACATCACACCAAATACATTGGGATTGGGGCTTTGATTATTTAAAGGATTGTGGTTTCCTGTCGGTCAACAGTGATGAGTACCTACTGACAGAGTCCAGCTGAGTGGGTTGTGAGTGGGTTGTGAGTGGGGTGTGCTACAATACATCTGACACAACTCAAACCTTGCAAGACGTAAAGGATCTGGTGTTAACATCTAGGTACCTGATACCACGGGTCATAATGGTCATATTCTTTTAGCTGTCACAGTATCTGAACATTTCCCAGTGTTTTAAAAAAAAAAACTTGTTTAAAGCTCATGCAGTCAGATCAGTTCCAATTCATTGTGCCTAAAAACAAGTCCAAGCATCCAGACAGAGTCAGAGAGACCCATCCTCAGCCACTCTCTCTGAAAGAAGTGGCTTTTTGGGATTCTGACATAAACTCCCTATGGTGGCTTCATTTGAACATGACAGGGCCATTACGGATAGAGCCGCAGTGCCCCCTTTTCCTAATTACAATGATGGCAGCACTACTGAAGAACAGCGCTAACTGGAAAATAAATGAATAAAGTTGTGGACTTTATGCCGTTACATTATTGTGGCAAAATTGAGATCACACGTGTGCTGTGCTGAAAGTGCTGCACATTTGTTATTAGTCTATTTAAAATTTCCTGAATTCTCTGAAATTGTGACATTTGGGGGTTATGTACAGAGAACAACAGCAACATGTCAGCTACCAAGGTCTATACCAAGGTCCTGTGTACAAGTGGAAATCTTTGGCCTGATGATGGCACTAGATGACAGGTCAGGCACGTTATTCTCCGCTTTTCTCTCTGCTTCTTCACAGATTTTATGCTGCTGAAATCTGTATTGCTCTGAACTTCCTACATGAAAAGGGCATCATCTACCGCGATCTGAAGCTGGACAACGTTCTCTTGGACCATGAGGGACACATCAAGCTCACAGACTATGGCATGTGCAAGGTAAGACATGTATTGATTTTTTTTTCTAGGAGACTGCACAGTTATCAATAATGCAGGAGGTCAGAATTGACTGGCTCTAAAAGGGCCTCTGTTTTTTTAGTTTTATTTTTTCATCCCGCCATTCACCATGTTCTGCTGCACATGACATCCTTCACACTGCTTCTTTCATCTCTGCAACTGCTGTTTTCTCTTTCTTCTTCCTCTTCCTCCACCCTCGCTTAGGAGGGGATCAGACCAGGAGACACCACCAGTACTTTCTGTGGAACTCCCAACTACATTGCACCGGAGATCCTCAGAGGAGAGGACTATGGTGAGTACAGGTACACTGTTAAGCAGAAATTTACTTAGTAACAGACTAATTTAATGTCATCCTATTCTCAAGTAGTGTAAAGGACTACAATTACAAATTCAGTATTTAAATTACAGTTACATTAACACAGGTCGGCTCTCTACCAAAGCAGGAGAAATTCAACTCCCTGTTTCTCAAAAGTTGCTTAAATGTTGCATGTTCTCAACTGGCTTGCTAATGATAGCCATGCGTGTGCATGTGTTCAGGAGTCACCCAGTCAGAAGGTGTCAAACCACACTTCTGAGGTCTTTTTCTATCTGGAGAGTGGTGTGCAGTTACTGAGGCTAATGTTAAGCTAGCTGCTACTGCATGGGTTGTAAATCCTTCCAGATTGTTGGATATTATATGCAATATTTTGTAATAATATGTAACAGTATGTTTTGAAATTCTGTGGTAAAATACAAGTAATAATTTGATAGTTTTCTACGTCTATACATTTTAAATGCAAAAGTCATAGCTGTGACAGTAAAGTGAACATTATAAACAAACCATAAGACACCTTAGCACTCCCAGCTGCTTTGTACACTGGCATGCACAGTATGTTAGGTTCTTATCCATCATGCAATAGATAGATAGATAGATAGATAGATAGATAGATAGATAGATAGATAGATAGATAGATAGATAGATAGATAGATAGATAGATAGATAGATAGATAGATAGATAGATAGATAGATAGATAGATAGATAGATAGATTATTCGATTATTCATCCCGATGGAAATTCCAATGAAATCAAATCCCAAATTCTTTGTACATGACAACAAGACCATAAAGACAGTCAGAGTCATAAAGAACCATGTACTGCATCATACAGAAAATAGGCAGCACATGTGTGTGGATCATTTTACAGTTGTGTAAATGTTCCTTTGACGGAGCTTACAGCTGAGTAATAAGTATTAGGTAACATGTAATGTAACACATTGCCTTTGCTCATAAGAAATTAGTGTCTAACACTTTTGCAGAATACTGTACTTAGTATTCACTAGTGACCAAATCAGCCTCGGTTTGTGATTTCCTGATATGTTGCGTGTATAACATCTCTGTCAAAAGCAGAATTGAGCAGTGCTTTCATGGCAAACCCATTTCTGAATGAATATCATTTGTTTTTCTTTGCCCTCCCAGGCTTCAGTGTGGACTGGTGGGCTCTGGGCGTGCTGATGTTTGAGATGATGGCTGGAAGGTCCCCATTTGACATTATCACCGACAATCCTGACATGAACACAGAGGAGTACCTCTTTCAAGGTGAGACAGAGGAATTTTGCAATGTACGTACACCCTACAAAACCATGCTTGGAGTCACCAACTAAAGAAAATAGATGAGTAGTATCATAAACCTAAGTTTCTAACTTAATTAGTTTCTCTAATTAGTATTTCCATGTTATTTAAAAGTAATTTTAAACGATTATTATGAACATAGGTTTTTAAGTTGACAACCACATTCAAAGTAAATTGCGCTATATACATTTGCGTCTGCAGTTTGCAGTCCACTCTTATTTTGTTTTAGTTTTTTGGCATCTCTTAGCATTTGAATAAAGTTACATGAGTGATATAGAGCAGTTGAACAAGGCCCAAAGCAATAACAGTTGTAGAACCTGAAATCACACTGTTTCTTATATTTGTTGTTGGTAAAAACACTCCTGTGTGTTTATTTCCCCTCTGCAAATTCTTTATTTGCACATTTTTCTACCTTGGAATCTAATTTAGTGATTTGTGTGTTTCAAATTCAGTTGAGAGATTATATGGTCCTTAATGGATTAAGAAAATTCTACCCTTGGACTGGTTAAGTTCCTTCAGCTCCATTGGATGAGTGCAGAAATGCATTGCGGTGAGAATAAAAAGCAGGCTGGTTTTCTTGATGTATGAAAGAGTGACACGTGTTTAACAGTTTGTTGTATCTAGTCATGAACAAACGTTTCTGTACACTTGTAAAGACAATTTGTCTTTGTCACACACGTAAAATCAAACACACATACATACACACAAAAACAATCATACATTTTGTTTTTTTCATAGATTTATTGTAGATCTTCTGAAAATATGACAAAATCTGCTGGGTCAAAAATATACACATAGAAACTTGAATTGTAAGTTTTGGTGATGTAGAAAGCTGTGCTAATCCGATTTTCTTAGTGGCATTACCTCTTACCTTTTCAAGAGTACTTGCACTGGACTACAGTTGATGACTACTCAGAGCTAATTTAAAAACGGCCCATTTGATACACTCATGAGAATCAGCTACAAACACTACTGTAGGAAAGTCTGAGGAAGGAGGAGGATCTGAAAAAGCAAATCACTGACTTAAACAAGTCAAGAAAGCCACTTGGAGCCATTCCAAAGCAGCTACACATCCCAAAATCAACTTTGCAAACCATTGTTTGTTAAATATTAGAAGAACTAGGAGAACTAGAGAGACCAGTTCATTCGGCCCGGACAACACTCAGTGGTTGTGTGCTCAGGCACTGTGCAGAACAGCTGGGAGGTGTGTTTCAGACCCTCTTCCAAAACTCCCTTGATAGCGCTACAGTTCCTCAGTTGTGGAAACATTCCACAGTCATCCCCATCCCCAAGAAGAGTACAACCCAAGTACTCAATGACTTCAGACCTGTGGCTCTCATCTCCCTCGTGATGAAGGCAATGGAGAGAATCGTGAAACATCACGTCATCGGAGTAACTAACTCACAGACTGACCCTCTCCAATTTGCATGTCATTCAAGCAGAGGTGTTGATGATGCCAAAATACTCATTCTGGACACTTTACACCGTCACCTGGAACACCCGAATACTTCAGTGAGACTTCTGTTTGACGACTTCTCCTCGGCATTTAACACCCTCCAGCCTCACATCCTGGCTCACAAAACTCTCCTCCCGCTTCCACCTGGATGATCAGCTTGTCCTGTGGATACTGGACTTTTTAACCTACAGATCACAGAGAGTGCAGGTCAACAACACCTTCTCTAATCTACAACACTCCACTGGTTCTCCTCAAGGCTGTGTCCTCTCTCCGCTACTCTTCATCCTATACATGGATGACTGCAGATCCACACAGCCCAATTCCCACCTGGTCAAATATGCAGATGACACAGTCTTCCTGTCTCTGCTGTCAGGACCTTCTCAGTCCCACAGCTCAGTCCTCCAGGAGTTTGTGGAGTGGTGTGATGACTCTTGTCTGGAGCTGAATGTTAAAAAAACCAAGGAGATGGTGGTGACCTTTTCCAACAAGCAGATGGCGCTGGCTACAGCTGTCACCACCACCATCCATGGGATGCCTGTTGAGCTTGTGGAGGAATACAAATATCCGGGTACCATCTTTGACAGCCAGCTGAAATTCTCCTCCAAAACAGAGGAGATTATCAGGAAATGTCACCAGAGGCAGTATCTCCTAAGGAAGCTCAACTCTTTTGGAGTAAATAAGAACATTCTCCAGGCATTCTATTACTCCTCCATAGAGAGCACCATCACCTTCTCCATCACCTGCTGGTTCTACTCCATCAGCCTCCAGAACAGAAACCGCCTGCAGAGGACTGTCACTGTCTGCTCAAAAATCATAGGACTGCCTCTCAGAACTCTGTCTGCAGTGTATGAACATTTAACATGTACACTGGCAAACCGGATCATCCGTGACCCCTCACATGCTCTCTTCTCAGCATTTGAGTGGCTTCCTTCTGTTCGATGGCTTCGCTGCCCTGCATGCAGGACATAGAGGAGAAGCGCTACCTTTGTGCCCAGGGCAGTCCAACTCCTCCTCAACTCATGTCTTATTCCTCTTTTTTATTTTTTTTCTTATTACTCGCTCTAGATTTGTATATATATTTATCCCTATTTCTTATTATGTCATTGTTGCACTGACTGCTCTAAATGCCTTTTTAATTGTCCCCTGGGGACAAATAAAGTTTTGTGGATCTGAATCTGAATCTGAATTACCTGCATGGTACAGTTGTGTCACTGCCATGATCAGGAAGAAAACAAAAACTATCACCTGCTGCTGAGAGACAATTGTTCATGATTGTCAAGAGACAACCAAGAATCACCAAAAAGCAGGTCTGCAATGAATTAAAGGCTGCTAGAACACAGGTGTCAGTGTCCACAGTTAAGCATGTTTTACATCACCATGAGCTGAAAAGCTGCCGTGTAAGAAGAAAGCCCATCCTCAGAAGTGACACCTTAAAGCTCGACTGAAGTTTGCTGTTGAACACATGGACAAAGAAAAGGCCTTCAAAAGTTCTGTTCAGATTAAAGAAAAAATGAGCTATTTGGCCACAATGACCGGAATATGTTTGTAGGAGAAAATGCGAGGCCTCTAACTTCAAGAACCTACTAAGCCTACCATCAAGCATGGTGCTGGTTGTATTATGTTCTGGGGCTGTTTTGGTGCCAGTGGAACTGGTACTTTACACAAAGTAAATTGAAATAATGAAGAGGGAGGATTACCTCTATATTCTTCAGGAAAATATAAAGTCATCAGCGAGACAGTTGGATCTTGGATTCAGTTGAGTGTTCCAAACAGGACAGTGACCCCAACACACATCAAAAATAGTAGAGAAATGGATAAATTAAGCCACAGTTAAGAGTTTAAACTGGTATCTCTAAAGTCCTAACTTAAACCCCATCAAGAACCTGTGGATTGTGCTGAAGAAACAAGTCTGTGAAAAAGGCCGCAAATTTAGTTAAACAGTACCAATTCCATCAGGAGAAGTGGTCAAAGATGGAACCACAAGTTGTAGATAGCTACCAAAAGCACCTAATTGAAAATGACCAAAGGATGTTTAAACAAATATTAGCATTGCTGTGTGTATATTTTTGATCCAGCAAATTTTGTCATATTTCCAGATGGCCTTTAAAAAATCCATAAAAGAAACAAATCGCATGATTGTTTTTTGTGACAGAGCTTCATATGTTGCAATTATTTAATCAGAGAAAATTCAGAGTTATAGGAATCATTGGAAACTCAAGACTGGTATGATACACATGGTCTTTACAAGTGTGTGTAAACTTTTGTTCACAACTGTACATGGATCTTACCACAGAAAAGGGACAATTTGCTCTCACCTTATGTGTGCAGTGTGTGTGCGATGGTGTATCTCTGCACACGCATATTTTCTGTTGTATGCTCCTCCACCTCTTATGAACCGTTGGAAGTTTGGCAGCACACCATGACATTTATTGTAGATAAGATTTATGTGCATGTGTGGAACAATTTAGTGTTGTCTTCATTAGTGTGCTTCATTTGGCAGTTGATTCAATTTTGAGGGTTAGGGTTAACTCAACCCCTAAAACACAGCTTTGTGTGTTCTATCATTTCAAATACAGGGTAACTGTCCAGCAAACTATATAGTATGAGCATGTCCTCTGTTGGTGGAACATTGTGTCATAATTCTTATCTTGTTAGTATAAGGAGGTGTCTGTTAACATTCGATGACGTCGTTATTTATAAAGCTTTGCATGACAAAATGAGCTGAGGGAAGAATAACAGTATCTCATGATTTACCTGAGGGATGCGTAAATAAACTAAGCAGCAGCAAAAGTTTGGTTTCAAAAGATGTTCAGTCGACTTCATTGCCAGTTAGCACAGAAGCTAAAAATATCAAAGCAAAGGACAGAAACAAGTCTTGGTTTGTGGAACAAGGTTTTGTAGATTTTACAGTTAATACTATGTTCAGACTGAGATTAATACTAGAAAAGTTTTTTTTAAAAATGCAGCCCCCGTATTCATCTCAGTGAAACTACTGGAATAACACTCAAATGGCTGGGGCTGAAAAATCTTCACCAAACTACACAAAAAACACATCGTGAAACTCATCAAATTTTTGTACAACACAATCTGTCAACATCCATCTATGCACCTGGTCATCCAATCAGATCTGTGCAAGCATGCATCCTTGGTAGGTCACTTATAGAAAGTGAACAGTTTGGGGTCACTTATAAATGTCCTTGTTTTTGAAAGAAAAGCATTTTTTTTCAATGAAGATAGCATTAAATAAATCACAAATCCAATCTACACATTGTTTATGTGGTTAATGTCTATTTTAGCGGGAAATGGCAGATTTTTTAATTCAATTCAATTCAATTTTATTTATATAGTGCCAATTACAGTCAAATAGTCTCAAGACGCTTTACAGAACCCATATGCCTGACCCTGGATAATGGAATACCTACATAGGGCTACGGAGGCCCATTTCAGCAACTATCACTCCTGTGTTCTAATGGTACATTGCGTTAACTAATGGTGTTGAAAGGCTAATTGATGACTAGAAAACCCTTGTACAATTATGTTAGCATATGAATAAAAGTGTGACTTTTCATGGAAAATGTGGAATTGCCTGGGTGACCCCAAACTTTTGAATGGTAGTGTAAGTCCACAGAGAGTTCTATTCCAATTTGGGAGGCCTGCATGTCCTTTTGTTGACCTGCACTTACTCATCACACCTGTCCGTCTCTGTGTAGACCTGCAGACATCTCTACATGTATCTCTGGAGAATTAGGATTTCATCTTCACATGAAGATGGAGAACGTTTTAGCATTAAAGTGATTATTTGCAATGGATCTTTGTGCCCTCCTATCAAGGCACTCATTCAATAGTTTTAGCACTGTGATAATCATAAATTAGACTGGCCAAGTTCAAATATCAGATTTAGTGGGGTGACCGGTTCACTATTAGAAATCAGCAGACAACATACTCTGGGTGAGATCACACCCTCAGGGTAGAGGAACCTCAATTTCTGTCCTTCTTTTTGCATTTTTGTGTCGTCAAGCCATATGGTCCCTGTTCATGGCACACCCCCTTTTCCTCCCCCCTCCCTCCCCATCACACAACCACCCACACAGGCCTCAAAAACAGAAATTCCTCCATACTACAGTGTGACGCATTATGTCTCAGCTGTGACTGTCAGGAGCATAGCGCGGCACCATGGCTAGCATCTGCCACCAGTACCATCCTCCTGGCGGTCTTACCGGTAGAGCAGCAGGTTTCTGGATGAATGCCTGCCAACGGAAACTAACCCTCTCACTATAGGAGCCACCCAGCCATATGCCAGCTAGCTAGACCCTGTGCCAGCCCTTACTTTGGGAATCAATGCACCACATGCCAAGTCCGGGGCTTTAGACAGACACCTAAAGACTGGTAAACATTTGAATCCGTGGTGAAATCAGCCACACGGTGGTATTCACGTCAAAGCCTGAAAATGATGTCGTTTATTTGACCAAATAAGGCTGGAATGCTAACACTTGTTTTGGGATGACTTCTGAGCATTAAAGATTACTTTTGACTTTGGAAACTGTAGTTTAAGAAAAGGAAAAGATAATCTCAGTCCACTGATTAGCTTTCAGCATACTGTATCTCAAAGTTAAAGTCTCAGTGTCTAGGCATTAGCAAAAACTGCTCAATAGTAACAGAGATGACAGTGTATCAATTAGACTCCAAAAACATTAAACTGCCATCTCATCTGGCTGTTTTGTGACAGCATCCAATAATTAAACAGCTGTAGTGTTGAAGAGTGCCAGAGGAGAGGCTGGTGTACCTGGTGGCTGGTGTTTTGGGTGTACCTTTCCCAGTGTTTCACGATAAGAAGTTAAAATGAACCATAGAGGGCTGACTGGGTTTTCCTGAAGAGGGAGCCACAATAAAATAAAATAAATAAATGAATAATGTATGTGAGAAAAATACATGAATGCTCTGTCTTGCATTTCAATGTATATCAATTAGAAACTGGCTTAAAGTTGGATATTGTGATTTCCATAATAATGCTAATATAAACAAAATATTTACATTTTTGTTAGCTGATCCCATGAAAAGATCAAAAATCAACAATGATCTAACTCTACTCATTTGATTAACTTTGTTCCTGTAACTTTCACTGTCACACTGGAAAACTCTAATCCTTTATCAATAAAAATATGGGCACTGTAGTTTATTGAGGAACAGCTCCACAGGGTAATAACAGGGTCTGGGAGTTGCCTAGTTTAGGGGAAAAATCAAAGATGAAGGAGAAGGGAAGACAGGAGAAAAAAGAAAGTTCTGATGTGTTATTCTGTCAAGACAAACATTTCGGTTGATTTCAATATATTAATATGTTTATCTTTCTTTCTCTAACTTTGTCCCCGTCTTTCCCCTTTGTCATTACACATACATACACACCTCCTACACACACATATTTCTGCTTGCATGCGTGGTACAATGAGAAAATGCAAATGGAACTGTTTTATTTCACTCACATACCTTCTGTCAACTACTTATGCCTGTATTTGCCTGTGTTTCTTATTGTTATTGTCTTTCTTTTTGTCTCGTCATGTCTCATATATATATTCCGTGAAACGCTTGTCTTATACGTCAACACGAATGAAAGTAAGAGGACACACTTTAGAACAATGACATTTGCTGATTGTCATCTCCTTTTTTTCCTTGTCAAACATGTCTGTTTCTCTGCGCAGCACCCATTTATCTTATTTTGAAACATTGGGTCTTAAATGGGGAGTAAGTAGTATGAACTTGCAGTGGTCACATCACCTTGAACGGTAATTGAAAAAAAAACCAGAGTGAAGCACTAATCTCAAAAGCAGTGCCACATCCTTGGATTTAGGTTTTGAGGGGAAAAAAAACTATTTTTCAGTGTATTTCTTCTTGTGAGTATGACATTGTTTAGCTGTGGGAGTCTCAAGGCTATTAGTAGACCATAAAAAGTGAGAGAAAGAACAGAATAGTGTCCTCTGTATCTCCTCCCTTCCTCTGACTCCCACGCAGCAGACATGGTCACCCACAGGCAGATTGGACTGTGAATCATCCTCCTCCCTGCTCACGATTGTCTTTTTATTGTCTCTCTCTCTCTCTCTCTCACACACTCACTCACTCTTTTCTTTTGTTGCTGTCCTTCTTCTTTTTTCTGCCAACAGTTATTCTTGAGAAACCCATCCGCATCCCAAGGTCTCTGTCGGTGAAAGCTGCCAGCGTGCTCAAGGGCTTTCTAAACAAGGTGAGAGGAGTCCTCTCCCATCAGCCCTCTCTCTTTCTCTCAAATCACCATGTGTGGGATCACTGCCAAGAACTGGGGCTGTGTTATGGGCAGTCGGGGAAGGCCTCTGTATTTGGCTCAGACCGACTGTATGTTTCTTCCTGCATCATTTTGGTAGTAAGACATTAAAACTAGTATACCCCACACAAGATCTGTAGCATATACTGTAATCCATGTGAGGGTTTCTCAGTCAAGGGGCCAGGACTGTGTTGGGCCACTTGATATGAAAGAAGATAAATTGCTATTTGTCATACTGACTATCTGCTATTTACTATCAATCTGACTGTTGCTGATTAAATGGCATGACAAGAATAATTGGTAATTGCTGCTGCTGATGTCACATCTGTGCATCATAGCTAGAGCTAAGAGCTAAGTAATTAGCCCAGCTTAGCATAGTATAGAGCAAAAAGACTAACTATATATATATATATATATATATATATATATATATATATATATATATGTACACACCAGTCAACTACTAAAGTTTGGGCACACCTTCTCATTCATTAAATAATTCCACATATATTCTTTTATAGTTTTTATGTCTTCAGTATTAATATACAATGTATGAAATAACGATTGAATGAGAATGTGTGTCCAAACTTTGTGCGTGTGTGTATATATATATATATATATATATATATATATATATATATATATATATATATATATATATATATAAAATCCCCTTTAAAACCCACTATAACTGCTGGCTTTGACACTGGTCTTACAGCATGAAAATATGCATTCTGTGTTGTTATTTGGCTCCTAATCTGGGGCCTTGCTTCAGAATTGTCATTTTTAATATTTTCCAGAACATTGGGCTGTTTTCACATATTTGGCCTATGGAGCAAATACATACACATAAACATTTTTCCGTTGTTCAGTTTCTGCTGTATTATAGAGCATTATAGAGCATCGGAGACCAGTGGAATAAATGTATGCAACTGAATTTGTTTGAGGGTGTTGGTAGTAATGTCTATGTGTCTACTGAGTAATTTGTATGTGGTTGCGTGTGTGTGTGTGTGTGTGTGTGCGTGCATTAATACACAGGCAGGAATGTAGTTTGAAGAAGGAGAATATGAGCTGAAAGCATGTGGTTCCCATGACAGTCTTTCATTCGCTCTGCTCTCTACAGAAGTAAAATGGGAGTTTGACTTTGGTGAAGAAGTTCAAAAGACCTTCAACAATTTCTTTTGTTGAAAAACTTTTAGTATTCTGAGAGTGTACATTTTGGTAAAAGCTCCAATAGCAAATATAATTTGTAGGATGATTAAATGATCTACCGCATGAGAAATAGAAGAAGAAAGAAATAGAAACAGAAATGCCCTGCATGGACACAGACATGCAGTGTGTGATGTAACAGCTAGGGCCAGCATCATCAGTAATTGTATACTTGGGGATTGCTTCATTCTCATAGGAGTATGAATAGCGTGAAATATGAGAGGTACTATCTTTTGACATAGTCTACCCTGAACTTCAGTGTACATGTAAAGTAGACAACCCCCCTGCTTGTCTACGTCTACATGCAAAATTTTAAAGAATAATCACATTTCTATTGAATACAGTAGCTGCTGGTTATGTTCCTGACCAACTGTTCTGTTTTGAACAGGATCCTAAGGAACGGCTGGGTTGCCAGGTCCAGGCGGGCTTTACAGATATCAAGTCACACACATTTTTCCGCAGTATAGACTGGGACCAGGTAAGAGCTGACTGAGTGGAAAGTGGGGAAACATCATTGTGTGTTGTGGTCATTTCACTTTTTGCCAGTGTATAGATAATGGATGGATGGATTTGATTAAATTGGTTTCTGCTTCATTTTTCCCCTTGGTATGATTAATAATGGCAGATCCGAATCGAGCCAACAAACTGACGGTTTAAAAATCTTCTAATAAAAGAGAAAAAACATTGGATTGCAACTTCCAAATAGAGATCTGAGCCCCAAGTTGAAACTGATAAAGCGCTTGGTGGAAGGATAGGACAGATCTGGGTGTGTGCTGCTTCATGATAGACAGCTGCTGACAACTGATCTGGGGTTTGGCTTTACAACCTGTCAGTTCACTTAGAACTAATGTGAAAACAACAAACACAGAGTAAACACTGCACACCCACATTTAATGCCAGTCAACTCTGAGAGAGAACAGGGCACAGCTGTCATTGCACGTTCTGAATTCCCTTCATCACACTTGATCATGTGTGTCTGCTGTGTATATGAAGAGCTTAAACAACGCAGAGAACACACCCTCCTGTTTATAGTCTGAACAGGCACATGAGTGAAGTGGAACCCTTTGTGTATGTATGCATGTGTGTGTGTGTGTGTGTGTGTGTGTGTGTGTGTGTGTGTGTGTGTGTGTGTGTGTGTGTGTGTGTGCGTATTGGTTAAAAATGGATGATATAGTCATAGGCATTATGTGTAGACTCCCACTGCATGCCTCCCCCAACCTCCACCCCCACCCACCACCACCACTGTGGAGCAACAAGGCAAATAAAAGTGAATTCCTAATGACACACACACATTCACGCTATCTGAAACATGAGCACCGGATGTGTGTGTTGAGGTTACAGTTGTGTAATTAAATGGTGTAGCTCTGACACACAAAATTATGTGAAACTGACATGAAAGAAGAATCGAGGCTATGCAATTTTAAAGACCTTCGCAGTGCAAAACTCTGTGCTGAAGTCTGTATATAGTCGGTTTTTCATCAGCAGGGTTGAACAACATAATTGATAACAGATAATGTAACAGAAATTGTGATGTGCTCAAAAAAAAGTGAAATTTTAGATTACGACAAAATAGTATCAGTGTGCAAATTTGTTTGCATTCCCAATTTATTCATTTTAGAATCTTGCCTTCTTCATTTTACTTACTTTTAATCAGGTAATTACTGAATAGGGTTGGATACTAAGCCAAGTATAAAAAGTGACTTGCTGACATGTGCAAAGACTCAAAATATCTTAGTCTGAACCATCGCCTCCTCCACATCAAGTTCTTACACATATTCTAGCTTTCATCTTAAAGGATAAATTGAAATTCAACATTAAATCATGAAAACACTACCAAAAATGTAGCTATATGCTTATGATGCTTGATAACCATTCAGTTTCTGTATTTAATGAGAAGTAACTTTGTGATTTTATTAGATAGCCATATTTTAAACCATTAATACAAGCTAATGAGGGGCAGCTTTATTCCTCTATCACTATGCGAATGAAGGTTTTTTTCTAAAACTGTTCCAATTGGACTTATTCCAGTTTTTCCACTTTACATTTACTTTAGAAAAGCCCTATTATGCTGCTTTATCAGACATTAGCACAAATGCTAATATAAGGTGAATTAAGAGCATTTCTCTATCCTCATTGTTGCTGTGTCCCTCATGGGACAATTAGGTGGAGTGGCAGGTAGTATAGTGGCATAAAAGAGGAGGAAAACCATTGTCAGAGTGTGTTAATGAGTGCTGTCTCAGTGCCTGTGAAGTATACACCAAAGGCAAACTGGGGAGAGATATCAAAGCGGAGAGAAATCCTGAGCCCAGCGACAAAGCTCCCACGTAGTGCAGAGGGAAAACAAGTTGACAAAGCTGTGAGAGGTGGAGAAGCGACGCTCTCTGCCCTCAAACTAGAAACCTGTCTCCAGACCTGACAGGCCTGGAACGCCGCTACTGTTGTTACCACATATTAATATTCATCAGACATTTCCTGCGGGAGCGCAGAGTTTTCTCTCTGAAGAGATGACACATTTGAATATCATTTACCTGCCGTCCTCTTTTATTCCGTCTCCAAATGCACAGTTCTTTACTGCCAGAGAGGTGTCAGGTTGATGAGCACTGAGAAGAAATTGATCATTTGAAGGCAGATAGAACTGGATTTCATTGCTTTGACTTATTTTTCACTGATGCTGAGATCACATTTAGGAAGGAAACAAAATGTCTTTTGTACTGCATGTTGTGGATGCTTTTAACATCAGCATTAACAACAGAAAAACAAAGACTGCAGGCATTGAACTAAAATTAAAGCAATTAGATAAAATGCTTATTATAAATCAGCCTTCCTCTATACATGCCCCACCCTGGCAACCTTTTAAAATGGGGATGGATTGCTTCTTTAAAGCAGAGAATGCACAACTGACATTTATATACTCAAGTGGTCCAAATACTGATAACTCTGACACCTTTGCGATTAATCAAATTATATAGGGTCAAGTAATCAGGAGTAAACCTGGATTTTGGGCCCTGGGGGGTCTTGGGCTCCTCGGTAGTTGATTGACTTCTACTGTCAATGCGTCACAAAAAAACTAATCCTGTTCACACAGCTGCAGGTTGTCAATTGGCCCACTGAAGTCAGCATACATCAACTTTTACATGTTTCTGTGTGTGATGTTTGCTGTCTGACAGCAGATCAGTACAAAAAGCAGCAGGATATTTGAAAAGTTGTTTCACTCCTACAATTCAAACCTGCAGTGAAGTGAAGGTACTTGGCCTCTCTGATGTTAATCTCCTTGTTCTTGTGGAGATGTGCTTGTACAGTTCTGTGGAGGACAACAGAGAGAGCTGAAGAACCACTCAGAATGTGTGATTAAGTGAAACTCTGTTAGTGTGTCTGTACACTACCGTTCAAAAGTTTGTGGTTACTTAGAAATGTCCTTATTTTACAAAGAAAAGCAGCTTTTTTCAATGATGATGGCTTTAAATTAATCAGAAATACAGTCTAGACATTGTTTATGTGGTAAATGACTATTCTGGCTGGAAATGGCAGATTTTTTTTGATACTTTATTTTTATTAATATTAATTATAACATAAGAACATAACAGTTACAGTCGACATTAATGCAATATTACAAATTCACTTGCAATTGAGAATAAAGTTAAAAAAAACCAAAACAAAACCTTGTCATTGTGGTTTCCAGGTTGGCATGAATCATGCATTACACATTTTTGACCATTTGCCCCATCTAGCAGAATAGAGTTCTGGTTGTAGCCTTAACATGAATGTTTAACCTCTCCAACGTATGAGTTTCTTTCATAACTTCCAGCAAGTCCTCAACTTTTGGAGAGTCAGTTTGGAGCCATTTGCGAGTGATTGCTTTTTTTGCTCTGGTAATAAGAATTTTAAGTAAATATTTGTCAAGTCTGTAGGTAGATCTCCAGAGTACAATTTTAGCATTGATTGGGATATTTTAAAACCTAAAATTTCTTCCATTTTCAGTCTGACTTCAGTCCAATAGGGTCTTATTTTTATACAGGACCAAAAAATGTGTGTATGATGAGCACCATCCTCACCACATCCCCTCCAACATGTAGAACTGGCTGAATTTACCTTTGGTTGTTGCTTTGGAGTTATAAAATACCATGTTTTTCCAACTAAACTCTCGCCAGTGAGCAGAGCAAGAAGTGGTATAGACGGTTTTACATATACTGTCCCATTGTTCAAGTGATATGTCAATATTTATTTCTTTCTCCCATCAGATTCTAATATAATCTGCTGAGGTCCCTTTACTAGCTACTAAAGTTTGGTACAACTTGGAAATAATTGACTTCTGTGCCTTGGTATAGGCTTGAGAAATCAAAATTATTAACTGGATGAGTTTTGAATTTTCTGGATTTTGTAATTTTGCACTTACGTATTGTCTTAATTGTAGATATCTATAAGAATCTATTGATTTCAAGTTATATTTTGTCTGACATGTATTCTTGTCCATTATCCTACAATAAGCAGTCATTCCTTTCTGAATCCAATCTTTAAATTTTGAATCCATTTGATTGGGCTTAAATTCTGAATCAAAAGCCACCCATCTAAGTACCCAAGTTTGCTTCATAAACTTTAGATCTTTTAACAATTTGAACCATGTTGATAAAGTAAAAAACGTAATGGGGTAAGTTCTTTCTGGCAGGATAGCATTAATTTTTGGTCCCCAATCAAAGCTTGTACAGTAATTTTTCCACATGCGCTCTCCATTTCCTTCCACCTCGCCCCACAAGAATGATCACACCACTGTACTAATGCTTTAAGTTGGGCCGCAAAATAGTAATTTCAGAGATTTGGCAACGACATACACCCTTTTTTTTTTACAAGCTGTTAATGTTGAGTACTTAATTTGAGGTTTTTGTTCTCTCTAAATGAATCGGGATATTTGTTTATCCCAGTCGTGGAACTGGGAAATTGGAATTTTGATAGGAAGCGACATAAACAGATATAGTATCTTGTATTCTTGGCAGAATGGACATCTTTATTACTTCAATCCTTGAATAAAAATTAAGTATATTATTTGTCCACTTTGAGAGAGCCTCTTTAATGTGAAATGGCTGATTTTTAATGGAATATCTCCATAGGGGTACAGAGGCCCATTACCAGCAACCATCACTCCTGTGTTCTAATGCTACATTGTGTTAGGATAATGGTGTTGAAAGGCTAATTGATGATTAGAAAACCCTTGTGCGATTATGCTAGCACATAAATGTGTGAGTTTTCATGGAAAACATGGAATTGCCTGGCCGACCCCAAACTTTTGAATGGTAGTGTATGTGTGTGATGCATGATTCCAGGTGGGTTGACTGCAGTGTGTCTCCAGTCACATTAACGCCTGCCTCAGATCAGGCTGACTGCCGCATCGTCCAGTCATGTTCTGAAAGCATCGATGCCATTGGAATGCAAACACACACACACACACACACACACACACACACTCACTCACTGACAGGTGCTGTGATGTGAGAACTGGTGGCTCGCCTGTATAGCTCTGGCGCTCACTTACCTCTTTCATGTGCCCCTCTGGCCTCAGGGACACTTGCGGTGTGTGTGAAGGTTCCAGGCTCGTTCCAGGCCTTCAGTACACTTCATTACCACCACACAGAGCTGCAGCCTGCCCAACAACACATCAGAGAGACTGGAGAAAGTAGGAGGAGAGAGGAGAGGGATGTGAAAAGATAAAAGAATTGACAATGAGTAAGACAGACACAGGCGAAGAGGAGAAAGATGGAGACAGGATGTGAGGGGGTGAAACTGACAGGAGTGTAGGTAGGTGCGGAAAAAGCTGAAAAAGAAATTAGCAAATACAGAGAGAGGGAGAGATTTAGGGAAGGTGGGCCAATTTGATGGAGAGGGAGCGATAGGAAGAGATACAAAGAGAGAAAGTGAGTTGTTTTCTGTTTGTTGTTTGTTTGAAGTCGTTCTCAGAAAGCTCTTTGAACCAATAACACTAATGAAGCACAGAAACCAGAGCCAGGGGCTTTGTAGGAACTAAACACAGACACACACACACACACATATACAAGAAACAAGTCACGAGTGTTTAATAAATTCCTCAACAGTATTCAGAACTAAACACCACAACAGGTTGTTGGTTTCTCTCAGTGACCCGTATGAGCACCACAGCAGTGATTCAGATAAGCCACCTCCACGTAGTCCAGCTGATTTGTGCCAAATATGAAGAGCCATGTCCACTTTTTCACTCAGAAAAGCATTGAAATTGGAACACTCGTATTATTTCGGGCCCTGAACACTGTCAGAAATGGAGCCATCCTAAATATGTCTCATTATAGCCATTTTATTTTGCACCTTAACCAAATGAAGTATTTTGCATCATGAGCTAAACATGATTAGATTAGATGAGATTGCATTAGATTTTTTTAAATTTGTCACATACATATACAATATGGCAGTGAAATGCAATGACTGTCCATCAGGCTTTGTAAATACAAAATGTTAAAATAGGTAAAAATATAAAATACAAAAGAAAAATATAAATAATAACAAAAAAATACAAAAAATATTAATAGGTAAAACTATAATATACAAGAACAGACAGGTAAAATGGACATATTTTTGTCATGTACACTGTGCAAAAGGTAGCGGATGTGCAAAAGTGAGACTGCGTTCACATAGAGAATGTGCAGTCTGTGTGATGTGGATGTGCAACGTTGTGTGTTTATAGTCCCTGTCTGTGAGCTGCTGACTGGAGGTTAGAGTTGACGGTTCTGACAGCTTGAGGGGAAAAGCTCCTCCTGAGTCTCTCTGTTTTCGCCGTGATGAGGCGAAGGCGTCGGCCAGAGCGTAGCCACTCCAACAGTTCGTTGTGAGGGTGTTGAAGATCCTTCATGATCCTGTTCGCCCTGGCCACACTCCTCCTGGTGTCTCTATGGTACGCTCTGCTGACCTCAGCACCCTCTGCAGGGCTGGTCAGTCACAAGCAGTGCTGTTCCCGTACATGATGACACCAAAAAAAACAATCTGCTCATATGTTTTCATGGTCAACGTAAACCATCAAGGTTAATAGTTAATGATGACATTGTGAAAATGAAATGACTGAATCTGAGAACCGTGGCTCAATTAAATATCAGATCTGTTGTGTTCATGTTGATGACAGTTTTAAAAGCTTGACTTTTCTGTTTATTAACCCAGACAACACAGTGACTGTAAAGAGAAGAGCAATATTCAATATGACCGTCTTAGCCTTAATGAATGTGACACGAAGAGTGACTTCAAAAATAGAATTTCATAAACACCTTTAATTGTTTTATTGTTGTCATTGTTGGATCTGTTCTTCACTGTCTCTTCCATATTGATAAAGAGCTGTGCACGGCAGCCACAACTTGATAGTTTAAGGATGGATCAGTTTGCCTGTGAAAGAGTTAACGACAGTGCTCTCCATTTCCACACGTTTTCAGACCAGAAGGTTACAAAGCTCTGCTTTGTTTACATCGACTCTCTAGAAGACTTTCCATTGTTTGTTGTTGTCCAGGTATCTGCTGCTGTTCAGTACCACAAGTTTTCAGACCCAGTGTTCTATTATCACACCCACAACAAAGAAATCGGATTGCCCTTTGCAAGCATGAAGAGGCAGACACAAGATGCTACTCTATAGAATGGATGCCAGGAGAAAACAATTTAAAATGGTCACTCTGCATTCTGTGGACACAGATGTTGAGGTCCTCAGAATTCCACATGTCAAATTGGACATTGAGGACCTGTGGTGACATATGGAAATAACATTAAATAATTTCTACTGAAAATCAATACTGAATTTCAGATTCATACCTATCTATGCCAAGTGTCTGGGTCCTGACAAATCCCTTTCCTAGCTATGACACTGTGTCTCTACTTGCAGTTACAGCATGGGATACCTGGGATGGTAATGAAAGAGCAACAGAGGCTTTGATTTTTCTGTCAGAGTCTCCAAAAATCCTCCCAGAGGTCATTTCCATTTCCTCTATGATTGCAGCAGGTCACCCCAGCATGCTGGGGTGACGGGAGAGCACTGTGGTCAGTTTCTTCACAGGCAAGCAGTTCATCCTCAAACTCTGCAGTTGCCCGGATAGTGCAAATGCAATAAGGCCTCCTAAAAGTGCACAGCTTTGGGTCAGTATAGACAAGACTGTAAAAGAGACAGGGAAGAACAGATTAGACAATAACAATATAGTCAAACATGAAATATATATATATTTATATTTATAAGTCCATCACTGTGTTTGACACATTCTGGGTGAGGTTCACAACTTTTTGAAGTTCCCTTGTTGGTGTTTATTAAGCAAGATGGACTAAAATCAAGTTTTCTCCCTTCTTTCATTTTTTTTGTCTCTGACTAATCACAAGAAAACTAATTTTGCTGTTAGCGCAAAGTCTAAAATAAATGAAAGAGAACATGACAAATTTGTATCAGTTGTTTACTAATTAACAAATATACTAAAGATCACACTGTCAGTAATACAGGAACACAAGCTGATTGTAACTAAAAAACAGTTTGACAGGTGATGTTACCATGTGTCACCAGAATAATTCAATAGTGTTTAAAGCACTAACGAACCATCAGTCAGTCAGTTTGAGTTTGATGTTGGTTTATTCTCTAAGTGTTCAGCAGCTTAATGTATTATCAACATTATAAATTTTGTCAGGTAAAAACTGAATTTTCTGTATATTTCGTAGCAAGAGCCGCAACACACAGTTAATGGTTTGTTTGGAAGAGAGAAACTGCATTGAGAAAGCACACTATAGTAAAAGTGTAAATTTCCAAGGTGGAGCTGGAAAAGTCTAAAGTAACCAATCAGTGAACAGCCTCAAGTCACCCTGGCACTGGACATACAGATGGGTGACAAATGAAAGGTAATACCAACATTACGAGTCTTAATAAGGTGTTGGGCCACCATGTGCTACACCCATTATCTAGAACTCTACTACAGTGGTGAACGTCATTATTTCAAAAGATATTCCCTCATTTGTTGTTTTGATAAAGGTGGTGGAGAGCGCTGTCTAACACTTTGATCCAAAATCTCACAGAGGTGTTCAGTTGGATTGAAATCTGCAAACTGTGAAGGCATAGCATAGCATGTTATTTGCATCATTTTATACTCATCAAACCATTCAGTGACCCCTCATGCGCTGTGACGCTGTGATGGAGACATCATTCTGGAAGAGACTACTCCTCTTAGGATATAAATGTGTCATTACAGGATAAAATTAATCACTCAGAACAATTTTGTATGACCCAAATAATGCCAGTAACAGCCTTCACAAACCAGCCAACAAGTCATTACCTCTATTTTAAACCTGCCTACTTTCAACCAGGTTTCTGAACAATCAAAAACAACATGGAGAGCAAACCTGTGTACCTGTGGTCTTTCTGTGGCCATCTGACTTCATTGTGTTCTCATAAAATGTTCTCAGTGCACATTTTAACAGGATGAGGGACCAATGTGAAACCATGGAAACAAACCAGACAAAAAAACTCTCCTGGCTGAATCACTGGGGCACAATTATTCTGCTGCCTCAACCTTCTCCATTCTCTTATTTTTCTCTCCGTCGTTCAGTCCTGCCTTTCTTACCACTGAGGAAATATAGCAACAAGACGCTCATCTTTGACTGTAGCAACACTGACCATATGGCAAAGAGCAACAGGGCTTAAATATGGTCCGTTGATTAGCTAATGCACAAGTGATTTGTATCTGCGTTCTTTCTAATGACGAGCAGTGGGCAACTTTTCTGATGGCAAAACAACCTCATTAGCATAGAAGTCAATGAGAAAATGGCCCTACTTCTCACTTGTTTAATTACCTTTGTAAATATCATTAACATTATCTATTCACTGGTATATATTGCAGTTTTTCTCAGCCCCCTGCGACCCTAGTGAGGATTAAGCGGTGTATAGATAACGGATGGATGGATGGATGGTATATATTATTATTTTGAAGTAAACATTTTGTATTTAATTCAGAACGAATGAGAAATGGATGCAACTTCACTTGTGGTCTCAGACTTAAGGTCTTCACTGTATATGGGCCAAAAGCTGTTGATTTAGAAAAAGAAACAGCATAAACATGAAGGAGTTTTGACCCTTCACTTGTGCTCTTTATTCTCGTGATACATAATACATAATGATGTGTATGTTTTTCATCAGCTGGAGAAGAAAGAGATGACGCCGCCCTTCAAACCTCAAATCTCTGATGAGTACGGCCTCGAAAACTTTGACACCCAGTTTACTAATGAACCAGTGCAGCTAACGCCGGATGACGAGTAAGTACTGCTTCTTCAACTGGCATCTCTGCCTCCATTACAGTCAGTCTTATGTGAATAATGGCAAACACTATTTCATGTGTACGTCGGTTTAACGCAATGAATCTACACACTTCTGTATGAAGGTCTTAAAATTTGCAGCTTTCCCATTAAAACAACAAGATATTGGGTTTTTTTTCTTTGTTCCACTGTTGTTTTTGTGACTATCCTGGTTAATACATAATGTTTGAAGACCCCCTCTAGTTTTTAATGAAACCCCTTCAGGAGACCTTTGAGTTGCATTACATACAATTTTACAGCCTGTTAAACTCAAACTTATTTAATCCATGTATGTGTTCAGAAATGAAATGAAAATAATACTACAGCAGGCAACAGGCAAGTTACCCCCAAGGTAGATCCTTTCCAGTGCACTACTGTCACTGTTTACTTTCAATCAGCCTCACAGATGAGTGTTTGTAGAGTGACGGTATGGAGTGCAAACTTAACTCATAGAGCCACAAAATCCTCATTTGAAGGAAATATGTCAGGGTGAAATAAAGCCGAATTTTGCTTTGAGTTTGTACTCTGCTCAGAAAGTTGCAGCTAATGTTACTTTATATTCACGTTACCTCAATGCCTGCTGAGGCTTCTGCATAGACACTGATGGTTAAGTTCCTCGTTATAAAAAGGAGCGAGGCTAGCTAGTGTTAGCATTCTTTGTGTCATAGGTCCAGTTGTGTTGGACTATCAAAACCCACAGCAGCTGACAGCCTCATAACCTCAGCACTATTACAATAATGTGCCGAGGTCACAACCTTGGCCAAGAAATGGGAACTCATTAAACAATACAGTAGTGTGAATAAACTGCCTGGGCCATTTGGATTGAAGTGATGTCGTATCCAGTCACACACACACTGCAAGATAATCATATTTCAGTAGTGATACCATCAGTCTGTGCTAAAAATGTATCTTCTCTGAGGAAAAAAATATAAGGAGTTCAGTCACTGCAGACTAGAAAATATAGAGTACATTTCAACTTCAGTCTTTTATCATATTACATGTCTTTGCTTGCTTTTTTCAATACTGTTTTCTGTGTTGCTTCTACTATTTCGTATCTTATAATTGAAATTTAGTCTTTTGCTTTTAAATTCTGTTACAATGAATAAAACAGCATCATACCACAGCACTAGTCAACACTAGGACTAAAATATGATTGCGCTTGACGGGTGGAGATGTGCCCAGCAATATAAAGGGTTGATCCTGTCATGGTTGAACTGATGTTTTGAAAGAGCTCCCATTCAAAATGTATTTTCACATGACCATTGGGTGTTGTGCCATCTTCTCAGAGGACTTCTGCTTCCAATAAAGAAAAACTTCCCCCCATGAGTCCCAACACTGAAGTCTTTATCCATCAAGGGCATTGTTTTGATTAATACAAACATGTAACCTTCAGGATCTGACAAAAGCCGTTGTTTAAGATTTAACTTTAGAGAAGAAAGGCTGCAGAGATCTGGCACAGCAACAGACACGACAGGCTCCACTGCTGCAGACTGTAGCTGCAACATGAACACACAACCATGGCCTGTTTTCCTCTGCACTGTCACAAAATGGCTTCCATAAGGCTCTGGCAGGCCTTGCCAATACGTATTACCAGGCTTATGTTAGACAATATTTTCATTTAAATCCATGTTGGATTGATTGTACTGGCTCCAGCATTTAGACTTCTCCTGCAAAGCATTTATTGGACTAGTTGTAGCCTCTCATTTCTCAACAAACCTGCTGTTCAAAAACAGAGACTGAACTGAAAGTTATACACACTGTTCACCTCACTCCAAAAAAAAAGAAAAAAGAAAAAGGGATTCTTATTAAAATTAATGAATGACAACAAAGCCAGTGTGGAAAAATGTTGGGTGGAAATACACCAATACAACAAAGCATCTTATGGCTTGGATGAAGTGTTCAGATGTTGCTCACAGTTCTCCTCACTTTGGTTCTCTACACATCCAAAATGTGGAGGAGCAGTGTATGTATTTCAATGTCAAAACTCAGTAGTGTTGAGGTACCTTAGTTATGGGCGTTACAATTTTGGTCTCAATATTCAAATTGCAGTCATCATGATGGGAAAAAAATATCTTAGAATTTGCCACTGAACAAAATTGACAGGGAGCTTGGTGTTTACATTCAGTGTGAGCTCCGTATGGTGCCGGTTGATTGACCAGTACCAGGCTAACTCTGCTAGCATGTTGTTGCTGATAGCTGGTGCACTGGTGAAAATCCTTTACTGTGATATTTTTGACTGCAGTGACTGCAGCATGATATCTTCTCCCTACCTTTTGAGCACAGCAGCAAAGTAATATTTACTAAGTTGGAAATAGATTTGTTCATATGATCTACAGAGGTGTGCATGTTTGGTACCAATAATCATGTGTAGGCAGCCTGTGTTAGGAGAATTGTAAGATCCTGCTTTGGTGTATTGGTACATTCCATCAAATATTTCTGTGTAGATGTATGCAGCTGGGGATAAGGTAGAACTATCCTGTACACAGGAACAGTTAAGATGGTCGAAGACTGAAAACAAAGACCAGACTGTCTTACATCCTAGGTTACCGATCTCATTGCACAGAAGGCAGGATTCATCCAGGCAGCACACAACACACAAGTTAGCACTGCTGCAACGTTTGGCGTCCTGACTGTCCCAATAAGAAGACAATAGAAGGTGCTGAGAAAAAGCAATGCTGGCGTACACAGCCTTAGAGCAACATATAATTCAAGTCAGATTTATTCATATAATCTAATGTGACAGATTCCAAATTTGCCCAAGATTCTTACATTCTTGCAATATAATGTATCACATGCTTTGGTCTTCAACCCTGGGCTCAGAAGGTTTGATCAGGGGCCTCTCTTCAGGATGTATACATTCTGGAGCAACGTCCAAGACAAACCAACTGATGGAGACCTGTCTGAAATGGCTCATGATTATCTGTACCTCCTACCACTCCTGGCTTCAGCTGAAGCAGAATTAGGATTCATACTGTCAGAAACTGGCATTATCATTGCAAAGTTGTTGACTACGCTGTACTTAGTGGCCTTATTAAATGCCCATCATGTTCTGCACCGTTGACAGATGTTTTTGGGTAACTACCATCGCTCTCCCTCAGTTTGAAGGTGCTGCACACCTCCGCTGTTCACAAGACATTGATCTTCAAGACAGCCTCGGTGGCTGAGCTAATTAAGGGGCTGCAGTGAGACGCCTCTGAAAGTCATCCTGGCTCATTTGTGACAGAGTTTGATGATGAGAGTGTGTGACAGACTTTTGGGGAGACAGCTGCAGAAGAAGTTAGGGTAGCGCCATGGTGGAGGGGGAGCGAGATGAGTGGGAAAGCAGGGTGGAGAGCACATTGCCAGTTCAGTAGTGGAGATATCAACTTGGCATCAAACACCATGGCACATCAAAAGAAGACGCACGCCTCCTCCCTGCGTCTCGCACTTTATCTCCTCATCCCTTTCTCTTCCCTCTGTTACCAAGGAGAGGGGCTGACGTCGCCCACTCCTGCTAGGAGGGGGTGATGCAAAAAGCTCTCCCGTCTCCCCTCTCTCCCACTCGTGATGGGCTTGGCACAAGAAGAAAGAGAAGTGAGAGCCGAGTAGGGAGAGAGAAGGGTAAACCCTCCATGTTACAGATTTACATTGTGACATTAAAAAGCAGGATTGCTGGGAGCCCTTGCCAGCATAGTGAGGGGAGGGCGACAGAGGCTTTCGGTTTTCTATGCCAGTTCCCCGTCTTAGAAAATGGCTGCCTCAGCCAGTGCCTTGGGAAGCATACTTTGGTATTTTCTAACCTTGATCCTTGATGGTTGATTCTACGGTGCTGATGACTGTGGCTACGACCACAATACTGTTCTAGTCTGCCTGGTCAACCTGGTGTGAATCCTCACGCAGCAGAGGCTGTATTCAGGGAAATCATTCATTCATTTATTCTATCTCCCCCCCAGTTTCTTTCTTTACTGCAAAAAACAGTCTTAAAATCAAATGAGAAAAGTCTTACATGACAGTTTATGTGTCAGAAGGGTTCCTGTGGGCCTTCAGTGTTGGTCTCTGAGACAATCCTGATGCATGTTAAGCATCATTCTCACACTAAAGAGTGTGATTGTTTATCAGTTAAAATACTAAATTATATGTCACATTATGGTTAGAGTTGCATTCATCAAAAATATTGATGAAAAAATAGGACTTTTCACAATGAAAACAAGCGACATAAACAATGTTTCACATTTTTCATCCACAAATAAAAACCAAAAAAGATTTGGGCTTTTTTTTTGTTCATACAAACTCTTTCAAAGCATTTGTTTAGTCTGTTTTTGCACCATAAAAATCTCATGTAACCTTTGTGCAAATGTTAGATTTGGCTAATCTGGAAACCTTCTTTAAATTAGTTATTTTCAAATCTTGTCTCCTGCTGATTTAGCATAGCTAAAACATTTTCAACTCCTGATCTCACTGCATACCTCCCAAATTTGCACTTTAATTGTATCTACTAATGTTTTTGTGTCAACTTAAGACACAACTGTGCTGCTGCTAAAATTTGCATCACATTCAGTCAGAACACAACGTGACTAATCCAAACTCTGTAGCTGGATGAACACTGCAGTGGGTGGTGACTCGTAGCTTTCAGCTCCACACAGTCGTCAGTAGCTCTCTGAACCACTGACGTTAAAATGATTTCTTAGATTGTGAAATGTTCAGTGTTAAAATGTTGATTTCCAGTACAAATTGCTAGTCTTTTCCAAAACCCTGTTGTAATGATGTCTGGATATCCCCGTGCTTTACTCTCCAGATCCTGTTCTGTCTCTCTCTTACTTTATTCGCTCCTCTGTCCCTTCCTCCTCTCTTCATTCTGCATCTGGTAACGCTTTCAAGTCATCCAAGTCTGACAAAACGTTGGTTGAGCACACTGTTTGCTTTGGTCGCCTCCCAAACCTTCTCCCCTCGTTTTCATGAATCCCTCTCTGTGGTCTTTCTTTGCACCTCCCTGTCCTCCATGGAACTCCAGAATAGAAAAAAAAAAACATTTTCTAAATCTAATTGTTGTCTTGTTGGTTGACCTACTCCTACAGTGAGGGTACTTCACATGAGATCAGGTGGAGGAAAAATATTTGCTTCATCAATATGCTAGTCAGCACACTCAGAGAAGGACACTATAGCAGTTCATTCACTTGTCCTGGTGCTCTGTGTGGGTGGGATCTGCAACCCGTTCAACACTGCCGGTGGCCCTTAAAGTGAGACTCCCACCCACCTGGTAGACCAGGAGGTCGACCAGTGAACGCACCTATTGTTTTAACTTCAAAGCCCTCAGTTCAGTGTCTACAGGGAGAAAGCCTCTTGGCCTTTCTCAGCAAGAGGCCTCCTTTTTGGGTTCCAGTCCTTCATCTCACCATCACCGCGCACACACACACACACACACACACACACACACACACACACACACACACACACACACGAAGAGAGAGAGAGATGAGTAAACAGCCTGTTGCTGCAGGAGAAGAAGGCAGCAGCGTTGCTAAGGGAGTACATTATTTTTACCCATCCACTCTGAGCCCACTATTTATGGGGTTCCGCTCCAGTTACCTGTGATTAAGCCTTTGTTAATGGAAGCGGCATACTCAGGAAACAAAAAAAGCAGTCCAAGTTCTTCCGCTGATTAGTCTACACCATGTTTTTTTCTGTCACACTTAACATTGTGCACTAAAGGATGCCATCTTACTGAATTTATTCCAGAAAGAAACGGACGTAGAAACATTGGCTTATCAGGTAGCTTCCAGATGATGCACAGCTGTATCCTGGACTGGACTGGATGGTAGCAGCAGTTATTAAATATATCTTTAAATGCTATTTTAGTTGCATACATTTTAGTTGAAGATGTTTAAAATGGCAGTGAGCAGATGAAAACCTATGAGAAACAACTGCTGCATGATCAAACCATCAAGAACTTATTCAGTATTTGTGAATACCAACTCTGAACCCTTGATCTGGCCATACAAATCACTATTAGAACATTCAGTTGAAGGTAATAAACAATTTTAAAAGGTTTACAAGCAAATAATTTGAAGAATACTTTGTGTTTTGTAATTAGCTTTGCCTGTGGTCAAAACGGCTGACTGCTAGTCAGTCACAGTAGCTCTGAGGCTCCCAGCTCTACCTTCTCTATTCTGGAATAGACAGCTGCTATTGGTCAATAGTGTAAAGTACACCAATACTGTACTCCGAACAACAAATTTAGCAGCAGTGGAGCACATTCCTGCGAGTGAACCCACTACTTGTGATTGTTGTGGCATTTTAAGATTGAACAAATGATACAATTAGAAAAATGGGATGTGTGAATCAAATTTAAGAGCGAACATTGATTAGACTGGGAGACCTAACGTGTCAACTGAAGTTAGCGGCAACGCAACAGAAGCCTATGGAGCCCATATAAAGCATAAGACAGGAGTTCATGCCCTCTCTACGTCAGCACTCGTGAACTGAAACTAGGGCACGCTGAGCCAAGCAGAAATAATGCCAACCTAGCAGAAATAAAAAAGAGAAGGTGGTCTAACTTCCGATGCCATTACTTCATGTGTATCCTGATTGGGTCTTAAGACGATGGGTCTTAAGACGATGGGTCGTGGCTTCCAGAACGGAAGAGGAGTGTTTAAGAGAAGGTATATAAGATGATGTAACGCTATGTGTAGTCAGTTAAAATCTCGAGATTTTGCACGTTTGTTTTACAGCCTCTGTATTGAATAAACATTATTGAAGACTCTTTCTGGAAAGCTTTTTGAAGACTCCAACTTTTGATCCAGAATTGATTTTTGACTACATGTTGGACAAAGCTGCCTGATTATCACTGACCCTTAGCAGGCAGACTGAGTCACAACATGGTTGCTGTGGCTCAGTTGGGAGAACAGGCTGTCTGCTAAACAGCTTTGATAGCAGGTTCCTCTTGAACATGCACCGAAGTTTTTAAGGTTTAGCAACTGGAAGCATTTCTGTGGTGGTTTGAAGATTGAGGCTCTGGGTTACTGATCAGAAGAAAGAGGTGACGCCTCATCATCATTATCACCCTGCACTCTGACCCCAACAAGCGTCAATATGCCAAAAAAAAGAATTTTAAATAGCTGTACTGTATTTGTGGAAAATAACAGCTTCTTCTTCTCCTTGTACTGGTAAATGCCAATATTTGGGGTTGAGGTATTGAACCTGGAACGAAAGAGTTTGATTGCTGCATCACTAACCAGTTGTGCCAGTATGATTAGAAAACATGTCATAGAAAATCTTTGTCAGTGCTTGGAAACTCTGAGCAAATCTGTCCAAGCTCAGGGTGATAGGAAGCTTGCTGTCATTTAGAATATCCCACCATGATGTCGTTTCAAAACCTGGGCGTGGCAGGATTTATTGAGCATTAAGCTCAATTTAACTTTACCTTTTGGAGCAAAAAGCATGGTGACAGTAGATCTGAGAGCAGCTGGGTCTGCTGCTGATAGCACTGTGCTCTGGGTCTGTGATGAAACAACACCTTTAATTCTCCTTCCCATCTCCCTCTCCTCAGGGACGTCATCAAGAGAATAGACCAGTCAGAGTTTGAGGGATTTGAATACATCAACCCCCTGCTGCTATCCACAGAAGAGTCTGTATGAAGGAGAGGCCAGCTTCCTCCTTCGCCCACCAACTGTCTGTCCAAGCTGCCGTTTCAGCCAAAAAAATCACTCGCAAGCCAACTCTGAAAGGCGAGGGAAAGGAGGAGGAAGAGTAAAGGACAACAGAGAGGACGAACTCACCCTCTGGACCTGTCAACAAGGCAAAGCAAACTGGAGGAGGGGAGAGTTTCCTTTCTGGATGATTCCGATTGCGTCGTTTTGGGTACCAGACTGTTCTTATCGGCATCTACAAGGAAAACAGAGACACCGGACTACAACATTCCCTGTCGTTACGTTGTCTTTTTTCTGCCTCAGCTTCATTCATTTCCCCCTCAGAATGTCCATCCTCGTGTCAAAGCATGACCAGCTTTGTCATTTCAAAAGAGACGTGTTTCATTCTGTGCCTGCCATCATGAACACACTTCAGCCCGTCTCACATCCCTGGAGGAATATGACAGTTCTGATGAAGAACTTGAAATGATTTTATGTGCACTTTTTTTCTAAAAAAACAAAGTTAATTTCTTTTTTTTCTATCTTGTAGGGGGGCAATGCCTCACACAAAACAAGAATGTACAATGACAAAGGAAAAATAAGTTATTATTGTGTATTATAATGTAGGTAGTGAATCCAAAATTGACGATGCCTTTTTATTGATGCAAGTGGCACATTTTCATCCATAACCACAACCTTCCTTTTTTTTAAAAAATCTTTTATGATTTTCTCAAACAATGGGGGGGAAACACTAACAGGGAGACAACTTTTTATTTAAGAAGTGCCTCAAAGATTAAATTAATTACTGCGTCTCTGATTGCACTTATCTCTTATTGGACATTTCTTCACCCATCATGGCTTCAGCAGGTAAAGCAGCTGAAGCTATGGCTGCCCGGGTCCAAACTCCTCCAGTTTGTAAAGGAATCAGTATGTTTGGAGCTCAGTAGCCTGCCTCAGTGATGAATCAGTTTTTTAAAAAATCAGTGTGAAACAAATTATTTCCAATCTATGAATTCACAAGGGCAGCATCTAAGCAACATTAGATATAAACCTAAAACTGGTGGCAACAAGAGACGAAATGTATTGATATTGAAAAGTAAAGATTGTGTCCCACTTACCAGGAGTTTCACACGTTATTAGTCTGAGATTATCAGATGGCTGCTGTACAGCAAACACCACACAGCCCTGTATGTCAAAACACGACATAATGGTATATGAAGGTAATGGTATTAGAGTATACCGGACTGAAAAACAAAGCATTCCATGGGCTCCAGCTACCGCAGTGTGTACAGGCTTCCTGGCTGAGCTTGGGTTCTTCCTCACCAGCTGCCACTGTGTGACCATCTGCAGCCGCTCAGAAATACCATGTGACCTGTTGGTTGTGCTGCCGTGACTCATCTCCATTTCCACTTTGGGCTCACTGTGTATTTCCATCTCTGCCCTGAGGCCGGTTCTATCTGGTGCCACTATCGCTCAGTGATGCTTGAATTGACTAGATTGTTCCTTTGGTTGCGAAAGTCCACATGAAACGTCAGTTAGGAATCATGTTAAAATGATATTTAAATGTGTTATTCATGTTGCTACATTGCTAATGGACTGGACTATTGTGGTGACTCCAAAAGTTATGATCGTTCCCCCAGGTGGAGACAGGGAAGCCAAGGCTACAGTGACCCTAAAATGAACAGATGGATGGATGAATGAATGACATGAATGATTCTTAGTCTTGCTTTTTAACTGTGTTGCCATGTGTCCCGATCTAATGTTCTAAATGTTTCCAGTTTCAGCTCACTGTATTGCATTTAGACACAGTTCTTTTACAACAGATTGTGATTTAAACTGATGCATTAAGAAGTTTTGTTAAGTAAAAAATAAAGGTAAAACGTGTTTAAATTCCCCTAAAGTATCAGCAAGAAGTGTTGTTTTGGTACTGGTATCAGTATTGACCAATTAAGGAGTCATAATATCAGAAATTTATTCATCAGTTCCAACTCCATTTACTTTCCACAATCTTCTGTCAGTTCTTGTTACATTATGCTGTGGAGGTTGGGGTCACTTGGAATGTTCTGGCTGAGTTTATTACCCGGTGCAAAGACAGACAAACACGTGATAGATTGAACTCTTATGTCTGGGAATCAGAGGCTTAGCACGCCTCTATAAGCCATCCATGATCTACACACCGCTTAATCCTCATCAGGGTCGTGGCAGGGCTGGAGTCTGTCCCAGCTGACTTAGGGTGAAGGTTCACCTGGACAGGTAGCAGTCTATCACAGGGCTACACATAGAGACAAACAAGCACACTCACCAATTAACCTGAGGATGTTTTTGGACTGTGGGAGGAAGCCGGAGAATTTAGAAAAAACACACACACAGGGAGAACATGCAAACTCCACGCGGAAAGATCCCAGGCTGTGACACGAACCGGGGATCTTCTATCTAACTAGGTGACGGTGCTATCCACCGAGCCACTGTACAACCCATACACTTATCAATTCATCCAAATTAGAATGTCCCACCTCCAGCTGCTGGTGCACAGTGGGTACACAAACAATGAGAAGTCATGAGTTTATAAGTAAACGGTGAAGTTTTAGGCTGTTTCTAGTTCAGCCAACTTCATATACTGCCACCTTTACACACAGCAAACAACATGCAACCAAATGTGGGAGACTTGAACTGTTGAATGGCTGGGGGAAAAAAAATCAAACACATACTCATAATACGTCTATGAATATCGACTACGAGCACAAATTAAAGCCACCAACAGAAGTCCTCGCCTCTGAAGCAAGCTCAGTGTCGCTCTCTACATCTGTGTGCTTCCGAAGAAAGAAGCGCACTATTGGCTGAGAATTATTTGATGAAATCTGACCTGTGCTAATTTGATAACCACATAATAGGATTAATTAGCTGATCCCATGTCAACGGGTCTCAATTAGCTGGAGGGCCTTTACAGGCAGGGAAGAAGCAGATAGAGAAAGGAGAGATAATGAAGCAGTTTCACAGTCACCAATTAATCCAACAGACACACACACACACACGCACACACGCAGCTAGAAATCACTTCAACATTTGAGGAAGTTTCCTCTTCTACCCTCCCAAACTCAGCTCATTTGCTGCATTGTATTAATGTAGTGTTTTTGTTGACCATTTTACACACTATGCGATACATTGATGGCATTTTTTTTTTCTTGAGGGACCAATGGATAAACTGGGAGTCCTTGAATCCACCTAACCGAACACTATAGGCCATTCAAACACCAATAGAGAAATATTCTTTAAAAATGTATGAATTTAGACCATGATTTTTGGTTTAACATAATGCTGGTTGTATCGGCTTCATTTTGCTTTACTGCATCTTTGTAAATATGTGTAATTATTAAAAATGATACTGGTTTTCCGTGCATGGAGTCCGTCTTTTTTTTTGCAGACTATGGCAGTAAAATCTTTGCAGATACTACACTTTTGGAAGGGGTCGCCTGGGAAAAGGCCTCACACAGCAGCACATCCTCTGATCACCACTTACTCTGTTCATACAACATGAGCGGAGAAGGCAATTAACTGATCATCAGCTAACACCATTCTGTGTTTATTCTAGAGAAAATAAGGTGTTTACTAGAATACTAAATGTGCAATGGAGAATTCGACCGGTTTCATCAGCTCAGTTACATTCTGTGAAGTTAAGGCCAGTGTGCACATTTTTCTTTAACCCCTGCTATTAATCGTATCTATATATATATCTACCTATATCTTGCATCTTGCCAAGCGTGTTTGGAGGAAGACAATTAGCAAAAGACAGAAACCTTTGTAAATTTATGCTGACAAGAAGGAGAAATTGCACACAGTCCACATCTTTGCGACCCTGATGGTTCAATAACTTTAATGTTTTTACAAGAGGAAAACTGCCACCAGCTAAACATGATCAGAGGCTGTTTTCATTGACATGGAAGTGATTTAGAACCAACAATCAGAATGCCAGAAGTTTACCAGATGAACAAAGATGTATTTTTTTAAATACATTTTAGATAAGGTCATTATCAATCAAAACTTATTACAGAGCTGGATTCTGGACATAGCATAGCATAGCTTAGCACACACACAAAGCTAAGCATTACCACTGCACTGTGACCAGGCACTCAACACACTGGAACTCTCACTCGCAAGTAATCACACTACAGTTCCGGTCATTTGCACTGCATGTTGAATCCCTCAGACACCTCAGGATGTTCAATAGAACTCTGCCTTGACAGCTGGGGGATTAATTCCTGGTGCACAACGTGTGAATCTTGGAAAAAAGAACAAGCTGGCATCTTGGTGCACCTGACATGAAACTCCCTCTCCAGTCTGTGGCTCCACTGTCAAAACTGGTTTCTTCTCTCAATGGTATCTGCAAACCCATCTCTCATCGCTGGTAAGTCGTCAACATGAAGGTTGGATCATCCCAGCTGCTGACTGAAACAGAATGTGAGGTTTTCTTTTCTGCTCCAGTTCACGTCAATTGAGAAATCCCAAGTGTGCACACAGCAGTGGTCACAAAAACATACAACGGGTTGCAGTGTTGATAGCAATACTTTCACACGACATCCTGACTCATGACAGGTATTGTTTACACGTGTTGCAAGTGCAGTGAACAGTCTCAAAACTTTTTGCTGAACCCTTGTACGAACTAGAAACAGCGAATAAACAGCAGTTGACCAGGAGAATTCGGCAACAAACAAAAAAGAGAAAAACAAGGTAATGTTAGAAAAAATATCTGAAATATTTCCATGAGAATCTCTCATTTTAAGACACGCTGTCTGACAACGTTGGTTCTGAATGACCACGCTGGAAAAGATAGCTGACATAAGGGTTGGTTCACATTTTCAGACTCTTCTCCAGGGAGATACTAACCACACATTATTTAGTAACAACAATGCCTTACTCCCGTCCCACCTCTCCACAGCTGTCTAGTCACACAGTGAAAAACTCTCTCTTCAGACCAGTCTATGGTTTTGTGTAAGCAGCTTAGTTTGGAAGATGCGGCCCGCTTCCATTCCCGGTTTTATCTCCCAGAGCACGAGGCGGGCTGGATGGTCTTTTTGTCTGAAGAGCCTTTTGACCAGCAGAAATCAAATGCATCATAGGCCATGTGGACAAGCTGTGGTTACAGTAGAAATCTGGGCTCTTAAGTCTGGAAATTAAGAGAGTAATTGAGACATCACAGAAAAGTGTTGGTGACAAAGTAGCCCCAGTGCAAAATTCTCAATACTATCCCATCTTCCATGACTTTTCACAAAACAGGTAAACATCCTTGTCTCCTCACCTTGAACCTGTGGGCTCCCTCTCTCAGAGTACAGTCAGTGTAAAGTGTCATGGACAGTGGGAGTTATTTGCATGAGTTGCTCTCAGGGTGTGTCTTGGTCCATCTGATATGATCCTGGAGTATGTGGGGCATCTGGGCTGCTCGTAGCTCCTGGACAGCAGCCAGCGTCCCGTCGACTCACCAGGTCATGTCCACATTCATCTCCGACAGACACTGGGCCAGGTGGCCGTCACAGTCCATCTGGGTGAACCTGGAGAGACAGGAACACGGAACTGACAATGAACACACTCAGTGTGTGATTAGTACATACTGATGCATGCAGTCTGTGCTGCTCAATTCAAAAGCCGGAACGTCAGCAAGATGGCGCGGCTGTGTCCAGACGCCGTCCGATCTGCTCCGCTAAGGCTTTGCTTCTTTTTCTTTCATTCCATAAATATGTCCAGTTTACCTGTTTGTATTTTTCTTTTGTACAGTGATCCCTCATCTATCGTGGCGGATACATTCCAGACTCCCCCGCAATAGACAAAAATCCTCAAAGAAGCAACCATATTTATTTTATTATTTATATATATTTTATGGCTTCATAAACCCTCCCCACACACCACACACCACAGAGCAACACTACACGCAGCGATCAGACATCTATGTGAGATGGATAAGGCCAGATGCTGAAGCAGACTGATGCTACGATCGCTGAACCAATCAGTGCTGTACGCTACACATTTTATTTTGATGAAATATTCTTTTAATATGTTTTAATTCAGATTTTTAATATATTTTTAATATTGTTTTCAATTTTGTAAGCTAGAAAATGCTTGATTTACCGCAAAAATAAGATAAATAATGTAGCGATTGCAGAACCAGTAGCTATGACTGAACTGTTGGGCTGCAATGCACCATGGGAGTTCGTGGTGTTGGGGGCTTAAATGTCATTATTGTGGTTTATGTTAGTGTTACAGTGTTAGAAGTGTTTGTGTTTTTGTGGTTTAGCCAGCCTAGTTAATTTGGTTGAGTGTTATGTTGTCAGGACCGTGAGTGTGAAGTGTGGTGAGTTTGATGACTTCCAGCCACATTTTGTATAGTGTCAGCTTCCATGTGTGTCAAAATAAAAGCATCCGCCAGTTGAACAGTGCATTAAAGGCAGATATCCTTTCTCTAGCATCGTTCTTCTACGCAGCTCGCCACAATAATAAATATACAGAAACATCTATATCCCGCAAAATCCGGCAATATAGCGAAAAATCCGCGATTCCAAATGCAATTTCAAAATCCTCGATACAGTGAAGCGCGATATGGTGAGGGACCACTGTATTTTAAATTTGTACCTATTTTAACATTTTGTGTTTATAAGCCTGGTGGACAGTCACTGCATTTCACTGCCATACTGTATGTGTATGTGATGGATAAAAAACATACGTCCTTTTCATTAGGCTTCTGAAATGAAATTGACAGGTTTTAAACAGACTGAATGTTAGGTACATTTTGCTCATTATTGGTACCAACAGCAGAATGTTTTCATCCTGCACAACAAAGCATTTTAACCATAGTCTGTCCTCGACTTACAAACTGGACTTTACATCAGGGTGAAAACTACCCAGATATCAGGAACCAAAAATCCAAATGGTTGCAAATGTGTGAGGATCTAGTGCACTGTGATTTTAGTCATGTCAGTGAACTACAAACTGCAAAGATGGACATCATGACAGCTCCCCAAAAGTGAAGCCAAAATATGTCAATGGTTCCCTGATGGTTGAGATATTTTTCAGGTGTCTAACGTATCTTGCAGTATAAGTCATATCTGTATTTTTCTGATTCTTTATTTGATGCTATAACAGGGGCGTATGTCGTCACGATTGGTATCATTCAGTCTCATTATGTAATAGCCTCACCTCATATGTGCTAAACTGCAGCCTTTGTAATTTTATTGCATTGATTTAAGTTGCGATTTTGATTTGAAATAGCCCGAATAAGCAGATAGGCACATGACAGGTGTGTGAGTTAAAGCCAAAGTAGAGGTCATCCCTCCTTTACGTCCATTCACAAAGAGGTAATCAGTGTTTCTGCAGCAGGCCTGCAGAATGACAGTATGCTGGCTGTGTAGCCCAGGCCAACGTACACAGAGTCTAGCTCAACAGGCCCCGGGGCAAACCGGCAGCAGCACAAAGGGTAGATTGTTCACAAAGACATTGGATGCCTCAATCAAGTCTCTCTAGCCCTGATCTGAGCTCCCCAACACATATGTTGATACTTCAGCTAATACCAACCCATTAAAATGCATTCAGAACCCTGATGCCAAACCTTAGGACCAGCTCAGGATATTTGTAGTTTCTACTTCTGCTCACCTTCCTTATTTAAGTTAAGCAGCTGCCTATGGTATTATCCGAGATTTCAAGTATTTCTGTATGTGACTGGACCTTAAGTCGTACTACACTCCTATGACAAGTGAGAAAAAAAATGTTTGTGTTATGGTGTCACATTATGGGGTTTTGATGTCAATCAGCTATCCATCTTTACTGTAAGACAATAGATTTGTAGTTTCTTAGTCTGCGGACAGCTGTCAAGTCAGACAATGGATGGGCACACACTTCTATGTGTACTATAACCACAGGTGATGATTCATGGCTGCAATCAAATACAGAAGAAGAAAAAAAAATCATCCTTTTCAGTAGCCTCAGGTGCGTCTGTCTCTAAGATGAAAGAACATACTGCTCTGAACTAAACCTGTAACCAGCTGCAGCTCCGTCATGTTTTTGTGACAATAAACCAAACAGACAAACTTCTGTATCAATTATGTCGTGTTTTAGCAATGGAACAGAGAGACAAAACTGCCACCATCAGGTTAAACTGATACTTAGAGGACTGCCTTCAATATCTGTCATCTAATGTACTGTTATTAATAAACTGTTACATACAGTGCCTCAAAGTCTTTAGACCAAAATGTTTGAAAAAGAAAAAAACTTTGATGATTATATACATTTTGACACAAAAACATTTTAAGGACAAACAGGAATACCAGGGAGTTTAGTACTTAATTGAAAAAAATGAATGAATTACACAATGTTGTTATATATAGTTTTGGTTTGTTCCACCTTGAAGGCAAAGCTGAACAAACAAAAGGACTGCCAGAAATAAAAAGCTGTCAAGACACTAATAAATTGCAGGTGTCGTTCTGACATATTTTGTATTAGAGTCATAGTATTCTGACATAAGTTAACAGATTACATTTGTGAGAGGTGTCTGTTGGCTCCACCACAGGGGAGCTAGGGATGCAAATTTCAGACAATTTCCTTCACTGATAGTTGGCAGCCTTATCAATAAATACTCAAACAATCAATAACGTGAAATTACCCACAGTTATCATAATACTTTGCAGTTTTGGTTATATACACTGTCAGGCTGCTGTATCTCGTGTGTTAGTAAGTGCACAAAGGCACAGTTCATCAACTAGTAATTTGGTGTCATGCTCAGTTTACGCATTCTGTCTGGTAGTGAGCTTGGGGTCTCCGGTATATATCTGGAGTCACATCATTTTCTCATGGTTGCACTTAACTAGCCCAACTGTCACAATGCTCTTTGCTTGCCAACGTGAATATGTCGAAAGACCCAGTGACCGTCTCCTAGAGTGTTAAAAAGTGAAGAGGCACCACCTGGTGCCACATGCAGGTACAACTAATGCACAATAGCTTCCTTCTCAGTTCATTGATTTTTAAATCGGTTAAATTATAGGGCTGGGACTTTAATGCTTTAATTTCGATTAATTAATTAGAGAAAAAATAACAAGTTAAAAAAAAATAACGCATTTTATTGCACCTGTCTCAGTTCCCTAATTTCTGGTACACTGGTAACACTGATGCACACTCCAGTCCAGTAGGTGGCGGTAATGAACCTAAGGTCTCAGTAGTTTTGAGTTCAGACATAAGGTGGAAACACAAACAACAAAACAAAACAACTCAACAAAAGAACTCACAACGACTGCGCTAGTAAGAAGACATGATGAACGTTTTGAACCTAAAGTCTGTTAGCCAGCCGTGAAGAAGATACACAGGACGCACTGAGTAACGTCAGCGCACAAGAAAGTTTGGTGAACAGTGAAGGGAGACGACACCGCATTGAGCTTGTTGGGCAGAAAGTTTTCTTTTAAAAATCTTCCCAATGGCAGCTTAAATAAAAGCATGGTTGTGAGCAAATTGTGCAACAAAGAGTTGCAGCCTCGGTGGAGTAATAACTTAAACAAAAATGTGTGTCTTTTAATAACTTAATTATAACCTTTTAGTTTATAAGAACGATCAAAATTACACCATGTATCAGACCCAGAAACTATGAAAACAGAATGAATCTATGGATTTTCAACTTTTTGAAGGTCCTTGAACTACCCATGTTATGTGCTATACAATGGAAAAACCATTAAACCAACTAAATCCAGGCTATAAATCATCAAAATCACTTATTTCTATGTCCCATTTTAAAATTGTATTAATTTACTAAATTTAAATTATAAACACATATATGTCTATTCATTGATTCAACTGTCAACCAACATGTATTTGAACTGAAAAACTTTACTTATTGTGTCAAATATTGCTTTTTTTGTCAAAAATTTGATTAATCGCAATCAATTAATTACAAAGCCTGTAATTAATTAGCTTAACTTTTTTTTTTAATCGCATCCCACCACTATTAAATTATTAATGGCAATGAATCAGTTATTTGATTAATCATTAGCATTCCAAGTGGGAAGCACAAGATTATTGGACACAGGTGGAAATTCACTTCTCCATAAATGAAGAACCAGGACAGAAATTGCAGAGATGGACAAAAAGAGTCCTGCTAGGCTTTAGTGAAAAAACTAAAGTAAGTTTTGTGTAGTTCTCACCCAGCAGGGAACAGCTGCAGGCACATGGGGCAGCTCTGCAGTCTTCCTATTCCGACTTCTACACTCCTCTGCACCTCCTCTTCCTCTTCATCCTCTTCCTCCATCACTGCCTCTTTATTTTCACCCTCCTTCTGCAGACTAACTTGGCTGTCAGACATCTTCACCCTGTTAACAAAAAGCTGCCTGCTGACTGGTCCAGTCTCTTCTTCCAGTTCTCCTCCTGCCGTCCCCTCTTCACCACCAGCGTTTGAGGGTCCTGCTGATGATGCAGTTTCATCCTGCCTGCGAAGGGACAACTGCTGTCTTTTGCCCGAGTGTTGAGGAGACACTGTCTTGCAATTAGGACTCTGCCAGCTGGGAGAGAACAGCAGTTTATCAAGTGGATGTGGTACAGGTTTCATCTGTTCTGAGAGGTCTTGCTGATAGGGGCTGAAGCTGAGAGAATGTGGGCTCGATGAAATCCTTGGAGAATGTGCAGAGGACTCAGGGAAGACGGCAACCTCACTGTTAAGGTCACACCACTGTGGTTTATCCACCTTCATAGCTGTGGGTCTCTAACGGGATAGAAAGAAAAACGGATGCAACTTTAAACAGATGGTTTGACATTATATAAGCAAGGACAAGAAATAATAATAATAACCCCATGCATGCTCAACTGGATTAAGCTCTGTGGAACTTAATCAAGTCAACACTTTGAACCCTTTGTCATTTTCTTCAAAGCTTTTGTTGGCAGACTTTGCAGTGCCAGAGGGAGCATTATGCTGCTGAAAGTGGCCGCTGCCATCAGGAAACACTGCTGCCACAAAAGGGTGTACATGGTCTGCCACAATATTTAGGAACAATATCTGTCAAAGTACCATCAACACATGAATGCAGAACTCAAGGTTTCCCACCAGAACATTATCCAGAACACCATACTGCCTCTGCCACCTTGCCTTCTTACCAAACGGGATCCTGCTCCCATCTCTTTACCAGGTAAGCGATGCATACGCACTGGGCCATCATAACATTTTTTCAAATAGTTTGCCTCTGACCAGCACCATACTCTACATTTTTAAAGCTCCTATTGGTGCCAATCACAGGAAAAAATGCCAGTCTCATGTCAGCATGAACAATAAAGGTTTTATGGTTGGTAGTAGGGCCCGATGGATTCATCGGCCGGCCAATTAAATCGATCGATTATAGCCCTTCATAAAATAATCATCAGTCAGAATTTTGTCAATTAAATGCCCATAAATTCTTAATTTCTCATAAAACAGTAAATGATGTTATGTGTCAGAGTTGCGCAGAATGATGTCCTTGCACTGTTTGTCCAATACATGGAGCTCTGACTCCATTCAATCCTCAGTCCTCACCGCTGTCTTCTCAGTAACGTACAGGACTAAGCTACAGCCAGGCAACATAACAGAAGTGGGCTGAGCCGACAGGTGAGTTTATAACAACATTGTGAAATTAACAATGACTCAACATGTCTCCCGTTTCAGCTTAACTCTCTTTACCATGTGTCACAACGAATGATGCGTGCTTCGTTGCATCGGTCATGCTTTTCATTTACGTTGTATTGCTGAAGTTGTGCTAACCTAGCTTAAGTTGCTCCCTGTCTGTTTATGTTAGCAATAACATCGCTGTAGTTATGCCAACCTAGCATAGTGTTGGCTAACAGCTTAAAAACCAGGAAGTAACTGCAGAAATAATGTAAGTGTACAAAATACTTGAGAGTACAGAACGACCATTTGTCACTCCGTCAGCTACGTGTTGAGGCGCATTTAAGGAGGAACGATGTGAACGCAGAGGGGAGGGGGTTTATTCAGTGCAGGACCGAAAAGTTAAAGTGACTAACGTTATGGTCTGTCTTCAGCAACCATCATGTCACTCTTAGTTTTACTTTGTCGGAAAATACAATAACGTGACACAGCATGTAACAGCAACTCACTGTGTGTGTTGCTCTGGAGAAACATTAGTGACCATTATATATTTAAAATGCAACTTATCAAAGAGGACATGTTTTGACATCTGAGAACAGTGTCTCAGGTTTTCGTTTTGGTTCATATGACTCATGGCAAAAAAAAAAAAAAAATGGAGTAGAGAAAGTGTGATTTAACATTAAAGGGCATCAGGGGGCTGCATAAATAATGTTTTGCCAGTAACTTCACCTGTACTATAGCCCAGTGGTTCCCAACCTGTTTGCCTTGGAGCTTTAATAAAACCAAATTTAAGGTAACTCTCGAGGTATAGCCGGAGTTTTTAGGTACTGATGAATCTTCACCCGTTTTGCGTTTTTCAGACACCAATTCCGTCAGTAATTTTCTAACTGCACACAAACTAATGAATCGGGATGAACTAGCGAGCCAACCTGAAGAAAGACCACATAAATGTGTTTTAAAAATGTTTTATAAGTAGACTCGTGATGACACAGCGAGTCTGTTACTCTGATTTGATTTTATTTTATCCCCCCCCCAATCTATATATGAGTATTTCATAACTCATATATAGATTGACACTTTTTTAAGGTTAAATCATTTTCCAGAGGTTTTATGCTTTGTTGCATGTTTTTGTACTTGAAAATTCCTCTCTGTTGTGACGTTAAACAAATACTAAAGGACAAAGTATTGTAAAACAGTAAAATGTTCTGTCTGCAGTTCATATCTTTGTTGCTGTAAGCGTTAAGGGACCAAACAAGAAGTTATTTTGTTCATTATATATTTTTAAAATTAATCGGCCAATTAATCAGTTTCACCAAGATATAACTGGTTTGTATTATTCTATCAAAGTCAATAAAGACCACATGTACATATCAAGGAGCCTGCAAAATGTCAGGACTCTGGCTACATTAATTCTTAAGTTATGGCACTTCAAACATTGCTATACAGACTGGGGCAAAGGAAAGATGCAACAATCAACATGATCCCATCCCTCCTATTACATACAGGAGTGTAGTCTATGCAAGCACATGGCAAGAACACTTCTGAACAACTGAACTTTGAACATTCAGAACTCAGCATGTTGATGTCGAGTCTCTCTGACGTGTGTTTTAAGTTTCATCCTATTCACTACAGGTGCTGTATGAAGCTATAACTTACCACTGCAGATAGATGTGGCAGATCAGAAACCAGGTCCCAGTGTTGGTTTTCCAGGTACGGCAGAGCAGACTTCAGTGTGAACGCCCACAGGCTCTCCACAGCAGGCAGCGGCTGTGTGTTCCACCAGGCTGCTGCAGGAACCGCTGACCTGCAAACCAGATATCACACACAATGTGTTCCACACAACCACCACTGTTCTGCCTCCTCTTTGTAATCCTCATCCAGCATGGTGCTGAATGCAACATGTTGTATTTCAAATGTGGTGCATATTAACAGACAACACAAAGTATATCTAGAAATTCTGAATGTATTTGTTGTTTTTTTTCTTTTTAAAGTTAGGTATGAATTTTTAATTTGTCAATCAAATAATTTATGAGGCAGATCTTTGATCTGGTGCACAGTGGTGTAAATAAAATAGAAAGAGAAAATAGAGATTGCAGCCTGCGCAGTAACAGAAAACTCTCTAATCAGCTTTGATTTTTTTTTTAAATAATATGGTGACTTTTAATCAACTGTATGCAATGCTTTGACATACAGGTGCTCTCAGACCTCCTTATCTGGATTCTTCTTGTAGATTCTGCCAAATGTTGTGTAATTTAATGTATGCCTTTTTACTTTGTTTGGTTGTGTCCATTTATTAGAAAATTTTCCCCAGCATGAACTCAGTCGTGAACTAAGGTACGTCCTTGTTATGTACTCCTGCAGCATGTAATACAACAGCCCAGCCATAGATTTTATCTTTGTCTTGCTTATAATGTTCCATTTTAACAGACACCGCATCAGAGAGAACATGCTAAATTCAGGGGCTAATCTTTTCTTTGCCTTGTTACATCCTTTCCTTGATTTGGATTCAGTAGCTCTGCGGGGCAGATGCAATAGATAGAATAGATAGAATCAGCTGTGTCAGCCACGTCACGAGTGTAAAAATTTCCAGTGAGCTGACATACTGGTCTGTTGTGTTGCTGATTCCCTTTTATATTTTTCATATTCCATTACTGTAAGTGCAGCCTGAACTAACCTTGTCAAAAAGGGATCTTTGGAGTGAGGAAATAAAAATAAATATCGATTCTGCTGATAACCTGACTCAAAAGCAAAGTATTTCTATAAACGACTTGATATTTTTTCGTTTATTTTAACAGCAGACTTGTTACTGTGACTGCACTTGCCACCACCATTCTACATGTTGCTGTTGTTGTCTGGTACTTCTTGTACCTACACCATCTATGGTTCCTTAGATACCTATGGTACTATAGAACAATAGGTACCATCATGTTGTCAAAATTTTGGGATCAACCTGGTAGTGAAGTAACTGTACTGAAGCTGTATCTACACAGAAAGCATCTGAGGGACATCCGTTCACTGGTACTTCATCAAGAGAAGAGGCAACCTTATTGGTCTCTACAGAGGCTTTTTTTCTTTTCTTTTTTTTTATTTACAGGTAATCTGTATAGGTCACTAAAAACATTGCAGGAGAAAGAAGAAAGTCACATCTTGAACACACAGATACCCATCAGCAGCACAGATGACTTCATTATCACTCTGAAAATCGTGACCATGCAAATGGATTTCAGTTTGGGAAACGCATAGCTTCAGATGGTGCATGTCAGGTGAGTAAGGTGCATGGAGCAACATTGCAAAGCTACATTTGGTTGTTTCTGAAACCTGATGCACTTTTAAACTGGCTTTTGACTCACTTATTTTAGTCCTTTCTGTGTCTTTTATTTGGCTTTCGGTGCTGATGTATGATGCTGTCACTGTATCTCATGTCAGCTGCTGAAGAATTCTGTAGCCATGTTTAGAAAAGCATTCTATAGATTTTTATTTATGCATTTATTATTATTATTATTATTATTATTATTATTATTATTATTATTATTATTATTAAGACTCCTTTTATTTTATTTTGTATCAATTATCGAAGAAAGGCAAGTGTATGTCTGACCCTGTGGCACTCATCTGTTAATATGTTATGTCTTTCTCTGATGTTCTAATGAGTAACATGTTACAAAACAAAATCGAACATTTCATTTTTAACATGTTAATGCTGTTTCATTTTCTCACCAGGCAATTGCTTTATTAAAGCCGGCCGCCACTAACTAGGAACTAAGTATGAAATGAAGTACTGTAGCTTTGATGCGGCTTCAACATAAAACATTTTATCGATTCCTGAACCTGAACAGGAGACTCACCCAGCACGCTTTTCTGCACTGTTACCGGAAAACGGTGTCGTGTGGCCGCCCTTCGGTGTTGACTGCGGCTCGTCGACAGAAGACTTGTCTCGTCTAAGTTTGGTTCTTGGGTAATTTTCTGCCATGTCGTTTAATCGCTTTTTTTTCAGGATTTTTTCCAAATTCCGCGCCAGCACGGCGAACGGGGACTTCCTCATTCCTGAAAGTAACGTCATTTGATTCTATCCAATCAGACGTTTTTCGGGCCTGCCATGAAATAATTCTATCCAATCAAGTTGCTCTATGACGTTACTCAGCCAATTACGTAAACACACCAAACAGATCGATTGACACTACATTTGAACGCATTCAAAGATTAAGCGGAGAAAGAATTAGCAGTCTCTTGTGAGAACACTACCGTTCAAAAGTTTTGGGTCACTTAAAAGTATCCTTATTTTTGAAAGAAACGCTTTTTTTTCAATGAAGATAACATTACATGAATCAGAAAACCAGTCTAGACATTGTTAATGTGATAAATGACTATTCTAGCTGGAAAGGGCTGATTTTTAATGGAATATCTGTACACAGGCACATTTCCAGCAACCGTCACTCCTGTGTTCTAATGCTACATTGTGTTAGCTAATGGTGTTGAAAGGCTAATTGATGACAAGAAAACCCTTGTGCAATTATGTTAGCACATGAATAAAAGTGTGAGTTTTTATGGAAAATATGAAATTGTCTGGATGACCCCAAACTTACCAGTCAAAAGTTTGGACATATCTTCTCATTCAATGCTTTTCATTTATTTGTATTATTTTCTACATTGATAGATTGATACTGAAGGTTAACACTTTTTTTGTTTACAACATAATTCCATATGTATTCATTTATAGTTTTGATGTCTTCAATATTAATCTACAATGTACAAAATAATTAAAGCCATTGAATGAGATGGTGTGTCCAAACTTTGACTGGTAGTGTATATCTCAATAGAGATGTATGTTAGGGAAACTACACCTCTGACGAAACAAAACCTTCAGTACTGTTTCCAGCATCGGTGGCACCCAAACACACGCCTAAACTCCTGAGGTCCTTGTCAGTACTTATGGCTGAACTTCATGATAAACTCCACACAGCGTACTGGTCAGTATTATACGAATTATTTTAATGAATTTAGATTTTCTGGTGGAAAAAAAAATGCTATGCACTTTTCTACTGTTTCCTGCTGCTTCAGGATTGTGGGTATTCAGCTGCTCCCCATCAAAAGCAGATAGTTGAGCTGATTCAGTCATCTGACTAGGATGCCTTCCAGACACTTCCCATGTGTGTTTTGGGCCTGTAAAAGTAGAAGGAAATCCAGATTATGGTTCCATTTCAAATAACGCAATTTTCTTTTTCCTTTCAGGACATACTACAGCTGCCCTTACTGATTAGATACCGAATGCTTTCATTTGGGACATGCTACTTCATCATAATATTATGTCTTAAGCTTGCTCATATATCTATCATTGTCTGCAGTGCAATATGAGCTGTCATCTGTCTGCATGCTCTCAAGCTTTTTAATAGCTATGTGAGACAGTGTGACATATGTAACATAACTGTGCAGACAACTGTGGGTCAGAATGACCAGAAAAGCATCCTGGCTGCATATTGCAAAATGCAACTGGATGGAGTGGGACATCCTGGTATTTCTGATGTACTGCCTTTGACAAACTGCATCCACTGTTAAGTCTGACACACCAGCCATTTCCGGGTCCAGATGCTCCTTTACAGCCCAAAAGCAGACAAAGATTGAGGCACCATCAAGGATTCAAATGAGTCAGAATCCAGTCATCCCTGTAAAAACAATCTACCTGGGAGGCTGAAGCTATAGATTATGAAAGGACAATTCAATTCAATTTTATTTATATAGCGCAAGTTACAATTCAAATTGTCTCAAGACACTTTACAGAACTCATATGCCTGAGGTCGTGTAAAGTTATTAAATGATGATCATTAGGTTAAAACTAGATTTAAACATCAGCCATCCATATTTAAGGATAGTTCTGGTTTATTTCAACCTGATGTATTTTCCAATAATGTGGCTATTTTTACTTTTAATGTGTCAACTTTGCACACTCCACCACTGTTGCAGAGATTCATGGAAAACAAGGAGTTCTACAAAGCAGAAATGATCTGACTAAATTGCCATTTTGCTAATCTCCTTAGGGTCAGTTTTTACTTGTTATACCAGTTTTTATGGCATGCAGAGTGGAACACAAGGAGTCACAAAAAGGCGAACAAATCTGAACTATCACGCACTCCATTCCATTAACATGTGTGAGGCTGATTTTTAGAAACTCAGCAGCAACATGCAAGAATGGATTACCCCATGGAAAATAAAGGGGGATTATGCGTCATTTCAGTATTATAGTCAGCTATATTTATTAGAGCCCACACTTGAGGAACTAAACTAAATGAAAGGCAAAACATCATCCAGTGATTAGCCAAGAAAACTGTATCTGTTCATTCTTCTCTCCACAGAATTATTGGACAGTATGTCCAGAACTGTTTGCATGTTGTATTGCAATCACTTCTCTCTCTTTGGTTTTGACTTTAAGAATAAAATAACATAATAAACAGCTTTTTACTGTCCACAATAGCTTTCGCTTTTAATACATTCAAGTATTTTGTCAGTCTTGCACAAGGATTTCTACTCACTGCACTGTAAAGAATGTTACATCATGCAAGTATGCTAACGGTAATGACAATACTTTGTTCTCTCTGCAAGGACACACATAAAGTGGAAAGTTGAAGTCATATAATAATGGTGGGACTTTCTGAACTTTTTAAGCTTTTGGCCAGAACAGAGGGACCAATGGAGAGTGGCTACAATTATGCAGTGGAAAAAGACAAGGGAAACCTGGACTGAATGGGAGAAAAGGAAAAGAGAGGGAAGAGAAGTGCATTATTTACAAGAATAGAAAAGAGCAATATGGGAAAACCTACTACTTTGAAATAAGGTGACAGTTTTTTGGGGGGTTTTCATTTTTGGAGTTGGGGTCCGATAAGATGAGGATTGCAGAAGGACTTCTGCTGAACTGCTGACTTTGGTCAGTCAGTTTTTTCTACCTCAACCACAAGCAGGGAAGACACACAAAAGCAGAGCAGTGGGCCAGGCCTGTGGTACATAGTGCGACTGGGAAAAAGCAACCCGGCGCCTGGAAAGAAACATTATGTCACCCATCCCACATGATGCTGTGTTGTGCTCTGCTGTCATGGTGACAGCAGAGCACGCCTCAGAAGCAGCCGATAATTCTGTAAGTTAAAGAAACACACCAATAGTTTTGAAAGTTCCACTCAGCGTTGTTTGTTGAGTGATGAAAACCTCAATAGAACATCTTTCAGGTGTCCTGATAGATTGTGGTCAGTTTAAAGAGTGGCTTTTGACACATTAAGCCATAATAAACTCCATCTATTGATCCCACTTCTTGGTAACATTTAAAACCCTCATCCAGGTTAAGTTCAACTTGATTAGTTTGACTTCCATAGTGCCATTTCTATAGACTTCTATTTACCTGGAGAACTCCACCTCAGTACAACTTTTGGAGTTAAATCTGCCTGAGACATGTGGCCCAAGCATTGCAGTCACCCGTGTTGTATTTCAGTGATGACGTTTTGATTCTAGGTTTTCTGCATAATTCCAGGAAAGTGATCTTGTTAGGGGGCAGCATGGTAGTGCGGTAGTTAGCACTGCTGCTTTGGTTTGCATCCCAGTTTATGGAGTTTGCATGTTCTCCCTGTGGGTCTTCTCCGGGTTCCCCCGCCAGACATCCACTGAATTCTAAACCGTAACTGTATACCTTTTCAGATGATTGTTAATCATTGTCGCAGACCTTACAGGAAATCTAAAATAATAGCTTTTGAATCTGTATCTGCCAGTATGAGGTTATATTAATATATAAGACATATCATATAACTTATGTTAGAAAATCAAAATGGGGTTTACAAAATTCATTAGGGTAACTTAACTAGCATTAATGCAATTAAGCAGTTTGATTTTTTTTTTTTTTTTTTTTTACCTGTTTTGTAGTTCTTGTGAAGCAGTCAACCACAGCACAGCTAAAGCTACAGCCACAATCACAGCATCAGCATTGACTTTAGCTTAGTATAAACATTTTGTATCTTGTTCACTAACATAGATGATGTAGTTGGCTTTCCTTCTTGGAATGATTTTAGGAAAGAGGTTCCCGGTCAGCACTTTAACCACATACCGTTAGAACTTGTCCAGTTCTGCCTTGCTGCTGTGAAAGAGAGGTTAAGACTCAAAGAGTTTAAAAGACATTTATTTATACATTCTCAGCATTACATTGTGTTTACTGGCACTTCATTGAAGAGAAATGACCACTTGAATACCTAAAAGCTAGGCTTCAACCAAAGAATCTGCCAGTTGGTCTAACAACAAGTGAAACCTTTAGACAGTGAAAACTCAGTAGGCTTCCAAGAATTTTTGTAAAAGTCAGACTGCAGTGTGTAGTTCATTCTACTTAGAGGTTTGACTGACTGCAATCTATCATCTCTCCCAAACCTGTACACCCTCAGAACCCTGGGGTGGGCAGGACAGATTGTGTCAATGCATCCCACCCCAGGTACAAAGTTTCTGTGACACTCCTCTCCAGTAGGAGGCTGTGAGTCTATTAGAACCAAACTTTACGCCTCATCAACAAGGGCGAGGACCTCTGCCTATAATGGATTCCTATCATAGCCCAATGACACTGCACATTACATTAATATAAAGTAGCCCCACCTTTCTCAGGGAATGCACAACACACAGTTTTCTGAACTATTATTGTTGCACCATTCACATTTGTTGTACTTAATACTGAAAACATTTACACATGCACACATACATTGCATGGTTCATATGTTACACATCCTTTCAAAACATGCTCAACTCCTTCATTTTAAAACAGACACATTTTAAATATTCTTGGTGTGTCTTGACTTACAGTACTTGCTTTTACTTTATCCTCATTGTCATGCTTCAAAATACAAAAACCCTTTTCGTTGTGTGTACAAACTTGGCAATAAAGACAATTCTGTTTCTGACTGAAGTCTTTTAGACTTCAGGCCTGCTTTTGGTACAGCTGATCATTCTGTCCTTCCATTATCAAGATGCAAGTTGACACAGCATTACCCTCGAATGATTTCCCTCCTACCTAACATCCGTCCATTATCTATACACTGCTTTTTATTCATGAGGGTCGTAGGGGGGCTGGAGTCTATCCCAGCTGACTTAGGGTGAAGGCAGGGGACACCCTGGACAGGTCACCGGTCTATCACAGGGCTACACATAAACAAACCAGCACTCACTTTCACACCTATGGGTAACTTAGAATCATCAATTAACCGCATATTTTTAACCTGTGGGAGGAAGCCAGAGGACCCGTTGAAAACCATGCATGCAAACTCCTCACAAAAAGATCCTACGCGCAGGGTGGGATGGAATGGGAACCGGGGATCTTCTAGCTGTGAGTTGACAGTGCTAACCACCGAGCTACTGTGCAGTCTTCCTACCTAACAGATAGTTAGTTAAAATTGCCTTGTATATGCTCTCTTTGGGCTCCTTCTTCACAAAGCCCACTGTCTCGTAGTTGTTACACTGATAACACTCAATTATATCTTCCACTGAGACTGGGGGTTACAAATTCAGTTCAGTCCTTCTTTGAGTGCCTCCAGGTTGTGAAAGGCTGGATGATAAAAGAGCTGACTGAAACACAGATGGTTTGTTTATATATATAAAAAAAAATATCACTCAAGTGCATTAGTTTTGTCTGTTCCATGGTCAAGGACAGTGAGTAGTGGCATCATGTCTTTCCAGTAAATGAACCAATGCTTTGGAATAGACTTCCATTGTATTAGGTGTTATTCCTTTACTGACATTTAAGTCAAAACTCAAGACTAACATGTTTTTAATAGCCTGTGGGTGTCTTTATTGGCTTGTAGATTTTATTTTAGCTGTTTTCTATTTAGATAAATATTTTACAATTTGTATCTTTTTCCATGTTTTACATTTATTTATATTGGTTGATATTGTTTTGTCTCTCATCATTGCCTTTCACAGGCCTTTTATTACTGATGTCATTTCATCTTCAACTCTGGTTGTTTTGATTGTATCCTAAAAATAAATATCTGACAGTTGGCTGTGTGTTTGATCAGTGGAAGTACTGATTTATTTTCCAGACTGTGGAATGAAAAAGTAGCTTTAAATTCAATGCAATGTTTGCTGTGATGAAGAAAAAGAGAAGACTATGAACTATGGCCACCACACTCAGCAAGACTTTCATGTCCAACATGAGCAGCAGATAGTGTGGGTCATGCATCAGACTCTACAACTCTCCAAAAACAAATAAGAATTTCAAAACCACAAGGAGAAAAAAGGGCAAGAAAGAAAATGTATAAGTAAATGATGAGCACAGATAAGGTCATGGGGGAAAAAGAGGAGAGAGCAGGAGGACAAGCACTGCACGCTGGCAACATTATGAATCATTGAAAACAAGGCTTGGCATGCACTTGCCACTGTCTAACAGCTCTGGCCTTAATAGGACAAGAAGCCTAAAGAAAGCACAAACTTTTGATCTCACTTGTATCCATATTACTTATTGTATACACACAGACAGTGAAACAGAATGCCAGTGTAGCACTGCAGGCCCAAGTCCAGCTGCCGGTGCTCAACCCTGAGTGAAAGAATGGCTTCAGGACAACTGATTAAGACCAGCAGAGGCTCTGGTCCCTTGAGGAATGGTGACATATCTGCCTGAATGGGATAGAGCCCAGCACTGTGGGTCCAGCACTGGAATAATCACTGACCGCTATGCAATACTGCTGAATACACTATGGGATTATTATAATATACTGGGAAGATATAGATTGTATTTAAAAATCACGTTTTTCACCTCAGACTTGAAGATTTTAACTGAACAACTGCAGGAGTAGGTAATACATCTTTGGAAATACTACACTACATTCTGTTTATTATTGATGCCTTTGGCTGTATTACCAGATACACCACTAAACATGGGTTCTAGAGTTGGCCTCTGAACTGTCAACAACAAATCTTGCTGAATTGCTCCAGCCGAAACGTCCTCTAAAACTACACTTTGTCGTTAACACTGATTAAACATGTTCCGCTAGGCTAATCTGACCATGAACTGACCAGCTGCATTGCGAATAAACTGAATTCATTAGAACAACGAAGTGCTTAAATCTGGTTCTAACATTATTGTAAAGTAGAATTAATGTTGTCTTTTCTTGGTCTTATAGGCTGCATTCTGTGATTGTGATTAAACAATAAACCATTTCAACACTGGAATGCTGGTTAGTTTTGAGCTACTTGAGGTAATAATGAATGAACAGTAGGAGTGGCCCAACAAAAACAGTTTGCCTGGAGCCAAAAGATTAATCAACCCAAAGCTTTATTTCAACTTGTTGCACATAGATTCTTATTTAATTGGAACATATGGTATTTTCACATGTATATTCACAAAAATAGAACCTTCAATATTTCCCTCATTCTCTGCTGGCCTATAGTGGAGGATAATTTCAGGTTTTACCCCCACACTCCCCCACCCCTGCTGCTGCCATGTTGCAGTTACAGCAGGGTTTGGCTAGGGGACGCCACGTGAACAGCAAACTGCTCCATCAGCACTGGAGTTGAACTTACTCTGGACACATGACACACACAGGTTGATGTAATAAGACAGGATTATTAGTCAGTAATTGTACTTCTTTATTGTCACCTCTGTTCTCCAACATTAAAATTCTGAGGAATGAAATGAGAAAGCTGGGATTTCCTGTGCATAAGTCAACTTTAGAAACAATTCTGTGTATCCTCCGGATATATACACACAAATGATAAGAAATGATCTGTTATCTATAGATTTTAAATATTGATTTCTTTGTAGATTTGTAGGCATCACATTTATTAAAAGATCAAATGTTTATAAAAACTCATAAATTACACTGAAGTGTATACTCTTCCCTTGGACTAGTTCGGCTGTTCACTAACATTTTCTGATAGCCGTGAAGAACAAAAACGAATAAATACATAAAAATATGCTCGTGTCATTTCATTAGCAAGACTGTTTCTCAAGGTCTCCAATCCATGAAACTTGTTTATTCGCCGCCTCTTGCCAACCATTTTTTAACACATTCAAGCAGAAGGGAAAATAAATAAACCGCAGTCAGTAGCGTAATTTGCGTTTCCTCTTCCACAGCTAAATTTGTCATGTCTCGCAAAGCACCACCCATCCTCTTTCGACTTTTTTTTTTATTCCGCAGCCGTGAACCAAATGATTCACATAAACGCTCTCTATTCTCCTGCTGCGTTCGGGACCTATGGGAAAGGTGGGAAATATGGATATCCCCATCCCCCCGTTCACCTCCGCTTTCAGTTATGACGGCAACACAACTGCAGTCACAAGTGGAAAACTCCATGTTGATCTTATGACAGAAAAGAACTGTGGAGATATGTGTTTAAGTCAGCGATGCATTCTTCCCAAAATTAGATGTGCAATTTCCCATAAAGCCTGAACGCAGCACCGGTAGTCAAAGCTTAACTGATTTTGAAACCAGTCAGTTTTTGTACTAAACACTCGTTTTCATAGTATACTGGGCATTTATGTCAGATATGCGAGGTTTATCGACATATACAGATATAGTGCAAGGACCAATGTGTTAGAAACATCAGTCCAGTAAAATCATGCATTCAATAGAGGTGTCAGTAATAACTTAAAAGTTATTTTCAAAATCAAAAAAATGCCACCACTTTTACGAAATTGCATAAAACTGGGCTCCCAGTCTTAGTCATTAATTCATTTCGTGTTAGCATCATATAGTAAAAAGCAATTGTGACGTACTCATCAGGCAGAATGTCGCTTTTATTTTACTATTCTAATACTATGCATCTAACAGAAAGTAATATTAAATGCAGCTTGATCGAAGGCAGTGTATGTTCTATTTCATACTTTTAGGTCTCGTATGTAAATCGTCATCTGCGAGTCTCTCAAGTGAATATAGTAAAAAAAAAAGTACAGCGTTTTCGTCTTAATTCCACTGAAGTACAGGGATAAAGCAGCATAAATTGGAAACACTTGAGTAAAGTACACGTATTTATTTAATTTCTACTGTAAGCAGGCTTACAGTAAACAAAGTGTTTTCCCCATATGACATGAACGCAGCGTCCGTCTCCTCTGCTCCGTTCGCTTCGGTTTCTTTTTCTGTGCTCTCTGCAGGGCAGGGCAGTGTGTGTGCGCGCGCGCATGTGTGTGTGAGTGCGCGGGGGGGTGACGGCTTGTTCCTGGAAGAGCCCGGCCTGCCTGCAGAGTCACTCACATTCCTGGCTGGGATTCAATGACTGAGCCAGACACACAAACACAGAGGGAGGGGGCGCGTGAGAGAGCGCGCGCGAGAGACCTAGACGGAGCGCGAGGGGGAGAGAGAGCCCACAGACTGTGAGGAGAGAGAGAGTGAGCGCGCAAGCAGGCTGGCTCTCAGACTTCTCATCTCCATACAGTCAGAGTGAACTGCGGGGGCAGACGGAGCGGATCGCTGCAGTCCTCGACAGCGGAAAGAACCTCAAATAAGGATTTTTTTTATCGCGCTGTATCGATTCTCACCTCCCGCTTTTGGTTCATTTTCGCCTACTTTGTTTTGGAATTCGACAAACGGAACTTTTCGCTTCTTCTGAGTTTGGAAAGTCGTCTTTTCAGATATGGACAGTCGGCGACCCGCTACAGGGAGCGACTGGCCGGTGTACACTCTGTAGTCGCAGGAATAAAACTGTAAACTCACGTCTGGGACTTTTTCCTGGATATTTGATGAAGCGCTTCGCAATTTTGGTCAATTCTGGGACACCGCGGATTTACCAGGTTCAGGAACGGATAGATACTTGTGATTCCCGGTCGACAACAAGAAGGATTTACGCTTCTAAAGTTGCAGGAAAAGCATGGAGACTGTAAGTCGGCAGAGCTTCCAGCCTCATCCGGGACTGCAACAAACTCTCAAGCAGTTTCACCTCAGCTCTATGAGCTCTCTGGGCGGACCTGCGGCTTTCTCTGCCCGGTGGCAACATGAGCTGCTCTTCAAGAAGGACGGTAAGGAGCCCGAGCCGGTTCTGCAGCATCTGCCGCCCCCCGTGATGCCGGGCCCGCTGTTCATCCCGTCGGACCGCTCCACGGAGAGGTGCGAAACGGTGCTGGAAGGCGAGACCATCTCATGCTTCGTGGTCGGCGGGGAGAAGCGACTGTGCCTGCCGCAGATTCTCAACACGGTGCTGCGGGACTTCACCCTGCAGCAGATCAACTCAGTGTGCGACGAGCTGCACATCTACTGCTCCCGTTGCACGGCGGACCAGCTTGAGATCCTCAAAGTCATGGGGATCCTGCCCTTCTCGGCGCCGTCCTGCGGCCTCATCACCAAGACGGACGCTGAGCGGCTCTGCAACGCCCTGATCTACGGAGGCGCCTACCCGCCGCGCTGCAAGAAGGAGCTGAACGGAGGCACGCTGGAGCTGCAGTTTACCGATAGGAGCTTCAAAGTCTACCACGAGTGCTTTGGCAAGTGCAAGGGTTTGTTCGTGCCGGAGCTATACACCAGCCCAAACGCAGCGTGCGTCCAGTGCATGGACTGCAGACTCATGTACCCGACCCACAAGTTCGTGGTGCACAGCCACAAGGCGCAGGAGAACAGAACTTGCCACTGGGGCTTCGACTCGGCCAACTGGAGGGCGTACATCCTCCTGGGCCAGGATTACACAGGGAAAGAGGAGAAGACTCGTCTGGAGCAGCTCCTGGACGAGATCAAGGAGAAATTTGACTTCGCCAACAAGTACAAGAGGAAAGCATCATCCAGGGTGAGCTGATCCTCCATGGAGCTTTGGTTTATTTATTTTCTATATAAATTGCCGTTTGTGAAGACATTATGCTTAAAATCATTCATGCATTGCAGCGCTTTTAGTTGTTACTTTATTATACTTTCCTGCCATAATTACTTACATGCTTAATATTCTACTCCCCCTTTAATACCACAGAGCTTGTTTGAAGGTTTCGTGTAGATACAGTTTAATCCACACATTCAGATTCACATTTAGCAGGATGCTCCATAAAATGTAGTGTGGCACCCTAGAATCGACATGGGACAGAAGGGTGTCTCCAGCAAAATTTCACTATTGTATCTGTTTTAAGATTCAGTTCTGGGAATCCCAGTTGTCTACTAGAGAGTCCTTAACTTGAAATGCATCCCAGATAAAAATAGCATTTTAAGTAGTTAATTCTATCAACTTCCACATTTCCAAAATTCCCCTGATGCTGAAACATTTGGATTTCTATGTGATGTGTCTTGTGTTTACCTAAAGTCAGTATTTGATTATCATTGCCATATTGTTGCTAATTGGGCCTCATCTAGCAGTGACAACAAAATGCCTCAGGTAGCAATAAAGCCATTATTCCCCCCTTGAAACACCTTTATACTCACTTTTATTGGTATGTACAGTAAATACAATCTCATTTACCCACAAATGGCTCAATGGGAAATTGTCAACCACCGTTCTGGGGGAATGGGTCATAGTGTAGATTAAACAGATATTCAGATGCATGTCTGGATATAATTACTTTCCCTTCTTCAGCTTTCTCTATCAGGCACACACTCTTCAGTGGGACATACACTTATTGGCTGTATGTGTGTGTTGCAAATGGGAAGACATAGACATGTTCGTATTTGTATTCCTTGTTCTGTTAGCCTCTGAGACTTGTGTCATTAAATGTATGTAATGTTTGTCTGAATGTCACGTGTCTGGCTTCCTGCAGGTTTAATCAGCACGGCTATCAGTTTTGACTTTTCTTGTTTTTCTCTTATTCGTGTCCACATTCTCAGATTCTCTTTTCACTTGAGATACTTCTGAAATGTTTGAATAATCAGAATTAGAGTGTTTGAGTAGGTTTTGGCTGTGCGTATTTCCTGTGGATTTTGTGATCAGGTACACAAATTCCAATTGAAGGAAATGAGTCTAGGCATCAAATCTGATTTCCGCAGCTCCACTTTGTAAGGCTAACTGACTTTAAAACTGTATGCAGGAATTATAATCTTCACTTTGGTGTGCAGGGAAGATTTTACAGAGAGAGTGGTTGGGTGGCAGACTGATAAAAAGAATCCCACCCCCACCCCACCCTTAGGAAAAAAAGGGCTAGTGCAGCCATTTGCATGAACTGTTACACATGAATGGAGCTGATGAAGCAGGGTTTAGAAGTATTGTGGTGGAAACATAATATGATCCCAACAAAGGAGAGCATTCACCAAACATCAGAACCCCCCCTCTAAAAAACATCCACTGACCCTAGGCCAGCCACCCACCTCTGACATACACACATTCACTCTAATCCGCCCCCCTTGCCAACTTTTTCCTCCCATCTGACTGAAACCACAGTGAACCTCTGAGGGCAGCAGACTTGTTGATGAGGGACAGAAAGCAACTGCAAAGTGTTTACAAGCAGCTTCCCTCCACTTCTCTACTGGGGCTTCTTTCAGAAGAATCTGCCAAAGAAAGAGAAATCAGGGAGACCCTTGAAGTCCTGAAGAGTGCCAAAGTCCTGCCATGCATGGTGAATACCCACTCTTGGCACACACTTTTATTCAGACTCGAGTGGGCACACCTCAAGGACCTCCACTTTCAGGGGCCTCTTCTGTTTTTATAAGTGCAGATGGGGCACCCAAGTGTTAAGCCCAAGGCTCATTTGAGCCTCTACCCAGCTTTTAATTCAACTCCTCCTTTTTTTCCCCTCAAGCACCCTGTTTCAAGCAACGCTAATGGGGGAATACATGCTGGGTGTGAGTTGAGGAATATTACTAAACTTATGACAACAGAGCTCTCTTTTGTCAGCACATTTCAGTACAGTCAAGGAACTCTGAAAATGTTCTTGGAGGATGTGAGGCAAAGTGCTAGTCATGCTGCCTTCTGCCTTTCAACACAGCAGAAAATGCCATCATCTGCATGCTGTCAACGGAGGAACCGGGTGGTTCTGTGAATATTAATGAGGCTGTTGCCAAAGTTTTTGCAGCAGTCTCGCATGCAGACAGACGCAGGAAATGATATTGCTACATTTCCCTTCTTGCAGACGCTCTTTTGAAAGTTTCCCTCCCAGACACTCACATGCATATATCTGAATCATAGGCCGTTTGAGTAAAAATATGTCTTCACTTTTTACAGCTTTACTGCAGTTGTGGAAGAAGTGTTAATTTGCAGTTTATTCTCCTTTCTTATCTTGGAGGATGTGAGCCACAGTGTTGATTGTAAACAACATGAACAAAGGCAGTAAACTATTGAAGTGTTTAAATTAGTTTATATGCTGGGTGTGGAGCACTTCTCCGACTTGCTCATGCCAGCTCTTAGCTGCAATTTTTTCGGTTTCTGGCTGGTATACATGTGGGTGGCGCACATAATCAGTGGCTTTCCGCATCAGGATGTTTAGATAAGGATTGTGGCTGCAGATTTAGTATGTTTCTAACTTTATAATTCGCCCTCAAGATGATGTGATTTCTACACAATCCATCTGTTTCAGAGAGATATGACAAAGTGAGTGGGGGTGGGGGTGTCGAGCCAGCTCGAGCTTGGTTCAAAATCAGCAAGTTATTGTCAGAGTTTTTCTTTTTTGGTACCTTCCTAAATGGCGAAGATCTTGTTTCTACATAGTCTGTGTTTTCAGCAACTTTTTCAGTTTTGGAAATAAAGCAGTTTTTTTCAGTTGAAGTTATGGAATTGAACTCTTATTTATTTATTTATTTATTTATAAAAGGGTTCTGATTCATTCAATTTAGTCAGCCTGTGCTTACATTCCAGACCTTTCCATTTGAGGCCACTCCCTCTGAGGGGTGAATTTGTTTGAAACAACTGTTACACGAAGACACTCTTGAGTAGACTTGAATGGCACATGTCTCGGTGCAGGCATGTCCATACAGTTAAGCACGACTCCACTGGCTACTGCTGAAAATAGCAATGGAAATCCAGATTTCCTCCTCATGGTTCATTTTTCTGCTGTACTGGTGGGAAGTGATTGTTTAGAGATAAATGTGTATAACAAATCCAGTGAGAACAATAAAGCAGGATAGAAGCTTTTTGTGTTTATGCTCCACATATGCTGTGCTACTGTGCTGACACACAGCACATTCTTGCAGGCTGTTTCCATGTGTTATCCTGTGGCTTAATGTGGAGAAGGCTGACAGAAAAGCTGACAACCCTTAACACGAAACCATTAAGCCGTAAATATGGAAGTTGTGTGGGGTTTTAATTTATTTGTGCAACAGCATTACACTTGACTATTCTCAAATATGCAGAGGTTTAAACTTCCCTTTTATTTCCACAACCAGCCCTGCCCCTGAAAAGCACCCACTCCTTCTTGGGATATCTGGCCTCCAGCTGAAGGGGCCGCTTGTTTCAGGAGGGAGGTGGGGCTGTGGTGATGGTGGGGGCTCAGAGGAAGTGAACTCCCAGAGGGGATATAGGCCATGTCCTGTTTCATATGCAAGGCGCAGTGTTGGCGAAGCCTGCTGACAGCCAGCCATGTCCTCACGGTGGACAGGACAACAGCTGGTAGCTGTGCATTTCAATGGCTGCTCAGCGAATATTTCCATTCTCTTTTTAGGAGTGTTTGGCAAATTGTGAGTGCTTCAAATGTCCACAGCAGTGCTTAAATTTGTCCTGATTGCGTGGGTGTGAGAGAAAAGTATTTTTACAGATTCCATACCCCTTTTGCTGCTTTGATGACTCCCCTATCAAATAGTAGAATTTAGACATTGTGCTCTGTGCTATGAAAAGTAAGGAGCCACCAATTCAATTAGGCCTGTGTAATGAGTTCTACTGCCTGGCTGGGCTGCCAGTCTAGGTTTCTAATGGAGGACAGTCATGGTATGTGTCCACAGGATCTGACAGTTTCCATTCCTTATCTATGTGAAACGCCCTGCGCTGCTTTATGGTAGTGTTGTGTTGCATTTTGAGGGACGGGGCATTGAATTGCCCACCCCTTATTAACATAAAGTAGCCTAGACCTCAACTTTATGCAAATGAGGGTCATCAATCAAAGGTTTGACGATTCGCGAAGCTTTCGTTAAAACGTCTAAACTAGCTGCTGCTGAACTAAAATGAGGATACATTCAGCAAATGCATAGCTTATTCCTCTCCTTAAGTGTTTCCAGAAATACTTTTCACTGAACTGTTTTCATAATTGAGGACAAAGTTTGTGACCGAACCACCACGTTGGACCAAAGCCTCTACAGGACTGAAGGGAAAATGCTTGTCATGTGACCACCTAGTGACATGCCTATCAAGTGTGTGATATTGGCATTTGCATGTAAAATCGCCCCTGTGGACATGTACCATCAGTCAGTGCTGTAAAACATTCAAGTGTCTTTTTGTCAAGTATGACTGAAGACTCACCTTTTTGAGCTCAGAGTGACAGAATGACATAGAAAATTCAGCCTATTGCCCTTAAATGAATTCTGTTTTATATTACCAATGATATAGCTCTTAATATATATTCTGGGTGGACCTCAAGGCATGAAATGCATTTTGAGAAAAAGTGTTCTGCTTCACCTTTTTATTGATTTGGACTGTAATTGCTCTTAACCTTAATAGTATGCAAATGAAAGTCACTTTGTGTGCTGAAACTTTTGCTAATTGCTTTCCGCATATGCTACTACTTTTCCATACTTCTTTTAGTGTCCTTATTCTATACTGAAAATTACCTGCAAAAACTAAGTTTATTTTGCTTTTTTCATCCATGCTGGAACAATTTCTCTGTGAGTAGAAACTGCACTCAGAGTCTCTTTGATGAAAACTTTGAGGAACAAAAGTACTGTGAGTTGAAAATTCAATGCAGTGGTTTTGATGTGTCTTTAGACATTTGTCTCAGTCTGTGTTTTCACCACAACTGCAGACAGGAGAGCACTGTAACACACAGGAACGAGGGAGGGAGAGTGGAGGAGCGTCACAGGTTGTATAGCTTGCTGCATTTGTCTGGAAAATTTTTCAAAAGACTGCCATTGAAGTAGCAGTGGAAAAATGAATTAAGTGCAGTGATTGTTTTCATACAGCATTTCTCCCTGCCAGAAGCTGTTTATTTCAAAGCCTTTAAAGTTGTGTGAACAAAAGGGCATTTTCCCAGTTGCTATTTGACTGTGCACTAGGCAAGAAAGCATCTAAAAAGTAGTATGGGCTGGAGTTCTGAAGTTACTGTCAGTTGATGTGTCAATCCAGGAACACCTTGTGTCTGTGTATTGCTGCATTCAAAATGCTGCTTGAGAACTAACAAATGTTCTATACAAAGCAATGCTGCAAGATTTTCTAACCTTTGCAAGGTACCATGATTGCCTTCTTTTAGTCCACTGCATTAGAGCTGAGTAACAAACCTCAGTACCGTTTTGGGAGTGAAAAAAAGTGCCTGTGGAGCATGAAGACACATTAAGAACTGTTAAGCATTATCATTTCATCATGGGTAACTGTGAATTTAAGCCAAAATCTAAATGAAAATTCACCTGGGTCCTGGTTGTGTTAATTTTAATTAATTATACCATGAAGAGTTGTTTTTTATTCACAGGAGGGACAGAAAAAAACAGCTGACAATGAATGACAGTTCTTTGTAAAAGGTATTAAAAGTCTTTAATTTGGTGAACCCTGAAGAAGAAGCTTAAAAAATTTACAGGTATCTTTGATGAAAAGCAGAAGTCTGGTCAAAGACGAAGAATCACAGTAGAGAGCAAGAGATGGAAAGTGGTAGTTCAAGCCCTCACTGCCAGCCATTGCCTACTCTCCATCCCCTGTGCAGCACTCCCATCCCCCGTCTCCTCTGACTTCACTGGTTTCTCCATCCATCAGCAGCAGTTTAATGTGACAAATGGATGGAGCAGCCCACCGAGTGCTTTATGAAGAGCCCAGGCAGGGAGAACTGAACATTGCATTAATATACCTGCCTGGAACTGGCTGGCTATAAGTCAGTCTTTGCCCGGAGGAGACAAAAGGCAGGTGCAGTAAAATAAGGCTCTCTGGGGCTACCTCCCACCTATCTGCTCATCCATTCAAAGAAGATAGAGGGAAAAAACAGTCTCTAACAAGTAATCCATGTTGATGTTGTTGTAGGCAACCATGCATGCAAGTTGTCTGGGAAAGTGGTACACGCAAAGCTCAGAGCATATTCATTTCAGGAGCCAGGAGCATGCGTGGAAGTAAACTATTTCCTCTCACTGTGTGAAATCCCCATCAGAATATTCATAGCCTTCCAATAAAGCATGAAACCAACAAGCACTCTCAGCTTACTGTGGCTATTCTTAAGTCTTCAAAGGACCTTGAGCGTATCTCATTGGGATTATTGCACAAGCTGCACGGAAGGAAGAACCCAGTGACCTCCTCCAGGTGTTGCGTGGAAAAGAAGCACCTTCTTTTTCAGATGGTGAAATTTGATGTCTGGCCTGACTGTTAGCTTGCCAACGACACTGTGTCTGTTTTTTGTGGCCATTCAATATTGATAGTAGGTTACTGTAGGCGGTGAGGTCCAGCATGTTATTTTAATGAGAGGGTCTTTGAAATATTCATCAACACACATGGCACTGTAAGACCAGCTATTGCCATAACTGCACATTCCCAAGCACTATCCTCTCACCTTTGGCCTCCTTTAACCCACCCTGAAGCTTGTTTACTGGGGATGCTCAGGTATCAGGCTAGCACCTCAGTGGGCCACAAGAGGCTGAAACAAATGTTAAGAGTCAGAATAACCTTGAAGTTGATGCAGTGTACTAGTGAGTGATTTGAAGGTGAAATGATGTCTAGTTTTCAAGGTTAGAAATGTTTATACTTATTTTTTTTAACAGCAAGAAAGGGTTACCATTAGGGTTAGGGTTTCATTGCACTATTTACAAATAACTGTCACGTCATTTAAGGTTGAACAGGATAATCAACTAGACCAGCTGATGAAAAATATGTGTTTAGAACTGGAAAGCTTTCCTTGTGAGACTGAATGATGGGATTCAGGAGTAGGGGTTTACTTTTTGCTGTGTCAGCTCAGGAGCACCCTTTGTTTATGACGGCAGTGTCTGTCACTGGAGTTAACCCCCCACCCCCCTCACTTACCCTCCCTGCACCCACATATTTTTAAGAGCAGCCAGCATCACATGACCTTTCCCTTCCCAAAAGAAGAGGTGACCCTCTCTTGAAGAACAGTGGGCCTATCGCGTGCTGCTGAGCAACTCCCACGGGGCAGATGGCTGTCTGACAGAAGCAGCTAGCCTTACACACACACACACACACACAATACACCCGCACAACAACGTAATTAAGTGAATCTTTACATGACAGATATGCTCAAATGTGCACTACCAGTCAAAAGTTTGGACACACCTTCTCATTCATTGTTTTTTATTTAATTATTTTATACATTGTAGATTAATATAGAATACATCAAAACTAAAAAAGAATGCGTATGTAATTATATTGTAAATAAAAAAGTGTTAATCTTCAGTATTAATCTACAATGTAGAAAATAATGCAAATAAATAAAACCATTGAATGAGAAGGTGTGTCCAAAGTTTTGACTGGTACTGTATTTCAGATTTTGTTGAAAGATTTTGGCCATACCTCACGAAATCTGCATGTGAGACTCATGGGAATATTTGAATTGCAAAGGCATCCTCAGCCTCATTTGAAGTGTGATTGTGCATGGCGCTGGTCAAGTGTATGATTTGCAGTCATGCAAGTGCATGTGTGCATGCTTGTTTTGTGCCTGGATCAGCTGTAGGAGCTGTAGGAGGAGATTACCATGAGCTCCCTGCCTACTCATTTCCATCCCCATCTGCCTGTCTCCCACAGTGAAGCCCCACCCCCCCCACCCCCCGCCCCTGCACCCAACCACACACACAACTACACAAACATAAGCACAGACATCCACACAGCACCCAGAGCCCACCCCCACAATGCCTCCTAAGTCTTGTAATGAATACAGAAGCAGACAGAATTACGTTCAAACGCACACACACACACACACACACACACACACAACACACACACACACACACACACACACACACACACACTCAGAGCCTTGTCTGCTTCAACTGCACCAGCAGCACGTAACACAGCATCAACCAAGCATGGCCTAGAATATGCTCCTGTAGTAACATGTCAGGACCCAGGGATCCCTCTCAGACTGCTTGGACAGCAATCCATAGGTGGACTGTTATCTCCTTCGGGCGTCTCCTGTATCGTCTCACAGTTTGGGGACAGGTAGAGACAGAAAGTCGATGCAGAGATTTTCAAGCTAATAATAAGCTGCGCTAATCTTATTGCTGATAGAACCGGCACAATTTCTCCAAGGAGGAAGCTGCCAAGTTAACTCAGCAGCTTTGCAAATTCTCCATAAAGTGGATGTGATGCTGATAACAGTGAGAGATATGGATTTTTATTTTCAAAGAAGCAATGCAGAAGAGCTTTATCTTCATATAATCTGAGCAGTGGGGCTGAAAAAACAAACCAATTTTGTGAGTACAGAGTGATACCATTAATAAACCTTTTTACTTCATACATCCTTTCTTACTTCTCAAAAAAATCCCATTGGCAACCTGCTTTGGGCAGGACATACATCACGATCATTTAATTCTGAACACATTAATAGAGATTTTTGTGAAAATGCTTATCTGAAACTCGGAGGTAATTCCCATTGCATATACTACAGCAGTTTACAGCTATGCTGTGCATTGTCTACAAGGCTAAAATGAAAGCGGATTAACCTTCGCCATCACTGGGCCGCAGTGTTTTTACCATCTGGTTCATCTTTACCATCAGTGTGGTAAAAGGCAAAAATCAAGGAAATTCTGTACCAGTAATGACCAAGTGTATGCTATATATTTCAGTCAGCTTGTATTGTGTTTCAGCAGTAAAAGAATTCTTTTTTTATCCTGAAGAGGTTGCCAGTTTGTTCTAGATGTGTCCAACACTGCTGAATTTCTTTCAGTACAAACTTAGTTCAGAGAGATTTCACCTTTCTTCTTTAGAGCACAAATGTCTTGTGTGAGGTTGCATTAAATACTCCACTGCCCTCTTTGAAATAATGGTGTGTCAGCTCTCCAAACAAGCATTTGGCAGCCTGTCCAATGGCAGACATTGAGATGAGAGTCTGAAGGGGCTTGAGGTGTATTTTCTGTTATTGTGAAGGCAGGCTGGGTCCTGAGAAAACTCTTTGTGTCTTCAAGGGATAGGGGGTGGGTGACACTGGCTTGGCCTCAGCCATGTGGAAGGGCAGCTCCCAAGAGCTTGGTGAAGTATTGTGAGAGCATGAGATGATGGTAGTAGTGTGTGTGTGTGTGTGTGTGTGTGTGTGTGTGTGTGTGTGTGTGTGTGTGTGTGTGTGTGTGTGTGTGTGTGTGTGTGTGTGCGCGCGTGTGTGTGTGTGTTTTGGGGAGTGGGGGCTGTGGCCAGCTAACCATTGTCACCTCCTCTGTGGTGGGTATCAGCTGCGGATCTGTGATTGTGAAACAGATACAGGCAATATCCCATCCCCACCCCCTCCATTGCTAGATGGTCACTGCTCCCAAAATGCCTGAGTCATGGACCAGTGCTCATTGTTTGCCTCCCCTCCTCCATCCTCAGGGTTGTGTCTGTTTGTTCATCTTTCCTGGAAGTGTCATGGCCGTCGCTGTCTGGCACAAACAAACACAGAGTGAGGTAGCCATGATTATCAAAATAGCTACCGACTATTTTTCAGTTGATCAACTTATCATTTCACCTCTACAACTATATAACAGTGATCAAGCTTGCCCTCAGTTTTGTCAGCTGGCCAAACAATTTGATGAAAATATCCTGATTTTACTGACCAGTACCGTAATTACAATTTTAATTAGAAGAAAATGATGGCATGGATTTAACTGGGAAATTCAAAAAACAACTATCTGTCACTTACCCTCGACATCTGTTACACCTGAAGGGATTTAAACAACTTCAGTCAGCTTTTTTTGTGTGCAACCAAATGCCATTATTGTTTAGTCCTCCTCCAAAAATAAGTCTGTGTAGGTCCAAAATAGAGCTGGGTGATAAAACAACAGTGATATGTACCTGCAATATATGCTTGGTCAATAGCACTAAGAAAATTGTTTGGTAGCATGTACCATTGATTCTCTTAAATGCAAACCACCGTAAAAGTACATAGGGGAAATGCAAAGATAGTTTGAATGAACAAACCCCAAACATGCTACCCCTGACTCACAAACATACTTTGATGATGTAGCACACTACTTCCCATCACTCTCCCTGTTGGCTCCCATGAAGATCTTCTGAGACTCGCTAGACCAAGGTTGTCGGTTCCTTTTGTCACCTCTGTGTACATTGATAAATACATTAAAAGTGGCTCAACTCAAAATAAAGTGACATTTAAATTCTATCCTTTTTACTCCTGGTCTTTATTACTAAAACCACATCTTTGGGTAAAAGAATCAGAAAATATGCCTCAAACTTCAACTTCACTGCATACCTGAGGAATTGTTTATGTCAGCAGAGTATAAGAGATTTGGAGGAATATGATAGGGCCTTCAAAAAGTTCGTTTTCAGAGCTGAATGATTTTGAGAAGAATACACCAGTAGCTGCAGGTTTTCACGCTATTTACTGCAGTAAAACATAGTTATGAATGAGCCATTCACTCAGACATTGAAATAGATGCACTGTCTTGCAGGTCTTTTCTCAGAAAAGGCGTGTCTTCCTGACAGCATGTTGTAGAAACACCTCTGAGTTCTACTTTTGTTTAGTCTGCTCTGACTCATGGTTATGTCTAGCTGCTCTTAGTTTTGTTAAGGCAGGATGAGTTAATGTTAAACTGCATTAATCAGTAGGATAACCGACCTGCCCAATTGATCCAACAAGGAAACTTTGTCCTGAACTTTGGCTGACTATTATAACGTTTCTGTTTTATCACAACAGCCATTTATAGGAAGTACTGTAAAGCCACAATCGAAAGATAAAATTGAAGAAGGATTTGGTCTTGTTAGAATGACTGTACCAAATAGGAAGTTTTGGGGATGGGAGAGCACTGTGTTTAAAGTTAAATCAGTCAGTGGCGGGCAAGTTTAGGCTGGTTCCTTTAACCAAGTGCAGACTGGCATGCAGAGAAAACTGTGCAAAGGGAGAAGCATTTAGGCAAACAGAGCAGAATCAGACAGCTTTCATTTAGGCTGCCAAGGCACAAACAGAAACATAGTCTGTGAATTGCAGTCACACCTCAGCTGTAGTAGCATGTCAGGAAGTCAAAGTGGACGGTGCTTGTGTGTATGAGCAAACTTGGGCCTCTAGGTAGGGGTAGTAAAGGGGTAGGTTGCAGGCGGCTCAGTTTACTCCTCAGGAATGAAATGTTGGAAACAAACGCTTATAATGTGGTTAACATCCTTCATCCAGGCTGGGCCATTCCTCCCTTCCAAGTCACCAACCTCCAGAATTAATCCATTCCAGTGTCACTTTGGCAAATGAAGTGGCCATGCAGATGCTAAATAAAACAATATGTTGAAAGGGGAGCCCTCCTCCTGGCATGGATGTCTGCTTCTCAGGTTCAGGAAGCCTTCCCCAAGCCCAGACTTGCTCCTCTGCTTTAGGCTATGTCCACACTAATATGTATTAAAATGGCGTTTTACAATGGAAACAATCACTGTTCAGATCAGTGTTTTAACACAGTTACAGAAAGAATCTCCTTCCATACTAATACATCTGAACATGCACATCACATACCCATTCATGTACACTGAGCATGACTGTGTCAACAGAAAGCAGAGGGGTGGTTACTTGCTTGTAGAAAATACTGAGTCAGAGCAGCAATGAGGAAAAGTGATACCAGAGATTTCCTTGCTTAGACCCATGGCAAGGTGGAACTGGTACTGAAAGTAACACATGAGCATTTGGCAGTCATGGAGGTGGACAACATAGATTGGAAATCATCACTTTTTCTTCAAAACAGCTACCACATGAGGTGTGATGAATCAAGGAAGGACACGTAGTGACTGGTCAGACCCAATCAAAAGGCAAACATGGGTATGTATGTCATACTGTCAGACTAAAACACAACCCTGGAGTTCTGTAAACTAAAACAGGGTCAGCAGCAATTTCAAATATCTCTATGTAAGGGCTGTAAAACGGCAAAGTAGTGAGAATGCTGGTGTAAATGTAGTAGTAATGTAGACACTATGTGATTAAGGCCAACAACAAATAACTCCCACCCCACACACATACACACATGCACACACTCACATGCACACTCGGTTCACTCCTAGAGAGCAGAAAATAGACCCCTTGAAGCCCTTGGCAAATAATTAATGTAACTGTAGATCTCTAAGACAAGGTAATGCGTGGAGTGTGTAACCATTTCTGAGCAAAAAGACAATATTTTCAGCATCTTCCTTCAAAGAAACACTGCCACAGCTATCCTGAACAATAAGATATGTGTTTATATGAAGCCTACTGCAATTTATACACGGCTGCTAGTGTGTGGTGGTGGTGGGGTCGGACAAGCTGACTTATTCCATGTGACCTCTACCCTTCTCACTGGGCTCATCTGTCTGCCCTGTTTAATTATCTTCTCTCTCTCTCTCTCTCTCTCTCTCTCTCTCTCTCTCTGTCTCTCTCTTTCTCTCTCTCACACACACACACACACACACACACACACACACACACACACACACACACACACACACACACACATTCTTGTATGGGCACCAAAGTGAGATCCGAGTATATTAACCTAGGAAGTGAGGACCACCCTTTCTGCTATACTTAGAGAGAAATGAATGTTACATTTCGACAGTAGGTGGCTCCCTGATTCCAGTTATCACCTCAGATTCCTCAAAAAACAAAGAATAAAAATCAGTATAGTCAATCACAGATTACCACTGAAGTGAGAACTTTTTTGTAGGGTGTGCTATGGGGTTCGCCCAGCAGGGGGTGCAGTTGGGGTCATTTCTTATTAGAGCATAGAACTACATTATGACTTTGGCTATCATAATCATACTTTGCTACTATTTAAATTTTACAGTGCAGACAAATAATTGAATAATATGTAAGTTTAAATGTTGTAGACAAGAGTTGTACAGTTTGAGGAGAATAGACAAGCAGAATACTAACTCTACATACTAATTTTGTCACCATAAACAGTGCACAAAGACACAATGTACTTGTGCCAATTCCAGTGACCAGCACCGTATTTATTTATTTCAGCCAGTTCAAACTCAGCTGCTGCTTTAATTCATCCCATGCCATTAAACTTTGACAAAATAAATCCAAAGATATCGCCTTGGAAATACTTTCTTCATTAAGCATTTGTTGTATAATATGTGTGAACATTTTGAAATTGCCTGACTGTAAATAAATGTTAATTGCACATTCAAGCACCTTAGTGCCATGAACTACAACAATGCAGAACAATCCAAACAGCATCAACAAGCATGAAAGTGCTAATTATTAAATTGATAACTAGAAGATGTATTGTACTGTACATTGAAGATCTTCAAAGTGCAAGTTGCTTCCGAGCAGACCTGCAGTTCAAAGCGACTATTGTGTTGTACACAAAGTTCTTTATGTCCTTCCAGGATCTTCCATCCAAGGCGCTCTCCTTTTTAAGACATTGTAGACGGGGCTCTTTCCCTGGAACTCGTCGCACTCCTTTCAGCGTCACTCCATGGTCTCTTCACCTTTAAAACAGGTTTCTCTATAAACAGCAAAGACAGAAAAGACAAAGAATGGCTTCAAAATTAGTCACAGAGAACACATAACTGTAGTTTTGAAGTACAGTGCAGTCACACAGTTATTGATGTATAGAAGCAGATAGATGGTCCTCTATTTTAATGTTTGCTGAATTTATATGTAGTCTGAGTGTTTTGAAAAGTGTCAGAAATAAAATGTATTATTATTATTATTATTATTATTATCAATAATGATAATAATAATGATAATAATAATAATAATAATAATAATAATAATAATAATAATAATAATAATAATAATAAACAGTATTATTCTTATTATTGTTATTATTATTATTATTATTATTATTATTAATAATAATAATAATAATAATAATAATAATAATAATAATAATAATAATAAATTAATTAATTGTAGCTTGGCACTTAAAGAGTAGTAGTAGTAGTAACTGATGCTTCATTTCAAATTAAATGAGCACAGAGCATGGACACAAAAAAGCTAACTGCTCAATTCATTACACTCTGGACTGTTTATGTTTTTGAAGAACTTACTCAGCACACCCTCTTCCACAGTCTTATTCTGTTTCCCTCTCTTCTTCTTCTTCTGTGAGCGTTTCTGTCTTGTTCCTGGACTCTGATCTACTGCAACAACTGTAACAGACAAACATTAGCACCTGTTAATAAAATCTCAGGGACAATGTGTGTTCAGTTAACTGTTCACATGCTAAAATTCAGAGGCAGCAGCTCTTCACAGGGATATTACTTTAATAGACAGCTATTAAAAATGACAGAATATATTTTCTGTAATGGAACATTCATCTCATAATTATAATAAGCTGCATGGATAAACGGGAAGAAATTGTGTTTCCTAATTAATAAACTTGAGAGGAAAGTAGTGCTCTTCTTTTTATTAACAGAGAATCACAAGAAAATTGTTTGTGTATTTCATGATGAACACTATTTCACTCACCATCCAATTCTGATGAGAGGTCTGAGCCACCATCTGGAAAACAAGAGCAAAGATAAAGTGAGACCTCATCCTCCGCAGTGTATAAAAAGAAGACAGCTGAAGCATAAAACTGTGTAAAGAGGCCTACAATTTCAGATTCATGATACATCACAAGGCATGAGCTGATGTCACTTCCAGGTGACACCAAGCCCTTACAACCACAGAGTAGTCAGACAAACCTGCTATTCCTACAATGAATGTGCAGCTTTATTGATATATTTGATCTTTGCTGAAAGAGGAATAAAATAATTCAGTAACACATAAATCAACTTTCATGTCTGTGTACATACACAATCTGACTGAAGGGCAAACTCCAGAATTCCTCATATTAAAATTCTAAGGGACATGAATGCAATTTCTGTTGCAAGCCTTTTGCACATATAGTCACAGAAAGCTCTTAAGACAGCTTTGAAGGTTTAAAGAACTTACCTGTAGCTTCCACAGTCTTGGTCTGTTTTCCTCTCTTTTTCTTCCTCTTCTTCTTTTGTGGGGTTCTGTTAACCAGATGTGTTCCTGGACGCTGATCTACAACAGGTGACAGACAATAGCACCTATTAGAGAAGTCTCAGGTGTGGTGGATATTCAGGGTCCATGTGTAATCAGGTGCTGACTGTAAAATCTGATTACCACCACCTGACAGTTGGCTGTTAACATTTACTTTCTTTGGTCAAAACTGCAAGCAGCAGGACAGGATGATGATTTAACATTAAAAGGCATACTAGATAATTACTGTGATGGAACATCACTCACATAACTGTATATGAGTATCAAACTGTGCTGACAAAATGGATGAAATTTGTACTTCATACACTTGAGAAAACTAGTGCGATTCTTTTAACTGAAGTATAGAAACATCAAACAGGGTCCTTTGCCAAAGAAAATTGTTTTTTGTATACATCATAATGAAGCCATTTCACTCACCATCTAAAACTGAACTCCCGTCCTCACTGCAGGGCTCACATCTCATCTGAAGGGATGAGAGTTCTGAACCACCATCTGGAAAACAAGCAAAAAAATGTAACTATCTGTAGCATTTATGACCTCTATTTTAGTATTTATGACCTTTATCTGTCTTCATGGTGTTGACCTCTGTTAATTTTAACATCTTTTGTCAGCCTGCATGAACCCATTTAGTTTGCCTGCACTCACTAATCATCTACATTGTCATGCTCAGCTTAATGAAATGATTACTAGACAATAAAATGGTGGGCAGAGCTGTGATATAGACTACAGACTATAAACTCCATGTCACTCACCATCTGAATGTGAATTCCCATTCTCACTGCAGGGCTCATGTCTTTTTGGGGGATGAGAGGTCAGAAACTCCATCTGAAAAACAACAGAACACAAAGTGACCCCTCGTCCTCTGCAGTGAATGAAAGGTCAATAATGTATGTATGTTCTGTTGCTTAGTGACAGAACTGAGCTGTAGCTTGTCTTGCCAGGATATTAAATCTAGGCCTAAATGGTGTCAGGGCCATTCTCATGCACGTCTGGAGCCCATTGATGAAACTGGAACCATATTTAGTCTGAATTATGTTCGCGGCCTAACTTTCATGCAGTTGGTCTGTGTGTTTCCTGAGGGCTGAATTATGAAGTGAGATTAATGGGCTAGCAGGTATGTTTGAGCATTAAGTCTTCAGTGAAAGTGGCTCTGTTTAAACCTGCTAGATCTCCATGGTAACTGATGCTGTGGAGCTACATCTCCATGGTTACTGATGCCGTGGAGCTAGATCTCCATGGTTACTGATGTGTTGGAACTAACCTGGTCCAGATCAGGTTATGTTCAGTTGTTAGTTTACTAAGTGTTTCCTGACAATTTTTTATGAGCGATACAAATTCTCAGCTGATGAAATAGGTTTTATCTGTAAACTTGCTAATCTGTACATTGCTAAAACCACTGAGTGAAGCTGTTGCAGTATGACACATTGGATGAATCACGTTGCCGTGGGAACTGACATGTATGCGGTTGGTAATGCAGAAAACGCATAAATGTGTTTCATTCTGATTTGTTGTCAAGTCTGTTTACTCTGCTGGTACTGCAGCGGATAGAACACTGGTTAGAACATTGATTATTTATCAGTATTCATTACAGAGAATATTAATCAGTAACTTCAGTTTCACTTTGATTTAGTTCAAATTAAAGTGATTTCCTTCATTATGATACAGTGTCCGATCTACATGCACTTCAGTACAATATCATGTTTAAATATCTGCTGCTGTCGGGTAGAAATATTTGGCTGCATTCATCAATAAAATAAATTCATTACACACATTTATCAGTTTTCTACCAGCATTCCTATCACATTTTCAATAGTATCTTTTTACCATCATAAATTAGGTATGTTCCTCATAGTTCTCCATTAAAACAACCTGTTGACTGAAGCATCTGAACAACATTGACTCATTTAGTGCAGAAAACAAGTCAAATGATGCCTTAAACTCTCCTATTTGTGTGACAAGTTCATAACCACCTTCATACCTGTTAACTGACAGGTTTTAGTTTTTGTCGAGCTGAATTCTACAAATAAAGCCTGACTGTGATAAACTGCCTTCATAGTTCAGTCCTCTGGCCTGCTAAATACTGTAAACAGTAGAAAAGCTGCACCAGTTAAAATAGAAGCATCTCGTCAAATTTAAAATCCCCTTCTACTATATTGATTATAGCTCTGGGTCAGTTCAATCTTGCTTAAAATTCACATTATTATACAAAAAAAATCTACATTACACTAGTAGTTATAAGTGACTACAACTTAACTGAAGTTAACAACCCTGTTTTACAATAAAAACTCAAATGTGATAAGTTTCTTTTTTGCACAATAGTTTAACATAAACAGCAGTAACAGACTAGAAAAAACAGAAATCTGAGGTTTCAGTCTTACCTTTACATGCTGTTTGCTAAAATCGCCTTCCACTGATGATTCAAAGTTTAAATCCCACAACTCTGCTCTTCAGCGTTAGTCCTGCTTGTTGCTGTTCAGCCTCGCCCTGCAGTGTGGAGGAGGGGAGCCTGACCCTGAAGGGAGGGGAGCCTGACCCTGAAGGGAGGGGAGCCTGGTCCTGAAGGTGGAGGAGGGGAGCCTCACCCTGAAACCAGCAGTGAAGGTGCAGGGGGGGAGCCCCTCCCCTTGATGGGCCATCAGCCACCACTTAAGGAGCAGCAGAAACTGCTCACAATATTCACCCTAAACAGCAGCATTCACCTCAGCATGTATACACTGTTTACTGGCTGCAGAGCTGGAAACTCACTGAATTAACTGTCAAATCTGAATGTTAACAGTAAAGTCCCTCTCTTGAAGTTTAACAGTAGTTAACACCCATTATCACTGTTGGAAATTCTTTGGTGAAGTAACAGTAACAACACTGCAGAATAAACATACTTAGCAATGAGTTAAAGCTGTGCATTCAAAAGTTTTACTTTTTTAAACAAAAAAACTAAATCAAACATGTTAAACTGAAAGGTGGGGGAAGGGCAGGTTCCTGCAGAAAAGTGAAGAAGTGAAGACTGGAGAGGCAGCAGCAGTGAAGGTGCAGGGGGGGACCCCTCCCCATGATGGGCCATCAGTGAAGGCTGAGCTGCAGAAACACAAAACTCTCTGACCCACGGTATTCAGCCTAAACTATAGTATTCACCCTAAACTATAATATTCAGCCTAAACTACAGTATTCAGCCTAAACTACAGTATTCAGCCTAAACTATAATATTCAGCCTAAACTACAGTATTCAGCCTAAACTACAGTATTCAGCCTAAACTATAATATTCACCCTAAACTACAGTATTCACCCTAAACTACAGTATTCACCCTAACCTATAGTATTCAGCCTAAACTACAGCCTAAACTACAGTATTAACCCTAAACCACAGTATTCAGCCTAAACTATAGTATTCACCGTAAACTATAATATTCAGCCTAAACTACAGTATTCAGCCTAAACTACAGTATTCAGCCTAAACAACAATATTCACCCTAAACTATAATATTCAGCCTAAACTACAGTATTCAGCCTAAACAACAAAATTCACCCTAAACTATAATATTCAGCCTAAACTACAGTATTAAGCCTAACCTATAATATTCAGCCCTAAACTACAGTATTCAGCCTAAACTACAGTATTCACCCTAAACTATAATATTCAGCTTAAACTACAGTATTCAGCCTAAACTACAGTATTCAGCCTAAACTACAGTATTCAGCCTAAACAACAATATTCAGCCTAAACAACAATATTCAGCCTAAACTGCAATAATACAGCATTAACCTTGCTGCTGTCATACATACATACATACATACATACATACGTTCTTACATACACATACATAGTCATTTATAAATTCATTCATTCATTCATTCATTCACATGAAGGGTAATATTTTGATGACTCCATTTTTCACTATATTTGATAAAAAGCAAGCCTAAAAAATACTTTACATTCCAAAATGTACCGAAAGCTACTAAATAGCACTGGTGAATGTTTGATTATATTAACTTTATCAATGATACAAACATTGGGCAGAATTTTAGGAAAATGTTCCATAATTTCTGGAAGGCCAATAATTTTGGCTTCAACTGTACAGGTGGAGTTGCCACTCACTCCACTGATCCCTGAGCAACACACACTGAGACCATGTGCTATACATAGAACAGTGTTCCTGCCCTGTAGCTGCTGTACATTCTTTCAACATTCAATTCATATGTGTTTAATGATAAGCAGGCTAGTCTAAGGGAGAAAACTGGATTTTCAATATCGTAGCAACAAGCAGTCCAAGCACTGTTCTTCAGATGCATGTCAGTGTAAATAATCTGTAGGTAGAAAGCCTTATTATCTCTCAGTTCTGTCCAGCTGTGTTTGTGCTAGATTATGTGAGCAAAGCGGAAACAATTAGGAGGTTATGGGTTTAGACACAGATATAAATATGGATTTTACTGCTGATGGTAAAACATGTTTTGTTTGAAATGTTTTATAGCTTCATCTGCACAACCACAAAATATAACATTTCTCTAAAAATGCAGAAAAGCTAAGTGAAGGCACCAGGTTTTTACTCTGGATGCTATCAATGTCATTATCAGTATCTTGACATTGTTATTACTAAAATGCTGTGGTCTTCAGTTCTTTAAATGAATAAGAGTAATCACACTGTACTGTGGAGAAAATATAGGGCACTCTCTCCACAGTAGTTACAACAGAAGGGCCTTCCAGGTTTATAGACTTTCAATCTGCACTCAAATGATCATTAAACTTACTGTACTTCATCCTGAGTATTACCTGTATGTTTGTGATATGTTTTATGCCAATCCATCTAATAGGTGAAGATATTTCACTCTCAATAAAACCTCTGTATACAAGGCATCCTCTGAAGACCTTGCAACATTCAGAGCAATCCAGCAGATAGTTTTTGAAATGTATCTCAAATAGTGTCCATATATCTCAATAGTGACATAGAGAGAGAGAGAGAGAGAGAGAGATAAGAGATGCAGAGAACCCAACCTTTATTTTTAGTTTCCCTGTCAGGCATCAGGACAGCCAAAGTCAAGTTTGTCTTTTTTCCATGAGCAAAGTAAAGTTAATGAATGAAGCTCAACACTTCAAATGGTCACATTAAATGTGCAATTTTGCTCAAGAGTAGGAAAAAAACTGAAGTGACCAGTGAAGAACACAAAGATATTATTCTCATTAAGGAGATATAGCAGTCTGAACAGAGGTCATTGTACTGATGACATCATGCAACAAAATAGACACACTGAATTTACCATGGAAGCTGTTGTAGTTAGCATGGCTAGCATTTATGTTAGCCATGCTAACTACATTATCAAGTTTCATTATCTCTGAACAACCTTCTCAATAAAGAACTCTGAACCAACAGAGATGTCCATTGGGGTCTGATTAAAAAACTTGTTCCATATATACTGTGTAAGAGTTAATATTGTTGCAGTTTAAATCTCAGTAAGTCATGTATGAACACCTAAACATACATGTTTAGGTGCTCATTTGGAACTGATTCTGCAAGGCTTGACATATTAATGTTGACACATTTCTCATCTTCATTTTTATGGAAATCAGCTTCTAATGCATTCATAGCTGTCACATGTAAAGAACATACACCTAAAACTATACATCTTTAATATCTGTTATCTTTACCTCAGCATATGTAAAATCCTCTTTTAACACCTGTTTACTTGCTCAGCAGTTTAGACCACAATTACAGTTGTGCTCATAAGTTTACATACCCACAATTTATAAATATGTACTGTTCTTTAATGAAAACATGAATGATCAGAGCAAATACATTTTCATGATAGTAAATAACTTTTATCTGACCACTAACCCTAACTGAAAGAAATGTTTTTCCATGATCAAACATATTTTCTGAAAAAATGTACAATATTTCACAAATTTGCCAATGTATGCTAACTTATGAGCACAATTGTAATAGTACATGCTCATACTGTAAATAAATAATAGAAGTGCTGTGTAAATATTCTAAAAGGGAAAGCTACTTCAGGGTGCACCAGAGTCAGAAACACCAGCCACTTAGTGACAATGGTAGTGTAATGTGATCACAAATTATTTAAATTCCTTATATGTATTTCATACTGTCACACACTTTTAATTTCATGCTTAAATTCTGTAATTTATTTGAAAAATACCAGTAATAAGTACATTATATTGAGTATAGTGACAATAAACAGATTCTTTCTGAACTGTACACCCTTCTCTTGTGCACCGACTGTGCTGAGAAGTAAAAGAGAATGAAACCTCCTTAATATGCTGTCTGATAGGCCGTAAGGTCACAGACATTTCTCACAGGCAGCCTACACATGAAGAAGAAACACAAGTCGAACACAAGTCATGTGAGGTTTACACTGAAAGAGGTTTTAGGTTATGAGACTCATTATCATGAATGTAAGTCAATTAAATTCAAACTCTTTTTTTAATTATTTGTAAAGTGAGACATAAATATTAAACTACCATGCCATTCCATATAATGTACTTCATTGAACTCAATCCTCTGTCTCCTTCTATTGTTATGGTCGCATGGGTGCAGTAACTGCAATGACCAAAGAGGGAGCCAGAGAGCAAAACATATTTTTCTGGCTCAGGCCATTGCAGTAACTGCAATGACCAAAGAGGGAGCCAGAGAGCAAAATATATTTTTCTGGCTCAGGCCTTTAGAGGCCGCTAGAGAGTGGGAAAACGATTTTTCTCACTTGGGTACAGTACAGTAGGGGGCAATAGAGAGTAAAAAGTGTGTGTACTCAGAATATATACACACACCAAAGTGTGTGTATTTTTTTAGGGTTTACTATTTTTGTGAGGACCAGTCTGAAACTTTGTCAGAAGCCTAGATATGACCTCTGGAAGCCATTGCAGTGAAAATAAAGTGAGGACCGGCCTAAATGTCCTCACTTTGTAGTTTGGTCCTCACTCCAAGGGTTAAAAATTCACACTGGTCCTCACCATGATAGCCGTACAAACACACACACACACACACACACACACACACACACACACACACAGAGGTCAGGGCTGCAGCTGAACCTTGCCACTCCCCCTTCCCTCCCACTCCTCTCTCAGTTCCCTCTCTCCAGGCATGACTGCTGGTTGTCTGCATGGCTCTGCAGAGGATTAAACCAGACGTGTGTGTGTGTGTGTGTGTGTGTGTGTGTGTGTGTGTGTGTGTGTGTGTGTGTGTGTGTGTGTGTGTGTTTGCATGGGAGTCACATTTTCCCACCAGTGTTATGGCAATAGCGACGCACGTCTCCCACACAAGACTACTTTCAGGGGCTGCCTCCATCCACTGTCCTACAGGGTTAACACCATTTTGATGATTAATATCAAGATGTTTGGGTTCACTGAGACCGTCGTACCTGGCCTCTAGGTTGCCTCATGTAGCGTTTCTCTGTTGTATTTTTTTGGTGTTTGCTAACATGCTTGAACAAAAGTGCCTGCCTCAATGAACTGATTTAATATCAAATCAATTTTGTAGTGTTTGGCCACGCAGATCTGGTGATGAGGGCTGAAATATTTTGCCAAGATTGAAGACTATTCATGATTTTATCCAGAATTAATTTTTTCCTGGAAAGTAAAGCAAAGACTCAGTATGGAAACAGTTTCAATTAAAAGTTATTAACTGTTATAATTAACATGAAGCATTTTTCTGTGTCTAGACATTAAATCACGCAAAGATAAATATAAGCGGCCACACTGCAAATCTCTCAAACAAATGTGATAAGATTTGATGGGCACATGGTGAAAATCTGGGACAGGGATGTGAAGACAGGTTGTGAATATCTGCCATATTATTTTCTGCATGGCAACAGCCAAATGTAAAGTATGAATATTTTTTGTCTATAGAAGTGGTTACATTTCTCAGAGAGATATTGAAATGTGAGCAAGGAGGTTAGATCCAGTCAGAAGTTGTCACTGCGATGCGTTCATAGACAGATTGATGTGTGCACTGCAGTCCCTCTTACCTACATATAGACACTATCTGGTGTAGGTCTCCAGGTCTGAAACAGAGGATAGTGCTCTGCTTTCCACAGCCGAAGTCAGTGTTCTGTGAAGCAGCCAGGGCAGGAGGCGTGTGTTCAGTCTCAGCTCAAGGACAGAGCCAAAAGTGTTATGTCTGTCTTTTCACTCCTTTTTCTTCTTCCTCTCAACCTTTTCTGTTTTCTTGAACTGGTTACTTCCCCTGTGTCAAGACCCTCCTCCATCCCGCTGGACCCCCACCTCTCACTGCTTTCACTGTTGGTGGCGAAACCATTCAACTCAGGAAGTGCTGTGAAACATCAGATTCCACTTCCTGCAGCAATCAATACATCTCAGGTCCGGGAGACACACATCCACAGCTGAGACACGCATGTTCTTTCCCTTTCCTCCCCTTCTTCTCTCCCTTCCTCCCTCTCTCCCTGCCTCCCTCACACTAGCATACACACACACATAGCTGATGTGTTTCGCACTGCATGCATGAAAGAAAGACTTTCATATGGAGCAACTTTCAATGGCAAGATCAGATTATTATTCTAAAATGAGTTTGAAGTGTTGCAAAGGCATTGAAGAGATTACCCAATAAGGAAGTGTCAGTATGTCTCCAATAAATCAGATGAATGGTGCGGTCTCATTCAGCTACCATATTTAGACATACTACGGAACCCTTATTGGTGTCAAAAAAGCTATTTTGCCACTTAATTAGCAGTCAAACATTGCACAGTTCTCAGTAGGTGAAATCAGAGGACTCAGCTCATCCATCACATGCAGGTCCTTTGCTAATTGTCATATTCTAGTATTCCAGGGGTGTTTGAGGGAGGGTGTCAGCCATTTGATGATGTAAAAGAATTACAGTTGGCACTTGCAGGTCTCTTTGTCGCCTTTGTTATTTCCTTTCAGCTGAAAGTTTATTTCCACCCTTAATCAGCCTGTAAAATTCTGCCCAACATTTGTAAATTTTCTCCTCCATGGTTTGTTTTGACACTGAAAAGAAGCAGCAGTGAAACAGATTGACAGATCGATGCCTTGCCCATTCTCCCTCCTCCCCAACAGCAGTAATGAAATGATAGATCCCTGATGTGAATGGGAGTAGAAGTGAAGGGATGACCTCATGGCCACCTAATCGTCGCGGAGGGACAAGCTAGCGGCTAATGTGTCCATTAGCCTTTCCTCCACCAGAAGAGAAACCAACCTGGCTGAGGGAGATAGAGAGAAGGGATGGAGGACAGGCCATAGGTTCTTCTGTCTTTTTTGCTCACTGGATTGACTGAATTTAGTTTAATCCTGGTGTAATCTTTGTGGTATTTTCACATCCTGTCAAATACTGTTTTTTGGACAAAGGTTGCCATATCTGATGTCCTAATTACAATCATCTACACTGTGTACACCTTTTGAACTCAGAAACCTTCCACTGAAATCCAGAATCAAACTGTTGTTGACTCCATTACTCTTGAACAAATATCACTCTCTGTAAGGGACCATCTATGTGACTGTGTAAATGTTTTCTGCTGGGGGATCCTGTTGTTCCTTGCCTGGTGTGCAGTTCATCACTGGGGGTCAGAGAGGTTGCTGATACCAGAGTTTGCTCCAATGGAAGCCCTACCTCATCATGTGACCTGTGTGGGGTGACTTGTCAGTGGGCAACAGCCAGAAGCCCGGGGATGGGCCTTTTTGTACAAAATGAAAACACAGCACATGTGCACACAACTAAATCCATGCAGTATCACATGTCCATCTGCTGTACTGCAATTTCGTCTACTTCCTTTTTTAAATTTGTTCAGCCAGGGTGAGCAGTGTGTCGGCTGTCAGCCACAACAGCACAGCAGACAATCATGCAGGCAGCTACCCTAGCACTTCTGGTTTTGACACCACACTGTGTTCCTGTGCATTCCCGCACCCTGCTGGTGGAAGCATCTTCACTGCAACAGTCACAAATGTCTGCATTGCCTTGTCCCAGAATGTCCCATGTCTGTCTACTACACATTGTTGTAATCCATAACTAAATTGAAGGGCTTCAGATTGTCTTCGGCCAGTCAGATTTTGAGAAACGCACTGGTTTGGCATTTCAATAAGACAGCCAATCTCGGTTTGTGGTTTTGGCCGTTTGTTTCTGATAAGAAGTCACAAAGCCACCAAAAAGAAATCAGAAGAGCAACAAATGGAAGCAGTCAGACTGTCAGACAGGTTTTAAACAAATGATAGCAAATTAAACTTCCCAGCTTTAGTTTGGTGAATGCACTGTTATCAATAACTGGTAAAAACAGAAAAAGCACATCCAAAATTAGACCCCAGATGTCATTAAACAGAAGTCTGTTGTATATACAATACTGATTATCATGAAATACTAGCTCAAAGGAAACTTTTGTCTATAACGTCCAATTTCCAGAACCTACACTCAAGACCCTCTTCATTCACTTCCATCCATTCTTACTCCCCACTGGAAACCATGTGATTTGGCTCCAGAGTGAAGCCTCTCACTCTTTTTTCACTCACTCAGCTTCCCTCAGAGTTCAACAGTGGAACAAAATGTCCGGCTCCAGAGTGGAAAGCGCCAGTATGTGCTAGCCAGTCAGCTGGATTTTGAGGCTGCCCAGCACCCTGCACTGAACCAAAGGGCCCCTTTGTGCTCTGGCCTCACAAATATATACACCAAGCAGCAAAAAAGAGGGGTAGTACAATCAAAAAATAAACACCTCAGAAAACAAAACCAACAGCAGTGTCCTAGCCAGGGGGGCATGCCTGCCTTGCTGTATGCAGGGTCCAAGTGGAGGAGCTGCCAGAATCGGAGGTTACAAATGAAACCTGGTGAATAAGCCGGAGAAAAACAGAGGAAGGAAGTTTTCCATTTGAGCTGAAAAGGCCCCACGTGGTTGGCTTCCCCTCATTCCTCTTCCTCATGTACAAAGCCATGATTACTGTGTAAATGCTCATGTTTATCTTTGCAAGCCATTTGCAGTCAGTGAATGCTGTATTACCAGCCAAAATCCCAATCTGCATGGATATTTTTTAGAGTTGATCTTTATTATTGTATGTACTGTAATCTGTAAATACTTCCACAAATTAAGAGCTTTCAACATCGATAGTTAGTGCATTTTTTTTGCACGCCAAAAGATGCCAGACAGTTAAGCTGGGTTGTAACCAACCACTTTTTAATTAATCTTTGTTTAAGATAAAATGTTGCATTGTTGAATGGAATAAACTACTGAATTTTGACACAAATAATTGACTATTTGCACTATTTTTTGAAAAATCAGTAAATTCTGATGGTCCGGAATACACCTTGAGTGGCAGGCACACACACACACACACACACACACACACACACACACACACACACACACACACACACACACACACACACACACACACACACACACACACACACACACACACACAGGCAGATTTATTAAAAACTTTCTTGCAGCGGTGGCAGCCAGTACTCTACACCACTGCAGCCAAGTGTCTTTTTTGACAGAGAGCCAGCATGGGCCTGTAACTAATGATAGCATTAGGGAAGGGTCCTGTATTTTCTGTGATAACATAGAGAAGATGAAATGCTCTGTTGTAGTAAAGACAGAGTGCTATGCTTCACTGTTCCGAGGCTGGACTGTAGTTAATAGTGGTGGCACGAATGTTGGATGTTGCTGGTGAGCTTTCGAACCATTATATCTGTTTTCAACGATAGGCTACTACTTCATTGTAGCTAGTTTAAAAGCCAGGGTTATATTTTTGGTTCGTCCTGTTTTTCTGTTCTGAGATCAGCAGTGAATTTGATCCGTCTGTCCCCAGACTGTGAGAAAGCAGTCCATGCTTTTATATAATCACATTGGGAAATGACACATTTCCCTCAAGGAAGCGGTAATGCCTTCATGTCAAAGCATTCTGAGTCAGCACAAAAAAACTCATACAATTATGTCAACTAATTGACAGTGAAATTTGTTGATAGCTAATTTGATCATAAATCTTTGTTGACAATGCCAATTATTTATTGCACTACTGCATATTCACTCAAGCTTGTATCTTCCTGTATTTGATCAGATATTTTTTCAAATTGATGTTGTAGTTTCCCCAGTTTTTCATCATTTTAGTATTTTTTTTATTTTTTTTTATTTAAATATTTTAAATCGAAATATTTAAAAAAAGAACTGTTCAACAAAGTATGCTTTTTTGCATTGTGAATTTATACATGAAAGTGTTTTTGGAGAATGCCAATCTAATTTTGTTAGTAAAGCAAATGTTACATATCAGAGTACACAGCAAAAAATATTGGAATTTGATTTAAAATCTAAGTTGAAACACAGACTTGGTTTTCGCTGAGTGAGTCTGTAGCGAAATTTTTCTGTCACATAAGGTCTCCAGGTGCTCCACAGCAAATAGGTTTTAAAGCTGAGATGATGACAAACAGGAATAGTGTTTTGAAAGAAATAATAAACTCATGACTATCAGCGCCTCTGACAGTCATAAACAGATAGCTGAATGCAGTCTGCAGGCTGCTATGTCTCTGTTCACTCCGCTTTGACTGGACTTTATTTGCTCTGTGTGTGTGTTTCCATACAGTAGTGCTAATGAACTTTGAGCCCTGTCTTGAGGCCTCAATACCCGTCTCTGATAGTAAAAACACGGTCATGAATGTTGTTTTCTGCCCTTGATAATGTGGCCAAACACTGCGGCGACCTAAGTCTTCCACCCTGAACTCTCAGCTTTACAACCTAAGAGGTGTGTGCATGCGTGCGCACACACACACACACACACACAGCATGGGTCACCTAATTGTTCACTACTGGCTGCATGCAGGGTGCATTGTAAAAAAATTCCATTCTGTGTTAAATTGGCTCAACCTGAAGTTCGGCGTCCAGCAGTTTGTTACAGAAATAGCATAGAGCTCTTGGAGATAGCTTAGAATGTGTTGTGTGATGTGTCTGTATGTTTGTGTGTGTGAATTGATGCTACAGGGCACAGCCAGCACCAGTAACAGCTACCACGGAAATTTCTATTTCAGTCTATTAGTCTGGTGGTGGTGGTAGTGGGGGGGCAGACAGTCAGACACCTCTGTAGCGTAGAGGGAGGGAGGGTAGAAGCGATAATGGATTTACTCTAGTGTGTTTCAAGGTGCCAGACAGTATTTCTCTCCCTCCCTCTCTTTCACTCTGTCTCTCTCTCAAAGTGGTCTAGGCAGGAGCTTGAGCATTACGGTAAGGCGGTCTTGTGTGAAAAAAAAATACTCTTCTTTTCATGCTTGGGGAGAGCTGCAGCATTAAGTTAGACAGGCATCCGACTAGTGTGTGTTTCTGTGTGTCTGTGTGTGTGTGCTTGTGAGGCTAATGCACCACCTCCACACAGCACAGCACAGTGCTCTGGCCCTACATTATCCCAAATGCTGCTGCTGTGATTGGAGCGGTAATGTGGTTGCTAAGCAAATGCAGTCTTCCTGGACTAAATCAGAATGAGCAGGGCCGCTTCCTGGCTGGCTGGCTGGTGGGCTGGGCTTGGGTGCTGCTGCTCCCACGTGCTAACAAGGCTCACACGCAGAGACAAACACACACGCACATCATTTAGTGTTTCACTGCAGCGCAGAATGGAGAACGGTGCTTTTGTATGCCACCCTGTTGCAATGCTCCGTCTGGTCCTTGCCAGCAAATATATTTTAAAAATGATCTTACCACATAATTTTTCATGAACACACTTGATGGTAGGTTTGGCGTGCTTTGGGTTAAAAGTTTTACCTGCTCTTCCTCAAACATCGTTGGTCGTTGTGACTAAATAGCTCAATTTTTGTTTCATCAGGCCACAAACCTTTTACTTCAGAAGACCTTTTCTTTGTCTGTGTGATAAGCAGCAAACTTTAATCAAGCCCTATGATGCTGCTTCTTGTACGGCAGTCTTTTAGCCCATGGTGATTTAAAACACACTAAACTGTCGACACTGACACCTGTGTTCTAGCAGCTTCTAATTTATTGAAAATCTGCTTTTTGGTGATTCTTGCGTGACTCTGAACAATTGTCTCTCAGCAGCAGGTGATAGTTTGTGTTTTCTTACAGATTGTGGCAGTGACACAACTGCACTATGCACTTTATGCTTGCAAACAATTGCTTGCACAGTTTGAGTTCTGTAGCTGCTTTGATATGGCTCCAAGTGACTTTCCTGACTTGTTCAAGTCAGTGATTTGCTTTTTCGGATCTGTGCTAAGCCCCTCAGACTTTCCAGCAGTAGTCTTTGTGACTGAGTCTAATGAGTGTGTCAAATGGGCTCTATTTAAAATGGCTCAGAAAAATCGCCAGCTGTTGTCAATCGTAATCATTCACAAGAAGTTAGGAGGCCATGAAAATTTGACTAACAACTGTATACCACCAAAGCGGATTTTTTTAAAGTAATTTTTTTTGGCATTTTTAATAGTACACAGTGTAGAGACAGACAGGAAACATGGGGAGAAGAGTAGGGTAAGACATGCAGTAAATGGCCATGGGTCAGACTCGAACCCATGACCGCTGCATCGGGACTATTTCTATTATTGTTGAGCTATGGGGTGACCAAAACTGACTTTATTCAAGGTGATGTGTTTTTTTTTGACCCAGCACATGTTCTCATTTTTCCTGAAGATTTCTAGGAATTTGATGCAAGAACCAAAACACATGATTGTTTGATCATTCCATAATAGAACATTATGAGCTGTAGTAGTCATTGGAAACTGCCAGTATATGGATGCTCTTCACAAGTGTATGTAAACTTTGTTCACAACTCTATGTGGATATAGACCTCATAAAAATTTACCACTGCCGCTGTTGCAGTCCTAATCTCTCAAAAAGTGTGGATACCATTAAAAGTAGTGAAATAAATATCATCCAAACATGGTTGATCTTCTACAATTTGTCATATGGCTGCTCAGAGCGAGCAGATGATGACTAATAATGAGTTAAACAAATCAGGGAATAGTGGTAAGCCACAACAAAAGGTTTCAAATGATTCAGCTAGAGCACTTGCTGTGTGTATTTGTAGACTTTTGATGATATTACTGCCAGCCACTTGGAAGAGGAATATTAAGATTGCTAAGATTCAATTGGCAAGCCTTTGATTACTAAACTGACTAAAATGTTAAAGAAGAAAACAGAATCACAAATTCACATAGCAAAAACATATCAAGGCTTATCCAAATCCCAAGGTTATAGTCTACTGTGAAATCAAACACAGAAAATCAGCTAGATATCACATTTAAGCTGAACATTTGATATTAGTAGATCCAAAAAGTTGCAGCTGTTGTTAATATGTTTATGATGATGATTCTGATAAAATGCTGGACATGATAGTTTTTTCCAAGTATCATGTTGATGAGTCTAGTTCAGTACTCCTCTCTGGTCGCTGATCAGCCCGCCAGCCAGCAGCTTGAATTTCTGGTAAGGTGAGATGGCAGCTCTGGGTCAACTGTCTGTCAAGAGTGAGATGGAGGTGCAAGATGTGTGGTGGTGTGGGTGGAGGTGTCAGTTCCTGAAGGCAGCTTTAATTAAAGCCATAGCTGGATAGGGTTAGCGGTCAGCGCAAAACATTCTTGTCAGGAGACCTAAGAGTGACAGGGGCCAGCAGTTACCCTAAACAGGAGTCAAGAGGTAATCATGTGAACGGCCCAAAGATGCATGCAGGGATCCGTTTTCAAACATGCTTGGGATAGCAGCACTGTCTATATACAAACTGAAGGAAAAACCTGAACTCTTGGGCCCTACAGTGAAGGGATCTGGTGGCTCTGTTATGCTGTGGGGGGCATTTTCTGCCGTAGTTTGGTTTCACTTGTCCACTTGTAGGGAAGGAACACTAGAAGTCAATACAAAGCAGTTAAGAGTGATCACCTTTATTCCTGTAGCCTATGAGGAAACATTTCTATCCTGATGGTAGTGGTCTCCCCCAGGATGGTAGTGTTTCCAGCCATAGGACATGAAAGGTCACTAAATGGTTTGATGAAAATCATGTGAATCATGTGCTATGGCTTTTACCAGGTCACAACCCAGTTAAACACCTATGAGAGATTACGGACCGACATGTTAAATCTCCATCACAATCATCAAAACGCCAAATGAGAGGGGGCATCTTTCGGATGAATCGTGTTTATCCTTGCAGTAGAGTTCCAGGCTTGGAGAGTAACATCAAGGAACACTAAAATTGCTCTGGCAGTACGGGGTGGCCTGACACTTTACTAGGACACTTCATGGTACTTCTACCCATCTGCATGCGTATGGGTTTGTGCATAAGGAGCAGGGTGTCATCTACTTTTGCCTTCACACTCAGTCTCACATTTTCTTACCTGTGTCTGAGCTACTCCCCCAGGGAACTGAATATGTTTTTAATACATGAACCACTGTCTCTGTGAACGTATAAGCTCCAGTGATTTTGTTCCAAAGACCAATGTTGGTGGATGTGGCTAAGCCTGTGTACTGGAAGTTGGAGTGTAAACTTTGAGGAAGTGAATAGTGAAGTTTTACTGATACAGCTCTGTGTGCAACACTGTCAGCAAAACTGTGCTCAGTGTGAAATTGGATTTTTCAAGTCACATCAAACACAGAATACCTTAGTCAGTTAACTGACTGACATTCGCAAATGCAAAGCATGATTCACCACTTAACAACAGGCTAATTATTCAATGAATACGTCTAATATATATATAACCACACACACACACACACACACACACACACACACACACACACACACACACACACACACGCACACACACACACATCTATAATATAAGTAATCATTGCTTGTAGCTCTGTTTTCCTAGGTTTGAGGAAATCCTCTTATTTCTTGTCTTACTTGCAGTCAGAGGAGAAGGACAGTTTCAGGACATCTTTAGCTTAATGCAGAGCTTGAAAGCTACTAACCGAGTTTTGTGAGAAGTGAGAAATACACCTACAAACATACAACACAATGTTGCAACCTGTCTTTTTAACTTTTGGTAGACAGTTTTCAGCATTAAATGCTTCTGTCGTATTTCTGTTGGGACACAAAAAGCATTGAGTTTCCATCAAGCCCAACATTATTAGCTTGGTAGCTGCTAAGGTGCAACATAAGGCAGTTCTGTAAAATATCTGATTTAACCTTTGACTAAGCTACACTAACTATTTTATTAACATAGACTATGCCACAAAAATTGCATTGTTTTTTTGTTTTGTTTTTTTCACCAGAACCAATTAATTCATTTTCAGCGTAATGCTCCTGCAAGTGTTTTACCTTAGCACACATAGACTGGAAGCACTGGACAACTGCTAACTTTCCTTTTGAATAGGAAGGAATATATCTGCCAACAGCTAGGACTTTGTAGTAATGCTTTAATAACCCAGCCATGTTCACTCTAGCTAATCCTATCTGACTCGAGATAAGACAGCAAAAAATATATTACCAAAATGGTGCATTGTTTCGTTAAATAGTATGTCACAACCCTGTTTAGTGTAGTACAACCTTGCAGAACTGCCCTGCTGCTGCTGTATAGAACCTTTTTGTTGATAGTGTGTGCGCAAGGGAGGCCTCGTGTGGGCCTGACCTGATTCCAGCCAAGCATCGCGTGCCTGACCAGAGCGTCTTTCTGTTCTCTTTTACTCTTTCCCATCTATCCATCCCTCTCTCACTCACTCACTCTGCCTCTCTCTCTCTGCCACCCATTCTTCTTTTGCTCTTTTCTTCCTCACATTACAGTGTGCCTCACCGCCCATGCTCCACTATTCACTCGAACACACTCTGTCCTGCACACACGCACGCATGCACGCACACATGCACACATGCACACACACACACAAACACACACACACACACACACACACACACACACACACACACACACACACACACACACACACACACACACACACGCACACACACATGCACACACACACACTCCCACACACAGGGTCCCACAGGCTCCCAGCCTGCTTACCTCAGTAGAACTGAACACTTTCACAGTGGCTTTACGGAAGACAAAGTGAGAGTGGCTCTGTCTACCTCTATACTGTTCAACTTTAGAGGAATAAAAATTTACATATTATATCTGGGTTTATGACAAAGCATGCATCTTCTGCCACATTTAGCCATTTTCGATATCAAACCATATTTTTTTAGCATCTACTCCTTTAAAAATAACTCTTCTAAGAAAGGGAATGTCCCTGCCAAATGTTCACTTAATGAAGAAAGTTTCCTGTAAAGTGCATTTCTGGATGCAAAACCATCGTCACTGAGGAGTCTTGAAGGCCCAGTTTAACCTGGCAACCTGCTGCTGGAAGTGTGCCAGCATGGAACAGAAGGTGTGAATACTTTACATGATTTATGTGCCACTGGGCAGGTGGAAAGACAGCATTTGTGGTGTGTGTGTGTGTGTGTGTGTGTGTGTGTGTGTGTGTGTGTGTGTGTGTGTGTGTGTGTGTGTGTGTGTGTGTGTGTGTGTGTGTGTGTGTCATCCTGCACAGGCAATAGATATTCAGAGCACAGAAGCATGCATGCCCACATACACTCATATAGAGAAGACAGAAACGTCATGATGATGAAACCTGGAGACGTAAACGATGCTGTTGTTCACTAAGACATGTACTAGTTTGACAGGTAGCATGTAGCCTATGTCCTGCTGCCTCACACATACATACGCACACACACACACACACACAAACACACACACACACACACACACACACACACACACACACACACACACACACACACACACACACACACACACACACACACACACAACACAGCAGGTTCATTTTCTTTCCACATGCTGACAACATAACTTGAAATAAACAAGTGTACAAATGTTCTGGTCTTTGCTTTTACAAAATACACTTTTACAGCTATTTTTCGAAGCTGCCACTATACTGTGCCTCATTACAAACTCTGTAAAGTTTAGGCAACCCTGACCCTCAGTCACACACACACACACACACACAGACACACACACACACACACACACACACACACACACATATACACACACCCGCTACCTCCATCTTTCAGAGGTCCTGTTGTTGGGAGGGAAGATCCAAGGCCTGTCATCCCCAATTACCCAGATGTGGGCCTTGTCCTCTATCACTCCCACTAATCCCTCCTTTCTCTCTCTCTCTCTCTCTCTCTCTCTCTCTCTCTCTCTCTCTCTCTCTCTCTCTCCTTTGTATTCTTCTAGTTTGAACACAAAAAGGTAACAGGGAGAGCAATGCCATTGTTTGTGGGATTTATATAAGGATTATTAAGGCATATACTCTATGTGATATATATATATATATATATATATATATATATATATATATATATAAAATCTTGCTAGGTTTTTGGTCGTCGCCTTAATTTATTCAAGTAAACACCATAAATAGACCTATTAAAAGGGTATTTTTCTTTTAATTATAATCTAGAGAATCTGGAAATTTCAGGAGTTGATGAATTCCCTTAGCAATGTGAAATGAATAAATGTTCTTTCATTTTACATGATGGAATTTTACATGATGGAAATTAAATGCCAGTAGCTTTTGAGAGGATCTTCATGTGGATGATCAGATGTTGGCAGATTTTAAAACGGTCAGTTTTAAAGATGTATTTATTTCAAATTATAATACATTGACAACTTTAATAAAAAATATTGATATAGTATTCAATACTAATAAGTCAACCCTGCTGTCATTTTGTGTAACAGCATCTCAGCTCTATTTGACAGCAGAGGCAGGGTGAAAAGATGCTACCAACAACTTTCTGAAACCAAATACCTGACAGTCACGCCCAGCTCATGCAGAGGTTGGCCATGAATGCCAAGGTGTTTGAACTCCTCAATGAAGTTCTATTCATAACACCTAGTTTTGTTTGAGGCTTTTCAACTCTTCAGTCGCTTTGCAGTTCTCCTGGGAGTTGGTGGCAGTTTAAAGGGAGTTTGGTATCGTTTTGTCTTTATTCTTCTAAGGAGAAAACAGACCAAGGTTAGCAGCCTCAGAAATAGAGCAGCGCTTGTTCTTTCTCTCTGGGCATGCCCTGTTGGAGCACAGAGTGAGGATTTGGTGCTGCCAGCAATTTTTTAAATTTACATATGAACACCTACCAAAAACTCTTACTTGTATTTCTTTCCCCGTGAGACCCCCTGACCAGGACCCTCCTCATGGGATCCACCCTTTCTGAATGGTCTAGAGACACCATTTTAACTCCTAAATTTTTTAAAAATTCCTGTGAGGTTGAAAATCACTTGAAACTTCAAACACTCTCACAAAAATTTTAGACCTGAAATTTTGTCCCCTCTGGGGTCCAGTCACCTCAGTCAGATTTGTAGCCCCCCATGGGGACTAGTAACTCCACCACCACCACTCAGTCATGTTACGTCTGTTAGCCTCACAGAAGCAGAGAGAAGCAGTTCTTCAGGTCTCCACTGATGGAACCAGAGAGAACAGCATCTCCTGTGACCATTAGAAGGATCATTCTTCTCTGTAAGGAAGTGTTACTGAACAAAAGACAGGCTTCTGAAATCAATCTGCTATGATTTTATTTTGTCCCCCATGTTACTCATAAGTAACCATGGTGATAAGTCAGCCATTTCACAACAACAGCTGAACTGAAAGGTACTTTAACAACACTAGATGGTTTAAGTACTATATATGTCCATACAGAGCTTTACAGTACTGTAACAACATCTCTTCAGTCCTCAACATGTCAACCAAACATGCACAATCAGTGCATACAGAGCTACACAGAACTGTAGAGAGGAGAGAGGACAGACAGTGGAGAGGTGAGACAGTGGAGAGGACAGACAGCAGAAACAGCAGGGAGGAGAGACAGAGAAGAGAGACAGGAGAGGAGAGACAGAGAAGAGAAACAGAGGAGAAGAGAGACAGAGAAAAGAGAGAGAGGAGAGACAGCAGAGAGGAGAGACAGCAGAGAGTAAAGACAGAGGAGAAGAGACAGCAGAGGAGAGACAGAGGAGGAGACAGCAGAGAGACAGAGGAGAAGAGGAGAGACAGCAGAGAGGAGAGACAGCGGAAAGGACAGACAGCAGAGAGGAGAGACAGCAGAGAGGAGAGAGGACAGACAGCGGAGAGGTGAGACAGCGGAGAGGACAGATAGCAGAGAGGACAGACAGTAGAGAGGACAGACAGTAGAAAGAGTAGAGAGGAGAGACAGCAGAGAGAAGAGACAGTAGAGAGGAGAGACAGCAGAAAGGAGAGACAGAGAAGAGACAGATGAGAGGAGAGACAACAGAGAGGAGAGACAGAGAAGAGGAGAGACAGCAGAGAGGTGAGACAACAGGGATATCGGAGAAGAGAGACAGCAGAGAGTAAAGACAGAGGAGAAGGAGAGAAAGAGGAGAGAGAGGAGAAGAGGAGAGACGTAGAGAGGAGAGACAGAGGAGAAGAGGAGAGACGGCAGAGAGGAGAGACAGCAGAGAGGAGAGACAGGAGGAGAGAGGGAGAGACAGGAGAAAAAAGGAGAGACAGTAGAGAGGAGAGACAGGAGAAAAAAGGAGAGACAGTAGAGAGGAGAGACAGGAGAAGAGGAGAGAAAGAGGAGAGACAGAGAAGAGGAGAGACAGCAGAGAGGAGAGACAGCAGAGAGGAGAGACAGAGAAGAGAGACAGAGGAGAGGAAAGAACAGAAAGGAGAGAGAGGAGAGACAGCAGAGAGGACAGACAGCGGAGAGGAGAGACGGCGGAGAGGACAGACAGCAGAGAGAAGAGGCAGCAGAGAGGAGAGACAGCAGAGAGGAGAGACAGTGGAGAGGTGAGACAGTGGAGAGGACAGACAGCAGAAACAGCAGGGAGGAGAGACAGAGAAGAGAGACAGGAGAGGAGAGACAGAGAAGAGAAACAGAGGAGAGGAGAGACAGAAGAGAGAGAGAGGGGAGACAGCAGAGAGGAGAGACAGCAGAGACAGCAGAGAGGACAGAGAGGAGAGAGGACAGACAGCGGAGAGGTGAGACAGCGGAGAGGACAGACAGCAGAGAGGACAGACAGCAGAGAGAGTAGAGAGAAGAGACAGCAGAGACAGCAGAGAGGAGAGACAGTAGAGAGGAGAAACAGCAGAAAGTAGAGACAAAGAAGAGAGACAGATGAGAGGAGAGACAACAGAGAGGAGAGACAGAGAAAAGGAGAGACAGCAGAGAGGAGAGACAGAGGAGAAGAGGAGAGACAGCAAAGAGGAGAGACAGCGGAGAGGACAGACAGCAGACAGAAGAGACAGCAGAGAGGAGAGACAGCAGAGAGAGTAGAGAGGAGAGACAGCAGAGAGGAGAGACAGTAGAGAGGAGAGACAGCAGAAAGGAGAGACAGAGAAGAGACAGATGAGAGGAGAGACAACAGAGAGGAGAGACAGAGAAGAGGAGAGACAGCAGAGAGGTGAGACAACAGGGACAGCGGAGAGGAGAGACAGCAGAGAGTAAAGACAGAGAAGAGACAGCAGAGAGGAGAGACAGGAGGAGACAGCAGAGAGGAGAGACAGAGGAGGAGGAGAGAAAGAGGAGAGAGAGGAGAAGAGGAGAGACGTAGAGCGGAGAGACAGAGGAGAAGAGGAGAGACAGCAGAGAGGAGAGACAGCAGAGAGGAGAGACAGAGGTTTAGAGGAGAGACAGCAGAGAGGAGAGACAGGAGAAGAGGAGAGACAGCAGAGAGGAGAGAGGGAGAGACAGGAGAAAAAAGGAGAGACAGTAGAGAGGAGAGACAGGAGAGAGGAGAGAGGACAGACAGCAGAGAGGAGAGAGGACAGACAGTGGAGAGGAGAGAGGCCAGACAGCGGAGAGGTGAGACAGTGGAGAGGACAGACAGCAGAGAGGACAGACAGCAGAGAGAGTAGAGAGGAGAGACAGCAGAGACAGCAGAGAGGAGAGACAGTAGAGAGGAGAGACAGGAGAGAGGAGAGAGGACAGACAGCAGAGAGGAGAGAGGACAGACAGTGGAGAGGTGAGACAGTGGAGAGGACAAACAGCAGAGAGTAGAGAGGAGAGACAGCAGAGACAGCAGAGAGGAGAGACAGTAGAGAGGAGAGACAGCAGAAAGTAGAGACAGAGAAGAGAGACAGATGAGAGGAGAGACAACAGAGAGGAGAGACAGAGAAAAGGAGAGACAGCAGAGAGGTGAGACAGCGGAAAGGACAGAGGAGAGACAGCAGAGAGAACAGACCGCAGAGAGGCGAGACAGTAGAGAGGAGAGACGACAGGGACAGTGGAGAGGAGAGACAGAGAAGAGGAGAGACAGCAGAGAGGAGAGACAGAGAAGAGGAGAGACAGCAGAGAGGAGAGACAGAGAAGAGAGACAGATGAGAGGAGAGACAGAGAAGAGGAGAGACAGCAGAGAGAAGAGACAACAGGGACAGCGGAGAGGAGAGACAGCAGAGAGGTGAGACAGCGGAAAGGACAGAGAGGAGAGACAGCAGAGAGGAGAGACAGCAGAGCGGAGTTGATGTCTGAGTGGATGCTGGTACACACTTCCTGACTTTTGCGGCACCGAGTCAGAGGTAAGGGAGAAACACACACCTATAGCGGGCCCCATGCCGACTATGGGGGATGGGCATGGTCGGCGTGGGGCCCGCTATAGGTGTGTGTTTCTCCCTTACCTCTGACTTGGTGCTGGTACACACCTTTACTGTCTAGTGGTCCCCATGGTGACTATATCATCCTCCACTCAGTAATGACATGGCAAAGCTGTGTTAAGTTGCTGTTAAGGAAAACTTAACATTTCCTGTTGGTATTCCTTCACAATAAAAGTGATCCATCAGGGAACAAGTGGGATACTTCAGTTATGAAGAAAGCAACAGGAAATGTGATGTTTATGACACTAACTTAGCAAAGCTTCATTACTGGTGCTTTACTTACGTTAAAATGGGTCTAGTTATGTAGTTTTTGGCCATTTTCTGTTGTTTAATCTGCAGATCAAGTTAAATATTGCAGGAGATCATAGTGCAGTGGGGATGAGCTGTTAGATGAAGAGATGCATTAAGCAGATTCACACAGAACGTGACCAGTATTTTCAACGCGTCAAACAGGACTTATTAAATGGCCATACATGGAGTGGAAAAACGAACAACTGGCCAAAAAGGCAGTACACAAAGCACCTCATTGTTTAAAACATTGCAAGAGGAAGGATTAATGCAAACATTTTCTGAAAATATGAGTGGAGATATACTTCAGCACAGAAGCTATACTTCTCCAGTTGTGCAAGACAGTCAAAGGTAAAAACCATAGCCATAACTTCAAAGTTAATGTGGCTTTTCATGTCAGTAAATGCATGATGTATGACTTGGTGTGGATGAAATTTATTAACCAGTCAATCTTTTTACCATGTCTGAATGCCCTTCTGCCAGTGGCATGTCAGGACTCTCCTTGTTTACATGATATTCATCTTGACTTACAGTGTAAACTGTTAAAGCTGGCCTATTGAAAATATAAACCTCTTGTGGTTCTTCTTCACCACACCATCACTTTGTTCATAATCCCCCAAATTAACAACAATACACTGCCATTCCCAGAATGATTGTTCTGTTTGTCTTTTGATTGAAGACCTGCTAACTATTGTGCAAACTAATTTTCTGGTTGCTTCATTTAAATCTCGCAATCAAATGGAGTACACCAGTACACTGCTTATTGTCTCTTTGGTAAAGGACATGTTCTACTATTTGCCATTTTCATATTTGTGGTTGGAGAAAAGATTTCTTACTTCTATAACCTTCATCAATATGCCCAGCTTGTGTGTCCATTTGTATTTTTAATAGACTAGTTGACTGCGTACTTGTTTTTAGTAAGTGTTTGATATGAAAGTGTCATTCTCCATTAGCGTAACCATTTCAATTCACTTCAATTCAGTTTTATTCATATAGCGCAAATTACAGGTCAAATTGTATCAAGACGCTTTACAGAAACCATATGCCTGAACCCCCAGAGCAGTCCTAATGGGGCAGTGGCAAGAAAAAACTCCCTTTTAACAGGGAAAAAAACCTTGAGCAGAACCCGGCTCTTTATGTGGGGGGACCCATCTGCTGCTGGCCGGACGGGTTGAGGGGGACAGAAGAGGTAGAGGAAGCGAGGTAGAGGGGTAGAGGGAGAGAGGGAGAGGTAGATGTAGAGAGGTAGATGTAGAGAGGTAGAGAGGTAGAGGGGTAGAGGTAGAGAGGGAGAGGTAGAGGTAGAGAGAGAGAGGTAGAGGTGGAGAGGTAGAGGTAGAGGAAGAGAGGCAGAGAGGGAGAGGAAAGGGGAGAAGGGGGGGAGGGGAACAAGGAACATATAACATACAGTTGGATACATGTATGAATAGCTAGATGATACATACAAGGTACAAGCTAGCATTGAAATTGATTCATAGTTTACTGTTATGATGTATGACTTTGGCATTAAATATACAACGTATATAGCTGGTAAATAAAATTCAAGCAGTGCATATGTGTGTGAGCGTATAATTTCAACTTCCATAACAAACCCACATTTGTGTTTAAGGAGCCTTTTTGAGAGGTCTGTAGTTGGTCATGTACTCTAGCTGTAATCAAGGTTAATTTTTACCAGAGCATTGTATTCAAAATCTGAAATGCTCTTCTTCCTGGTTGTCCTAATTGTCTGACATGCTCATACCCATAACATTATGACCCACACTCCTGTTTGAACAGCTAGGCCCTGTCCTTGTGGAGTTTGCTTCTGCTCAAGCTAAAGTAGCACATCTTGCCATTTCAAATAGATTTCTTCAGTTTGGCTCAGCATCCCAATCTAATGGAGTGAGTAAGATGCAGAGGTCCCACCACTATGTTCCATAATTAGACAATATTTTATAGGAACCAAAGACTTCACACCAGATTTCGGTAAACATTAGCAAAGTTACCATTGCAACCACAGCTGGCAGATGAAGGCTATGCTAGGTTGGTAGCAAAATTCAGAAACAACTCAAAAAATGTTCATGCTTCAGGGTTCCTTGCATAACGCTTACTGCACAGGAAAGGACAGGTAAATGCTACATGCAATTGAGGTTGGTAGCTGACTTGAAGTGAGCCAGAAGACCCTCATGCTAATGGTTAGAAATGTGATGCCCTCAAGTCCCTCCACTGCTGAAACAGCACACTGAAACACTGTTAGTGACTGATATCCTGGCATGGTTAATCAGATGATGATCAGCTGTGATAGAAATGAAGGATGGGACTGAGTCTGAGTCAGTCTGCAAACATATAGGAAATATGTGGGAAACAGGGCATAACTATGGCCTCCAACATCACATCAGACTAAGAAATTGGTCAAAAGGCAACAGAATCATTGCTGTTGTTCAGACAGTTACAAGTGTGACTCAAGCAGAGCCCTGTTAAAGTGGTACAGTTAATGAATCAGTGTAAAAGTTTAAAAATAAGTAAAGGAAAAGGCCAGGATATATCCAATTGCTTTTTTAAATCTCCCAGCTTAGTTTTTTGAGTGATTCACCTTTTCCTTTGACGTACTTTGATATACACTGTAGGTGACTATTGTTGACAGACAAGCAGTGACATTGTACAAATACTGAATACTCAGTCAGGGAGGAGAAGGGCACAGAGGGCAGATGTTCTGTTTACTGCGAATTCAGTTTGTAGATATTGATATTATGTATTCCCAAAGGAGACACAGAGACGGATGCAGGTTTAGAGTTAATTACAAAAACCAAAAACTATAACTGAGGGAAAGCAGAGCTTAGTAGGAGATGGGGAAGTGGGCAAAATCCAGGGAGGAAAACTGGGTCTAATGAAGGTAGCTTCATTACCTATATGGAATTCACATTCAAGATACAATAAGACACAAAACAATGACTGTGTCTTATGGATTTAATGAGTGTGGGTTTGAGGCTGGCATGTGCTGTCATGTGCAGCCATGTGCTGTTTGGTGGCTTCTCCTTGCAACATTGGGTGAAAACCCTGCTGAGGCCTACAAGGCAGAAAGCAACAGTTTGAGTACAAGGATTAATTGATTGGACTTCATTTATAACTGAATGCCTGTAGAAGTGGGTGTGGGGCATTGTTTTGATAATGCATAAATTGAAAAGTGTGACATGACTCACCTGTCTTTTGTCACTGCAGGTGTTCCAGCCAAAGAGTCCCCATGGGCTGGAACATCTTTTTAAAGGTTCCGGGAGGAACCAAGTGTAGGTGAGGAGAGGGTGAGAAGAAATCTCTTCAGGTGATAAAATAAATGTATTGCTTGATGAGGATGTTGGTAGTCGTTTTTCGGAAATGGATATCCAGTTTTAATGTTTGTTATTATAGTTAAAATTAAAGACATTGCGTTTTTGGGAAACTCTTGTGTTTGATTATTTTGGTTAACCCTTATGTTGGTAGGCCTGAGGGGCTGATTAGGGGGATGCCTATAAAAGACTGGCAGTTGAGTGAGAGCGAGGAGAGAGGAAAGGAGCGACACAACACACCAGTTAACCACCTTTGCTATTTGTGTTCTTTTAATGTGAATGTTGGTGAACAAATGCCAGGTTGACCTGCATCTTATCTCGCCTCAAGCCTCCTGTTTTATCCAACTGTAAAACAGTCATCCTAACACTGGGGTGTGATGGGGAAGCAGTCTGAGTGAGGATTTACAGAACTGGAGGTAATAGCAGGGCTACAAGCAGAAAGAAACACACGAGGAAAAGAAACTGAACAGATAGCATGAGTGGATTTACAATAAACTGGTGGAGAGCGGAGGGAGAGATTGGTCTTTAAACTGCAGGTGTTGGGAGTGGCAGTTAGTGAGGATGAGCTGCAGGTGTGTCAGGAGCATGTTAGCAGGCACTGTCAGCTGAAGATCAGGCATTAGCCAGGATGGACAACCAAGAGAACAGGCTTAGAAATAGACATCACTCATGTCAACTGATATAGGAACATGAGAGATGTTGGCCATAAACTGACATAAATAGCATTTTTGTGAGACAGTGTTCTGTTGTTGACCTTTAATCTTTCAGACATTTGTGTGTTTTGTCATCATTAACAAATTAATTTGACGTGATCTCATAAAACAAAGCCAAAAACATGTTTTGTTAGGTCACAGTGACCTTGACCTTTGACCATCAAAATCTACTCAGTTCATCCTTGAGTCTATGTCAACATTTATGCCAAATTTGAAAGAATTCTCTCAAGCCTTTCTTGAAATATCTGACTATTAGGAATGAGCCTGACCTTTGACCTTCAGTGTTATACCTTGGATACATGTCATCACTTAATAATTTTATCTCAGTTGGTTTTGTTTAACGCTTTGTCATAATTAATGTGAATTCTTGAGTCATAGACAAAAACATGTTTTGACATCATTTGACCTTTGACCTTCAAAATCGAATCAGTTAATGTCCAAGTCTAAGTGGATGTTTAAATTCTTGAGGTGTGGCATAAATGTGAAGAAATTCCCTCAGGACTTTCTTGAGGTATGACATTCACAGTTTGCCTTTAACTAGTACATTCATTATATTTGTAAAAAGGATTCATTGCAGTTCTTGTGAGCCAGGTTGCATCCTCTCTCCCATGTGAGTGACATGCTCACCCCTCATGTCACCTCAGCCAACAGCCAATAGGATGTTACGGCTATTGGTAGTGTATCTGACTGTAGTGGAGAGGAGACTGAAGCTGTGGGAGATACAGAGCTGCACAGAATATGCATGGAATGTGTTATATGTGAGGCAGTGCTCGATAAAGACGTCAAACTACAGTGGCATCTCCTCGTGTTTCTGACCGAACACATTGCAGTGGAACAGCACAACAACCATCCTAACATTGGATAGTGAGAAGATCCTAAAATCACTATGACAATATTTATATGAAAATATGTATTTATATTTACATATACATACTGCAAATAAAACGAATTGACTGCTATGACAGGATGCTATAGTGATTAAATTGATTCCTGAATTGATTTTAGGCAAAGTAATTCAATAACATTCGAGTTTAATCACTTGAAAATGCATAAATCTGTATGAAATATGAATTTTTTTGTCACACACACTTACACACACTCTCCGTTAATGGACCCCACGGATGCAAATTTACACACTGCAGTACCCACCAATGACCACTGGGGACGCTGTCCGACACACACTTTGTGTGAAGTCAGACTCCATGGGGTCCATTTTTTTTTTTCAAGAAAATTGCACCAGGCATGTCAGGAGGCCATTTTCTATTGATTGCAATGCTTGTGCCTGTGGGGCCCCGGTTTTGGGCCCCACGGGAAAAATTGGACCCCACGGCGTGAGTGATTTGTCAGGTTGTGGACCCCATCGAGATATAAATACAAATGCACACACACACACACACACACACACACACACACACACACACACACAACACAGCAGGTTCATTTTCTTTCCACATGCTGACAACATAACTTGAAATAAACAAGTGTACAAATGTTCTGGTCTTTGCTTTTACAAAATACACTTTTACAGCTATTTTTCGAAGCTGCCACTATACTGTGCCTCATTACAAACTCTGTAAAGTTTAGGCAACCCTGACCCTCAGTCACACACACACACACACACACAGACACACACACACACACACACACACACACATATACACACACCCGCTACCTCCATCTTTCAGAGGTCCTGTTGTTGGGAGGGAAGATCCAAGGCCTGTCATCCCCAATTACCCAGATGTGGGCCTTGTCCTCTATCACTCCCACTAATCCCTCCTTTCTCTCTCTCTCTCTCTCTCTCTCTCTCTCTCTCTCTCTCTCTCTCTCTCTCCTTTGTATTCTTCTAGTTTGAACACAAAAAGGTAACAGGGAGAGCAATGCCATTGTTTGTGGGATTTATATAAGGATTATTAAGGCATATACTCTATGTGATATATATATATATATATATATATATATATATATATATATATATATATATAAAATCTTGCTAGGTTTTTGGTCGTCGCCTTAATTTATTCAAGTAAACACCATAAATAGACCTATTAAAAGGGTATTTTTCTTTTAATTATAATCTAGAGAATCTGGAAATTTCAGGAGTTGATGAATTCCCTTAGCAATGTGAAATGAATAAATGTTCTTTCATTTTACATGATGGAATTTTACATGATGGAAATTAAATGCCAGTAGCTTTTGAGAGGATCTTCATGTGGATGATCAGATGTTGGCAGATTTTAAAACGGTCAGTTTTAAAGATGTATTTATTTCAAATTATAATACATTGACAACTTTAATAAAAAAATATTGATATAGTATTCAATACTAATAAGTCAACCCTGCTGTCATTTTGTGTAACAGCATCTCAGCTCTATTTGACAGCAGAGGCAGGGTGAAAAGATGCTACCAACAACTTTCTGAAACCAAATACCTGACAGTCACGCCCAGCTCATGCAGAGGTTGGCCATGAATGCCAAGGTGTTTGAACTCCTCAATGAAGTTCTATTCATAACACCTAGTTTTGTTTGAGGCTTTTCAACTCTTCAGTCGCTTTGCAGTTCTCCTGGGAGTTGGTGGCAGTTTAAAGGGAGTTTGGTATCGTTTTGTCTTTATTCTTCTAAGGAGAAAACAGACCAAGGTTAGCAGCCTCAGAAATAGAGCAGCGCTTGTTCTTTCTCTCTGGGCATGCCCTGTTGGAGCACAGAGTGAGGATTTGGTGCTGCCAGCAATTTTTTAAATTTACATATGAACACCTACCAAAAACTCTGACAAACATTTCACATTCTTATATTTTGCTTAACTGGGACATTCAATCTTGCCAGAAAGTGTGAACAGCACTGATGCATCTTTGTGGGAGGCCCATCATCCATGTAGGTGGACCCACTTGGATGAGCTGACCTACTTCACAAATCACTTTGCTCCTATTGGAGCTTTAAATTTGCTGTTTTACACTTCTCTGTGGTTCTTTTTAGCAGCCTTGTAAGGCTGGCCCGTGCTGGTCAGGGGGAGAGAGGACAGACTGCCACCACTGCTGCGTCTTTAAAAACTCTCTCCAAGCTGCTTTTCAGATTACCAGCGCTGCAAACTAGGTAATCGCCCTTCAGCACGAAAGGGCTTATATACCAACTGCAAAGTACGCACAATTCATTTCCAGCGCCACCTCACCCTGCTCACTGCTTTAATCGGATTCTTGTTTTTGCTGTTTGGTTCTCACTATTATGCCAGTGGGTGTTGTTGTTTACAGCTCACTCCTATTTAGATACACTGATGGCTGGTGTGTATGACGTGTGCGCGTGCATGTTTGTGCATGCCTGTGTGTTTGTGCATGTGTGCTTCTGTCTGTGTGCATTTGCGTGACTGATCATTTCAGCCTTCTCAACTTTTTCCCAGTGGCAGGTGGCTCCAGTGTGGTGTCATAGGGTGCTACATAGAGTTTAAACCAAAGGTACACAAAATGAATCCAGGATAAAACAGAAATAGAAATAAAGAAGGTCATATTCAACTGATAACCTGTTAAATATTTATTTGCTTCTTTTGCAACTTATAATGAAGAAAAATCAATAACAGACTTGGTGCAACATTTGCCAACAAGCCCTATTCATTATCCCCCACATAGACCACTTCCAATTGTTTTATCCTGTCTTGGTGTTTCTTTCCAACACGGCAACCATTTTGGCTCCTGGAGGATGAGGGTTGTGGTGGTGGCAAACAGAGGAGAGCAGCACAGGGGGTTTGTTTTGGCTCAGATACTGGTGCAGCTATGGAAAGAGTTACTCAATGACCAGTGGGGAGGCAGGCAATGCATCATTCTGCTGGAGCTGAGCACAATTCTTCAATCCATCAACCTCGCAAAACAGTGCAGGGGGGATGTTCGTCAACATCCCCCCTGCACTGTTTTTTCAAGAATGAGTGCAAAATAACTATTGACCAAGCTTCCACATACAGATCCAGCAATTCCTCCTTTCGAAACTAGTTAATGATAAAGCCAGTGATTCAAATAAAATACAATTTTGTCAGATTCAGAAAATATCTCCTTACAGTCCATTGGCCATCCATTCTGAATGTGCCTTTAAAAAATCTGGTGTTTGTACACAGCTTTGGCTCAGTAAATGGGGAAACAAAGTGGCTTGGACACAACACTCCACTGTGTTCTGTGCATGTTGGAGCTTGTGCACGGTTGTGCTCGTGCACAGGACAGGGAGAAAGGGAGGGGAAGTGAGGGAAAGACGGTAGTGGGAGTACGAGGAACAGTAAAGCTTGTACATGCTAGTTATCTAAATATGATAACTAGCTAGATATCAGCATTCTTTCTCCAGCACCACTGACTTTAAAACACAGTCACTGTTCCTACCAGTCACTGGCATTGCACTGATTGGTAGGAATATTGGACTTATGCCATAAATGCATCTATCTAGTTTAGGGGATGGGATTACATTGCACCCAGAAGTCTAATGTCTTGTTTTCCAAAAGTAGCAGAAGCCTTGTATGGTACTGTCCTGGAAAAAGTGAGTTTTAGTGGAGTTCTGGCAGATAACGTGTGTGTTCTGGTGACAACACCCCCTTCCTCCAATGTTCCTTTCTCAGCTCATATGCTTCCCATCAGGCAGAGCGATCTGCATGACGTCAGTATGTGTATGTGTGTGTATGCATGCAGTGGGAATGGCAGAGAAACCAGTCCTGCTTTCCAGATGTGAGAGGAAAGGAGGGAAATGAAGAGAACAGGCCAGAGAGTGTGACAATACAGACTACCATTAACTTAAAGACTCATCCTGGTTCCAGATTCAGTCAGTCTCATTGTCACTAGTATTTGTCCAGTTTGAGATCGATCTCTTGTCATCTTTATTAGCTTGATCATATCTTTCCCAATACCAGAACCATTCTTAAACTACAGTTTCCCCATTTGCTCACTCTGCAAAGGCATCCATTTTATAAACACTACTATGATTTTTCCTTTTTTTCCCCTCAATATACACTTGGCCTTGAATATTCTTGCCTCCACACCTCCTCCTCTAGAACAAACTCGTCTCTCAAAAGCCACAACAGCTTCTTTCTACAGTCCTCAGTTTTAACCTCCTGGCCCCTACACCAGTGGGCTGTACAGCTGTTAGCTGCTATGGATGCAGTCCAAACTTTCTGTCAGCCTGTTATTCAACCTGACCCCTTTCTGACCTCTCTGTGGCCTGGGCTCTGTGGTCATTGGAACTGAGAGCAAAGAGAAGAAGGGTTGCGACTTCTGGTCATTAAAGGACATTTGGTGCAATTAAGCTTTTAAGTGTCCCTCCCTTGATTACTTCTCAAGATAGTGTTTGTAGAGTGAGCCTGCATTTCTAAAGGCCAGACGTAATCACCCCTCCCCTTTTTGCTATTTTTACAGTGGTCCAGACCGTAAAGTCAGTCAAGTGATGGCTTTGGCTGTTCGTAGAGAGGTCACTAAGGGTCATGAACCTTCTGTGACACCTAGAAATAAACCCTCAGACGCAAGTCTGTGTCGAGTACACTTCTTTATCAGTTGGTGTTGTTAGGACTCCTAATAAGGTGCAAGCCTAACTGTGTGGTTCTTTGTGGTTCCATGACTAAAGGGCTACATCAGTTACCTGACACTGCAGAACAAATATCTTAAGTCTTTGTTACTGCAGCAAAGAGATTGAGGAAGATCAAGGAAAGTAGCAAGTCTGCATGCTGTAAAAACTTTTGCATGATTCCAAGTGTGCTACTCCTCTTTTGAACCGATTTACCATTTAAGATCTTTACATTGTACAGCCCTCATAAGATTAACTCTGTGGAGACTGGAAATCAACATCACATAATAAGCGAGACCTCCTTAGGTAGCTTGGTCACAGTTATGCATCTTAGTAGTTGGAGCCCTGTTGTCTTAGACGCCATGTTTATATGGCTCCAGGGTCAACTGGTCACTGTTTTACAGGGGTAGAGGCTAGTTCATCAGCAGCCCAGGCCCTTCTCATGCCATCTGGCAGCCATAAAGTCAGCCCAGAAAGACTGACTTTTGTACTGTTTAATGGGGCTCTGTGGGGGTGACCTTACGTAGGAAAAAATATAGGACTTCTGTTTTGCCCCTCACTCTTCACCTTCTACCCAAGGCCTGCAGTTTGATTCCTCCCTGCAACAACATAAGGTCAGAAGTTCACTTTTGGTGTATGTGGAGTTGTTTCAGCTTAAGTTTTCTGGAATTTTTTCATATTTGTCAGACTAATGATATGTCACCAAGACATGTCAGCTTAGCTAGTGGTAAGAGCTGAAACTATTGTGTCACTGGGTTGTCACCACAACTGACCTAAGCATTCACACAAATGTAGTAACCTGCCAAATAGCCAGCCCTCCCTCATCATTTATTGATTTCTTGCAGCAGAATGCATCTGAAGGTTACATGGAGGATGTTGCTGTAATATTCAATATGTATAATATAATATCCAGTTTCCTTTTTACGCTGTGCAAAAAAATGCTGATGACAGTGAAGAGATTTCAGTAAAAGACTTTAAATAGCTAACATGCAGAAAAAAGTATTTTCTACAGCTGCAAGCTTATATCTTCTTACACTTTTTTGACATTTCCCCTGCCATCAACACCGGTCTTAGTGGCATCACTTTCATAGGCAGTGAGGCCTCGCAGACATGTCAGATAAAAGAGTGAGAAAGGAAACGTGCACATTCTCAGCAGCACTAGAACATGAGGCAGAAATAACAGCCAGCCAGCGTAGTGAAAAGGTCACATAAATGCAATGGTTTCCCTGTCCAACGTACATTCTTAACCTCAAAGACAAAACAACTGAAGGATTTTTTCCACAACTGTACAAAGTAGTATCTTGAGTTGGGGCAGTTGAGGCGGCAGATTGAGATGATTTTTTTTCTTTTTTTTTCTCTATACTAGTCTGCAAGCTCCTAAGAATACATTTTTTTCCAGGAGCTTGAATTCAAAAGTACTCCTGGCGGAACAAATTTGAGTAGTCAGAATTGATAAGATCCCTGCAGTTGGGCTGACTGTATTTAGTGGCCTGCTAAAGAGGGAGACCCAATGCAAAAAAAAAAAGGTTGAGGACAGTGCTTTTGTTCCAATTACAGCTAATCCCTTTAGTTGCAGAGAAAATGGGGACCCCCTACAATCTCACTCTGCCTTCACAGAAGAAGCTATGCAGAAAGGAAAGGCATCCCCCCACCCCCACCCCCAGAGAAGAGAAAGTCAAGACCTATCATCTGTCTTTTGTCTTTGCGATTCATCAGTCTTTTCAGATGAAAACGTGCCACTTTTCAGTCATGGCTTGAAATATGTTAAGCAGGGTGACGTTATCCAGACCAATCCTGTTATGAGCATCAGCGCCTGGGAGGGAAATGGGTGCAGGGGGCTATGTGAGTGGGCTAACAGAAGTGGGGGTAGGGGGGCACAATCTTCTTAAGTGATTAATCACCATGTGAAAGTGAAACCCACTGAAGGATTTCTCCACCTCAAAATTTCAGCTCTATCTCATTTTGCTGCTATTTTTTTTCTTCATATATTTTGCACCTAACTGCATGGACACCAGTTCTCAGTGTAAAGTTTGGGAGACAAGCAACCATAGAAAGTAGTCTGGAGTGTATGTGAAACTGATTTTCTGTTCAGTTGTCAAAACTTTCATAGTCTCTGTTCTTTTCAAAATGATCCACTCCAGAAAGCGTTTCTGAAAAGTATATTTTTAAGAAAAGTTGAATTTTCGAATAGCCGATGTACAGTTGACATTGCCTGAATCATCATGAGCATGGAAGGACTCATCAACTGGCATCATTACGCAAACTATAGGGTTGCAGGAAGAGGCAATTAGCAGGGCCGGGTGTGAAAAACAAACACATTTGGAGAAGTTTTACCCTCATTAGGTGGTGCAATGGAGAAGGAATTTTTTTTTTGTCTATATGCCTCTGGCTATGTGCAGAGAGATGGATGTCAGTGGGTCTCTATAAGACAGAATCCAGAAAAAAAACTAAGAAGTGGGCAATATTGTGCTGGAGGTCACAGCCTCTCACCAAAAAAGATAAAGCCATGGTCAATTTAGATGTGTGTTGTATGTTAGTAGCTAATCTGTGTGGGTGCCTGCATTCTGTATGCATGATTAATCATTTGTGCTGATACTTATGTAGGTATGTGCTTATGTGTAGGCAGTTGGTATGGGTTTCAGATGGTGTTTAGAAGGCTAATGCCACTTGTGAAACTACTCCACTGAAGGTTCCTGTCAACAACCATGGTGGTGTTGATCAATAATAAACTGGCTAATTGCTCAAACATCAGCATCCAGTCACATTAAGGAATCATTTGCCCAAACAGTCCCACCCCCCAACCCCCTGCTTTTCCTCTGCCTCTTGCACCAACACCTCCACAGCTGGGGTCCCCCCTTGTCCTGCACCCGTACAACCCCCAACTCCACCTCAAACACCCCCATTACCTCCTTGCCTTTTATTGGAAGAGATGGGGCTGCCCAGGTTTTTTATGAGCTGCTGTTCGCAAAAGCAATTACTGCTCTTTAATGAGACTGTCTGGAATTTCACAGACCCCCTCCTCTGTGTTACTTAAGCCAAGCACAGGAAAAATATAAAACCACTACTGAGAGAGACTGCCGCCCATCTTGAGATGGGAGAATGAAAGGAAGCAAGAAAAAAGAAAACAAAACATGTGCGTTGTGTGCAAGAAAAACTCAAATAAGCTGCCTCTTATATTGAATTCAGTCTCTAACAGAGAAAACTCAAGTAAAATGAGGTATTTTGATTGCTTTGTACAAAACGCTCTTAAACATTTTCTTGTCATTACACATTCATGCCCAAGACATGAAGAGGCCCCATATGTGCAAAGACTATACTTTCTGACAGGAAATACAAATGATGAGTCAAACTTATGATGGGAACAGTAACTCTTACATGTTTCTAATGACGATAATTTCAGTTAAAGTGAAATTAAGGTATTCTTCATTTTGCTGGAACCCCCGAAATGACAACTTTGTGAACTGTGGCTTCATAGTGCAATTAGTTGTTGTGACTTTGTGTTGAGCACCTGAAGATGATGTGACTAACTGTTCTATTTTTTTTCCCTTTGCATGGCTCTGCGGTGTGTTCCTGCTGTCGTTTTTCATCTGTAGGTGAGTGTTACTGTGTAATTCTTCATACTTATCTCTCCTGGGTCCCTCTTCTCTTTTGTATCTGTATCTGCAGCCACAACACCAAGTTATATGTAGCAGCGGGTAGCCATTTTCACCTTGATAGTACACTACACAAGCTTCCAGAAACACTGCTGCAGTAGAACACACTCCGTCCTAGTTAGTTTTGTAACATGTGCTGTATAATTGTAATTCTACGGCGGCGGCAGCTTATTTGCCCACATGCCACTTCCATTCAGACACAGAAAACTGAGATTTGTCTGGTAGTTGTAGGAGGGAAGAACTGCAGCGTGGGGAGGGGAAGGATGCGGTAGTGAAACCCCCAATGCACACCAACATGGGTTTAACCAAAATGGCCGCCTGCCACAGGCCTCTGTGAGATGGAGCTGGGTGTAACCACATGCGTCTGCTATCAGCAGTGCATGCTGCAGCCGACAACCTGTTAAGTGTGCACATAGTAAGGCTTGGCTTTGTTCAGCCACTAGTCAGTCTTACAGCTTTATTTTCACAAATGTAGCCACCATTGAGTTTCATTTTGTATCACCGTGCTGCACAGAGCTCCTCTTAGCAACAAAGCTTTGCAGACAGCCCGTTCTGCCAACAGTTATGATCACGTGTAATTTTATTGTATGTACTGTGATGCTTTCCAGCTGACTAATCCCCAATTTAGCTACGATCCCAGCTGTTAAAAAGTATGCTATCTATCTTTTAAAGCAAGTTAAGGGTGAAAAGTCACTTATCCTTGGAGTCAGTAGTTTGACAATGAAATCTTTATGAATCAAGGTTGGTAGGTTATGTTTTTTTCCAGAGCTTTTAGCTCACTGTCTTTTTCAGCAGATGGTCAGTTTTTTCTGAAAGTTTTTTTTTTTTTTTTTTTTTTTTTAAACTAATAATGAATCCTCATCCCTCAACACCCTTCTAAAAGTCCATATTCAGTCAGCTTAGGCTTGACACACTGGTACCTGAGAACATAAATCAGTGCATTCTTTGTGGATTTCTAAAATATCTGTCTGTCGAAGAAGGTTACTAAAGTCACCTTCTCTGCCATGGAGCAAAGTAAATTTTTCTCCAAAACCAAAATCTTCTTCTTCAAGACTACTTTGTTTCCTCACCTTGCACCAACAAAATAGACAGATGTCCTTTTCACTGTGCATGGCTGCATCTCGCTTAAGAAAGGCCCAGCCATCTACCTCTAGAGAAGGCAATTGGCTCATCTATGGGATGTGGCAGAACAGGGGGGGAGACAGACGGGCCACCATGTCAGGGGTCAGAGTGGGTTCTATGTTTGTGGTTTAGCATGGTCTACATCCTTTTCTATGGACCCCAAATATGGGCTAATAGTGGTGGCCACTGTGCCTTGAAGGCTTCCAGTGTGTGTGTGTTTGGGAGATAGGATGACTTAACCTGGTACACGAGTGAGAGGTCCTGTCCTTCACTGAGGGTCAGAGAGAGAGTGAGATGAGGTGCCGTTAAGAAATTAACCACAACCAGCTTAGCAATATTTGTGTGCTTGTGATATGTAAGTATACCAGCTAACAAGTGCTAAACAACAATGTTGTCATAAAAATGAAAAATCTAAACCTGGAGTGGCTCATTAGTGCAGCCTCACTGCTAGCAAGCATTTCATAAGACCTACGACACAATCCCCATGATCTAAAATTTTAGGCCATACCCTTGAGGACTTGGGAAGATGACGACATTAACGTCATGCCGACCCTTATGCCAACCATAAGTCTGCTTTTAACCATAAGGGTTGGTGTGACTTAAGTTTTGTCACAAGAATCCATGCAGACATGTTTTGTTTACATGCAGCCCAGTATGTATGCTCACAAGCAGACTGCACATGTGTGAACACATCCAGATATGCACACCCACAATGCCGTAGAAACAAAAACACCAGCAGATCCCATAAAATCCATGGTCTAGATCTGTGTCTGTGTATGGACTATACAGACCTCTGTCACAGCATGTTGATTCACTGTCCTGACTCATTGGGACATTTAAAAGGAATCAAGCCCTCATTAATTTCACATGTGCTTTCCTTGCTAAATGTCTGCCATTGAAAAGGGTTTCTGTTCTATTGGTTCCTTCACCTTTGAGTTCTACCAACAAGATCCATCAAATTAAATCTTGTATTGTTTCATATTTGGTGCATGACACAAAACAGTGTCTACATCTGTTGACTCTATGCTCATCTGGACTAGGTCAGATGTGATGAAACTCCATTTTTTTTACACAACAAACTGCATGTTTACATGTTACATTACAGCAGGGAACTCTTAAAAAAATGCACAGCCACCGGAAACGCAATCAGACAGCAGGGGTCCAGGTTTGGCCACCACTGTGTTCGGTGTTTCCATGTCACCTCGTCCCAGCTGACGCCCCAGCAGAGATACTAAAGCAGAAAGAGGTGAAGAGAGACCGAGTAAGAAGAGACAGCGAGCACAGGAAAAGAGGAGGGAAGCTGTGTTCGTGCATGCAAGCGTGTGCGTGTAGCGGGCGGCACGCCCTTGCAGGTTTCTTTATCACTCAGCTTCCATTAATTTTTAATTGCTTCCTCTGCCTGGCACACAGCTCCACTTTTCACTCGGTGAGCAGAAAGGAGGAGGAAGGACTCCCCAGCAGAGGAGAAGGGGGAAAAGAGAGGGGGAGAAGGAGGAGAGATGCAGAAAGAGAGGAGAGGAAATGGTGGTTTAAACTGCTTCCATGAGCCAGATTTGACTCAACCTTCCACCAGTACCTCCTTTATGAACCTCATTTCACTTTCTCCATTTCCTCCTGTGCACCCTTCCTCCTCATCTCCTCTGTAACTTCCCCCAGCCTTTTCTTTCTACTGTTGTCCGTATTCTCCTTTATCATTATTGGTAAAAAAAAATGAAAGGGAGAGGAAACCCGAAGCAAAGCCTTTGATGGAAAACAGTGGAGTTTCAGCACACTCGACACTTCCACCATCTCTCGCTCCATCCACTCCCCCATCCTTTCAGCCTGTCCTTCCTTCTCTCTCTAAATTAAACATCAAAGGGAGGGCCCTCCACTAGGTGCTCTGACTCGCCTGCATTGCCAGTGATGCCATGGCTCTTTTTCCTTGTTTGAAAGTCGTGGAACGTATTTCACACCCAATCTAACCCTCTTCTGCTGCTGCCTACTCCTGATGGAGTGCTCTCTTGAGTTTTCAAGTGTGTGGGGATGGTCGATGAAGGACCCGAGGAGAGAAAAAAACACGTTAGGAGGGGTTCAAGAAAAACTGGTGATTGATATTTTGTGCCGATATATAAGGTATTCAATACGACTAATGATTTAAAAAACTGCTTCACCTTTTTTCTCCACTTGTTTTCTTAACTGGGTTAAATGCCCCTTTAAGCAACAAGACTGTAAATACACTCTTTCTCTCTATCTATCTCTCTCTCGCTCCTTCACTCTCTCCCCTCACACACATTTCTGATGGAGCAACGTGTGGGATAACACAGTCAATCATTGCAGGTTGAGGGTAGCATTGATCAGCTTGACAATATTATCGATCAAACTGTATCATATTCATGGCACATGATATTGAAGTTGTAATTTAAACTTATTCACTTGCCTGAATTATCGGTCAAGCAGACACCTCTGTTTTTAGTTTGTGGACTGCACTAATTATACTGGTATGAGGTGGAAGAGCTGTGTAGCTGTGTCTGCCATCCTGAGAGAGAGAAAGAGAGAGAGCAAGAGAGAGAGAGAGCCTGCAGAATACATTAGTGTCGTCAGAACAACCACAGAGGAAGAGAAAGTGAGAGAGACGCCTATTAGTGTAGCAGGGAGGGGAGGGAGGGAAGGCATGAGGATGGAACAGCTGCAGTCTGGGCCGCCAGCCTCCTGGCTAGACTGCTAAAAGTTTTTATTGAGCTTCTGATCAGATACTCCCACCCTTCTTCCATCTATCTGTACATCTGTCTCTTACTGACACAGAGAGCAAGTATCAAAACTGGCAAAGAGGGTTGACAGAACTGAAGTTGATGTGTTGCACTTCTTTTTTGTACTTAATTGCTTCTATAAAGGTCTGCTCAATTTTCAGTGCCCAAAATCACATTCTTGACAAATTTTGTCAAACTAAGTTGGTCAGAAAGGTGCTATGAACTTCTTTATTTCTAATTTTCAAGTCCTTTTCTGATGAAAATCCCTTTCGTTTTAAAATTCATGTAGCTAAGTTGAGTTTGTGTTGTTTTTCAGTAGGTCAAATTAATGTCAGGGCCAAACGTATGAATCTGTACAGACTGATTTCAGGTTTGTCATTAAATGTAAGTTAAATCTAAATAAATATATATTTTTAAAAATACTGATCCATTCAGTGGGAACAATGCTGACATACGCTATGTGTAAGTAAATATAGTTATGTTACCAAATTGGAAAATGTTAAGCACTGCTGCAAAATATTCACTACCTTACGGTTCAGTCCCAAAAATAATGTTGATTTAAGCATTTGGAGGCTTACTAAAAGAGTGGTAGAGAGAAGTGGAGAACAGAAAGACAAGGGCAGGGAAGAGGAGGAGGAGGACGAGGAAAGAGACTGCTGGCTCCTTGCCATGCCCTCTCAGTGTGACCTTCCTTGTAAATAGCTCATACGACTTTTTTCCCCCTCTCGTTCCGATGGGAGGAAGATAGAGAAAACTGAGACGGATTTAAGCACCGCAACAAGCCCCTGTTTTATTTCTGCCAGTCTCCCTTTTTAAAACAAGAAAGTCAGGTGTAGCAGATGCTCATAAACCTGAGCCCCCCATCCTGTTTTCATGTGGAAGATGAAAAGGTGCAGAAGCAACTGCAAAGAAAAAGCTAAAAGCCGACACTAAATTTTATTTTCTCTCAAAGGGCAGTGCACAAAGTGAACTACTGTTCAGGCTGCTACCCATCTCTGATTAAAATATATGACATTTCTAAGGTCACAAGACCGAGGACATCTTCCAGAGCTCATTTGACTGTTAAATAGAGCAGTGTTGCAATTAACTATTCCATAAATTGGTTTGCCAAATTAAATTGGCGGAGTGTGACATCAAGTCTCTGTGGAGACAGGGCCAGTCTCTCTACTTTACTCTGTGCTTGCTGCAAAACAGATGTAGGTTTGTGTAAGTTGAAACTAAAGAGCTGGATTCAAATCAACCAAATTTATAGCCACCATTAATATAGGCACTGCTGGCGTAATATCACAGTCACGTAGTTTACTACAAGGGCTAGAGCCAACTCTGTCAGAGTGGAGGGTGGTTGTGAAAATGAGCAAATGATCTGTAGTTTTTGTTTTTTTTAACATGGCAGTGCAGTTTTCTTCCTCCGTCCCTCTGTTGCCTCTTTGTCACTGGGATACAGTCACTGCCGGCCATGGCAGATGGCACGTGGATCGTGAAAGGGCAATGCTCACCAATCCTCACCCACCAACCCAGCAGCACCCACCTCGGTGCCACCTGCTCCTCTTGTCTGTTTGACCCCCAAGCCAGCCACACACACGCACACCAAGGACTACACGACTAAAACATGTGAGGTGATAGAAGTAGATTTTACACACCTTTTCTATTTTCAGACTCCACCAACACCATTTGCACCTGCTCTTTCCACAGTCTGTTGTTTTTAAATGAAAAGTTGATAGATAAAAGAAAAATAGATAGATTTATTAAAGCATTGTTGGAAATATTAAATACATAAAATCTTTCCCATGGGGAAGGTTACCACCCAAATTTTCACTCTATACTTCGGCCTGGATCAGCCTCTATGTCCAGTGGTTGTTGCAGTAGTCTTTGCTGAATGCTTAACACTTGTTCTGTACTGCTATAGGAGACTAAAGGTTGACCTATATACAGTAGCTAGCTATAGATGTGCCTGTTGTCTCTGAGTCACCCACTATCTCCCTCCAAGGCTTTGTCATCCAGGCTCGGCTTTATGGTTAAAGCTTGGTTCCTTTTGGAGCCATACACAAAATATACTATCAGCTTTCCACACAAAGCACCTCCAAAAGATCACAGAAAATGATATACTTAGAGGACTAGTGTTGCACACTATACTAACACGAGAAAAGTATTTCAATACCCTACCGTTAAAACCAGTACAATACCTCATTTTTATTAGTATCTGTACTTAAAGATTCACAGGGTTTTACTGAAGGCCATATTTCCTGTGAGCTTTGGAGATGTGGCAAGTTACCAACCATCCATGGTTTGTCCAACAAGGCAAAATAAGGCATTGCTTTGCTGACAGCCAACAGTCAGGCAAGCGCACAGACACCACAAAGCCAATCTGTAAAAAATCTTAACACGTGCAGACCAATGAAGCCAACACATCCAATTTTCACTAATGGACATGCTGACTTGTTCAAAGGATTGAAAGGCCGACAGGTTAGCAAATGTGATAGATAATATAATTACATCATGTCTACACCTTTAAATATAAGTCAGACAAGTGTCATTTTTTTCATCCTCAGAGTTTTACATGGCAGTTAAGATCAATGGTATTGACTTTATCTCTTTTGCCAACTGACTATTGTGGCAAACATATTTAAATGCAAACACAGCATTCACAGTATTGCAAGCTGCTAAAAATCAGTCTGTCACAAGTATGCATATCAACAACACCAGTTAAATGATCAACTAAACTCCCGCACAAGTACATAAAATTGACTAATGACTGTGGTGGTTCACTATCAATCATTTTTTCAAACTCCTTCAATTGGCTTGATGATGTTTTTAGGCAAGTTGAGGTGGATGGATAAGCCAAAGCATGTCACAAAGGACTGGTGTGTCCACACTGTTTGCTACAAGCTGTCAGTGCATCACTAGTCTTAGATTCTGTTTACCATGACCATAATCCTTCCCTCAAGTTTCCCTCACTCTGTAACAGCCCCAACCACAACTTAGAAGACTTAGAGTCATTGACTAAAACTGATGGTTTTCAACTGACTTTTGGCAGTTTAAGGAAGTTTGTAGAAACCGAGAAAGCTGAGACTACTTTCTTTCTACTAGGAAGCCTGTGTATATACTCTTACTCATATGAAAGATACATCTTTACATCTTAAGTTGGGTGAGTCTCTAAGTCTCCCTATCCTTCCACAAGACATTCCAAATATAGCCTTCATTAATATTCATATTTATGCTAGTGCACAATGTAGGTGAAGTATCCATACTAGTCACGCATATTAGAAATATCATTCACAGGGCTGCAGGACATTGCATGACTTTAAGGTCTTTTCAAGTGCTTTTCCCAGTTAAATTTTTACAAGGGGGATATGGATTACCTCAGTGTGGGCCTTGAATAAGACTGCTTGTTCCAAAACAGATGTGGTGTATTGCGCGGTGCTCTAGCAGAGAGAATGAGCTCATTGTTTACAGTTGAACCTGGTGCTAATCTTTTCTGAAACACTAACAGCTGCCTAACTGCACCCCTAGCCAGCCTTGATATGGCCCTTCCCCTGTACTAGCAGACTCCAAAAGACCAACTAGGCGCCTGATGATTGCCAACCTCCATCTCAAAGCACCATCAGCTCCATCCCAGTGCACTCCCAAAATCTAATCTATGCAATGAAATCGATTGGCGTCACTGTTCGCTACGGCCAATGCAGAATTGCCAGTGTTGGGTTCCCTACTTAAGCCCTCCCACTACCCAGTGCCAAGGAGGGATTGGGTCCCATTGGGGAACTTGACATACAGACCCACACTAACTCACCTTCACATCTAACTGTGGCTATACAAACTTAGATTGAATGTGTGCGGTCTCTTTTGATTATAGTGGCTGTGAGCAAAGCGACAGAGAAAGCGGTCTGTGCAGTGTGACCATGTATTGCTGAAACACAGTCCTACACAACACAAACATTGGAGGTAATTTTTTTTAACCAATCCAATTAAATAATGAAGTGCTGTTGGCTTTGCAGGGGAGTGAATGAAAGGGGGGATGAAGTCAGTTAAGGGGTGATACTTGTACTCCTCCCTAATTGACTTAAGTGCCCTTATTAGTCTTGGTCCATTAGCACCTCAGCTTCCTTCTAATCACCATATCTACATGCTGTCCATAACACTTCCATGTTTTTATGAACACGCTTGCCTGTTTCTTTTTCCGGCAGCATGTCAGTTAACTTTGGCCTTGAATTAACGTATTCTCTGTGAAGTTCAAACTGGTGCGTGGTTTCACCTCGACAGCAGCGGCGAGACATGCAAGTTTCTGTTTCTTTAAATGTATTTTTTATAGGCCGTAGAGACACTGGGGAGATGCAGGGTCCTTGTTTGTGGCAAGCAGCAGAGCTAAAGACAGTTTGATGTTAATTTCCCTGCACTTAAGCCCACGGGCGGCTTCCTGCCTGCCTCAGCTCTTGATGCATTTTTTATTTTTCTTGTGCCTTTCTTCTCCCTCCCCCTTTCTCTGTTAGATTTTATGCCTATTTCTTTGTCTTTCTACTTTCTCCTGTCTGGAATGGAACTGTAATCGCTCTCCCACATGATGGGAAGGAGGAATGGGGAAGTGGCGGAAATGGCCATTTCCTCTTTTCACTGCCACATTGACTTCATACATCCCATTCTTTTTTTCCCATCTCTCCATACTCTGCTTTGTTTAGTGTGTGTAATATGAAAGGGTTATCGCCTCATGTTGTGTTTGAGAAGATAAAATGATTGCACTGTACAATGAAGACAACCAGGGAGAGAGGCAGAGATAGGGACACCTAAGGGACGTACAACCAGTGGAAAATCTCCAGGCTTGCCAGTTCCAAATGGTACATTCTGGACACTGGACACAACACTTTTATTTCCCTCATCCTCTAACAGAAATGCAGATAGTCTGTCTTTCTGCTCTCCATCTTAAACTACTCTCTGTTTGCTCATGACATTTCATGGTGTCAAATTAGCCTTCCAAAAGCTTGAATTTTTGGCACCATTGTTGCAACTTCCAGACCTTATGGCGAACTGGACAAAGGAGGTCAGGAACAGTTTTCAGAACAAAATTTCAGAACTGTTGACTTAATTGTACATTGGCAAAAATGCATGCATCAGTCAAGACTGGCACTGCTGAATATAATAAAGTCAACTTTTAGTGCCATATGTATCTTTTTATATTAGATGTCTGCACATGCCCCTTTAGCATATGTGCAGGCCATATCTAAGTTTTTGTTTCTTTAAAGTCATACATTCTGTCACTAACATGAGCGTTTGCATGTGTACTCACAGCAGTCCCGGACACCGATAAAGCCACATGCACCCAAAGTCAATGAGCTCACTGAGGAGGAGTTGCACACAAAGACACATTGGACCCATATGAAAAGTCGTGCAGTATTGTACTTAACTGATAAAATAAAGATCACAGCTGGAAAAGTTTTTCTGCCATTTCCCAGCATTGAAACAACGACCCACAAAATTCAATCAGTGATCGGGAGAAATCGTTTTATTTTTTTGTTTATTTGTTTTTTAAAGGAACATATGAAAGCAACTGTGTGTTCCACAGTGCAGTAACAGAACAGACTGTGATAAGTCTGTCGAGGAATCTCGTCTCCTCGGCCTCAGACATAACAGATGAGTGCGATGTGAGATTGGAGGGAGCCGAGGGGAGGAAAATGAGGCGGGGGTGCCACATAGTTTACCAAATGCAATTATGTAAGTGTGTCATGGTTGCAGAGGATGGGTAAATGAGGAGGGTGAGAGGCATGTGGACAAGAGAAAAGACCCTGTATTTACCAGGAAGAAAGGTCTTGATTGACTGAGCAGTATGCAGTTTTGTCTTAAGTCCAAATTTGATGTTTGTTAAAATGGAATGTACAGATAATTTGTACAGAGAAGCAGTAGCTATATAAACTTTACTCCAAAATATTTTCAGTCATCAGTTTTTGATCCTATTCTTCATGTTTATAGGTTTCATAGTCAGTAATAGTAGCTGCTGGGTCTAGTCATAGCATGTAGTAGTACATTGACAGGGACAGATAGGACAAAGAGATGTAAAGACAGAAAAGGAGAGATGCTAACAGACAGCTGACAGTGTCCAGAGACAGCTGATAGAGAGTCTGTGACGTCTTCTGCCAGAGCCCGTCTCTCTGGCTCTTGTCTGTGTGTCACGTACACTTTTCCCATAGCCACAGTCGACGCTCACCCTCCTTCCTTTCCCCTTCTCCTTCTCCCTCTCTTTCAACCTAGATATCCCAGAGGGCTGTGGGGTTGGCTTAGGGGAGCGAGGCTGATTGTCCACAGCGACAGACGGCTGGCCGATTGGCCTGGCGCTGGCTAGTGTCAGCTGACTATGACTGTGTGTGTGTGTGTGTGTGTGTGTGTGTGTGTGTGTGTGTGTGTGTGTGTGTGTGTGTGTGTGCGCACATAATATTTGCCCTCCCTGATGAATGTGTGCATCCTGGAAAAAGAAAACTTGGCATTCATCATGCATGTTACCAGAGCTTCCCTAAAGCCCAGAAAGTTTCAGTTACTAGAAATGCAGTAGGATATCAACAGTTCTTAAAACAGGTTTCAGATTTTTTCAAACTAGTTAGTGATCTTATTTTCCAGCATGAAATAATACGTCTTTGTCAGTGTTGGTATATACTGCCTAGTACTCAGTAGCTACTTATTTTTTTGGTTTGGTCTATTTGTCACTGCCAAACATGTCAGTAACATCCGTCTGCACATACGTTGCTAGAAAGCCATAAATTTTATCACTTCTTTTGAAAAGATCATTCAGTTTTCAAATAGGTCTTAAATTCAGTACAACCTCGCATTAATAAGGTCTTAAAAAGTCTTACAATTTACTTTGGGAAGCCTGCAGTTATCCAGCTTCTGGCAACTTACAAAAATCTGCAATAATTTGATGATTTCTCTGGCATTCTAGCATGTGCTTCCCTGTTTACTGTGAGAAAGAAACAAAGGCAGAGCCACTACTGCCACTGTTATGTACAGTTCTTTTCCACAGATTCAGACACTCTGTGATATGTCGGTTTTTCTGAACAGTTTGCGTATTAAAGAAATGGTTTGGAAGTTTCTCTCCCCCTGCTTCTTTGGCCAGGAAATGCTAATCGTCTGAGATTCGTCATTTGTTCCATCTGGCAAACGCAGTGGAGAGTTTGGAGGGGTTGAGAGCTTACATAACTAAAACAAATATCCAACATTTTAAGGGATTACATCATAGGAATGGGCTCAAATTGATAGGTTTTAGTTGTGTTCATGGGTTACGAAGGTGCTATACTGCACTTTTAAAACTAGTTTGGTGCTAGAACAAAAGATTTATCGAAGCCGGACTGGATACCTAATGAATCGTACAATCATCAGATTGCATCATAAATGCAGCAGTACATAATGTCCTGTTTCTCAAGATGAATTAGTTATGACTAACAATATTAATAAAAATCCAATTTTCAGGGACGCTTGTGAAGATTTTTCTATTTGAAGGAAAAATTTCAGAAGCTTTTAAATACTTCGTGTTTTAGGATTATTCTTGCACGCGTGTTTTAGGATTATTCTTGCACGCTTAAATGCATATTACCTTGAGCAGACATCTTACCCAATGATGGCTATGATCAAAACTTTGACACACCACCCTCCACCACCAACTGCAATACCACCCACCCCACCACACCCCAAACAACCACCCTGACCATCCTTGTCCTGCTGGAAGTGCTGTAAAATAAGGCACGAGTGCCTCATGAAGGTAGAAGAGAGGGTAAAAGAGAAGAGACTTTAGCACACACTGACTGAATGATAGATTTTATTTGGTCTCTGTTTGCTTAGCCCAAGCTTGGCTGTGTTGGTCTGTTATGTCGGTTTCTATGGTGAAAAACACAAGCCATGCCAGACTCTGAGTAGTACAAGGACCAGAAAAAAAGGAAAAGCATGTGCATGACGGGGAAGGGTGGGGGGTTGGCGATGGCAGGGAAACGAGGGAAATTTGATTCCAGGAATTCAGAGGGTGTGGATTCACAAGGAGCAAGACACAGCGGACAGAAAGTATATGTGCAACAGACCGAAAAACACTGAGGCAAAGACAGAGCAGCCTCTTTCGACAGTCAGTGAATAACTGAGTCAGACAGAAAAAAAATGGAACTGAGTAAACCCCGTCTCTCAAGTTGTACCTTCTGGAAACCAATGAAAGCATGCTAAGAGTTTTGAATGAAGCTGACAATAGCTTGTAATGGTAGTATTTCTTGTATCACTTCAAGTTTGAGGGCTTGTATGTAAGTTCATGAGCCAAAGCAATCAGATTTAACAGTAGATTTAGCATTATTAATCTAATAAAGAGTGAAGCAAAGGCATTCCACTTCGTTTTTTTGTGTTCCCAACTGGTGCTTATTAAGTGGCAATAGCAAGAGTGTACTAAGAACTGTCTATAAAAATAATGGGCAATTTGGGGATTTTGAAAATTATTTACCAGTTTTACACACATGAATTTTAAACAAATGGAATACTGGATTCGTGTTTTTAGGCTTAATGTCATTTGGGAACTTTTGCGTCATTTAGAGTACTGTCTTCGTTAAGTTTTACCTGCATAAATTTCCAAAGATATTCATTGCTGGCCATAGACTACCAATACTGCATCAGCAACATTTGTATAACACTAACTAATAGATGCCCCATCATATAGACAGTTTCTCTGTGACGAAATTGTGCTGTAATTGCATCACTGTCTTACCTAAAGTCCATTCAGATACAACGAAAGGTTCACTTCAGTTAACAGTGCTAATCCCACATTTCAGCATGAACAGAGCTTTTGCTAATGCCATTTCCTCTCCATGAATGAAAGATGAGGTGCATTAGTGGACACTGACATGCGATTTATAGTGTGTGTGTCGGGGGGGTGTGTGTCTGTGTCTGTGTGTGTTAAGGAGAGATGAGGTATGTGTCAAAGCAGGATTGATGGGGTGCATTTTATTTAACAGATTGAAGTGAGTGAAAGGTCAGCTGTGAGTGCGAGGCTCCTGCTACAACTCTGCCATTTCCTTGATTAGTGTATGTGTGTGTGTATGTTTGTGTAAGGGAGGGAGATTGTGTGTGTTTGCAGGTGTGCAAAAATGAATGTTTAGGCTAAATCAAAGCGCTCTTGTTTTTTTCTCAGTCTGCTGTATGTGCAGCTGCATCAAATATCTCTTTGTTCATCATTTCACATCTGTGTGTGTGCGTGTGTGTGTGTGTGTGTGTGTGTGTGTGGGTGCGTGTGTGCGTGTGTGTCATGCCTGTACTTGCTTGTCTGTTATCAGTTCATCTATCTACAGCTTAGCTCGTGGTATGCAGCTCACCTGCAGTAAAGCACTCCCGAACACAACCTGTGCCAGCACAGACATTTTAATGTGTATCTTGGCACAGTGTAGACACAGTTACTGAGTCCACAGGTAAGGTAGTCAGCACATATTGGCACAGAAAGGCGCAGAATCAATATTCACACTTCTTGTGACGAGTGTTGCCTGTCTGGCAAGGTGAGTCACTCACAGTCTCTGTGCTCTTCTACTCATACTATTGGTGTGTGTATATAGTTAACAAACTTCCACATACGCAGTCTCTCACACACACAGACACACACACACACACACACACACACACACACACACACACACACACACACACACACACACACACGCATGCACAGAGAGAGAGAGGAAATAGCTGAATCCATGAGCAAACAGATGTCACTCTGACTGAAAAACCAACAACAGTGTACAGCTTGTTTCTGGCAGGTCATAGTGATCCCTGATCTCTACTCTCTGCTGTGGGCACACTGTCTTTTTTTCTGTGTGTAGAGTTCAGTTTCTCATCTATTCCAACTCTAGTTTGTTTGCTAATGATGGACACTTTTGTCTGACACATTATACAAAGAAATTCAAGAAGCTGAACTGGTCGCATCAGGTCCTTCCTGAGTCTGCTCTTGCTTCAGATTTTCAACTACTACATCCAAAAATGCAGCAATACTGAACACAGCACATGCAAAGAGGGGACACACAATGCAATGCAACAAACACGTACTGGAATTGCTCCTGTGAAAGTTATGCAGGTCAAACCCTAAGTTTGTTTAACCTTTACTGTTCAATAACCTTACCCACCTGTTTATTGACCATAATGACGGAGGTCATCTTGCCTTTATCAAATATTTCCATTAGCCTTTTTTTCCTGAGGCCAGCCAAGTTGGTGTGTGTGCGCGTGTGTGTGTGTGTGTGTGTGTGTGTGTGTGTGTGTGTGTGTGTGTGTGTGTGTGTGTGTGTGTGTGTGTGTGTGTGTGTGTGCGCGCACGTGTGTGGGTGTGTGTGTGTGTCGTTCAGGTGACGTAGGTCATTGGGGATCAGTCATACTGGGGTCTGCTTAGACTCTGTATCAACAGTTTGGTCTACACTTCACCACAGAAGCCATGCGTTTACTGGTTGCCATGGTGACGGCTCATGTTCTCCTACCTGGTAGCTACCTCTGTCATTGACTGACATGAGGCAGACATAGTGAGTTGGCTTTGGATTTCACTGATTGTAGTCTTCTATTACTATCTATAAATTAGGGCTGGGCGATATGGCCTAAAAAAAAAATCTCAGATTTTTTTCACAAAAAATCCCGATTCACTATTTATCCAAAATTTTTTTTACCCCTTACCTAATCTCCGCACGCCGGAGTCCAGTCTACTTTATGCAAATGAGCTGCGGCCCTCTCCAGGTAAACACGATCGCAGCTGGAAATGTGCCGCATGTGGCATGCTGGTCCGGTTGTGGTGCGTTTTTACCTGGAGCGGGCTATAGCTCATTTGCATAAAGTAGACTGACTTCTACTTTATGCAAATTGGATGCGGCGTGCGGAGATTACACGCATCGTGAAACTGTCCTCAAACTTCTAGACTAGGCGTCGGTGACATAAAACGAGGACAGATTCAGCTGCTGTAGATTATTTCTCGCTTCAAATGCTTTCAGAAATACTTTTCGTTGCCGTATTTTTGAAATAAAAGGGAAAGTTTGCGGCCGAGCCGCTGTGTTTATCCGACTTGTCTGCCGGACTGTCCAGCTGAAAGCTCGGTCACGTGACCACATAGCGGCCTGCTGTTGCTCAGTGCTGTCATGTGACCATGTTGTGGTCCGCTAGTGACCGCCGTCCATGCGATTTTCAGATGCAGTGGGTTGCCGTGCGGGAAAATAGCATCTAGTGGACACGTGCCTTTAGATCTGCACCGCTCGCCGCCATGTTGTTTGTGTATCAAGTGCGGGGGGGAGGGGGGCGCACTCTGAACTACGGGAGCCCAGCGGGAAGGCGTTGGTGGCGGATGTTGATGAGAAAATTGATTTTCATTAAAATAAATCGACATTAAGTATAAACTCAAATTATTCGCTAAAATCGATTTATTGCTCAGCCCTACTATAAATAGATTAATGAATCTGTTTTCATGAAAATTATCTATTTATATCTAGCAGTCAAACTCCCATACTAACTGATAAATTAACTGAACTTTTTTTTTTATTTTTGAAAGATTTATTTTTTTCATTTTTCTGAAGTTCAAAACTTATGTCAAGGAAAAAATGTGCAGAGCCATTTAGTTGTTAGAAAATAAATCAATATCAATTGAATAATTATTTAGACTTTCACTGGTTGCAGACCCTTAAAGGACAAGTCTGGTTCATTTAGGCTCAGTGGATTTCTCATTAATAGGTCTCCTGTGCCTCAGTTGGTCATTCTGACTTTGCATCCCCCACCTCCATTGTAAAGATTTTTACATGATTACTTTTAAACATTTATTGTTCATCTGACAGATGAAGTCATTTTCCTAAAAATATTGCTTTTAAATATTTTTAAATATTGCTGGTAAATTAAAATTTATATAAACAATTGTTAGGATATGATAAGATCGATCAGATTTAACTTTATTAATCCAGAAGGAAAACATTTTTCCAGATTTTGCTTGGAAAACAAAATTACATAGCATGAGAAGATGATAAAGTATGATACATTACTGAAAATCCAAAAATAAGTAAGCTAAAATAAGACTACATTAAAAAGTAATACTTGCTATGATTCTTAAAAGTAGTCAAATATTTCATATATAAAAACTAAATATTGCAAATAAAATTTAAATGTTACCCATGACAATAAAGTATGGCACAATTAATTGAAAATATTACACGAGATTGAAATATTGCACTTGAAAAATAAAATAGTGCACATTACACTGACATGTACATGAAAATTATATATTACACAATGAAACATGACACAGTGCTGAGCCAGATATTACACAAACTATTGAGAGTAATATTTCAAATAACAGTGACAACATTGTTTAGATTTAAGTGTTGGAGCTCTAGTATATTTCACATGTACATGTATCTGCCATGGTCAGGTAGACGTGTAGTCATTCATTAGGAGAGCTTGTCAGTAAACCAGTCAGTCAGATGGTCAGTCTGTGGTATTTCCAGACTGGAGAAAAGCCAGTGGCTTTCTAAAACTAATCGACTGTGACTTCAGTGCTGTCTGTTGGTCACAAGGGCATGACTGCTGGCCCAGGTGTGTGTCTGTGTGAGTGCAGCACTTCTGCGGAAGGCATGGCAGTTAACACATTCCACTAAACAAACCTTGAGTGATGAGACAGCAGCCGATCTGACGTTCCAGCCCCCTTAAACAGAAGCTGGAATCAGGCCCAGTGTACAGAGTAATTGGTGTGTGTTTGTGTGTGTGTGTGTGTGTGTGTGTGTGTGTGTGTGTCTATGCGTGCGTGAGTGTGTGTATGTGTGTGTGTGCATATACACTAGGCTTTACAGTTTGCTGTGGCAACAACATGCAACAAATTGTTTCCAAATATATTCATGTGCTTTAACCTCTCAACACTCAAACTGGCTTTTCATTTACCTTTCATCGCCTGCTAATAAACCTTCACACTTGGAAAAAAAACAGCTTCTTTTGAGGCTGCTGCACTTTGTAGATGCAAATCCGATCGAAAGCTATGGAGTCTTAGAATTCTAACTTGCATCTCTTGCCCTTAATGGGATGTTTAATAATCCCGGCTTCACTGCAATAACTCTTGCATAAAGAACCTTCTTACAGCACTGTACAGAACTCTTTTTTGTGTGAGTATTTAAGGAAAAGTGTACTCGAAAGCGTCCAACCCACCAAGCTCTCCCAGTGGCTGATTGCTTCAGAACATGTTTGCAGTGCAGTCAGCTCCCCTCAGGCTCTCTCTTACTGCAAAACCAATCCTTTTTAATTAAGATAGATTCCAGTGAGGAAAGAAGAGCAATTGCTACCCCCACATTCAAACACACGCGTACACTCACTTAGACACACACACACACACAACCGCAACATCCTGTCATTTGTTTTTCTTCCCTTTTCTTTTCCCTTCCCATCATCTTTCTTTTTTATCCCCTTTTTAGAAGCTGGTTAGTTGCTCCTTTTCTGTGTTCTTGTTTGGTTGGATGTACGTGTGTGGTTGGAAACTAAATGACATGCAAATAAAGCAAGAATAAAAACAACAAGACTGACCTGAAGAGCTCAAACCAAAGTTGCTTTCTGAATGACCCCAAAAGTTAGTGGTCAGTTGGCCTCCCTGTGAGCCAGATGTTTTTTTTTTTTTTTTTTAAAACTTCCCTTTTGTTTTTTACGGCACTCTTGCTTTGCCTGTCTCTGTTGTGTCTTTGCCGCCCACCCCCAGAATGTGGTGGAACAACAAACCCAAATAGTGGCTATAAACTTCAGACTTGTTTATGGCATGGGTCTGCTTGCTCACCTCTTGGTGAACTCCTGCAACAGACACCACTGTCCTCTCTAGTTAGAGCATAGAACAACGCGACCCCAACTTCACCCTGTCCAACCTGCCCTTTGTATGATTTCAATGGGATTGCTGTGTTTGTACTCTTCTGCCAACAGCAGAACCATTTAACACTTTGTCCATGCCTCATTTGATGGTTTACCACTTCAGTGAATCTCTAAAAATCTGTAAGTCTAACCATGTTAGTATTTCCAAAGCAGAGACACTATGTTGTTAATTTTGAGGTGTACCCTGGCAAGGCTATAAAAACACAATTTAATGAGGCACTGTCTGCTGAATAAAAGTTTAATCAGCTGCATAGTGGCAATGCCTCATAATATGCAAGTTCTTGATGCGTTTGAGTGGGTTGACAGTCTATATTTGAGGCCAAAAAATTTTGAATCACCTATCATGGGTGAGCTGGGATGACTGGCATTGACTGGTATCATCCTGTTCTCTGAAATCACTGCCAAGATGGTGGTGGTTGACTCTGGGGTGGCTGGCACATCGATTGTGTGTGCGTGTTTTATGGTGGAAGTAGGGCACTGAGCCTGGCAGCAGAATGGTAGTCAGTGTTTTCCCATCATGCTGCATTTACCAGGAATTTTGCCTGACATAATGAGGAGATAAAGCCGGTTTTAGTCCTATTTTTTTTTAGTAATTATTTTTTTGATAGGGACATTATATGTTTTGGACACTTGTCATTGTCAGTATGGGTAGGAGTCACATACCTTGCCTTACAGGCAGGCATGAACTTTTCAGCAAACTTTGAAAGTATACAGTGCCGTTCAATACAGTTTACACTGGCATATAAAGATATATCTCACAAAAATGTAAATCAAAATCAGTGCTTCTTCTTATTCTCCTGTCTGTCCAGCACCCTCTAACTTCACTGACCAACCAAACGCATCACTCACCTTTTCCCTTTTTACTGGAAAATGTGGACAGTGTCTGAGCTTGAAGAACACTGTGGAAAGGAAGAACCACTGTTCAGGTTATAGATAATGGGTTGTTAAGTTGCTGCTGTGGACAAGAGTCCCTAGTCTGCTGACTTCACTTTAGCTTGCACCACATTTCATTACTCACCACAACAATAAAACAAGCCTAAAGGAGCAGTTGTTTGCCTTGCCACCCACATTCTGACCAAACAAGATCTCCAGCTCATTACCGTCTTCCCTCGCTGCCTCATAACACCCATATCTCATCCAGTTATGCTGATTCATGGGATTTGACTTAAGCTGTGACCCGTGGTTTTTATAACGTTTCCCTTTCCCATTGATTGGAGGGGGTTTAGGGTGTCTGTGGTTCCTAAAGAGCCAAACAATTTAATCTAAACATCATCTTTGCCTTCTTTTTTCCTCTCACTCAGCTCTGCCTTGGAAATGAGCAGTAATTATCTTTGCTCCTCTTACTTAAAGTGTGTCTGTTTGGGTTGGTGCAAGGTTAGCAGTTGAGATTTTAATCTGCTCAGTGAGCCATCTGCCGCTGTCGTTGGCCTGCATATCTTGGGGATTAAATCAGAGGCTGCGCTGCACGTGAGATGTTCCTCTTGCACAGCGAGATACACACCCTCTGTGGCACACACTCTTATCCAGCCACAACAAAAACAAATGACACCTTCTATTGAGCAAATACTGCCAGTGCCCACACATGAATAAGTGCATACATGTTCAGCAATGCAAGAGTGGAGAATGTGGGCCACTGCCACTTTCCCTGCAGCTCAGATTGCCAAACGACTCTCCACTGCCTGCAGCTAAAGGCCCTGATTACCATTTTATTACAGCATGTCATTATTCTGATGCTATCAATGGAAATGAATTGGCTGACAATTGATTTACAATAATTCTCCCCTCCTCTGTCCTGGCCCTCAGGGAGCCTCTGGCGCTCATTGATTCGTTCCTCCTGTCCGCTGTGTCTGACTGGCTCTAACTAGGCTTTCACCTATCACAGGCTACACTACTTCAACATGACAGAGATTGAATTTACTGTTAGATTTTAATACATTCACATGCTTTAGGAGAGCCACTTAGACAAATTGATTTTAATTTAATATCTCTGTCTGGTGTGCCTTCTTCAGGAAATAAACAGTGGACATTTAAAGGTAGAGCTGGGTAGTCAGTATGACTGCTAAGAGCCGTCATATGGGCCATCAGCACAATCTCAAACTTCAACAGAAATATTTAAGACTACGTACTAACCCAAGGTGCAAAGTAGGAAGGGATAATTATACCTGATCTCTGATTGGCTCTACCCAGAGCTGTACCACTAGACCCACAGTCAGAATGTAGTTTCATTCAGACAGATTTGTCTCCTGATATCATTATTGTTTACCAGGAACCCGTTTGATCGGTGAAGACCTTAAGCAGAGTTTTTGCCAGTGTGTTGCAAATCGTTAAGCATCGGTAATTCTTTATAAATAAATTTTTCGTTTTTAAGCTAAAGTTACACAATGGCAGCTTGGATGGAAACATATAAATATTGGAAAACTCACCAGCAACATCTGTTGGTTTCAAATTTCATAAACTGCTATTTGTGTGTAAAATTATACTCAGCATTTGATTTTATTTGACTTTATTTGTGACATTTAACTGAAATAAAATTCAACTTTGATTTAAATATTTACATAGCGACATTAAACGTTCTAGTACTGAAAATTCTTCTACTTTCTTTGTAGCACATTGCCATTTTAACTTGTAAACCTAAGCAACAGCAGTCTGGACTGGCATGTTTCTGTGCCTTTGTGTGGCTGCTGGTAAAATTGCTCAACACACTGATTGGAGGGAGAAGAAAATAAAAAACCCCAGCTGGCCACAGGGCATGTAGAACATCATTAGTGCCAAGTGTCTGAAAGCTGTCGAAAACATTCCCATCACAGTGCAACTGGAGTGCTCACTAACAACCCAGACCATTATGCCTCTGCTCTGAGTAGGCCAGCAGACAGAGAGCCCTGCAGACACTGAGATGTGACTTTGGTACATTCAGCACATGTGCAGTCGCAGCCACATTCTCTCACCTTAGTCAAGTGTGTCAAGACTCTCAATGGAGAGTCTCTCACCTCAGGGAAAAAATTGCATGTGATAGTTTTAGGACTGTTTTGCCCTCCCACCCTCCCCCCAAAAAACAAAAAACAATACATCTTTATGGATTAAGCAGCAGATGGTGCACACCATGCTCTCCACACATTCCCCTTTAGGATAACTCTCAAAATGTGTTAGCTGGAACTTCAGTCTGCTGGTTAATGACTTGTAATAGGCATAGTTTCCTGTTGCAGCATTGTGGGAACAGGGCTCTTGTCTCTTTTGTCAAAGGTCCTCAAGACGCACTGCTTAGACTTAGGAGGACATGACCTAATGTCTCTCACTGACACACTTCTCTTTTTTCACCTTGCGATTGATAACTTCCCGTCTGGTATACGTCCATTTACATATTTGGTTGTTGGGGCAAGTTCAGTGTCTCTGTTTTTCTAGTGGTTTGAAGTGAGATGTATAATGCTGTTGAACTGACACAAGCTCAAATGCAAATGCTGCTTTCCTGCTGCACTTGTCCACCATAGGTAATACGAGACAAAACATTCTCTCCATACAATTAAACTGTCTGAGTGAAGGAAAAGATGGATTGGCAGATACTGTAATTGTGAGTGCTTTTATCTCATGGAAATGGTGCTGATGCTAATCCTGATGTATCTTCTGTCTATCCACATGATACTACAGTATTTGCTGTTATTATTATTGTTGTTGTTGGGGTACTTTTTTCTCCTTTGACTAGTAAAGGGTCTTAAGAGGGAAATAATGCATCAGGGCAACAGTGAGAATTCTGTGTCTACTAAACATGATAATTAGCCTCTACTGTTCCTGGTAGACATTCTCTGCTGCTACCATATAAACAGTATATTATATTTTATATAGCATACTTCATTCATTTCATCCCCCTCTGTTTCCCCGTCTCTCCGCATAATAACACTTGAAGACCACAACTTGCATCTCAGTGGCCAGCATGTGTAAGAGCTTGTTTCTCCACATTAGATGATGGGCTCAGCATGGTGCTCATATTGACCCGCCATGTCTGCAAATGCATTAGTGCGGCCATGCCTGGCCCACTTAATGCCCAAATACAACAAACACTGCCATCAATAGATACAGCCGCCTTTTTATGCAGGATATAAGGAGTTACTGTCTGCTTGTGAAGGCCCAGTGTGTTCAGTGGTATGTCTAAAAAGCAGGTAGGGCCTATCAGACGATGGCTTCGTCAGGAGAGTTGCAGTGGCTAGTTGTGGTGTCTGAAACAGCTGACACCCTGACCTAATCCTACCACACAGACAGGAAGGAAAAAGACTGCAGCCTCTGGCCATCTGAGCTCTGGCCTCTGAAAGACTGTTTTGTGTAAAGCATGAGGTCAGTCATTTGACAAGCAGTCAAGAGTTGCTGGGAAAAAGAGTGGCTACAGGGGAGCTTCTAAACTTTACTTGTATTTATTTATGACAACATACAAATTATATTTTGAGCTGATTTAATGTAAAAAATTCTATTCTGTTTTCATTCTAATCCAGAATAGCCTCAGGAACTTTATTATTTTAAGGTTGGAGAACAATTTAGACCACAGAACAGGTTTTGGACACTTAAACTTTACTTCTTGAAGCTACTTAAATGTACAGACAGCTTTTGCTACTAGATTGCTACCAGATGTAGCTGCAATGTCCCATCCCCACCCCCCCTTTTAATACTGAAAACAAAGATCAACTGATATAAACGAAGAAACAATCACTTCTGCATATCTGTCACCATTACTCTTATCCACTGATTCCACACTGGTTTCCTTTGTAGAGTTCAAGGGTCTACTGATTTAACCCTACTTGCCTTGGCTCTTTTGTGGCAGTCTCTTGGGCAGGGGATAGGGTTTAAGCGGATAGCAGCCGGACAAGTTAACTATCACTGCTGACCTGCTCTGGTGTCAATCCCTCAAACAGTCCTAATCCCACCACATCCTGCTCTAACTGCTCAATCCCACATGTCTCACTAGATCATGCCTTGGGCAAAAGGCATCCATTGGGGTGGAGCAGTGAGAGAAACTGGTGGATTTTCTCCTCGTTATTGGTGTTAACTCCTGTCTCTGTAGCTGGTGCTTTAACTATCTTTGCAGCACCCATGCGAGTGCAAAAAATGCTCCACTGCGTAGATTAGAAATACTACATACTTTCCACTCGAATATTTGCTACACCAATTCCCTGTGTTTACTGTTAACACAAGCTGTAAACACAGGCACACATGGCTGAGCTGGATAATCACACATACATTCATTCATTTTGAGCCAGTGACCTCCCTTGTTTACTGGGCCTCAACACACCTTCAGGTGCTTCTGTGAACGGGGGCCGAATGTAGGCCTGTTCTAGACTCACACATTTTCAGAATCACACCTTCCGGTATCCGCTAAGCTATCTTATCACTTTTGCTGTTTCAAGTGCCGGAGGCTTGTTTATGTGATCAACCATTCATTTACAGCTACTGAGTCACAGCAGACCACTCCATCTTCAAATTATCATCCCATGAGCCTTTTTAATTATACTGTAGCTGTATACTGGAACTGTGAAATCCGGTCTTACCAGTCCAGGCTGTGCCACATTCCCGTGCTCAATAGACCTTGGTAATCCTACTCATATCATTCAGTATTTTGTAAACTTTGGTTTATATTTGATGAACTGCCACCATCTCTTGTATACTCAATATATAGTATTAATTACTTGTTTGGGCAGAACCCTTCTGAACAACAGGTTCTGTTAAGGTGGAGTATTTTTAGCCATTCCACACAGGGTTTTTGAAAAACCATGTTCTAGGGCAGCTTTTGTGGTTCATGTTAACTAGCTCCACTTTGTCATGTTTAGTGATTAATGTGCTCTGAATGTTCCTGACAAGACTTCATGTGGAGTAATGTCAGAGGTTGAGCCAAGTCCAAATGGGGGTTGATTCTGGGCCCGAAACATGTGGCATTATTTGCTAATAGCTGTTGCAACAGTGCAAAAAGCCTTCAGGGCTTGGTTAAGACCCAAGACAAACATCATGACTAAAGTTTTGAGACTAGACTTGACTGACACAGGATTAGTAACGTCTTGATACCACAACAGTAAAAGAAGCCTGTTGGACATTTTTGTTGTACCTTGTCAAAATATTCTTCGTCACAATATCCCTGACAGCAGCTGTCACTCATGCAGCCTTACAGTAAAAGTTGAGCATAATAGTAAAGTTGTGACATGACCCACAGACTGGTTGATTCACTGCAACTCAGCAGATAATGTCTGTAATTTCAGCAGCTTTTGATGTCTCCCGTGAGGCAGCATCTTTATCAGTCCCCGCCTCCCTCCAACTATAGGTGTCAGTGAGATATAGAAAGAGAGGGCAAGACTGTAATTGGTGGTCTGTCCCAATTCTTCGTAGTAAAGGGCTCCAGGGATGAGGCTTTAGCAGGCGTAATGATGCCTGTAAGATGAGAGGGGATTTGACTGCAAGCCCTCACCCTCTCTTAAATCCCCCTCATCCTCCTCTGATAGAAGGATCCATGACAGCAAACCACCTGTTAAAGAACACATCACATATTTACATTCACCTGTCTCATTTTGCCAAGTCCACCCAAACCTTCTCAACTTACTAATTGCAATAAACAGAAAGTGGTTGAAGTTGTGGATTTAAGTAAGAAATGCTTCTAATTCCGTATGTCAGATTTTCAAATTGTAAACTAACATGATTTCCGAGGACCTAAACCTGTGCTAATCCTTTCAGATTAGTGAAAATTTAGTGAAAAAAGAGAGTGGGGCAGGAAGGGTGTCTAGAAGCACCCAGGTTTCTGTTTTGTTTGGTGTCCATCTTAGAGCAGTTAAAAATGGTTGAGAGTTTGCTTTAGGTGTTGGGTTGTGATTTATCATGATAGGATGGGGCCCGTCTGCAGTTTCACTCTGCTACTGTGAGCTACTTTGATGTGTAGGAGTGGGTGGGTTTGCTTTTTTTGGCATGCTTGCGTTTGTGTGTGCAAAAGTTAGTGTGTCTTTGAATAACTGCAAACATACATGTATATGTGCGTGCTTGTACAGCGCTCTTGACTGGGTTGTCACATGTCAAGGCATGTGCTGCAGTCTGTACTGGGGTACCCGAAATGCCTGCTGGTGTTCCAGTGCCCCGTAAGTAATACTTGGAAATCAAACTGTGTGTGTGTGTGTGTGTGTGTGTGTGTGTGTGTGTGTGTGTGTGTGTGTGTGTGTGTGGGTGTGTGTGTGTGTGTGTTCACCCTCTCCCTATACGCCAGCTGGCAGCAGCATCCATGCCCACACACACCCCCCAGTGCTATTTATGTATTTGCTCAGCCATGCGACTTAACCCTTTCACAAGCAACCTCAACCTTAGGGCATGTTACACGGCTAGCAGAAATATGCCCTATGCCCCGCATTCCCTGATCCTGAGCGCACACACACAGACACACTCCTCCCCTCATTACCCATAATTCACATCTGGCCTCCTTTAAAACGGGGCAGCTTTTTGCACCAGTGCAAGAAAAAGAGACATCAGCAGATTCCTCCTTGCGTGCGCCTCCCTACAACCAGAAAGCAACCTTTACAAGGCCTTAAATGCAGAAATGTTCTTTTCTGATGCTAAACTAAATTCTAGGACATCACAGTCTATAAATTTATATTATGAAAGTAGTTGATACTTTAGTTGCTAGGCTTGTATAAATTGAACTATAGCCCTTTCATTTTTACCAACAAACTGAAAGATACAGATACTGTATGACTGGGGAAACTGTTGCTCATCAACACTAGTTATTCTAAAGGTTTAGTTTGTCATCTTATATTAAAAAGTGCTAACCATGTGGATGTCCTCTTGTGAGATTGGACAATTTATCTATCTATCTATCTATCTATCTATCTATCTATCTATCTATCTATCTATCTATCTAGCTATCTAGCTATCTATCTATCTATCTATCTATCTAGCTATCTATCTATCTATCTATCTATCTAGCTATCTATCTATCTAGCTATCTAGCTATCTAGCTATCTAGCTAGCTATCTAGCTATCTAGCTATCTCTATGCCTGCCTACCAGCCTGCCTCTGTCTGCCTGTCTGTCTGTCTTTGACTCGTATAAAAAAAACTGACATGCCCCAAGGCATGTCAGTTTTTACAAGTACATGATCACATTTTATGTCTAACCAGTCAGTGACACAGAGGGATGTACTGACCACACCATACATATCTCAAACAAATTCATGGGTCCTTGCCTGAAATATCAACTGATACAGCATCTGTTTCCCTCAACCCCTAAAACTTGTTACTGGTCTATGACCAATGACTAATTTCACACACTGGCAATGACGCTGCCTGTGTCTAGCAGGTTATTGTTAGCATTTGATCTCAGTATAAACTGCAGAAGCCAAGGATGGGATGGAAAAGGAAAAGCTATGGAAACATCCAGCTGTATTTACTTACCCACCCACCCCCTTCACTCCTCTCCCTCTCTCTAGCTCATCGTACTTTTTTTGAGCTTTCTGTCTCCGCGGCGGGCCAATCCCCATCTCTCTCCGGTCAGCAAGGAGAGCTGGTCTCTCACCATTCCCACGGAAAGAGTTGCCAAAGCAAATTTGGCAAGAGGAAATGGAGACCCTGCTCCCTTCCCAAACCTCCTCAATCTCTTCCCTTTCCTTTTATTTGTGTGTGTGTGTGTGTGTGTGTGTGTGTGTGTGTGTGTGTGTGTGTGTGTGTGTGTGTGTGTGTGTGTGTGTGCGTGTGTGTGTCTGTTGTACAAGGCCTCCAGGCACAAATGGAATGGCGTGTGGTACAAGAGGAGTCTTTTGTTGTCTTCTCTTTCATTTTTCCATGCATATGACTATTGCCATGTGTAAAGTCACTTTTGATGATTTACATGTTGATGACTGAAAGCTGACGTATTCCTCCACAGGGTGTCAGATGTCAGCTAATGGGCTTTTAAAACCAATCAAATAGATTTGTGGTGGTGTAACTACAAACAAAGCTGCTCATCTTTATAGATTAGTAAATTTTTATTGTCTCTTTGTCTCTGTCTAGACTTCATGCCTTGCCACAACCTGTTTATACTTTTCTTGTCTCTTTTTATAGTGTTTATCCACCCCTTGTTCTCTTTTTCCTTCTGTTCTTTGCTGTTTCTTGTCTGTTTTTGCTGATGTGTTTGGGAATGTTGGCCTTCCTTTCTTTTTAGGACAACGGGACTCATTCGGCATCTTGTCCTCTCAGCCTACCCCAGCATTGCATAGCATGACGTAGCCTAGTTTCATATAGTTCCCTATTGAGGAGTTGTCATAGTATGTGGTAACCTAATCTACAATCACCGCTGCCCTTTGTAGACAATCTCAAGATGTTAATTCTGTCTTCTGTATACTTTGTGTTACAAAGCATTTTGGCCATTGTTGGCATCTGTACGTCATTCTACAGCACTGTAGTGGGATATAGAAAACAAACAGTCACCATACACTTTTATTGTGAGTCTTGAGAGGGCTCAATTGCTAGACCCAATATTATGTAGCAGTTAAAGACAAGCTATAAGTGCAGATGGTTTTATATTCTGAGTTAATCAAATACACACTGCATTACATATTAAATAGTCATGTTATCTGAACTTTGTTTTTATCAGTTGCTACAAGTGTTTAACCTTTAGCCAAGCTAGTGGCAACACCTCTGAGAGGTTTCTCCTCTGTTTTGTCTACTGGCCTCTCTGGGACCTTCTTGGAAACAGAGACTTCAGGAACAGCTGCTGACCTGCAGCCATAAAATTTTTCGAGGAAAACAATTTTCAGATGTAAATGTTGAAATAAGAATCCAAATGTCAGATTTGTAGCATTAGATGGATTCATCGGGGAAAAGATGAATGGTAAAATAGTTGAAATATTTTATACTTTAACCCCTGCGGTTGTATTAACCAAACTACAGACATTGCAACAAATTGTACAACAAATTGAAATAGTGTACAGCCTGGTGGTTACAAGAGCAGCAGTGTGAGTACAGGCTGTTTTGGGGTGGGGATTGTCTTTCAAGTAGCATGGGAATGTAGGAGAAGCTGGTAACGGGATAAATAATAGGTTATGTGAGGAGAGGTGGTACAGGTGGGCCCTTTTCTCTACACAGGGCTACCTGCTGGTCTGAACACCTACCATTTGTCTACACACACTAACACATGCCCACAGTCCTCAGCTGGCAGCTCTCTTTTGCCTCTGAGTACTAACACTGTTCTCCAACAAACCTCACAAGTTAATACTTGCTCTTCATAATTGAAACTTGAAGTGAGTAAACAGTAACTTATGTGCTTAGCACATGAGAAATTACTTTTCACTATATTAAAGTGAATATAGAATGAGGTCATTTCAAGTGTAGTCAGCAAACCAGTTCATCTTGAAACTATGCTTCAGCAAGACAGAACTCTTGAATAATAAGAAAGATTTGGTGCTTTGCAGTGTGCACTTTGAATGTAACTGTGTAAAGTGTTTTTACTATTTACTTCCTGGAAGACAGAGGCCCCATTGTTCTGTGTGACTCCTCAGCCAGGGTGATGATGGTGGGATGATCTAGTTGCCAAAACTGGAGCTCTCTCTCTCTCTCTCTCTGTGTGTGTGTGTGTGTGTGTGTGTGTGTGTGTGTGTGTGTGTGTGTGTGTGTGTGTGTGTGTGTGTGTGTGTGTGTGTGTAACCCACAAACATACAGTTGAGGAATCTCACTTGAGCAAGCAGCTACAGTGCTGACTATATTTTTATCCACTGTGTTCGTCTGGGTGTAGAGCTGCGCATACACATATTCACATACACACAAAGTTACAAGACGAGAAATAAGTGGCATTCTGATAGCAAAACTAGCATAGCAATTGCTACTTTGCGTGAACAGTGGAACCACATGTCTGACACTTGTTTGTCTCCCAGCATATGTTGGGTTTTGTGGCCAGTGCCATACGAGGTAAGCTAAGCTCTTACTTTGCCTCCAGGAAGGGCCCCTCCCTTTCCACCGCTATGGGCCCCTTAGTAAGACATACAGGGAGGCCAAAGTCAGGTCACAGGCAGGGTGCGGCTCCTTAGTGAAGAAAGAGCAAAGAAAACAGGTTGTTTGCCCTTTCATCTCGGCTTGGTCTTGGGGGATGTTGGGTTAGGCAACCAGTTTAGCACCGTACCACTCCAGGCTGTTTGTTTCCGACAGCCGTGCAGTCTTGACACCTGACACATTATGCGGTCAGAACAGAAATGACTGGCTAAAGAGAACTGCCAAAGACAATTTTCAACAACATTAAGAAAGCATTATAACAATAAATTATGGTGCTAATTTCTATGATTTTATATTTCCAATTTGCTAAAGTTATAAGGTAGACATTGACTAAGGATTTTGTTGTGAAATGTTCACTCTTTAAACTTTTCACATTGGTCACACATTTCTCAAACTACATGTATTCTTCTTAAGAACAGTAGTAAGAAAATCAATTCCAAAAGTAGTTTGCTTCTGTATAGATCATGTTTAGACTAGTTACCCTAGGACTTATGCCATATATGTAACTGCACTAGGACCTCTTTTAGCCTCAGACTGTTTATGCATGCTTGTGGAAGAGTATGTCAAACTTATTTTGCTTGTCTTTTCTCTGTGACTGGAATCAAGCATGTTTGTAAAGGACATCCTGTAATCTATGACACAGGAAGCACAGTCAGACAGATAGACGAAAAGAGCGGGGTGGGTGTAGGGGTTTGGGGAAAGCAACAAGAGGAGGGAGTGGCAGAAAATGAAACAAGGTGGTGGTAGTGGGGTTGATGAAAATGACAGACTGTGTCAAGTAGGAGATTCTGAATTACCTCATGAAAGGTTGTCTGTCATCAGTACGACAATATTTAAAGCTGCTGGGATTTGGTGGCTTTTAGTTTTTTGGGACAAACTCCCTATTGACAACATTGCAAGGTGTCAGCAGCATTCTCCTGTCAAGCCTTGCCTAATGCACGTTTCATCTCAGTCTGTAACTTTTTTTTTCATAACTTATTTCCTGAGATCTGGTTTTCAGAAGGTAATCATTCTGTGAATCAGGTTCTCTGAACAATGTTTTACCAGAGTCCAACAACAAAAAATGTCTAGATTTGCTGCTTTCTTGACTGCTTGGTACTTAAATAGATAAATATGAATGTACTTCTCCATCCAGTGCTGTCATTAAGAAGGGACTATTACAAACATTCAGTCCTTTTGCTCATGGACTAATTCCCTATTCTGCCATCGCACCAACTGCTTAATCGAGTTAGAGACTGAGCACTTGTGGAAGACTTCTCCATGAACTCTTCGCTGACTGACTCATTTGTAGCTGAGTATGACCTTTGCTTCCTCACTTTTCCAGCTAATAGTAACAACCTATTTGATTTGTTGCAATGGCACAATAGAACAAAGAATCCCGTGTCTCTATAAAGCATCACTGATTTGGAAAATTCTGTGCATTTTTTCAAGGTTTTTGTCATACCACTCTTCTTCAAAGTGACATCCTTAGTGATCTGAAATAAATTTCAAAATGTTCACAACCAGACAAGGAAAGAGATTTTTTGAATTCAGTGCAATGAAATTCTCACAAAGCCAGTCTTAATCAGAAGTTTCACTTCCCCTAGTTGTTTTTGTAACAGTTATGTAAGGCTTCTGTTAACTACATGTGCCTATACATCCTTACTTATGTGGAAATACGTCGCATGGCAGTCTGATGCACGCTCATTTGAATGTCTTTAGCATGATAAAACCACAGTCATTTTTTCTTTCCTATGCAGAATTAATAGGCACAAAGAACCTTTCAGTTAGACAGATTTAGAGCTGCAACAATGGCTTCACCAAAGTTTTATGAAGTCTATTACTGTACATTCTCCAAAGAATGGTATTCATAGGGTTTTAAGTCACTATGACAGCCACCAATAACCTGCAGACACAGGAACTGAAACTGTGAGGACTTTCAAAAGACGCAGACAGTCTTTTACCAAGAAGACTGCTCTCACCCCACCCAAGTTGTCTCTGCCACAAACACACACATGCAGCCATACTAACACATATCCACCCATATCCCCTGCATAGACATGTGCTCATGCATGAACCCCTTGCACGGGGCCCCCTTATGGCAGCTGAGATGAGCATGACGTTCTCACTATTTCCACGTATGCTGCCTCATGACTTGGTGCTTTGCGAGTTTCTCATGCAGGGGATATTCCTAACTGCCATGTGTGAAGTGAGCTGAATTAGCATTTGACAGATATGTACTTCAAAGGTCTAGTTGTGATATGTTGTACCATTGTTTGGTTATTATCATGCCAAAAACCTAGAGCTTAGAGCACAGAGCTCTGCAACTTTTATAATGAAATCATATCTGACTTTTAATAAAGGCCATAGTCATCCCCTAGATACCAGTGTAATGCCAGTACGTAGATACAAAGGTGTCATGTTCTCAGCAAGAGGTGTTGGAGTAGAGTACATAGACAATGTCACGGCATGTCTTACACACCCCAGGTAATCAGAAAGCTTTATCTTAGAAGTGTGACATCCTGTCTATGCTGTATAATCCACACAGATCATAAAGGGGGTGGGCTGCAAAGGGCATGAATGTGTGTGCGCACCTGCAATTCTTTGCATGTCTTTGCAGCAGTGCTGCTGTAAGTCAGAGACTTATCAGGAGAGCACTGTCAAGTTTCCAATAAAAGTGTCTCACTGACCCCTCGGTCAGGGTCTCAGTATGTGTGGATATGAATGTGCACGTGTGTCAATTGCAAGAGGATTTCTCATGTATTCATGCCACACCTTCAGCCACAGAGCTCCTGTTCGATAATGTCCAATCCTTATGGACCCACATAGAAAGATATCATACACTATAATGGAATCATTTCAAGTTAATGAAATTATGGTGAAATTACACCACTCTTTGCACCCTCTTGATTTTTGCCCTGGATCACCTGAAACCAGCCCGTGGGTCCCTAACAACCAGTGCCACTGACACTTTTTAAATAGGACTTCCCAACCTGACTGTTTGCCTCATGCCTCACAGTCCCACTGTTCAGTAACCTAGACATGCAGATATTTCCCTCCCTGAAGTGCCTGCTGCTGAGCCCCCACAAGCTCAGCTGCCAATTTTGTTGACCCCTCAACACTCTCCTCCATCCAAGATTACTGCGACCGGATCTCACCCTGGTGGAGAACCGCAGCGTTGGCAACTGGTAATCCACGAGATGAGGACTGGCACGTGGCACAGAGGCTTTGCCCAGAGCCAGCACTAAGTGTGTGCGCGCATGCGTGTGTGATCAGCCACTCTTTGGGCTGAACTGCTGGCAGTAGCCACTTGCCTCTAGTCCTGTTTTACTGCAGTGATAAGTAGGACATCTCTTCATCACTAGATAACCCATAAAAATACCATCCACAGTCAAGACTCCTCTGTACTATTGTATTGTCTGTCTTTGTTAGCATCTGTGTAACGGTGCATCACTTAAATTTAAAAATTTTGCTATAAAGAAAGGAATCTTAAACCCTAAAAATAAATTAAGAAGTTTGTTAAAAATATTTGTATGCATTGCATACACATTTCTCTCACTCAATCCAGCTTTGTTCCTTTTAGTTGGGTTTTCAGGTATTTTAGCTACAATACAGTGAATTCCTAAATACTGTGACCATGATGAAAACAATCGTATATTGTGACCAGTGAAGTAACATAAATTTAATTAATTGAATTGAATTAATGTAGCACTTTTTTGGGCTGAAGTTTTGGTTTCATGAACCCCTTTCAGGTATGTATGACTCTAGGACTGGCTATATTTTTTCAGTTGGTTGGTCCAGCACTATTATTATACCCAGAGAACGACTGATCCTAGATGGATCAATGCCACCATGAGTTGAAAATGTCCTGTGGTGCCTTGACACAAATCAGCAATGATCAGCAAATTCCAGCTTGTCTAGTCTAATGTGTGCTAAGGGCTTAACTGACATGCATCGTATAGTTTTTAAAAACTTTTTTCTAATAAAACTGTCCTAAAAAATAAGACAAGTAATTTCAGAAGTTACTGTGTGAACATTAAATTGATATATCAGTTTTACAATGGAGATACATGGATTAACAATCTAAACATAAACGAGATTCAGTAACTGTTCAATGCAGACACTTTTTTATCGGATGTATTGAAATTCTAGACAAAGGGCACAACACAGGAGTAAAAGATGACACTAAGTTTCAGTTTGGTGCTTGGTTTGACCGTGTCTATTCACAAATATCTCATCTGTTAGAATTCCATCCATTATCCATCCATTATCTATACACCACTTAATCCTCACTAGGGTCGCGGGGGGAGCTGGAGCCTATCCCAGCTGACTCGGGCGAAGGCAGGGGACACCCTGGACAGGTCGCCAGTCTGTCGCAGGGCCACATACAAAGACAAACAAGCACTCTCACATTCACACCTACGGGCAATTTAGAATAATCAATTAAACTCAGCATATTTTTGGACTGTGGGAGGAAGCCGGAGTACCCGGAGAAAACCCACGCATGCACAGGGAGAACATGCAAACTCCATGCAGAAAGATCCCGGGAAAGCCGGGACGCGAACCAGGGACCTTCTTGCTGCAAGGCGAAAGTGCTAACCACTACGCCACTGTGCAGCCCCTGTTAGAATTCCTTGTAATAAAAAAAAAAAAGCTCTTAAAATAAAGGCTTAATGTCTGATCTGTCTCGTTTGAAATCCTTATCATTTCTGCATTTGAAGTTCAGAAAATAAAGAACACTCTTGGTCACTTAAGCACTCTGATGCTGTTTTGAAAAATCATATATGAAATTCATAGAGTTATACATCATGGTAGATCGTGGACAGCTGCCACATTGGCAGACCTCGGAGGTATTTATTCGTCTAGCCATACTACTTTCCTGCAAGAGCTGCTCTGATTACACAGACGTGGCATAGCATGACGCACTGCCAATATGGTGGAGAGGGACAGACATACACACACACACACACACACACACACACACACACACACACACACACACACACACACACACACACACACACACACACACACACACATATATGGAGAGAGACAAATGGCCACCTGTTGACACCACACAGCTACACAGGGTGTTGTGTGAGTGTGACAGACAGAAAGACAGAAGAGAGACAGAGTTAGAAAGTCTGTGTATTCTGGCCTCTCTTGCACACTGCAGCAGTTTGCTGGCAAAACACTGTAGATTCCTGAGGGAGATCCTCAGAGAGAAAAAACAAGAGTGAGAGAGCACCACGAAGAGAACCAGAGAAAGAACTGAATGAGTGCATGAATATGGGTGAATTTATCCATCTAGAAATATTATTCCTTTGATAGAGCCAGTCCAGATCTACATTCCATGTGACCTCCATTTCAACACGTGACCTCGAAACACTGAGGAAGAGTAAAACACACAGAATGTGTACGATTAAACTAAGCACAAACTGTTCAACAGCTCAACTTCAACAGACACCAAGAATTTTGCAGCTTCAATGATTCGTTGTTTCTGCAAAATAGTGTCAAATTACTATTAGCTAAATCTAAGTATTATATTTCAGAATATGTCACATTTGTTCTATAACCCTTTAACAATAAATTACACCTTTGTCAGATATGAAATCCTGTAAAAGAAAACACCGGTATTACTTTTGAGAAACATGTATTCTGTTCAGTCATTGCAGTTGCTCTTAGCTGGTGTGTGCGCTTCAGTGTGTGGCAACTAGTGACAGCCACAGCTTGGAGAGGCTGAGGTCATAGCTACAAAGCCAGCCTAACAGGGAGGAAAGAGAAACAAACCCCCACTTGTCTGTCTGTATGGGTGTATCTGTGTGTGACAGACTGACACACAAATGGGCACACACTCTGCCCCAGTCACCTCTTGCCTCCTCTCTTGGCTGCCCATGAGCAAACACACCTAGCTATATTGGATACTGCATGTGACAAGTTTGTGAAGCTTTGCCCTTGCCTCGATTGATGGTGTGTGGTTGGGCGAACTTTTTAGTTTCCTCACAAACACCAGAACGCGCACAGACACACAAAGTCAATAGCACACCTAAATATAAACACACTTGCACTTCAGCCAACAGACACATCTGCTGGCACTCCTCTATCAAGCATCCACATAAACACACACACACACAAACACACATAGTTATTGGTTTGTCTGACAGTATTGGGTTCATTTTCAGTTCACTGACATTCTAGTGACACAGTCTTTGGTCAGCTGCCAAGTGGGCTACCTATGATACATTCATATCACATGGAGCAAATCAACCTAAATGTGTTTGCACATTCAACCATTGTAGTAGTACGTAAACTGAAGCTATATAGGGAATATAAGCTATCTTCCATTTTTAAAACAAATCTTCCTTTCTTCTAGGCATGTGATCCCATCCCGATGAAAAAGTCCAAGCATGAAGACCTCCCGTCACAATCCCCGCTGGCCGACAAAGAGAAGCAGCACGACTGGCTACAGTCCTTGTCTGCCTCAAATAAGGTTGGTGTTGTTAGGCTCAGGAAGGAGATGCTCATGATGAGGATTGTGATGCATGGTCTATGAAATGAGATGTCATGTAATATTATATGGATGTTTTTGGATGAGGGGAGTGCTTAAATTTAGATTTGGCAAGCTGTGCTAACAGAGGAGGTAACTGTAGACACCAAGAGCCCCACAATGGAAAGAAGTTTGAGAGCTGTGAAACAGAATATAACCACAATGTAGTGATGGATGTCCCATGTGAAGATCGATATTCTCTAAAAAAAATCTACCATAGAGTAATACTTCGACGGTCTTCAACAAATAATCTTCATACTGAAACCTCTTCACTCAAAGAACAAAAACATTTTTGTAGCACAGTTGATTGTATGGATACATCTAAGTAGTTGATATTTAAACCCTAAAATATTTGGTTGTCTAAATTTGCATGATGTGGATAAACCATCATTTTTTCCTAGATCCTACCAAGGGTCAAAGACCACTTTTAGACTTTTGTACAATATGTTTTTCAATGGACAGCAGTACTGTGTGTAAACTTGAGTATCACATCTATGTTTGCATTTACAGACTTGAAATGAAACCATGCATAACTCTATACTGTTATTGAACTGTGTCGCTTGATCATTACAAATGTAGTTTTTTATTACTTGTTATATAAGGCTTTGTCAATGTCTCTTTTCAGGGGATTAACTGCATTCAGCCCAGGCAGAGGCCCTCAGCTTTTAGACCTTGGTCCCCCCACATCTCTGCAGGTGATAAGGAGCCCTCCAGTCACCCTTTGGCCCTGCTGAGAGACAGGTGAGCCCAGCAGAGCACACCAGAACTAGATCTAAAATGGAAGACAATCTCACCAAACAACACTTCGAAAATCAATTAAAACAATGAAATATCTAGACTCTATGAGAAGCTTTTAAGGCAAGGATTGACAGCCGTTTTGTTCAGCTGGATGTGGTAAGCTCCCAGCATGCGCTCTCACTTGTCTGGGTGGGTTGGTGTCACAGGGGTCAAGTCTGACTCTACCGCAGCCTCCCACACGCCACCATTCACACACATTTGACACACACTCATACTGTGGGCACCCACTTGGCATGATGCTGCCAGATCAGGCTTCACCATATCACAGTTGATCTGGCCCACTTTCTCCTGAAGTGGGAGGAAATAGCTGTAGGCACTTTATTTGAATGTTTTTCTACCCTGGTTGGCATAGGCTGTTCACAAAGGACCATACAATATGGTATTAGCTGTCTCTCCTTAAATTCAGAATTCATCTCTTCTTAATCAACTAACCTTTATGTAGATTATGAAGCTGAAAAACTGCATGATTTTCTTTTAGCTTCTACAACTACAAGAGCCTTGAGAACGCTGTGGCCCCCAATGTGGCCCTCACACCACTGCCTCTGGGGAAAGTGGGTCCTATGTCCCCGTCGGTACCCAGCACCTCACACCCAAGTGGAGGTGAACCCCCAGGCGAGGGCGCCAACCCCAACTCCAGGTCTCGGAAGAGAAGAGCCACAGGGGAGCTCCCACCCCCAACACCAGAGGTCCCCTGCTTTCCGTCCTCCACAGCCAGTAAGGCACCACTGCCACCGTCTCAGGACGACAAAGATTCAGAGGTGGAGATTGAAGTGGAAAGTCGTGACGAATGTAAGCAAATAACGCTGTGCCGGCACCACAGATCTTTTTATAGTGTTTACATGTGTTTTCTTGTTTATTGCAGGGCTCAGCTGACGAGCTAATATTGACAAGCTCAGCTGATCAGTTACTTACCACTGCCAGGACGTCTCATTGTTTTAATCTCACCCTCTCTTGTGTTTCTGCTCTGCTCCAACAGTCACTTCATCATTGTCCTCCCTGTCGTCACCATCATTCACCTCATCCAGCAGCTCAGCCAAAGACTTGAGCTCACCAGGCGTCCAAGGGCCCATCTGCACTGTCACGTCGGCCGAAGGCACTGCCCCTGGAGCTGCACCTGTCGCAGTCCCTGTGACTCCTCCAGAGCTTGGGCTGGAGTCAGAGCTGGAGAGCCTTCGTCAGGCACTGGACAGTGGACTGGACTCCAAAGAGTCAAAAGAGAAGTTTCTTCATGAGATTGTTAAGATGAGGGTGAAGCAGGAAGAAAAGTTGGGATCAGCTCTGCAGGCCAAACGAAGCCTCCAGCAGGTAGGGTTCCATTCAAATCATTGTATGGATGGATGTGTCTTTATGTCAAACGAGAATATAGATATCAGTTTAATATGCTTACATTATGTACAAAGATGAATGCAAGATGCGTTTAGTCCAACTGAGCAGAAACACTGAAGGCAGAATTAAACGACTAGCAACTCGACAGTCATCACACCGACATTTACATTTTGAATTTTACTCATCAACTCACACACTTGATCTTGACTTGACCATTCTGAACTTGAATTATTCCCTGTAGTGAAATGCTTTTGAGAAAATATGAAAACACTGTTAATTCACTATTGACTATTCAGATTTGAAAGGAAAACATGCTACTGTGCAACTTTAACAGTATTCATTCAGAGACGAGGCATAATTGTCCTCAGGGACAAACAAATTCCATTAGACTTGTCTCCAGTGATATGAGACTTGGCTTTAACTTGTTTCATTTGATATGAGAACGAGTTTTCTTGATTGGTTCCAAATTTTGCTTGACTTGGACTTGACTGAATTGAGATTTTGGTTTCACCAGAAGACTGAAGAAAAAAATGCTTCACTAAAGACCATATATAAGACAAGGCACTTTATTCATGAATTAGCATGCAGTATATTTGCATACTAAGTCATTTCATTTTTGTGATTCAGTGATGACTGATGTTTACCACTTTTGGATGGAATAGTGGGATTTCCCAGTAACTGCCAATCACAAACCATACAAACCTTAAATCTTTCCTTACATTCTTAAAATCAGACTTGACAGAAACTTTTCAAAGCTGGCACTCTGAGGAAATCACTTTAGCTCAGGCATCAAAATGCAAAAGTGGATTAGAAGTCCTCACTGTCCACAAAGCTTAGCATGAGTTGGCAAGTGATAACAACGAGAGCGGATGTTGCAGTGAAGGGAAAGGCCAGACTTCCATTTTATTTTTGGTCTTGGACAGACAACAAGTAAATGCCGACAAAGGATACTGTGTGGGTGAGCAACATAAGATGCAGCCTGAGCAAAGAAAACTGATTCCAGCTTGACAGAATTCCACTTTCGCTTTCCATCAAGCCAGAGAGGAGCTGTGGAGAGTCACCACAAATCCAGCCAAGCAACAACCTAAATCAGAAATGGTCTTTACGACTCACAGGCATACTTTTTCCTGTGTTTCACTGAATGAACCCTAATCCTGTTGGGATTGCAAGAGTTCTTATGTAAAACTGTTGTAGACTAAAGGGTGTGACAGGGATTGTTTCTTTTCACTCTTTCTGTAGGACTCAACAAAGCTTGATGACAGATATGTTTGTCTCAGCTGCTAGGTTCCCATGAGAAGGCTATGGGCGTGTTACTGCAACATACACAGACACACATTCGTACTCTTTCAGTGCTTCGGAGGAAGGAAACCCAACTTCTGTCAGCCCACACATTGCCCTAACCCCTGACTTGGCTCAATGTAAACACTGACATGGATACTGCAGGCTACCGTAGCAAACTTCTCTCAGGTGTCAACAATTCAGAAACAAAGTAAAGCAGACATGTGACTGATGCTGTATTATCCACTGGCATCCACAACAGTTATTTATCACTGACTCTTCCTAGATATCACTTCAATTTGTGAAAACAACTTTTTAAATTGATTAATTGATTAATTCTATAAGCATTACCTTCAGACTAACAGTCTGATTTCTCCAATCTCTTCTTCAAAGGAGCTGGAGTTCTTGCGAGTGGCCAAGAAGGAGAAGCTGCGCGAGGCAACCGAGGCAAAGCGCAACTTGAGGAAGGAAATTGAGCGTCTGCGAGCCGAGAGTGAAAAGAAGATGAAGGAAGCCAATGAGTCACGGATCCGTCTGAAGCGGGAGTTGGAGCAGGCCCGACAGCTTAGGGTCTGTGATAAAGGCTGTGAGGCTGGACGTCTCCGCGCAAAGTACTCTGCACAGGTCAGTTAGCATATGTTGAAAAAGCTTTGTCTAACTATAGGCTATAAAACTTAAATAATCCCTACATAATATATTTGAGGAACATTAGGGAATGGATAGAAATATAGCCAAACCAAGTTGTGCATTTAGATAAACATTATTAGGATAGTGTGTTGAGATGTGATGGTAGAAAGTCTAGACGATTATATCAACACACTCACACTAATGCAGTTTTTCACTTTCGCAAATGCTCTCAAGGTCAGCAGAGAAGGCAGGAAAAAAACACATTTCCTTTTCCCCAGGCAAAAATAAATGGGTGTAGCCCTGAGACGTATGATAAGTCCCCCTCAAAGAGGAAACAGGAAGAGACGTTGACTTCCCTCGGGCACTATGGGAAATGCAGATTAGACAAAACAAGAAGGAGATTGTGCTCTCTAGCTGTGTCTGTGTGCCTCTCTGCAGAGACTGCACTCTTTGGAAAGCCATCATTAAGACAAAATGTATTAAGTTGTTGCAGCCAATAAAAAACTTCAGTAATTTTCAGCGTTTGCTGAGTGCTCTCAAAGATTATTTTGCTAAAAATGCCACTGTTTAGAGACATCAATGACTGTAAAATGAAATCTAGATAAACCGGAAATGATTGTGTCAGACAGAAGTTAAATTTTTGGAAATATGAAGCCAGTCTGCCAGTGCAGCGAGTTCATTGCTGGAAAATCCCCGACTGATGATGTCTTGCAGAAATTTTTATTCCCAAGCTCGCAATATTTGGCCTTGGGTTGGACTAAAACAGTAGTTAAGTAATTTTGTCTTATCACATAACTTCAATAAATACACTGGTTGGTGGGAGAGATGGGCCAGACAACTCATGACAGTCATATCACCATGTGATACTGAGTTTGGCATGTGAGGATTGAGGAAATACTTTGCAATGATGTATTTCAGCTTACATGAAGCATCCCTGTTAACTTTGAGAGGGTTTTTGTCTTTTTTGTGTTTTTTTTTCCTTTCTGTTTGTGTCTCTGCGTTATTTGGTCTGAAATAGTTTCCATAGGTTTCGTAATTATCACACATATGTCATCATTAACAGTATTCAGAGGTCAGTTCTGCTTGTGTGGGTAACATGAACATTGCACAAGTACTACAGTAGAAACACTGGTGTGTAGACTGGGGCAGATGTTCTGGTAGTCTGCAGTGTTGAAATGGCAAATGAATGAAAGAGAGCCATAATTAGTGTATGCAAGTGTGCAGGGTCTGAGCGACACAATGTTCCAGGAGTCACGTTTCCACTGCTGCATAGATTCAGCGGATTTCTGTGTTCTTTTTTCCAGATCGAGGACCTCCAGATGAAGCTTCAGCATGCTGAAGCTGACCGTGAGCAGCTCCGAGCAGACCTGCTGCAGGAGCGGGAGGCCAGAGAGCACCTGGAAAGGGTGGTGAAGGAGCTACAGCAGCAACTCTGGCCCAAATCCACCAGCCACAAAGACGGTACACCCAAGGACATGCCAGCTGACAACTAACCCAGCGGTCAGCTCCACTACCTAACTATTCCCTCTCATTGCTATGATCCACCCCAACATCCTCTACCCTTTTCAAACTCTATTCAGGAGGCCTGGGACAGACATATTGTGTCACTGTCCCTCACACTCGCACCCCCAGAACACAAAAGCATACAGAGACTCTCGCCCTCCAACCAGAGACAGAAAAAAGAAATGTGGAGCTGTGCCCTCATCCACACCCATGAAAAGTCTCGTGAGTGATTCCCTTGAAGAATGACCAGAAATGGCAACAAGGAAACCCATGTTTCTAAATCAAGCACTGATTCGCACCTTCCAAACTCAGAGAAGTGAAAACTGGATCACAGTGAATAACAGAAAAGAGATACGCAGCACGATGTGTGGCTGTCCCTACATTTTCTCTGACAAGGAAATGAGGTGAGGCGTGGGGACTGTGCTAATAACTGCTAAAAGAAGATCATATTCTATTGGATTTACACAGCTGTTAAGAGGTGTTGTAGCAGTGTGGCCAGGAGTGTTGGTCTCACACGTAACCCCCAGTTCTGGACAAAGCCTCCACCACTTTCTCCTGCCACGTTGAAGACAGAGGATTTTGAAGACATTATAAGCTATTTAAGGACAACATAGCAATGTGTAAAGAAAAAGAAGAGCATTTCCCTGTTTCTCTGTGCTGTTGGAGTTGGAAAATATGAAAGATACAGAAAAATTAGAAGGTAAACAAAACATGCAAATGAACTTTCCACCGTGCCACCGTGGTTTTGTTGGTTTTTCAGGAAGTCATCACAGTCCACTCAGAGGCAACTCATCTTCTCCTCACGTTTTATAAGATTGTTTATTTCCATTCAGGTTGAATTTTTTTCTCTCTTGGGATCAAACCTGGATTGAAGATTGAAAATAGAAACATGCTGACTTAGAGGCACCTTTTTTAGTGAGCACTTGTTTTTGGTGATCAGCAACAATATCCAGCCGTCTCCACCATGCACACACACAAACACACACACTGGTTGCCATATGTTTTTTAAGCATTTGGGTCAAAACCCTGAAGTTTTTATCTTCTAAAGATAAAATACTCCAGATGTGAGTGTTGCCTTGTTTTCTTGTCCTGTAACATTTGCGTGATCAGCGCCGGCATGTTTTTACTCAAATTGGCATCATCATCTTTGAAGTCACAGTGGACTGGATGGACACTCTTGTCAATAACCACAAAATGTTCATTTTAATTAAATTAAGGTATGTAAATATAAGTATATGATGTTGTTTTCTTTTTTACTTTACAATAATGAATCGCACTTTGTCATAACAAAATACTGTTATAATGCATTGTACTCGCACTATTATCTTCAGTCTTTCTTTGAAAACATCATCTTATACATGAGTGCTAACATATAAATCCAGTAAGCATTTCGTTGATTATATGCATCTTCAATTTAAAAAAAAAAAAAAAAAAGTTGTTCTGTTTACTAAGGCAAAGTATTGTAAATAAACAGAAAGAAAAAAGTATAGCTGTTGCTTGCTGATGCAGTCTGGAATTTTTGGAAAGTGTTGGACAAGACATTCTCCTGTCCTTGTAATATAATTGACACTTGAGCACCCGGTTCTAACACATAACAAATCTGACAACACAGAGCTGAATTGCAGGAGCACGAACAAAAAGCAAAGTCCGATTTTATTCAGAAGGTGGAGATCGTGAACCGGCCATCACACAGGGGGTACAATGCAATCAGAATGTACATTGTGTTAATGCTAATTTTCCTTTGGTTGTTGATGTTGTTTTAAACGTGGAGATACTTTATTGCTTGTCTGTTATGTTCACTTTTTTCAATAGAAAACTCATATTTTCTTTATGCATGAAATTTGAGAACGTTTGCCATACATATAGTCAGTTATTGGGCATTGATACTGTACATGTAAGGGTTTTATTGTGTTATGCAATATAAAGCATTTTTTTCTTATTTAGAAGAGGAAATTGTAATTGAAAAAAGCAACAAGTCGTGTATTGTTCTTAAGAAAAAACTTCACACTTGCGAAAAAAAACAAAACACAACAAAAAAAGAAGAAAAAAAATCAATGCAATGCTGGACAACCTCAAGTGCCTGAAATTGGGCGAAAGGTTTCCAGAGAAGGAAAACTGATGATGAAGCTGCTGGCGTTGGGGCATCTTATAGATTTACTGTTTGCAGGTTTCAAATTAACAGCCCCTCCTTGTTCTGCACTTCTTTTATCAGTATTCCTAAATCCAACCAGTTTACAAATGTTTTATTTTTCTTTTTTCAGTGCAGAGAACAACTGAACAAATGCTAAGATGCTTAAGGCTTTTTTTTGTTCTGAATGAGTGCTTTTTTTTTCTTCATTTGATATCAATGATATGCATGTTCAGACAATTTTTATAGAAGATCTTGAAAAGCCACTTGCTTCGGTGAATTGTTACTTTGGGTTGTACATAAAAACTTTACTGTTTATTCCCAGTTTGCTGACTTGTCCTGAGGCGGACACTTCGAGGATAATAGGGCATTATGTTGAAAGCCCGTTTCTTATCCGACATTACTGATGTTGCACGGAGAACAACACTGCATCTGTGACTTTGGCAGAACTAAAATTGGTACATTTTGTAGTTGTTTTTACACTCAAAAGAGTTGATAGCCTATGTGTAGTTTACGTTACTCATGGTTTTCTACAAAAAAAAGGGAGACTAATGACATTTGGCTCTTCGCTCTCCCGCCGAAAAGAAAAAAGCTGTTTAATGACGTCTTGTTTTCTAAAGGAGAATCATTTTGCTAAATAATGGGCAGTAAAGCAGCAATAACAGTCCATATTAATAGACAAATACTAGCCAGTGTGAAGATTTGAATAAGGATTTACAAATGTAAATATTTTTTCATTTACAATATTGTATAATATATGTACATGGTGTTTCCTTTTTCAAAAAGAAATCTTTTCTTACAATAGCTGTCTTGTTTTTTTTGTTTTGTTTTTTTGAATTTGTGTTATAACTGAGACGTTTCAAAAACAGTTAATGCAGTGCGTAAGAGAATATTCCCTACATGAACATGTTAATCCATTTCTTTTCATTATTTTTTACTGTAGAGTCTTTATATTGAATGACTTTTTTCACCAGTTCATATATATTTTAACAGTATGTTCAGCATCAGATAGCAGACCTGCAGTATGGGTCGCACACACACGACTACGCCACCTTGCAGATTGTTTCTCCCTCATCCTCATGTATCGTTTTAGCCCTGTGCTGCTGCTAATTCTATATACAGTTCTAGAAATATTTTTGTGTAAGAGGTAAGCTTTCTCATTTATTAATGCCACATATACAGTATGAAAAAAAGCTTGGCTTATTCATCTATCTCCCTTGTTTCCTTCATCTTTTCATGCCTTTTTCTTCCTCCAACAACACTGTTCCCTTCTCTAACGACACGGACTATATTGTAAAGTAAAGGACTTTATGAGATTATGTTTGAAAATAGCTATGCTTATATACTACAGTGACTGAATGTACAGTGTATAGATGCATTACCAGAAATAAAGTTGTTTGTCCAGATTGAATGACCCAGTTTCTTATTTTACTGCCTGTTTGGGAAATAATATAAACCTAATTCTTCTGCATATCTTGCGGAATGCTTCTTGACTTCTTATTCACTTACTGATATATTCAGTTTAATACACAAAAATATCAGTCGTTTCAGCTAAAAAAAAAACTTGTTTTCTAAGGAGGGGATCTCTGGGTCATCCTTGTGAATTCTCAGTAGTCATAGGAGAGGAAAGGTGCTCTTTGGTTACACTACTCAGATTCTAGAGCTCCAGTTTATTTCAAAGAAATGGGAAAGGTCCTATTTACAGATTAACCCATCAGCAACAAGCAAAGCTTCTCAGATTGCCACTTTGATTCAGCTATTTTGGCCATTCTGTAGGAAGAATTTCTGAGCTTCATGGAAGTGGTGACTAATTTTCCTGCAGGATGTGTATGGGTATTGTATGGGTGACTTTCTGCTTCCTCTTGCAAACATACGGTAAATGATGTAAGATTTCCTGATACATTCAGATTTGATAAGACAGTAAAAATTGGAGGAAAGTCCAAACGACAAAAACTGTGGGAAGAGCAGACGGCAGAGGATTTATTACACATTTGTCATCTGACATGTTTCCCTTTTGTTTTGGACAGAGATTTTGGACATACAAATATGTGTTTAAGGTGAGACTATGCAGTGGTTCACAGTATTTATGGGCGAAAAAGACAAATTTCTGGCAAGCTTTCCAGACTTAATAAAAATAAAAATGAAAAATGTAATGTCAGAATATAGAGGTGATAAAAGAATGAAATAGCTGCAGCTCCTTTCAGGTAAAACTAAGTGGAGCTGTTTCAGTGCAGAGTACCAAACAACACATTCTTCTTGTTTCACCCTCTCATCCGGTTTATGTACACAGATATGGTTTTAGTGCAGCTGCAGGAGAAACCTCCATAATTACTGTGAAAACCTTGAAAAGAAAAAGATGAGCTGCAAACACTTAACTAGAAAGGAATGTACGCTAGTCTCCAGTTAACGCCCACTCAGCCTGACAGCATTTCATGTAAACATTCATTAGTACGTGCACACACACTGGCGATACACAGTCTCATGTGCACAGTATAGGTCAGCTGCTGGGTTAGGCTCCTCACCATCCAGTGAATGAGGTTTTAGCTTATGCTCTTAGCCAAGTCATAAATTAGACTTTACACACACTTTAAGACCTTCTAACACTACTTTCATTGTTTTCAACTCCAAAATAAGAACTCAAGAACTGGATACAGACTCTGACAGTTTTGAAATTGTTAACTTTAAATTACAAAACCGGAAATGCTAGATAACAAAAGATAACAGTGGTGACAAACCCAGAAAACTGTCCTCCTGCTCTTTACTGATGTTAGATTAAGGGATCTGTGTCTGAACAACATTGCGCCTCCTCCCTCTATGTGATGGCCAGCTTTTTACTCCACTCTTAATTTCCAGTATCAACTGATCAAATATTTGTTTGTTCACCTGTGAAAAAAACTTCCAAAAAAATTGTAGAATACTGTAACTGTTGCTAAATACAGTAAAACATGTTACAGTCACACATTGTAAAAAAAAAAACAAATTAAAAAAAAAAAAACATTTTGACATTATGTAAAGTTTTGGTCTGTTTTGTTTTTTTTAGTTTGTTCAGTTTTATTTTGTTGAATTTTTGTTTGTTTAGTGTGATTTTACTAGATATCAGTCATTTTAAAAAGCACTGAAAATCTGCAAAACAGTTCAAAAAATTATTTAGCATTTTTAAACTTTTATTATACATATTTTATCTTTCAAATAAAAACACGTATCTATGAATAATGATATGTTTTGCAGATTTAAAAATTACCATTTATAAAAATACTGATTTTTTTTGTTTTTTTTAAACACGTGAATTAAAGCTTTTTGTGACTTTACTAGTTATAACTAACAGGAAAGGGAAAACCTGTAAAACAACACTAAATTACTCAAAAAATTAAATTTAAAAACTCTGAAAAAACATTTATTTTTTTACAGTGTAGATAGGCTGTGAGAAGCTGTACTTAGGCTCAGCAGAGCTTATTAGCTAAATGCTAAGATACTCAGTGAAAATGTTGCCACATCTTAGTTTAGCAAGTTAACATGCTTTGTTCATTAGCACTAAATCAAAGCATTGCTAAGGCTAATGGGAATGTCATTAGATACGTAGTAAACCAATGTCATCAGTAGGAAACCAAAGTATTGGTCAAATTAGTATTTGAACCTGATGATGACACTGCAAGGAAGGTTACACTTATTACTGTATATCTGAACTCTTGCCTCTGGACAGGCCAGTGGGTTGCAGGCTATTCTTATCCCCACAGCTACTAAATAAGCGCATAACAGCACTTTTATCCAGATATAAAATTTCAGATGTACTTTTACTAAATTTGTCAGTATTTTTATTTTATTTTACACTTAATCTTTTACATCATTTTGTTTTTCTTGTCTGTTACCTGTGTTCTTTTTACTGTTTAATGCACTTTAACTTTTTGTTCTGTTATGTTCTTTTATCTGTTTATGAATCACCTTGAATTGCAAATGTGTATGTATTGTACTATATAGATAGACTTGCCTTGCCTTGCCTAAGGTCACAAGGAGTTTATCCACTGGAAGCCATAAACATCTGTATGAAACACATGCAGAGGTACAAAAATGCATGACAATTAAAAGGAAGAAACAACAAAAGTGTCTTTGTAAAGTGTTACGTCATTGGTTGTTTCTTGTCATGTTCTGTGCAGATTCTCTTGTTCAGTTCTGTATTTTAATGTCTGTATATATTGTTTAGTGTGTGTTTACTTTTTACACTTTACTTACTTTGTAGTGGCACGGTGTCACTGTAACTATGACAACAGGTGAACACTACATAAGCTGCCTGCTGACAATCACACAATTGCGATCCTACTACAAATCCACCGCTGGGGACTTATCAGGACTTATTCATCAGAAATCATGCAATGACTGAGCAGCCTTAGCAGAGTACTGCGCTCTCTGAGTGCTTTTCTTGTGTTATTAATGGATTTTGTTGTTGAGTTTTATGTATTTTAAAGGCCTATCCGGAGATGGCTGCTGCATAGTAGCCTATAAATGCTGTGGTGTGTTGCATCCTCTATCTTGGGTACATGTCCTAGTAGAAAGAAACATTGAGTAATTAAATGAATGCAGTCAATGCTTCCATGACAAACATTTACAAACATTAGTGCTCTGACATGACACAGTGCTCATATGGAACATGTGCAGGAGTCTTGTAACACCAACTGCTTACAAGTGGGTAAAATTACTGACCCAAAAGATGTACAGCTAAACAGTTCCAACAGCAAAACCCAAATGCAGTAACATTATGGGAAATGCTTTCCTTCTCGTAACTCAAACTGTTTCTCAGTCCAAGCAGCCCTAACTGTACTGGCTGGTAGGAGGCAGCTCTCTGGTTACTGCTGCTGCAGCCCACATCATCAGACAGCTCTCAGCTCCTCTCAACCAGCAGTAGCACCACCACACAGGGCTATTGACTGACCCAATTACAGCAGTCACATGAGGAAGAACGCCCCGCAGTTAGCTCATTAGTCTCTGGAGTCTCCATGCAGCTCTTTCAGTCTTACTCTGCCTCCATGTCTCCTGCTGTGTTATAATGTACAGTCAATTACTAAGTCATGTTTAATTCATTCAGTACATTTTTATTAATTTATTTTTTGAAAATATTTTTTAAAGAATGTGATATACCTATTCACAGAAAATATAGTAGCAAGTCTCCCAGCTTCAGAATGTTTTTAACATCCATGTTTATTGCATGTAGCACAACCCACAGTACAATTAATGTATATACATTAATTGCACTATATATATATATATATATATATATATATACACACACACACACACACACACACACACTACTGTTCAGTTTGCCATTTCCAGCTAGAATAGTTATTTACCACATTAACAATCTAGACTGGATTTCTGATTAATTTAATGTTATCTTCATTGAAAAAAAATACCTGTGAGCTCTTTTTCAACTGTTAATATACATATTTTATCTTTCATATAAAAACAAGTATCTATAAAAATAATGATAGTGATTTAAACAATTACCATTTATAAAAATAAAGATTTTTTTGTGTTTTTTCAACGTGTGAATTAATGCTTTTTGTGATTTTAGTAGTTGTAACTTGTAAACTTGTAAAATAACACTAAATTGCTCAAAAATTTACATTTAAAAACTTTGAAAAACATCAAAAGCTCTTTTAGAAAAATATAATAAACTAGCTTGTAAGGACATAATGCATTTGTTTTATTGTCATTCAGGTACTAATAAGTACAAATAGAGTAAAAACTGGTGCAGAGATGTGAGTAACAGTTAGCTCAGTCTTTCCTCTTGTCACCAATTGAGTGTTTATTCATACCAAGATTTTAGAATGAGGATTAGAATGATGCATATAATAAACCAGAAATACACTTACCTTTCACAGTTCCTCATCTCATCTGATTGTCACTCTAGAATTAACTACTGCCCAATAAATTAACTAGGATTTCTTTGTAGGGTTTCTGTCAACAAATTCACCTTATTTTAATGGTTTTGTGTTTAACTATAATTGCAGTAGAAGCCAGTTCAGCCCTTCACCACTCTACTGTTACCTGTGTCAACAGGTCTGTCTAAGAATTTATAGGATTTCACATGATGAAGTAACCTCACACAGAGGGTCAGTGCTCAAAGTCTTCAATGAAAAGACTGTCTTATTTTCCTGGCTTTTGGAATGAGGACATGGAGGAAAATATTTATTCTTATGCAGATTACGCATGAACACAATACAAAAAGATGACTACACTTGCACTGGACTTGTAGGCTGTTACTGACATATGTTCTCCACATTACCAAACAAGTGCCAACAAGAAAAGACTGAAGTTTAAATATACAATTTCACACTTCCAGTTTTAGAATATACATACATGGTAAATGTATGTAAAATACCTTTTATGTTTGTGGTTTTTGGTCCGTTTATAGTTTGAAAAAGTAGAACAGTTTCATAAATACCGTAATTTCTGGACTATAAGCCGTTATTTTTTTCACAAGCTTTGAACCCTGTGGCTTATACAAAGATGCAGCTAATGTATAGATTTTTACAGGCGCGCTTCATGCCGCCAATACATTTAGCCTTGTCAGACCAATGAAATTACCAAACAGGGTGTGTGCATGAATTGCAAAATGACTGATCTGAAGAATTTAGTGCGAGTGCGTTTGACTTAATTCATGCCTCATCTTGGAAAACACACGAAGAAATGCATATGATGCAGTTTTTCAGTTGAAGGTAATCAATCTGCCTGTCGAAGAAGGAAGTAGAGCTGCTGCACGTAAGCTTGGTATCAATGAATCGATGGTGAGACGTTGGAGTCGGCAGCGTGAACTGACTCAATGCGTTTTACTGCCGTGTTACTGCCGTGTTACAGGCACTTTTCGGAGAGAAAAAACCTTTATTTCATTAGAAGTTAAAAAAAATCTTTCTGTGTAAATATCTCATGTTACAATGTGGACACCTGTGGCTTAGACAAGTGCGGCCTATATATGTACGATTTTTTTTTCTTTTTAAATTCAGTGGGTGCTGCTTATATTCAGGTGCGCTCAATAGTGCAGAAAGGTACACCCTTGTCAAGAACAGATTTTTCTATTACATTTTCCAACAGTGGCATACACAATTCACATTTTTTCTGCTACTTCCTACTTATGAATATATTGCCTACATTAACGATGCGATGGACACTGATGGCTGAGAAAAGTAGTTGTATGCTGTTCATACGCAGTACTTTCGCACCCTATTTGTATAATATAAGGAGAATATCAGTGCGAGGCATGTGTTCATGCTATTTATTATTGCATTATTCCACCTACTGTAGAAAACAGCTTACCAAATGCAGCAGACTTGACCTTTTCCCCCTTTCTCTTTTTGAATAGACACTTCCCTGCAGCTTAATGGACTCATCCCTCACTAACATTCACACACACGCATCCAATGCCTTGACAGAAAGCCCACAATCAGCCAGTGCAGGTCACTGGCCCTTAGGCAGGTTCAACATTTATGGGTTGTTCCAGCACTTTACTTTCTCTGCTTGACAAAAATGATCAGCATCTCAGGCACTCTGCCTGTCAATCCAGCAGCTCCACACATCACATCAGCTGCCATCGCAGTCAGCCCTGCAGGGTGTCGCTGTGATGAGCTGCCAGGATGGCATGGTAAGATGGCCAATAAGCTGGGTTCCCCCACCAAGGATAGATCACCGTGGATCCAAAATTAAAATTGCTGAAGCTTGACATGGCAGGTGTTGTATAGTGGTCTTTTACAGGTTTTTCACTGAACACAGTGCAGCAAAGGCAATGAGCTACAAGTTACTATAAAACAAAGCACATAGAACAGTACATTCAGTAAGCCATATGTAAGTAAGGCTTAATAAAAACATTAATCCTCCAGAAAGATCTTCATCAGAACTGACTTTCTGAAAACAGAAAGTGTTCAGTTCGACTGTTCATTCTTCAAGTTAGAAACAGCATTTGATCAAATAATCTCAACTCTGCATCAAACTGTTAATCAGGGGATTTGCTAACATAGTGATGGGACTGTTGATGCTAAAACTTTGAACACTTTGCTTGGAACATTTTATGGATATGGTTATTATGTATGTATGAGTGCATTAAGGTTAGGTGTCTGAAGCCAACTAGTATTTCTTAGACAGCCCATTCTGTAGCACACAATGTGCCATACTCTGAAAACACTCTGACTGGTTTGTATTAAACCAATCACAGTCATTAAGGGTGGGTCTAAGGGACATATGCGGCTTTGATGATGGCTGGAAGGGACACAAGTACTATGATTAACAGAATAGAATAGAATAGAAATTCTTCACTGACATTGTAAATTTCCAACAAAATTAGTAAATAGTGCATAATCAATAAATACAAAGTGCATATATAGGTATTAGGGATCGCCGATGTCCAGGAGGGGATTGATCCTTAAGAATGTTTGCTGCTCCACTGAGGCAGCAAGAGCAGAATAAGTTGTCCAAAGAGGGCAGTGAACAGCCAATGATCCTCTGGGTGGTGTTGATGATCCTATGAAGGACTTTGCTGTCTGCTGCGGAGTAGCTGGTGAACCACACAGTGATACAGTACAACAGCACACTCTCAACGGAGCAGCAGTATGGCAGGTTATGGAAACTGCAGTACAGGATATGGGTGAAAGGCATAATTCCATCTTCCTGGACGAGATCAGACGGGTGCTTCGTACCCAAGGAAATGGATTCGGGGCTGCACCATCTCTCCCATCTTGTTCATAATGGGAAAGAACCTGCTCATAACAGCAGCAGGGAAGTAATACAGAAGGCCAATGATGGAGTCTGGCATCTGCCAACCTCCAATAAGAGGCTTCATGGACGACCTCACCATAACAACAACAAGCCATGTACAAGCAAGGTGGATCCTGATGGCACTCAACAATGTGCCAACATGGGCTCGAATGAAGTTCAAGTCAAAGAAGTCGAGGAGCATGATGATCAGAAATGATAAAGTGACAAACAAGTTCCAACTCCAAGTCCTAGGGGAGGTCATACCATCGACTGGAGAAAACCCAATCAAATGCCTCGGCAAGTGGTACTACTCATCACTCAATGACAGGGCAGTGTTTCCATGATGGAGAAGCAGGCTGAGAAGTGGCTAGGGAAGATTGAGAACTCAAACTTACCAGGCAAGTTTGAGGCCTGGCTCTTCCAACATGGTCTTCTACCAAGACTCTTGTGGCTACTGACAATCTATGACAACAGTGGAAGGAATTGAGGGTGAGTGAACAAACAGCTCCGTAGGTGGCTCAGCATTCCACCTAGCTTCACGTCAGTAGGGCTCTGCATCAGGTCTGGCCAGCCTACAACTACCCCTATCATTGGTGGTTGAAGAGTTCAAGGTGGCAAAATGCAGGGTCATTGTACAAAGACTCCACTGATGACAAGGTCAGCGGTGCAGGCATCACTACAAGATCTGGACACAAGTCGGCAGCAGTCGCATCAGTGATACAGGCAGAAAGCCCATTGAAGTACATCATCGGGGACCTGTGCATTGGGTGACAGGGACTCAGGTCCACCCACTTCCAGCAATGGGGGAAAGCAGACCCAAAGAAGAAGCAAGACATGATACAAGCCGAGGTCTGACAGCTAGAAGAGGAAGGGAGCTGGTCTAGGGCAGTGGAGCTCACATCAAAAGGGGCCTGGAGGAGATGGAACCTGCCAAAGCGTAACATCATCTGGCCTGAACTCTCGAGACTAGAGCCGTTTTTGCATCTCTTTCCTGCGCCGCTCAGTGTACAACGTCCTCCCATCACCCACAAATCTGCACAGGTGGAGAATGAGGGAGGACACACTGTGCAGGTTATGTGGGGAAAGAGGAATGCTGGTGCATATACTGGCTGGGTGCAAGATTGCTGTCAGCCAGAAGAGATATCGATGGCGCCTTGACAAAGTCCTCGAAGCACTGGCTAACATTCTTAAGCAGGAGAGACGTAAGAAGTGTCAAGTCCACGTGAGACCAATACATTCCATCCAGTTCATCAGGGAGGGGGAGAAACCACCATCCTCTAAGAAGACCAAGAAAGGGCTCCTGCAGACAGCAACATCATGGGAGATAAGGGTCGACCTAGGAAGGAGACTACACTTTGCCCAGGTCATCCAAACCTCCCTAAACCTGACACGGTCATATGGTCTGAGGAGGCCAAGAAGATAATCCTAACTGAGCTGACAGTGCTGTGGGAAGAAGGATATGTTGAGGCCTCAGATAGAAAAGCCACCAAGTACCAGGACTTGGTACCAGGACTAGTGTAGGGACAAAGGGTGGCAGACCCGGCTATTCCCAGTCGAGGTCGGGTGCAGAGGCTTCCCAGCACAGTCAGTGTGGAAGTTGCTCACAGCTCTGGGGATAGCAGGAAGGGAGAGGAAGACGGCTGTTTGTAGGTTGGGGGAGGCAGCCGAGAGAGCCTTTTGCTGGCTATGGAATAGGAGAGAGGAGATAAGCTGGGGGCCAGTAAAAGATAAGTACTGATGGGCCGTCACTCCCGACCCACTATCTGGAGGGTGTTGTAGTTCAGGGTCGAAATGCCTGATGATAGTTAGATGTCACCTGACAACATCTTCTCCTGGATGAAAGCTACAGTCACTTCTGAAGTGACTGAGAAAGGTAGCATCTAGATGTTCTTAATAGCTACTTGGTACTGTAAATGACCATGTAATTAAATCAGTTTGTCCATTTTAATTTGGCCATCATTTACTCTTAAAACTTTTAGACCCCTAAGGTAAAGTTGTTGTTTTATGTACTTTGTACATTGATGTTTTTTGTATGGTAGAAGACATATTATGAACCAAATAACCAGCCAATGGCCTAGTGGAGTATTTATTTATTTTTACCTTAAGTCTGAATCTTCCTCAAAAAGACAAAGTCAGACGGCTAGGGGTTTAAGAAGAAAAAAGTTATTTAATTAAAACAATGTCAGCTCAGCAAAAAAAACTGCCACCAGGGATAATGTTAGATCAACAACTCTCTCCAGATATGACAAAAAGCTACACATAGTAAATCTTCCAGGGCATAGACTATTTGAAAGGACCCATAGAAGAGTACTAGATTATGTGTTAATACCACAGTTGAACTGTTAAACCCCCCCCCCCCAAAAAAAAAACAACAACAACAATGTAACAGTGTTACAGCAAAGTTTGGTTAGGTGTAGGCCCTAAACCAACTTGGCTAAGCTCAGAAAAAATAGGCTAATGGAAATATTTCATAAAGGCAAGAGGACTTCTGTCATTATGGTCAATAAACAGGTTGGTAAGGTTATTGAACAGTAAAGGTTAAACAAACTTAGGGTTTGACATGGGGAACTTTCACAGGAGCAAATTCCATGTCTCTAGCATTCCATTGTGTGTCCCCTCTTTGCATGTGTTATGTTTAAAATTGCTGCATTTTTGGATGTTGTAGTTGAAAATCTGAAGCAAGAGCAGCCTCAGACAGGACCTGATGTGACCAGTGCAACTTCTTGAATTTCTTTGTATAATGTGTCAGACAAAAGTGTTCATCATTAGCAAGCAAACTAGAGTTAGAATATATGAGAATCTGAACTACACACACACACACACACACACACACACACACACACACACACACACACACACACACACACACACACACACACGCACAAATCGATCTTTGGACTTGGAGATCAGGAGGTCATCTCTGTGGCCTGAGAAGTGTGGGAGGTTTATAGAGGAGGAAGAATCCTCACAGCGGCAGTCGGGTCAATGAGCTGCGGTGCTTGAACTTCTTTAATAATAAAACACATGGCAGCTCTTACACGTGTCCATGTTTGAATATGAGAATGATCTGATGAACAATCAAATGTCCCAGACATTCATTCCAGCTGGATCATATCTGATTTCATCCATTCAACCATCATCATCTGTACATATTGTCAAACTCATACACTGCATGTACCGACGAGAGGTGTCTTCCATTTATGCAGAATTTCCGACCAACTTGGCCAGGTGAGCTAATCTGTGCTGCTTGTTGAACACAGAAGCTTGTACAACTAAAATACATGCTTCATAAATATTATCACCAGGGCTGGGACTTTAACGAGTTAATTTCGATTAATAAATTACAGCGAAAATAACGCGTTAAAATATTGACGCAATTAATTGCACCCTCCTCAGTTCCCTCATTTCTTGCACACTGGTAACTCTGATGAACACTCCAGCCCAGTAGGTGGCGGTAATGAACCTAAAGTCTGTTTGTAGCCATGAAGAAGAAGCACAGGAAGCACTGAGTGAAGTCAGGCACTGGTGAACAGTGAAGGAAGACGAGATTGAGCTTGTTGGACAGAAATTTTTCTTTGAAAAATCTTCCTGATGGCAGCTTGGATAAAATCCTGGTTGTGTGCAAATCGTACAACAAAGAGTTTTCTGATCACTGCAGCACTTCAAGCCGACGGTATCACCTCAATGTAAAACATGTTGCTGTTAGCACCAGAGCTAACGTTAGCTACGAGTCATGCTAACGGCTAACGGTGTAGCCATCCCATAATAGACCACTTTTCTAGACAGTGCTTGAGTTTACAGAAAGTCTTAAAATGTTGACTAAAATCGCTATAATTGCACTTAGATTTGCAGTAATCTGTGAATGTAGCAGACAGATGAAAAATGCAGATAAATAGAAATGAAACATTTTTGTGGTTTAAGTTTTTACTCCGTGAAGGCTCTGCCTCCTTGGAGGAGGAATAACCTAAACAACAAAAATATCTCTTTTAATAACTTAATTATAAACTTTTTGTTTATAAAAAAATTACATAAATAAAAATTTATATTCCTATAAAAAGAACCATCAAAATAACACCATTTATCAGACCCAGAAAAGATGGAAACAGAATGAATCTCTGGATTTTCAACTTTCTGAAGCTCCTTGAAGTACTTATGCTGATTTTATGTGCCATACAGTGGAAAAAACAACTAAACTCCGGCTTTAAGTCATCAAAATCACTTTTTTCTATATGTCCCATTTTCCTTTTTTTAAATAAATTTTAAATTATAAACACGTATATGTCTATTCATTGATTCAACTGTCAACCACAATTTTATTTGAATTGAAAAACTTCACTTATTGTGTCAAATATTGCTATTTGACAAAACCGCAATTAATTGCGATTAATTAATTACAAAGCCTGCAATTAATTAAATTACATTTTTTAATCGCGTCCCACCACTAATTATCACACATTGACATTAACCGAGGTTGTAGCGGGAGGTATGTGCTGTTTCTAGTAGGAGTAGTGGTCCCGAACTGTCTACACAAACCTCACAAACAAAATTTGTGCACACCAATTATATCAAACAACCTGTGCTACAGCTAGGTACCATGCACAGAAGCACTTGGTGGCTTGATACTCTGTTGTTACTTCAGAAATGGTTCCACCCAAAACCACAGATCGCATTTTTAAAAAAAAAAAAAAATCCTGTTCTGTGTGTGGATAATTAACAAGCTGCAGCAAGTTAAGTCACTAAGCATTAGAGCATTCCATCAGTCTATTAAGAAACTTTGACTAAGCCAGGTTTGCTATCTCCTCCTGTTTCTTGTTGTTATACTAAGCCAGGCTAACCACATCCTCACTCCTGTTCTGTGCTTGAGATGTGAAATTGATACCGCTTTCAAAATGGCACTTTCTGTTGCTATTCACCTCGATTGCCATTAATGTGAAGTACTGCCTCTGTATTATTCTGTGGTTTAATTATGTATAAAGATGCATGAAATTATTTTTCGATGAGACTGTGGGGTGACCACACTTATAACAAGCTCTAAAGTAATATCTGCAGATGTCTTAATGTGGCTGTCTTGTGGTTCACCAGCTGTTGTTGTTTTCACTGGGCCCAAATGAAGAAAACTCAAACAGAGAGCAGTCCAAATCTGAATGAATCACTCAGGACATACATACTGTGAAGGTCTCTGGCTCAAATCATTACCACAACAGCTCAAAGCAGACAAGGATGTGAACTTGTGTTTGAAAGTTCCACAGCTGCAGCTTCATGGATTTGAGCTTGGGTGTGCCCTCATTGAACATGAAGGAGCAAACAGGGTGTCTCTAGCAATGGGCAGCTTTCATCAAGCCCTGTGTGGGCACCACTGGGTAAAGACTGTGGGCACCTGTTGGTGACTCATACAGGACCTACTGCTCGTCTGGGGAAAACAAACAAGCAACAACAAAAAAAATAAAAAATTAACTGCAGGCATGAAAAATATAATTGCCACAATTTCTTACCACGCTTAGTTGACTTACAAGGCAAGAGCGGCTGATGACTGAAACTATATGATGACAATAGAATTTCAACAATAAAATAAACAAAAAAACTAAATGGAAGGGGTAAAAACACTTTCAGACATAATAAAAAAAAGCCGTGTGAGCTTCAGGCCAGTTTCAGTGTGTTATTACTAAGCAAAGGTTAGAGCGTCTTGCAGTCTCTCTTGGGAGGAAGCTAGCCAAGGTGGGGGCTCTGCCAAGGCGACATGACTAGACAGCGCCCAGCAAAGGACAGAGGGGATTACTGGACCTGCTAGATGCCACATTGCCTTCAGTGCATGCAGAGTGGGGGTTGTAATTGACAGGAGTTGAGGGAGGGTGCTGGGACATCAGTGCCACTCTGATAAAGCTGAGCTGGCGTGATGTGCCCAACAGCGGCATGCTGCACAGCGGGGATGCCTTCACGTGTACATACAGTACAGTTCCTATAATGTACTTTGGATGTGTGCGTTTGTTTACATGCAGAGACAGAGGAACGTGTGCAGGAAGAGACAGCACACTGCCGGCGTAGGCGTAAGACACAGGGAGAAAAGGAAAACAGAAGGATGGGGGGGGAAGGGTGACGAAAGGAGAAGTAGGACGAGTGGGACGAGATGATCCGGCTGCCTCCTCCTCCTACTCTGTCTCTGCTGTCTCAGGGGAGATGGAGGAAAAAGAGCGCAGGCTGGCGCCTTCGTCTCACCCACAAATCAAGCTGTCGTGGCACCACTGCGACTCCTGCCAATACTTTACTGAGCTCTGGCCATTTACACACTACGTCTCCAGCAAGGCCTGCAAGCTCAAAACACACATGAACAAGACTTTGGAGGACCTCGTTATTCAGTTGGAAATGAACGCATCACACATGGGCACAAAGCTCTACCCAGGCTGCCACAGAGTACATGTCGGTTTAGATGCAGTAAAAAGGAAGAGGAGCTGTAAATGTATTGACTTAAAAAAACACTTCAGTGAGGAGAGGCAGAAAACAGAGAGAGAAAATGTAAAAACAATGGGGAAAAAAACACAGAGAAACAGGCAGTGTGATGCTCAAGCTGCAGGGGTCTATTAAAAAATGAATCAAAGGCACATTGGATTTCCCAGTGAAACACACAGAGAAGCCTGCTATCAGCTCTCCTAGTGAGGTGCAGAAACATTTCTGGAGACCAAATCAAAGTGTGTCAGTCACTCAGTGCCCTCACACACACACACACACACACACACACACACACACACACACACACACACACACACACACACACACACACACACACACACACACAAACAGAGTTCTCGTGTGTGTACTGTTTTGACTGCATTAAATGTCTGATGGTATTAAACATGTATATTTTTCTTCTTACTGTCAGGAGGAGAAGTCAAATATTTTAAATTATGTGTCAGTGAGCTCTAAAAAGAGCAAAACAGAACACAGTGTCTGTTTTTGTAAAGACTTTCATATCCTGGTTACAACTGGAGTTTTGAAGTATCCAGTTTTTGTGTTTGTGCATGTAGACATTGTAAGCTTTGTCCATCACACAGCAACAGAAAACACACAAAACTTTTCCATTCTTTTTTTTTTAAACTATGCCTCTGTAAACCCTAAACTGGTTAGTGACCAAGGGGTATTCTCCATAACTGCCCAGTTTGTACAATGCTGTTATCAGTCTTATCATGAATGGAACTGGTGCTCACGCTTCTGTTTCCTCTTGTCTCATTAACACTTCTGTCATACAACTAATAACAGGACGTTCTAATTTTCTTTCCACTCAAGGTTTCTGTATTCTGTCATAACAACCATGTCCCACCAGCCATAGATGCGTGTCCTCATCCACCGCTGCTTTGTCTTACATGGTGGTAGTGACAGCCTGACATCAGTCTAAGTGGAGGACATCTTTCATTGCATACGGTGGATAAACCAAATTTGAACAGAATAACCATTATACTCGTTCCCATGCACAATGACATTATGACATAGAATGTGGAAGTGTATAAGTAGCGCTTTGATGGATTAAGATCATTCTACTGCCAACACTGTAAGACACAAACACAAATTTGCAACTCAAGTCATTCGAAGAAGACGAACACCTGTTGTGAGTTTAAGAAGATTCAGGTTCGAAGATTCATTCTCAACATCTGGAAAACCAAACTGAGAAGATCCCTTTGTAAATGATAATATGCTGACTGAACTGCCTTCACACATTAACATCACTTTGCATATTTAGTCTCCATTCTCTGGAAGCCACTGTCTCTAACCCTCCCCCATCATAAGTCAGGACGTTTGTGTAATTGTAATACGGAATCAGATATCTATTGTTCTACAATGTAGAAAACACCTAACATTAAATCCCACAAAGCGGTACAGTGTTAGTATAAGTTAGGGCTCTGTATGAAAGCTGTTTTGAGGTAGAATTCAAACAACCAAACCTTTCTTGCTCAGATGTTACAGCCGTGTAGCGCTGTGCACAGATGCAGGGATTGAACTTTTACACTCTTCTGCATGTATTGTCCAAACGCAGCTCATGGCTCGCGGGTGCCTTCAGCTTTCTGAATCAATATTTCAGCGCGCCGAGGCGTCGCTCAGCCTCCATCTACCTGGAGCGCAGCCAACATCCAGTTTCAGTACTACCATCAGCCTACAGTGCAAGGCTTCTGCCCACACACACACACACACACACACACACACACACACACACACACACACACACACACACACACACACACACACACACACACACAGGAGCATTAGCAGTCAGAAACATAACTATCACTGTTTGTTTTGTCTTGCCAGGTGGAGACATACATATTACTAAGCCATGTCAAATACAGCCCTTTAGGTTTAAAATTTGTTTGCAGACACTCTGTGCCAAATTACATTGTTCTAAAATGGAGTCTAAAATTGACTCTTGCTTTGTTTATCAGCTTCAGTTTGGCTGACAGGCTTGCAAGGTAAATACTTTCAATATGCATTAAAGGTCCAGTAAAGGTCCTGGGCCAGATTGTATGGTGCTCAGGTAGGTGGTGCGTGTTTTAACATAATTATGTTCTTGAGCTGCAGTTGTGATCTTTCCCCTTTAGATGAAAAATCTTGTAGAATTCTCCTAACCCATGATTTTTGCAGTACTTTTGAGACACACTGATGACTTAGCTACCAAATCCTGTCAGCTCTCATGTTGAAAAGAGTAAGATACAGGGAAAATCTAAGCAATCTATTATCTGATATGAGATTTTTGGGAGCAAGACTAATGCCAGTGGTTTAATCAAAGAGGACTGAAGGGCTGAAACACTATTTCATTTTGACAGAGTTTAAAATTTAAAACATCACAACTTACCTTTAAGCACCCAGCACAGTAATTAGACCATAACACACTTTTCACAGAAAGCTGGGATACTTCAGCAAAAATAAGTTCTAAAAAAAAAAAAAACAAACCCAAAAAACCTCAAAACAAACCAAAATAAAAAGCAGTTTCTTATTTTATGATGGTTGACTTGGTTGAGTACAATTTTCATTACAATATCTAACTAATGTGAAGGTAACTCCTCTTGATTTTCCTTTGATTAACTTATTATTCTGCTCAGTAATGTCAAAAAAGTTTGACCGGAGAATGATTGTCACTGTTTAGGATACTAAATGACTTTCCTAACTTAACAAGTTAACCAGTTTTAATTTAAGCAAGACAAAAACAGCAAACACCCAAAGCAAAATCTACTTATAACCTCCTGTGGAAGAGATTGTGCGAGTAAAGAAATTTATACAGCGTTGATGCAGCATCGAGGCTCAGAAAAAATCACACTCTGCGAAATACAATTTCTCTATTCAACAACAGGTCTCAACAAGAAAATATTTTTTTAACTAGGTGAGGCTAGACTCAGACCCTACAGGTGAAGGCTGAGTGTAGCTTTTGAAATGCTGACAGCAGCAGCAGCAATCAACAGTGCAGCATTCAGGCAAATGCTGCCGGCCATAAAAGTCAGGGTCCTGTAGAGTCTTAAGACAAGTGAAGACCGAATACTATCTAGTTTGCTCAGGAGTAAACACAAATAATGTTTTTAGGACAAATTTCCAACTAGAAGAGACATTCCGCAAGCTGAGTGACCGTAACATTCCAAGTCAGTCAAGTCAATTGATAGAAAGCCCACATAGGACACATAGCACATGAGCACCAGTGCCACCAGTAGTTTGATTCCTGTTCAGCTTACTGGATGTCATTCCCCTGCTCTCCACATTTCATGTTTCTCTACTGTCACTGCAACATATAAAAAATAGAAGAAGAATCTTTCCACCTACAGTTGTTCACACAAGCTCGCACTCTCCTGGCAAACACTGGCCTTCAGCTGCTGTGGCCATGGCTGTCAAAAAAGGAAACATGACTTTAATAGAAGTCTTTAGTTTGTCCAGAATCAGAACCACTTTAGCAGAGAAGCTCCCATAACAATATGGGAGATGCCTCATCTGTTCATACATGCTCAGCAGTGGAGTTTTGCAGCTTTGTCAAATAGTCAGGCTGCAATAAGCACAAGGACAGGACTCTGATGAGTGATTACTGTGCTGATGGATTCAGGTTTGGTAGGTATGACTCTACAAGAGGCTACAGCAGCTATGTGCAGCATATGACCGTAGAAACATGAAACATTTGAGTTCATCCAGTTAGAGAACGCATAGATTTACTGACATCTATAATGATTGTATTATTCCATAAATGGCAAAACATGTTTTGTTTGTTACATTTCAAGATATACATGATACATTTAGTGTCGGTTTTTTTTATCCATAATGCAGATTTCGTCTTTGTAATTCATTTTTAATTGAGTACCTCAAGGTTTCTGCTTGTGAAAGTTACCAAACAATTCATGGTAGAATACATTGCATTGGAGGAAAGTGTGGCAGGGTATTCAATTCAATTCAGTTCAATTCAATTTTATTTATATAGTGCCAATTACAGTCAAATTGTCTCAAGACGCTTTCCAGAACCCATATGCCTGAACCCCCAGAGCAAGCCCTGAGGTGACAGTGGCAAGGAAAACACCCTTTTAACAGGGAAAAAAACCTTGACCAGAACCCGGCTCTTTATGGGTATAGGGTGTACTAGGCTCTGTCGAAGCATTTTGAATGATGAGAATGCTCTCCTCACTGACAATGCATTTTACCTGAAAATATGTATGTTTTCACAGAAGCCTGTTTGTCAGGCTCACAATGTGCTGTAACCTCATTCAGAAGATGGTCACACTAAGCCATCCTGTGAAAAGACTTTGATGTTACTGTCTCAGAGTCTTTGTGTCTGTATTTGTGTTTATGCGTCCACAAAAGAAGTCAACAGTTCTTCATAAATATTTCATCACCTCTGTCTGTTGCTCACTATGTGGTAACATGTGTGCAGCACGTGTTGCTACTGAAAAATATTGCATACCAGCCTGGTAAACTGGTGTGTTTCTTTCTTTGTCAGCTGCTGTAGAGAAACAAGTGCAAAAGTATCTGCCGTCATAAGAATGAAGTTATTGAAGTACATTAAGTGGATGTTTGTCCAACTACTGTGGCAGAACCAGTTAAAGGTTCAACTAAATTACAATAAGACATATATCCACACTTACCTCCAGTTATATTTGGCCATACAAACATGACTTTGGCACAGCAATTGGCCCTAATTACTGAAGTAACATTGAATCTCGAGTGCTGTCACTAGAGACAGAGTCAAAGGCACAAATCAGAGCTGTACCAAATTGAAAAATTCCTTGGTTGTTCCTGTTGTAAAATACACAATGTAGTTCATTCAAAATTGACAACACAGTTTGATAGAGGAGCCTACCTTTAACCTTACATCATATTAACTTAGTTCACTTCAAATGATTTCAGTTCAATTGAGTTCAATTCAAACCACTCAGTCCAGTTCAGTTGAGTTCAATTCACAATTTAATGCCAAATCAGAACATATGTCCCCTTATAAAATTTTATACAGTGATGTCAAATCTTTGGTTATTATGGGGAGAAATCCAGCATTCCCCTTGAACAGTATTTGGTGACAGTAGTGCATAGAAAATTTCCTTTTAACAAGAACCTTTCAGACAGAACGAGACTCGGGGACGGCGACCATCTGTCTCAACTGGGACGGCAGTGTAGGGACAAAAGGTGTGGAGTGAGAAACAACATACAATATAACTTTAAACACTGATCAAGTTAGTGAGGCCAGTTAATGTAAATCAAAGAGCCACATATTTTTCTTATCTTGGGATGTACTCCTACTTTTGACGCAAAGAAACAGCCACTCTACAGCAAGCTCCCTCCAGATGGCAAGCTTCTAACCCTAGCTCAAAGGCCAAGCCCAGCCCATCTACAGAGGAAGCTCATTTTAGCCACTTATACTGACAGTTTTGTCCTTCCATCCCCATCTAGAGCTCATGACCATAGGTTAGGGTTGGAATGTAGATTGACTGGTAAATCAAAAACTTCACCTTCCGGCTCAGCTTCCTCCTCATCATGATGGTTCAGTATAACGCCCGTGTTACCACTAATGATGCACCAAGCTGCCAGTCCATCTCATGCTCCAATTCTTCCATCACTCATGAACAAAATGCCAAACAGCAGTCAGCTTTTCACAGGCTTGCTCCTTCTTCCTGCCAGTTTTGGGGGTTTCTTGGTCAACAAAGCAGCATATTATTAATTATGGTCATTTTCCACCAACATCTGTCTTCCGATCCTAAGCCATTAATACATTCCAACGTCCTACATCTCAGCCTCTATCTGGCACTCAAGAATTAATGTTTCTGTTGGCCTTTCTTTGCTCTGAGTTCATTGCAACATTCACCAACGAGTCAAGTCTGATCCACGCTGCCATTCTACGGCACCTCTTCCACATGCTGTTTTCAACCTTTCTCTATCTCTGAAGACTACCTGGTCTGTTCACTCAAACAAAGACAATCAGTTTGTTTCAGAGACTGGTCATATCACAACCTCATTAATGTGTTCAGTGTATACTGTTAAAATATCGGATCGATATAGGTAAAACTAGTAGTACTGTTAAAATCTTAACAATACCCCTGTCTAGTCAAGGCTGAGTTCTAATGTAACAGCCTGAAGTGTCTGAGAGAACTTTCTTGCAAACAGCCTGAACTGTGTCATGATGACATGAGAACTGCAATGTTCTCTGCACCCGATCACAGCAGGGCAATAATGCACAGATTTGTAGGTAACAACAAAACAATCATCACTCTCCAATTTGGTAGTGATGAGCTGTAACTATGACAACAAGTGAACGCTACATCAGCTGCCTGCTGACGATCACATGATTGCGATCCTACTACAAATCCACTGCTGCGAACTTATCAGGACTTATCCATCGGAGGAACAATTGATTAAATTGTGGGGGTGTTTCTGAGTCCCATCAATACCCGCCACCTGCTACATATTTAGGTCAAACGATTCATTATCTGTACATAACTTACACATGGAAAACACACGCCTGTGCTCAGCACAATGTCATTTTGTTTGTGGGTACATCTATATTAAATGGACACATTCTAAGATGCCATGATTTCTGCCACTAATTTTTTCAAGATTTCAGCAGTCGGAAATGATACAAAGACTGAGCAGCTTTGGTGGAGTACTGCACTCTCTGAGTGCTGACACACCCACAGGGACAGTTACTATAATGAAATAGTAGTTTGAGGTGTGAGATTGCTAAGTTTGCATGAAATAACTTTTGGCCATGATTTAGAACGTAACCAGAATGTAGAAGCTCTACATGAATAGTGTACCGTTTAAGGTGTTGAAGACACATTAAAGGCCTCCTCCAATGACAATCAAGTTTTTTTCAAAGATTGTTGACATGTCCATATTGTTAAACAAGTGATGATTTGGTTCCAACATAAATGGAGTGCTCAGATGAGAGAGGGCAGCAGTTGAATACAGTTATATTGCAAGATGCAGGAATGATGCAGAAGGAGAGCTGGAAGTCAGGCGCCAGGATGAGGTGGTTGGTTGGGTTTAACAGGGTGATGGCAGTGCAGTTAAGAGAATGCTAGTGTGGGAGTTTGGAGTGGTAGCTGGCATTTGCAAGTCAAGGCTGAACTGAGCGAGCGTGGGAGGACTTGTGCAGAGTTACAGGCAGGTTACACAGAATGACTGGAATCCTGAAACAGAGAGTCAGTTCAAGCAGCAAACTATGAGGAGCAGCAGGTTAATGAAACTGAACTGGTTTCAGCATTGGTATGACATGATAAACTAAGTGATCTGGTGAATGCTAACATGCAGGACTAGGGTTTAGGTATTATAACGATTCTAAGGAACCAGTCCCATCAACTCCAGAGGTGGAGCTTTTTGTGTTTAAGGAGACGAGATGTGCTGCAAGGAGAGGAATTGTGAGCCTGTACATTATAGAGGTAATAAATGTATAAATAAAATACTATTATGATACACGGACTTGTATGTGATCCTGTACAATTCGCTCTTCTATACATATAAATAGCACGCTACTGCACGTGTCAAGTGAGCTTTTCATGAAACCAGGCGGCTCAGTTAGATGTGGCCCAGTTGGGAGAAGGACTTTAATTTATTGCTGAATTTTAACCAGCACACTAGACTGTGATGTAGTATTTTTCCTGTACATCATATCATTCATTTCAACTGATATAGAAATATGAAGTTTCCAAGATATTTTACCGATGTTATAATGTTGCAGTGATCTTTCAGATTGAGTCATTCAACACATTCCTTTCAAAACCGCCTCAGAAACTTTTTGAGACAGCTGGTCACTGTTGTTGTTAGCAAGCATCACTCAAAGAGAAAGAACTGGTGGATTAGCTAGGGACTATTTTCAGTGGTGCATTAAACCATAATTCCAGCTGTATTGAGTATTTGGGTCAGCAGGACGGTGTATGTGGAACTGAATTAAAATTAACTAGTGTGGGTGTTCATGGTAATGAAGGAACATGTGAAACAGTGCAGCAGCGTGGCTCATTGATGAATTTTAATTTGTTTGTCTAAACAATGGCACAGAGGAATACATCGCCAGCTTTGGAAAGCCCTCTACTTGTTCCTTGTTATGAGTTAAAGTCTTAACTCCTTTTTCAAACTCTAGATGACTGAGCTCTCCTGCCTGCAATTACTTTGCTCTTGTGAGAAAAATGCCTCTATATTACTAATGTAACTTCTGTCCAGTATATTCTTTCTTACAAACTCAATAATGTGTCATTTGGTATTCTCAGTTTAAAAAGAAAAAAAGACAGACCTGGAAGCTAATATTGCTCAAATAACCCAAAGAAACAGAGATGCTTTAAGTGTGGAAAATTCACCTTTTGGGTTATCACCAAGTCTAGCGTTGATGATCAACCAGGCAAAGAAACAGAAAAGAAAGCCTGCTAAAGTCGCATCGATATGAAGCTCACCTGTCCAACATGTATAGTAATGGTCTTACTTCATAAATAAATCTTATAGATATCTGCTCAATCTGAATCACAAGCTACCCCACTGAGATGGTTTTTTACACATTGTGTTATGAGCCATTAAGTGAGACCTCTTAGGATCAGTAACAGGTCATATGCCTCAATGACTAATTGAGTTGATAATTGAGAGATGCACGTGCAATCAGGTCATCTTTTCTAATCCTGGGAGTTAATGCAAATAGTAGAGAGAAGTACGAGTGCAGGTCGTAGTCCATTAAGTTAATATGACTTTAATATGGGATGGATGAATAGATGGCTCATATTTTCACATTCTACTTCCTGTGTTTTTGCGCTGATGATTCATGCTGAAACGAATGGGATTAAATTGAATTAGCTCCACTCTCATTATATCCACAACTGCTTTTAGAGCAGATGGGATGAAGCTAATTTGAAGATTGCATTGATTTTGTTTTCTGTTGGAGAAAGCGTCCTCGAAAGCAGAGGCTTCATTCCACCTGCTCGGCAAGCTGCAACCATGTTTCTCCAGTTCCAAATACTATAAATTGACAGTTCAGTCAATGAGCAGCATGAATGGGCAGCTGACAGCCTTTGTCCTCCACAGCCTACCTGCAGTGTTTGTCAGTGGGGACATTCATTTCAATAGCATGTTGCTCTTCAGCATTGTCCAGCTTATCATATTAGCTCTTTACTAGAATCTCACAGGGTTCTTTGCAGAAGCCTAAAATACTGTGATAATTGTAAAGGTAGCCAAAGAAGCAATTCTGATTTTCATATTTTTACTTTAAAAGAGGTTTTGGCGTGTTTTTGTTTGTTGTCCGACAATTTATTGGACAACATGATCATTCATTGTCTTTTTCTTTTAATTTGTTTGATTAAACACAATGTGTATGACTCCTTGAATGCGCAGCATTGCACTGACTTTTAAACAATAAAGAAGGTTTATAATTCTACATTTTAGTGAGTGAATTTTTTAAAATTATGTTTGCCCCTCTAGATTCAGCAAAACTCTGTCTTTAAACTAAAAAAAAAAGTTTAATTTGAACAGTGAGACAACACTGCAGAAACTTTTAAATGTGCAGTTTGTGAAATAGATGAGGTTAAAGGGTTTTGTAGTACTGTAGAGAGAGGACTTACAGAGTTAGACCATGATTATTTCCCTTGTGGATGCGCACACAGATAGTTCCAAACTTGCTTGAAGTCCACAGGATCGACTTTGCTCCATACATGCACAGTAACTTGTATCCCTGTATTCTGCCGCCAAGCATATGCGCTCCTGCCATTGTATGGTAGTCACTGCACCAACAAAAAATTATAGGCTGGGGTCCGAGTGCTCTTAGTGAGATTTTTAAAATTTACGTCACATGGACCCTAGCTGACCGTCTACTTGTTTACCTGTGAAAAATCTTACACTGCTCTTAGAAACAACATATTTTTAGCGAATGTTGTAGTTGCCTACTGCGACATGTAGCAGGAACAAAACAACATGGAATTAGGATTCATTACAATTTCCTTGTAGCTCTGATTTTGGGCTTGACATGCTCCTCAGAAAAATATCAGTCTATTTTGCTACTAACTACTCTGCTACGCTAACCCGTCTGTCTGCTGTTTGGTACTGAGCAGGTAGTTCGCCTGCTGGAAAAGTGGTGGAAAAAACTGTCAGACTGAACCAACAGTGGTGGACTATAGAGTCAAGACAATGAGCAAAGGAGACAAAAAGCTTCAAAAGCTTCAGATTTATTCGACCTCTGTGGAACTGTTACTACATGTCATGCCTTTCACTTTTCTAGAAAGCAGGCTGAAAGGAGCTTTCAGGTAGCAGACTATGTAGGCAGGAAAATCAATATAGATTAAAGACGCAGAAAAAATCTTATGGCAAGTAAGTAGAGAGTTAGTGTTAACTGTCTTTCATGACAAGTGATTCATTTTACACTGCACATAGTAAAGTCATAAAAAATCCTGACTGTATATACATATATATATATATATATATATATATATATATATATATATATATATATATATATATATATATATATATATATATATATATATATCAATATTCGTCAAATTATTAACAGCTGTGTGTGGCTTAAGAAAAAGCAAGGAAAGGAGGCAAGACGCAAACCTGCCCAGAACAGAAATGATTAATTCACCTGCTCCTCACACGCAATGAATGGCAAGAATATGTTGATTAAAAACATACTTATAATATGTTACAGACAAACGTAAACCAAAACAAATTACGTGTCTGCTGCAACATAATTGAGAATGGAGTTTAGTTGTGTGAGAATGTATTTTTGTGGAGACAGAGTTGGTGTTGCTGACAATATTTTAAACAATGAGGTCGTCTCAAGCATCTTTTTTTGGACTCTGTGCTATTAAAAAAAAAGTTTATATTGCATATTGGACAACGGTACCATTATAACTGCGATAGGCCAATATTGGTCAACCAATATAGCAGCCGAGCTGTGGTGCAGCTTCCATTTAGTTACAAGGCTAAAGAACCTTGAAAAACAAGGTTGAATGCAAATGAATTCTAGCATATTTTTGCTATTAATTACATACATACATTACTTATATACATTTTTCTTCAGTATGTTGATGTAGTACATGTAAGCTTCTTGTTCAGCCATTTTTTTTCAAGCTGCTTGATTACCGTACCACACAGTCAAACACAAGGCTGAATGTAACACTACACTGTGCATAGGACTTGTTTTGTTCACCTTATGACTAATTATATGGTTCAGAAAGGACAGTCAAACTGACAACCCATTGATAAGTAGCTCACGTGTCTTGGACAAAGTGTTTGTGTAGCAGATAGGGATACTGCAACGATGTAGAGTGGGCTATAGCACATAATCAGTGTAGCATACAGCAAAGACATGCCTGCACACACACTCACACACACTGGACTCTGACCTCAGGGTCTGTTATAGGGGCCCCCTCTGCCTTTGTTGTGTGCAGAATTATTTATGTGCAGAGTGGTGTGGTCTCTTAGTTATCTCATTATTGGTGTGTGCTGTGTGTTGAACTGTTGTCCTGCTTTCCTCCAGTCCTTTGTGGATGACTCCTGTGCGTGTGTGCTGACAGAAATTGTGTATGTGTGTAGACTGTAAAAGTGTGTGTTTGCTGTTTGTGAAGGGCGCAGGCTGAACTGTGAATGTTTCGGTTTGAGTTGAGTTGATTGTATCTGTGTGTAGGCGATGTAGTGCAGTATCAGTGTTGGAGAGAGTGAGCAGTAAGTAGGCTTGGAGAGTGGCTGTGGTAAGTTGACCAGCTTTAACAGTGGTGGACCCATGTTGGCTCACCCACTCACTGCTCCTCTGATGTCTTTCAACAGACACTTGACGAGTGAATGAGGAAAGTTACGGACAGGAGGACAGTCTCACTACACCCACACACAGACACTGAGGCTAGGGCTAAGGGCGCTGGAATCAAATCTTCTTCACAATGTCAGCGACAAGACGCACTCAGCACACATACAGCATGCCATAACTTCACACAAACCTACAACACAGCGTGTTTTGCTACTTTCTGCAGCTTAAGTCTAAATTAAAACAGTAAAGAAAGCTACCATAAAAGCTTGCAGTTTTTTTGTTCTGAATTACACTAGAAAATCATGTTTGAGTTCAACAACAAAAATCCATAACAATTGGCATCAATCTTTGAGTAGTGAAAATTTCTAATGAAATTATGTTCAATCAACAAAGTACATTGAGTTATTGGAATGAGGTTTTTCTCCACAATTAAAGGTATTAATAATTACCACTTAGTGTGACTCACTGGATGTAGGATGTTGGTATAAATCCCTACTAATTTCAGTTGGCACTGTCTTTTCTTCTGCCATCTGTGTGTTACTATTTTCATCACAATGGGAAACAACAACCTTTACGCAGCAACTTATCACACTTTAAATTTCAAGTTTTGCTGAGGATATGGACTGCGCAGTCAGCCAGCACTGCTCGTTTGTTGACATGGATTATCCAAATTAAACACAATGCTTAGCTATCTGCATGCAAATGTTCCACCACAAATACTCCTAAACACCAAAGCTGCATCCTTGCCTTAGCACCACTTACAGCAACTGTGATTGGCTGAAAGAAATGCAAACAAGTCAGGGCGTTGTTTACCCCCCTATAGCAGAATGATAGTGTGGTGCAGCCACACCATTATGTACTACAGAATGGGTGGACAAAGCAAGACCAGCTATCACTAGCATAATGACTATTTAGCATACACATACATTTTTTTAGCCTTTATTATAGTGCACAGTGGAGAGACACAGGAGACATAGGGAGAAGATGGGTCGCCTTCTCAATGTGTTGAGCTAAAGGGGCACCCATAAACATAGATAAGATAATCCTTTATTATTCCCCATGCCAGGGGAAATTTCCTGTGTTATAGCAGCAAAAATCTTTCATATGTACAGTAAGATAATAATTGTAATAACAATAATATATACAATATATACAAGAATGAAGCATGAAAAATGAATAAATAGAGTATTACTGCACTATGAATAAACACACATTTTTAGGTTGATTATTTATTAAAATTAAGGTTTTCCAACTGCTATAGTATGGTAATTTAGTACTTAAAAACTTGTATTCATAATTATGGTAATTAATTTAAAAATGATGTTACTGCAATGGTAATTAGGGGAGGGCATTTGAAATCCTTTCCTCAAGGTGATAAAAAGATAAGTTATCAAGTCAGTTTTATTAGGTTACACACTTCAATTTATATCTAATGCAGAAATTAGAGTTCAAATTGAAAAATAATAACATAACTGCAATGCTTTGTGGAAAGTTATTTCCTCCTCTGGTCGTTTAAAACCTCAGAAAGACCTTTTTCGGCAGACAGTGCCAATGTTCGGGCTTCACCACCACATGAAGACCGCTGGCCTTTTACTCATTCATCCATGATCTTTGAAGGTCGTCAGCCAAGTTACTGCTAGCATAGCTGCAGGTTAGAATGACTGGCATGAACTTGGAGGGTCAGTTAGGCTAACTAGCAGACTAGCCACAAGCCAGACAACACAGTGCACTGCATTTTTCAATCAGCGTTAGCATGTCACAGCTTCATCTCTGCTCTTGCCCCTTGTCTTTCGACTTTGGCCTTGCAAACTGACTTTGAACCTGTTTCCACCCGCAGCCATACAGGTGTGCTCTAGCTGCTACCGAAAGAGGCCCCTCTGTCACAGTCTGTTTTGGGGCCCAAAAGCAGGGGGAGGGGTGGCACTATCATATTGCACATGATTAATGCAGGCCCTTGTCTGTTAGAAGCAGTGGTGGAGGAGACTGTATGCCTCAGGGCATCAACAGACCTGCTTCCCAACCTGGGATTTGGGCCCCTCTCTTCATGCTTGACCGGAGGAGTTGTGGGTGTTTGGAACTTGAGCAAACCTACTGCAGTTGCTCAATATAGAGATGAAAGGATTTGACCTTGAAAAGTTCAAAGGCAGAGTTCCCCACTCTGTCAACCCCCACCTATTTTTTTCTTCATCATTTTTTCCCTGCCTGTCAGCCTCTCCTTATCTTTCACCCTAAATTCTCCATTCCTTCTCCATTCTTCCCTTCTTTGTTCCCACATTTCATATCAGCCCCCCATTAAAAATGTGCCTCGTTCATTCCAGTTCTCTGTGTCTTGCTTTCTGTTACAGGTCAGCGCCAAGTCAACTGGCTCAACAGCATGAGAGGATAAGAATCTCAAACCCTGCTACAAGATTGTCTTCTTTCTTCACATATTGCAACTATGTGGGGACTTGACTGCATGAATACAAGTGGTATGAGAGAAAACCATGCTATAAGCTTTGAGTGCTGCATGTGTCTGGTCCTGTTGATTCTCCAGGGTTTGGCCAATAATTAAACACATTAAAATGGAAAAAAAACATGATTGTGTCACCTAACAGGAAGCCAACTGAATTCTGTATATAAACATATATAAATGCATAAATGTCAAAAGTTTTTGATCCTTGTGGAGACGCCAGTCCATCTCTTTTTCTGTGTGTTCATCCTTCGAGAAACATTCAGTGAGCCTGGAATGATCTGCATATAACTGTATGTACTCTAACCAGCCACACTGTTAGGTACACCTATGAAGTCCAGTGACATTTAATCCAACAACTTTGCTATAAATCCTACTTTGACAAGCCTCTACATTTAAAATTTTTGATGGTGTAAAAATTCTGGGTAGTGGTGGTGTACTGGACAGCATTACTTTAATATGTGTTATGAACACTGTAACACACATTAGGGGACCAAACTATTAACAACCACTAAAGATTGCTGGAAAAGAAACAAACAAGCAAACAAACAAACATAAAAACCAAAACCAAAAGCAACTGGCAGACAAAAATGTAAGGCGAGTACAGGACTCTATGTTGGCTGTATTTCAAATTTGTGGAACTTTCTGCTGACTGGTCCAAAGCAGAACTGTCATTTTTAAAAGTAGTGTTTTTTATTTTACAAATCATCACTCTGTCATGTGTGTCATGTGTTGTCACTGTCTTGAAGTGAATTTAAGTGTGCCTTGGTGGAGTTGTGTATTAGATAGAGAACTGCAGCATATGGAACGGTTGGCTGCTTGGTGATGAGCACACTCTCCAGTCAATGCTGTTCCCTTTATTTCCCTCAAAAAAAAAGAAAAAAAAAGAGCAAGATTAAGTCAAACATGTGGGGTCAACTAAAAAGAGAAGTTTAATTTGACATTCCCACATATGATTATTCTGGGGCCTCTTCAAGCTGTCACTGGTTCACAAAGCTGACTCTTCCTCCACATTAAATGTTGGTGGATCAGAATTTCATTTTAAAAGGAATCTCTTTGCAGAGAGGAACACATAGAATAGAACAGAAATGAAAATCAGCACTCCCCATGCAGTGTTTTTCCTATTGTAATGTATGCATTCTGCACCACTCTTGCTTTTCTTAGAGGTGACACACAGACATGATTTTGGCTATATGTTTGAGTAAATACATGCAAACACAAGCTGTGCCTAAGTATTGTCTTTGAACATTGTTCTGTTTTATAGGTTGGACAGCTGAAACCCCAAACTTCTTGATGGTCATCACAAACAAAAAGGCCCTGGGACACATATAGGTGTTCCATTTTGTGGGCTTTTTGGGCAAAGATAGATGCTGTGTTTGTTTTTTTACCTGTATGCACCATATCTGCTGTGAAAGAAAAAAAACTCCTAGCCCAATTCCTGGACAGTTTGCCCACAACTAGATGAATATAATCAAGAGCAATGTTCTAATGCATTACAGCAGTCACCCTCTCATAATTCTGAAAAGACCAAGGATACCGTGTCTATTCCCTGGCAACCTAAATTATATAAAACATCATCACAAGGGGAGTAAAGAACCTAATAAAGCACAAGCTGAGGAAAAGATGGGAATTTTACTCTCAGTGTCCCACACTCAAACTTAAAAACACAAAAAACACTTCTATTTGTTGTTGTATATCATCTGCTTGGCCCTTACTCAGAGTTCTGACCTAAATTCTCAGATGTTTTAATCTCATTTTGTGCTTTTATTATTCATAATCATTCACAATTGTGCTCTAACATATGGCATAGAAAATTAACACTGAATAAGCTTGAAAAGATAGTCTAAGAACATAAAAACCCCTCTTTAAAGCAAAAGCTGCATGTTATTCACCATTATCAGAGGAAAACAGGTTTGTTTTCAGCATTGTAGCCAAGCTCACTAACAGTCACAGCTCTGTGGAGCCATGCATTTCTTTAGTTCTTAGTAGTGATGATTTCATCATCTTCTTTACAAATATAACTGTTAGAAAACAAGATCTCATCCTTAACACTGCGGTCACAGATGTACTGTCTAGTACAGTAGCTGTAGAAATGTCTTATTTATATTCATATTTATATTTATGTTCAGACTATGTACCGACTATGTACTGGCTTTTAAGGCCAGTGCAATTACTCCTCTACTTTGGGAGCCTCCTCTTCATCCTGCTATTTAAGCCAACTAATGACCTATAGTATATATCCATATCCCCTTTTTTCTAAAGTGTTGCATTTGGATGTACTCAAAGAAGTAACAGGAAAAGTTGCAAAAAGGTAAAGGGCTTACATAATGGTTAATGGTTGTGATGTTACAAAAATGATAAGATGGTGTCATCCAAACCCAACGCTATGAAGATGAGGGAGAAGGTGCTATTCAATCAACCAACAAGCAATTCAGTGTCAGTGTTTGGCCACATGCAGTGAATACATATTCAGGGGTCATAGTTGGGTTGTGTTAAACTGTGTTAAACTGCAAAACTTTGTGGAAAATTGTATCACTGTGTGCAGCTACAGCCAATGCCAATGCAGTTTTCTTTGGAAATATTGACCTTGCTCTGTTCAGTGTTGCATTTCTGAACAGAGAATGTTCCATGTGAAAGTATTGTTACAGTCTGTGGATAGATACTCTATGGCTATTGGAACTCACCAGAGTATAGAAGAGGAAGAAGCAATGTAACATGGTCCCTTGTTCTGAAAGCTGGATGTGCAAATGTAACTTTCCTTTTTAATAGCCTGGAAAGAAAGTTTTATCACATAGAAAAAAGCGATTCATAGGACAAGAACTGCTTATTATTCATCATTAATAGAGGAGAACAAGAACAACCCCATGTTTCTTTTCAGCACTGCAGCCAGGCTGACAAAGAGTCATAGCACTGTCGAGCCTTGTACTCCTTTAGCTCTTCATACTGATGACTTCGGGACCTTTTTCAATAATAAAGTTTTGAATATTAGACAAGAGGATCAGACTTAGACTTGGACTGCTTCTCTGCTGGAAAACTGTCACAGAGCTCACGTCGACAGTAAATTCTTCTAAATCAGCCACATGTCCATCCCAACCCTCAAAGATGTTCAAGGAAATCGTTCCTTTAATGAACACTCCAGTACTGGACATGATCCACCTCTCTTTGCTAACAGGCTACGAACCACAAGCTTTTAAGGCTGCTATAACAAAAGCACTACTCAAAAAGCCTTCTTTGGATCAAGGTATTTTAATCAACTACAGACCCATGTCCAACCTCTCTTTAATTTCTAAAATTCTTGAAAAAGTTGTTGCAATCCAGTTGTATGATCATCTGAACAGAAACAGATTGTTTGAAGAGTTTCAGTTAGGATGTAGAATGCATCATAGTACAGAGACAGCACTGGTGAAAGTCACCAATTATCTTACAGATACAAAATGCAGCAGCCAGAGTTCTGACAGGAACCAGTAAGAGAGGTCATATTTGTCCCATATTAGTTTCTCTTCATTGGCTCCCTGTAAAATCCAGGACAGAATTTAAAATCCTGCTTCTCACATGTAAAACTCTTCATGACCATGCTCCATCTTATCTTAAAGACCTCATTGCACCACATCCTCCTAACAGAGCCCTTTCTCACCCAGAGTTTCCAGAAGTAGAATGGGAGGCAGAGCCTTCAGTTATCAGTTCCTCTGTTGTGGAATCAGCTCCCATTTTGGGTTCAGGAGACACCCTCTCTACTTTTAAGATTAGGGTTAAAACTTTCCTCTTTGATAAAGCTTATAGTTAGAGCTGCCCAGGATCACCTGAGCTGTCCCTCAGTTATGCTGCTATAGGTCCCATGATGCACTGGGCACCTCTCTCCTCCCCTCCTCTCTCTTTCCTGCCCATACAGTTATATTCTATAATTTTTTTTCTTACCTGTTGAAGTTTTTTCAATGTTCCTTCCCACCGTCACCAACTGCTTGCTCACAGGAAATCCAAAGGCAACTTTGGATTGTTGGGTTCTCTGTTCCTTGTTTAAAATATGTGAAGTACTATGAGATGACATATATTGTGAATTGCCACGATATAAATAAAGTTGAATTGAATTGATATTTACTCCTTTAATGATACATCTTCAGCATCTTGTCCGTGAGGCACTGAAATTATACCATGCAAAAGTGTCACAGTCTCAGCATCCTGGAATATCAGCCAATAAAAGCTTTGGCCTTGATTTTACCCAGGATGAAGGTCCCTCTTATAAACCTTTTCGTATGAAACCAACAAGGCAACTCTGATAGCTTGTCTATAAATTACCCTTTGACAAGTGATGTGTGAGCAACACCTAGCGACTTGATAGCTACATTCCATTAGTCCTTTTTACAACTAGCTTACATCTATGGCACGGTATGGAGAAATTCTACCCTTTAAGACTGGCTGCAGTGGCTCAGGTAGTAGACTTGGTTGTCTACTAATCAAAAAGTTGGCAGTTAAATTTTTGGTCTTCAGATAACTATTTTATGTATGAAATGGGTTGGTGAGTGATATCAGGTGCAGAGAGTTGGTTGTATTTTACTGTAGGATTTAGTGAACTGACATCCTTGATAAGGTCCTGGATCTGACAGTGGGATGACAAGTGTCGGGTTGTTCTTGGGTTGATCATATATAACAGCAGGAATAAATTCATGGCTCTCTGTAACAACCTGGCTTTTTTAGCCTTCTGCAATGATCTTCCCATCCATCTCTCTGCCTGCTACACCTCTCTGGCACTTTACATCTCAGCTTACTTCCACTTTTAGGCCTCCTGTAGGAATGTGAAATGTTTAAAGTCTTCCTTTCTCTAATTTGACAACTTCCTTCGTTGAGAATCATTTTCTTTGTCTTTGATGACAAAGATCCTATATCGAGCCCCTTCTGCAGCCACACCTGTCCTCCTGTCTACTTTCACCTCCTCAGCCCCGGAAGCCCTCGGTCCCTCTGTAAGAGCCTGATAGGCACTTTCCAATATCCAGTTGGCATAAATCTTCGCCTCAGTTGGCCACAAATATCTCAGCTATGCTGATTTATGTGAGCTGGCCTCTTCGTCTTTCTTAAAGTGTCCTAAAGTGAGGCCACTGTGGTACATGTAAATTGCATAAAGATCATGCCTTTTTTTTTTAATTGGGGGGGCAATTTTATGGAGAGACACAGGACATGGAAAATTGGAGGAATGATTGATAGCAAGTCTCTTTAAAATAAGAGAGCCACCTTCACACTAGTAAAGAGAGAGAACAGGAGAGATTAAGCAGCACACACACACACACACACACACCACTGACAGTAGGGAAACATGGCATGGCACTGGTGCTGGCACCCGGACCCCCTGACCCGGACAGACAGGGGGACCCCCACACCGAGGTGGGGAGCCCCCCAAACAGCAGGACTGAAGGGACCTGTGTGGACAATAACCCTAGCAGCAGACTGGATACAAGCAGACTGGATACAGCCCCCAGTGTGGAGGACCTCTCACTGAGGAAACACTGGATTTAAAGAACAAAAATTTTAAAGAATAAGATAGGATAAAAGGCCCGATGTAAGATAAGTAAAATAAAGTGAACAGTTGAAAGTGTAAAAATACATGAGATAATAAACAAAGCAGATTGAATGTAATATCTATAATAAATAAATTAGATTAAATGATCTAAAATTGACATTATCTACAAAACAGCAAGATAAACAGTAACAACGTAAAATAAGATAAAACTTGCTAAGAACGTAAGAAGAATATATATGGTCAATTAAAAGCCCGATTAAAAAGGTGTGTCTTTAACCTTCTTTTAAAAATATTGACAGTCTCTACAGACCTGATGCTTTCTGGCAGACTATTCCACAGGTGGGGTCATAGTGCTTAAATGTCAACTCATCTTGGGTTTTGGTTCTGGCTTTTGGTATGGATAAAAGGCCGCTGCCGGAGGACCTCAGGATCCATCAGGGTTGATATGTTCAAAGCAGATCAGATAAATAAAAGGGCACAAAGCCAGTAAGACGTTCAAAAACTAGTAAAAGAAACTTAAAATCGATCCTGAAGCGGACTTGGAATTGTAGAGATTTTAAAACTGGTGTAATGTGGGCTCACCCTCTGGTCCTTGTCAACACGCATGCAGCTAAGTTTTGTAGTAATTTAAGATTTAAAATACTCTTTTTGGGAAGACCAGAGAGCAGGGCATTGCAGTAACAACAGGAGATAAACTCATGCATTAGCACCTCCATGCTGGTCTGAGAGAGAAATCTGCGGACTCTGGCTATGTTCTTATGATAAAAACCTATTTTTGTTCTATGGGATAAAATTCAGCATCAAAAATCACACCCAGATTTTTTATAGATTGTGCCAGTTTAAAATCTTGTAGTTTTGATAAAAGTTTCTCTCTCTGGCTTTCAGGACCTATAACTAAAACCTCAGTTTTGTCCTGGTTGCTGTAGGAAATTCACTGCTATCCATGACTTGATGTGTAAAATACAGTTTAAAAAGGTATCTATTGACTCTGTGTAAACAGGAGACATGGAAATGTACAGCTGTGTATCATCAGCGTAACTATGGAAATTCATGCCGTATCTCCTGATGACGTCCCCAAGAGGAAGCATATAAGGATTAAAAAGAATGGGACCTAATGTCATGATCCCTGCACCAGCCCCTGTCCTCCTTCCTCTTTCTCTCTCTTTTTCCCTGTCTCTGTCTGTCCTCTGTCTCTCACTCGTCTTTCTCTCTCTCCCTGTCAGTCCTGTTCTGCCTGCACTGCTGATTGCAGCAATGTGAATCAGCTGCAGTAATTAGCTGATTCTACTCACCTGTTCTCAATCCCACCTCACAGTATATAAGCCGGTTCAGTCATTCACTCCATGCTGGACCATAGACTTTCAGATCTCTGCTTTCCTCCAGACTTACATCACCATGTGGATTCAGCTTTCCCCTTGGATTTCCACCTGCCCTGCTTTGTCTCCAGACCCTGTCTTGGATTCAGCTCTTCCCTCATGTTTCCATTGGTTCCGTGTCTGTTAACCAGCCTCCTAGTTTCCCATCTCGTTTCCCATCTCGTTTCCCATCAGCTCCCAGATTCCCCGTGCCTGTCTGTCAGAACTTTAGTTAGTTCCCTGGTTTTTGTGAGTACACTTTTGTTTGCTTGGTTTGTTTTTACTGTTCAGTTCTTTTTTTTTTTTTTGGAGTTTCTATGTTTGGTTTAGTTTTTAACTTAGTTTTTTAGTTTTCGTTGATTTCCATGTTTGAGTTCATAGTGTATGTTTGTAGAGGTTTTGAGTGGTTTGGTTTAGATTTCCCCTCTGTTCAGTTCCCCGTTCTACGTATTGGTTTAGTCCTTGTTTGTTAAATAAAACCCTTGTTTTCATTCACTACCTGTCTGCCACTTTCTGTGTCCAGTCTACTGATGTTTAAAAGTGCTGTCTTGGTACTGTGGTTCATCCTAAAACCAGACTGTCTTCCTAAAATGTTTTTTCTGTTGAAAAAGTCACTAACTTGGTTAAAAAACAGTTTTTCAAAAGTTTTACTTGAACTGCAAGTTGGATACAGGTCGGTAGTTATTAAAAACATTGGGCTAAATTGCACGTCAATGCGCCGCATCTGAAAATCGCACGTGTGATGGGCGGGTCACCAGCAGGCCACAACATTGTCACATGACATCGCTCGAGCTTCAGTGGGCCGCTATGGGGTCTCGTGGTCGCACTTTCAGCTTGACTTCTGAAAGCATTTGCGGTGAGAAATAAGCTCTACAGTTGGTGAATCTCTTGTTTTAGTTCACTGACAGCTAGTTTAGACATTTGAGGAAGGTTTTGTGATGTGTGGGATCTCTGCACGCTGCATCCAATTTGCATAAAGTAGAAGTCAAGTCTACTTTAATGAAGACCCGCTCCAGGTAAACACACCAGATCACGCTGCATGCTGGTCCGGTTGCGGTGCCTTTGGACCTGCAAAGCAAGTGTGTGGAGATCCCACACTTTGTGAAACTGTCCTCAAACATCTAAGCTAGTCATTGGTGAACTAAAACGAGGACCGATTCAGCTACTGCACAGCCTATTTCTCGCCTCAAATGCTTTCAGAAATACTTTTTGCTGAACCATTTTCTCAATAAGAGAAAGCTGGTGGCCGAGCCCCTGTGTTTTTACAACTCATCTGCTGGACTGTCAAGCTGAAAGCGAGGTCACGTGACCACGTAGTGGCCCGCTCAAGTGCTGTCATGTGACAATGTTGTGGCCCGTTAGTGACCACCCACCATCCTTGCAATTTTCAGATGCGGCGCGTTTACATGCAGGAAAAACGCACCTAGTGGACACCCGGCTTTAGTCAGTGTGCCAACGTTAGCATTTAGCTCAAACACTGCAGTAACAAATTAGTTTCATAGAGATGCTAGCGATCTAAAATCAAGAATGACAAATGAAACGGTAAAAAAGTAGTAGCCAGGTCAGCTATCACTCTGACCCTGGATGATTATGCAAAAGCCCAGACTGTGGTTGCCGTGTTTGATCTATTTGTTGTTCAATTCAATTCAATTTATTCAATTTTATTTATATAGCGCCAATTACAGTCAAATTGTCTCGAGACGCTTTACAGAACCCATATGCCTGACCCCCAGAGCAAGCCAAAAGGCGACAGTGGCAAGGAAAACACCCTTTTAACAGGGAAAAAAAACCTCGAGCAGAACCCGGCTCTAATGTGGGGGGGCCCATCTGCCTGCTGGCCGGGCGGGTTGAGAGGGACAGAAGAAGTAGAGAGGTAGAGATAGAGGGGTAGAGGTAGAGATAGAGGGATACAGATAGAGGGGTAGAGATAGAGAGGTGGGGGGGTGGGACACAAGGACCATAAAACACAGCCACACATCTGAAGCATCCAGCATCCAGCTCTGGGACCAGGGACACTCGGAGAAAGGACACAGAAAGAAACAGAGTGAATGTAATGCAATAATGGTATATATAGTAAATACATAGGTAGTTAGAGAAGGGCTCAGTGCATCCAGAGAGGTTCCCCAGCAGCCTAGGCCTATAGCAGCATAACTAGGGGCAAACTAAAGGGACGTCAAGAGGGGAAGTCAGTTGTGCAAATGAAAACACCAGCTCACCCCATCAGGGTCACCCAGTCAGCCCTAACTATAAGCTTTGTCGAAAAGGAAGGTTTTAAGCCTGGTCTTAAAAATAGAGAGGGTGTCCGCCTCCCGAACCCAAACTGGGAGCTGGTTCCACAGGAGAGGTGCCTGATAACTGAAGGCTCTGCCTCCCATTCTACTTTTAGAGATTCTAGGAACAACAAGTAAGCCTGCAGTCTGAGAGCGAAGAGTTCTGCTAGGGTAATATGGTACTATCAGGTCTTTAAGATATGATGGAGATTGGTTGTTAAGAGCTTTATATGTCAGAAGAAGGATTTTGAATTCTATTCTAGATTTAACAGGGAGCCAATGAAGAGAAACCAATATAGGAGAAATATGATCTCTCTTGCTAACTCCCGTCAGTACTCTGGCTGCAGCGTTTTGGATCAGCTGTAGATGTTTCAGAGAGCTATTGGGACAACCTGATAATAAGGAATTACAGTAGTCAAGCCTAGAAGTAACAAATGCATGGACTAGTTTTTCTGCATCACTCTGAGACAGGATGTTCCTGATTTTCACAATATTTCTCAGGTGGAAAAAGGAAGTCCTACAGATTTGTTTTATGTGCGAGTTAAAGGACATGTCCTGGTCAAAGATAACACCGAGGTTCCTCACAGTAGTACTGGAGGCCAATGTAATGCCATCCAGAGTAACTATATGCTTTGAAAGCAATTCTCTAAGATGTTTGGAGCCAAATACAATGACTTCAGTCTTGTCTGAATTTAGTAGTAAGAAATTATAGGTCATCCAGGTCTTTATGTCCTTAAGACAATCTTGCAGTCCAGCTAGCTGATTAGTTTCATTTGGCTTCATAGATAAATACAATTGAGTGTCGTCAGCATAACAATGGAAATTAATACAGTGCTTCCTAATAATGTTGCCTAAGGGAAGCATGTATAATGTGAACAGTATTGGTCCTAAGACAGAACCCTGAGGAACTCCATGATTAACCCTAGTATGCTCAGAAGAGTCATTGTTGACATGCACAAACTGGAACCTGTCTGATAAGTAGGATTTAAACCAGTCCAGTGCTGTCCCTTTAATGCCAATAGAATGTTCTAGTCGCTGTAATAAAAGTTTGTGGTCGATTGTATCGAATGCTGCACTAAGGTCCAATAAAATAAGTATAGAGACCAGTCCATTATCTGACGCTATGAGAAGGTCATTAGTAACTTTCACCAGAGCTGTTTCTGTGCTATGATGCACTCTGAAGCCTGACTGAAACTCTTCAAACAGGCTATTCCTTTGTAAATGTTCATATAATTGATTTGCAACTGTTCTTTCCAGAATTTTAGAGAGAAATGGGAGGTTGGAAATTGGTCTATAGTTGGCTAAAACATCTGGATCTAGAGTGGGCTTTTTAAGTAAAGGTTTGATTACAGCAACCTTAAAAGCCTGTGGTACATAACCTGTTACTAGAGAGAGATTAATCAGATCTAACATTGAGGAATTAATTAAAGGTAAAGCCTCCTTGAACAGTCTAGTTGGGATAGGATCTAAAAGACATGTTGATGGTTTGGATGTAGAAACTATTGAAATGAGTTCAGAGAGATGTATGGGGGTGAAAAATTCTAAATATCCATCTGGTCTTACAGCCAATTCTAAAGTATCTGTACTCGATGATACATCTGTGACATTTGCAGGAAGGGCCAGATTAATTTTTTTTCTAATCGTAATAATTTTATTTGTAAAGAAGCTCATGAAGTTGTTACTGCTCAAAGCTAAAGGAATACAAGTTTCAACAGAGCTCTGACTCTTTGTCAGCCTGGCTACAGTGCTGAAGAGAAACCTGGGGTTGTTCTTGTTTTCCTCTATTAAAGATGAATAATATGTTGTCCTGGCATTACGAAGAGCTTTTTTATAAATTACTAGACTTTTTTTCCAAGCTACATAAACTTCCTCTAAATTAGTGGAGTACCACTTCCTTTCCAGCTTTCGGGACGCCTGCTTTAAAGTCCGCAGCTGGGAATTATACCAAGGAGCAGGTCCTCTCTGAGATAGAACTTTCTTTTTTACAGGTGCAACACTATCAAGTGTTGTACGCAGTGAGGCTGCAGCATTATTAACAATATAATCCACTTCTGTGGGGGTAAAATTATAATATTTCCCTTCCATTATATCAGTAAGTGGTGCTGGACTAAATAGAGAGGGTATTATTTCCTTAAATTTAGTCACCGAATTGTGAGACAGACATCTACTGTAATGATATTTATTCTTAACTCCTATACAATCTATTGTTGTAAATTGAAATGTTATCATAAAATGGTCAGAAAGAAGAGGGTTCCGGGGAAATACTGTTAACTGTTTGATTTCTATGCCATAAGTCAGAACGAGGTCAAGGGTATGATTAAAACTATGAGTTGGTTTATTTACATGTTGAGAAAACCCAGTTGAGTCTAATATTGAATTAAAAGCAGTCGTAAGGCTGTCACTGTCCACGTCAACATGAATGTTGAAGTCACCCACAATAATGACTTTATCTGAGCTGAGCACTAAATCAGATAAAAAGTCTGAGAATTGAGATAAAAACTCAGAGTAAGGAGCAGGAGGACGATATACAACAACAAATAAAACTGGTTTCTGAGCTTTTAAATCTGGATGAGACTGAAAGTAAGATTTTCAAATGAGCTGTAACTAGGTTTAGGTCTCTGGTTCATTTTTAAGCTAGAGAGGTAAATTGCTGCCACTCCTCCTCCTCGGCCTGTGATTCGAGGAACATGACAGTTAGTATGACTAGTAGGAGTTGATTCATTTAGACTAACATATTCTTCCTGCTGCAACCAGGTTTCAGTCAAACAGAACAAATCAATCTGGTTATCAGTTATCAAATCATTTACTAACAGAGATTTAGACGAGAGAGATCTAATATTTAACAGACCACATTTAATTGTCCTGTTTCTTCGCTCAGTTGAAATAGTGGTATTAATTTTAATTAGATTTTTATGGTTACTATGTCTTTTGTTTATTTTTGATTTGCTTAATTTATTGAATTTTGGTGGTCGGGGGACAGACACAGTCTCAATAAAGCTAGCTGAATTCCTGGAGGGTGACAGCTGAGAGGAAACTGCAGAGAGGTGTGGAAGACTACAACTCTGCATCCTGGTCTGAACTCTGGGTTGTCATGCTTTAGGAGTTCTAATAAAATCAGCCATATTTCTAGAAATGAGAGCTGCACCAGCCAAAGTGGGATGGATGCCGTCTCTCCTAATCAGACCAGGTTTTCCCCAGAAAGAGCTCCAATTGTCTATAAAGCCAACGTCGTTTGCAGTACACCACGTAGACGACCAGCGGCGAAACGATGCCATACGGCTAAACATATCATCGCTTGTCAGATCAGGCAGGGGTCCAGAGAAAACTACGGAGTCCGACATGGTTTTGGCAAAGTTACACACCGATGCCACACTAACTTTGGTGACCTCCGATTGGCGTAACCGGGTGTCATTACCGCCGACATGAATAACAATCTTACTGTATTTACGATTATCTTTAGCCAGCAGTTTCAAATTTGCTTCTATGTCGCCCGCTCTGGCTCCTGGGAGGCATTTTACTATGGTCGCTGGTGTCGCTAGCTTCACGTTTCTGACTATGGAACTGCCAATGATCAGAGTTGGTTTCTCAGCGGGTGTGTCATTGAGTGGGGAAAAACGATTAGAAACGTGAAGCGGTTTGTGGTGTGCCGGGACAGCGGGCTTGAGCTTAGGACTACGTTTCCTACGAACTGTCACCCAGCTACCCTGACTTCCCGGCTGCTCGGGAGCTGCTAGGGTACGGCTAGCAGAAGCTACACTAGCAGCTATATTATTGCGGTCCGCACCGGCTAAGGGAGCCTGGCTAACAGCTAGCGGGGTGTTTTCCATGGTGCGGAGCCGCGCTTCCAATTCAGAGAGCCTCGCCTCCAAAGCTACAAACAGACTGCATTTATTACAGGTATCATTATCACTAAAGGAGGCAGAGGAGTAACTAAACATGTGACACACTGAGCAGGAAAGAGAAGGAGAGGAAGAGGGAGAAGCCATGCTAACTGCTAAGTGCTAGGCTAGCGGACAGAGATAACAGATTAACTTAGAATTAAGTACTGAGAGGGTGCGTGAAGAAAACGAGTGTATGTTACGATTCAAATATTACCGTTACACACAGATTTAATGAATATCAAATTAGATGCAGTGGATAAGCTACAACAGTCACAGAACACAACACAGCGCTACAACAGGAAGTGACGCAATACGCTCACCGTAACGTCAGACGTCAGCAGGGAGAAAAATATTGTTCTGACTTTAGATGAAATGTATAGTGTTTGTGGTATATTAAAGCAATGACTATAGCAAGTAAATTGTGGTTAACAGTTTCCACCCTGCTGTGTGTTGTTAAAACACAACAGGATGAAAAGTTTGCCAAGTTTAGCAAACTCGGTGGACAGGTTTCATACTACGACTATGAACAAAATGGATGCAGTATTACTGTGCTTCATTTCTGTTGTCTACAGTTTTGTAGACCTGCAAGTAAGACATTTTAGAGCAGGTGTAGTTGCACCAGTGTTTAATTACTCAGTGTTATAAGACTGTTTCATTTCCTAAGTGGAGGAAACAAAAGTCCAAAGTTTTTTCTCGGTCTTGCTTTGGTGTGATCTTTCATTACAACTATTCAGCCAACATTATTTTAAAATGCTTGCTCTTGCCCTAACTGTTCAACAGCAAATTCTAGTTTTGCTCTAATGTTATTTTTGGACAGCAAATATTACTTGAATGTACATGCATGCATCAAACAGTTGTAAGAGTTATCTGTGGATCATGTCATAAAATTTAGAGCTTTTAGGAAACTTGAGGTCAGTCTGCTGTTGGGCTGTAAGTGGTATAGCAGTCAGTGATAGTAGATACAAGAAAAAAGAGACAATTTCAATTGGATGTGGGCTATTTACTTTTTCACATGACTGTAGATTTGTTTTCTGAATTAGCAAATAATGACAGGAAAAATAGCATGGATATTTTGAAGAGAGGAACTGATATCTATTTGTTTTGTCCTAAAAACAAATAGAAACTCCTATGACTACCCTGTCTGTTTTAAACTGTGTCTGACAGTTTGATTTGTGTCAAGCTAGTGGAGTCCTTCATGTTAAAACTGAGGTGAAGATAAGCATCCCCTTCTCTTTAGCCTGGGCTGCAGCAGATAGAGCTCAGGATGCTCTGATAAACACTGAATGGGCCTCTCTATGTTTTATCTAAGCAACCACAAGGCCTGGCTCGACCTGGGAGAGTCCATGTTACGGTAGCAACAGATAGGGAAATGGAGAGATGGACAGAAGAGGAGGGGAATAGTATGTAGAAAAATAAGGTAAAGGAAAACAATTGAAAAAAGAAATCTAAAAATGATCTTACTCATCCATAAGGAGAATTGTGTCCTTAGTGGCTGTGGAGTTTACATGTAACAACATATTACTGGCTGCATTATGGAAATTCTAAGATCCAGTGCTTGTGAAATTAAAATTAGGATATTTTATTTAGCATTTAATCTGCCTTTTGTGACTCTCCTGACAATATGTGCAAGAATATTATTGGGGTATGTGCATGCAATTGTCTGTATATTGGTGCGTATTCAGGCATGCTAGTCTGTGTTTGTGTATTCATGTGCACAAGTGTACACAGCTGTCACATACTGGGCAACAGCATAGATATGTATTGTTTGTGCAGCCATACCGCTGTTTGGCATTGAAAGGCAGTGTGATATCAGCCAGTTGTGCAGTTGGATTACTGCACCAAGGCAGCAAGAAAAGATTTCCTCATAGTGAAACGATCATATCATCATTAGGGGTTTGGCTAATTGCAAACAAATTGCTTCTTAAAATGTAGCCATGTCAAAATCAACTATTGCCTTTCCTGCTGATGAAAAGGACTACAAGACAGTCAGTGGTCGTGTGATCACTTTAAAGCCTAATTTCAAAGGGTATACTCAGAATTTTTTTTGAATAAAGACATATCCGGGTGGCATTGGGTTGAGCAACAGATGAGCTTGATGGTCTCCTATGACAGAGTGGGGAGGGAAAAGGGAGATAGAGAAGAATGGAGAAGAGCCTGCAAGAACTCAAGGCTGGAAAACATTGGCTAATTAGACAGCACTGTGCTGCAGAGAAAATAATATTTTCATGTAATCAAAGAAAATGCCAAAGGAAACCACTAATATCACAATGTCTTGTAATGTAACAGACTCCCAATAAGATACACAATAAAGAAACTCCAGAGACCAGTAATTGTTTAGTTGTTGAATTAGCACTGAATTATAGATGTATTTCCACTAAACACATGAACAAAGACTACACAGAGACAGGTTGAGGCAATGAAGACAACCAGAGAAACACACTCAGAAAAGTCATTCAAGGGGACCGAGTCCCATCACTTAATTAAATGTAGGTTACAAGATAACCTCTCAAGTTTTGATGGGCTGGGTTGACAAAATTGTTTTGGTAATTGCTAAAACTTAATATTGTGTCACTTAAACTCAAAGTTCTGCCTTGGTTTGAAACTAAATTTAAGTTGAGATACCAAAAATAAAATTGACTTGGTAACTATTTATTATTTTCTTCACCCTGATGTCAGGTTTTTACATCCCTTTCCTTACCTACTAACACTGGAGCAACTTGTTGAAAATATTCTACTGAAGTACATAATGGTATAATATTCATTTTAAATAAGATGAAAATGCTGTTTGAAACAACCATATTTAATTTATAACTAGTGTTTTTGGTACCAGTCTTTAAGTTAGCAATAATTACCAATAACTTGACCGCACTGAAAAATTGAATTCCCCAAACTCAGTGTAGTTTGTTGGTTGAACATAATTTTATTAGATGTTGTCATGAGTCAAAACAATGGATGCAAGCTGTTCACAAAAATTGGAGCGCAAACATGGCGACATAGGGTAACGTCACCATATTTATGCAGCTATATCAGGAAGTTCAGTAAGTTACTGAATTGTAACGCCTACCTCTCTTTAGTGACAGTGATTTGGAGGTGACAGGGTGATGGGAATCCTTAAGAGCAGGACAAATCCCAGGAACATTGTAATGAGCCATGCTGCTTTCAGGCAGCAGTGGTGGCCTCTTCAGTTGTCATCATCAGCTGGGTGCAGCACTGTCACTGTTTCTTGTTTCCTGCAATACTACCAGCCTGTACACCACATGATGTTGCTATCTAGTTTTTTTTAATCTCAACATGCAGCTGAACAAAGCAGATTGAATCTTAAAATAGAGGAAATTATTTGCAATATGACACAACACAGCACATTTTTCTAACTAGTATGAATAATGTTATTGTCTCTGACCTGTTCATGAGACTTTACAACTGATTGCACACTCCTTTGTGCCCACTACTATCAAGGTTGTTATCCTTCCACCTGTGACTTGTGACTTCTTCATATGTTACAAACTGAATGCTGAAAAACCATCTACTTACTAATCAGTAGCTAAAATCTGTCAAAATAATTCCGGAGAAGACAACTGGTCTTATCTTCAGTCTTTCACGTAGTCATAAATGGAAGACGAAAAACAAAAACGATAAATGATGACAGAAATGAAAAAGTGTTCCTGTGAAGAGCAAAACCTTCACAAATTTCCTAAGATGATTGACTCATTTAGGAGACCAGTTGCAAATTCAGATGAAAGAGCAAAAGAAAAACAACAAGCCACTCTGTCTTAATGCTGTGCTACACAGCTCCCCTTGACGTAATAACCAGCTAATTAACAACCAGGGCTGTCTAATTGATGTGACTTTGCTCTGACTCCCCTGGGAGGGTTTGACTCTGTGAAGGTTAGGCCTCACACTCAGAGGTCAGAGTTCATGGAGAAAACAGAGGTAACTGACTCCAAGGTTTCCACCCTCTGGATGTGAAACATAGCATAATGAATGGAAATGTGACAGCAGTGAGGATCACTAGTAGAGTTTGACAGAAACAGATCATGACAGATTTGGACTGAACACTCAAATGATAAGTATAAAGACATTTCGTGCCTAAATCCTAGTATGATATAAAAGCTGGTAATTTGATGGTTTCTACTGACAGCGTGTTACAGCAGCATGGAGAGGAGACACAGAACAGTTCACAAGCAAAGAAAAGAAAAGTCAATAACAAAAAGAAACAGAGAGAATGGATAAATGAGGGTAGAGACACATATCAGACTCAAAAGGCAAACTGAAAAAGGAAAGGCAGGCAAACCTCAAACACTTGAAGCACCAAAAGAAACTGGAGAGTAATGGTGAAGGGGGTAAACAGCTTGTGAATGAAATCCACAGTCAACAGTCACACATTCATAATGGGCAAGATAACAGTGGATAAAGTGAAATTACAGACAAGCTATGCTGTATGCAAACCCTTCCCCCATTCTAGCTAGTGAATTTACTACCCAGAATCCCCGTTCCTATATGCTGTATGAAGCGGCAGAGCCCAGTGACAGACTTAGTTATTGCGTTCTTCTGTCTAACTCACAGTAATAGCCACCTATGTGAAATCTGTTGTTCACATAGGAGGAATTAATAGTGTTAGTAATACACTACACTTACAGTTGTAAACAAAAATAAAATTTACATGCACTTATAAAGATCATGTAAATGATGGCAGTTTTTAGTTTCCAATGACACCTATAACTTTTACTTTTCTGTGTTGGAATGATTGAAACACATGGGTTTTTGTCACAAAAACAAAACAAAACAAAACAAAAAAAACATTCATGCCCTTTGGTTCTAACATAAATTTATTACAGATCTTTTGGAAATGTGACAAAATCTGCTGGATCAAAAGTATACATACAGCAATGTCAATATTTGATTAAACATCCCTTGGTCATTTTCACCTCAATGAAGCACTTATGTTGCCATCCACAAGCTTCTGGCAAGTGTCTAGTAATACACTGCTGTCCAAAAGTAGTTGCCTCCCTACAGATATCTTTTATTTTTGCATATTTCTAAAATGTGAATCTAATCTAACAAATTTTAATATCAGACAAAAACAACGCAACAAAACACAAAATGCAGATTTTAAATGGTATTATTGCAGGAAAAATGCTGTCCAGCTCATCTTGCCCTATGTGAAAAAGTAATAGATATCAGGTTGCCAAATGACCAATTTCATTTGGCAGTTGGGTTCAGATGATTACTGCCAGGCTTGTTTAATCTAAACATCACTAAATAGAACCGGTCTGGCATTGTGAAGTAGCTAAATGGTCTCAAAAAGCAGCATATGATGCCATGTTCTAATGAGATTCAAGAACAGATGAGAAACAAAGTCTCTGACATTCATCAATCTGGAAAGTGTTGCAAAGCCATGACTTAGGCTCTGGGACTCCAGAGAACCACAGTGAGAGACATTATCCACAAATGCAGAAAATATGGAACAGTGGTGAACCTTCCCAGGAGTGGCCAGCCTACCAACGTTTCTCCAAGAGCACATTGATCTCATCCAAGAGGCCACAAAAGAACCCAGACAAACATCAGAAGATCTGCAGACCTCACTGGCCTCAGTTACGATCAGTCTACATGTTTCCAGAATAAGGAAGACTCTGAGAAAACGGTTTCCATGAGAGAGTTAAAAGGCGCAAACAACTACTGACCAAAATGAACATAAATGTTTGTTTGGCTTTCATTAAAAATATCTGGATGAGACCCAAGACTTTTGGGATATCATCCTGTGGACTGGTGGAACTCTTTGGAAGACATGGGCCCTGTTAGATCTGGCATAAAGCCAAGACTGCATTCCATCCATCAGTTTGTGACCTAAAGCTCAAGTACAAATGGGTTTTGCAGCATGACAATGACCCAAAGCACACAGGAAAATCCACCTAAAAATAACTAAATTAAGGTTTTGGAGTGCCCGTGTCAAAGTCAGGACTTGAATCTAATTGAGGTGCTGTGGCAAGACCTTACAAGGGCTGTTCATATTCAAAAACCATCTAATGTGTAGTGTGTGAGTGTTGGGTCAAAATTCCTCCATGGTGATGTAAAAGACTGAACACAAGCTATAACAAACATTTGATTGCAGTTGTTGCTGCCAAGGGACTAATCAGTTATTAAGTTTAGGGGGGCAATTATTTTTTCACAGGGGTGATATAAATTTTTAATTGATCTTTAATACAACATCATTTTGGAGTTATTTTTTGACCCGCACATGTCTTTTAACTCACATTAAACAAGTCTGTAGGACTTCCTTTTTTCACCTGAGAAATATTGTAAGAATCAGGAACATCCTGTCTCAGAGTGATGCAGAAAAACTAGTCCATGTATTTGTTACTTCCAGGCTTGACTATTGCAGTTCCTTACTATCAGGATGTCCCAATAACTCTTACCTACAGATGATCCAAAACGAGATTACTGACGGGAGTTAGCAAGAGAGTTCTCCTATACTGGCTTCTCTTCATTGGCTTACTGTGAAATCCAGAATACAATTTAAAATCCTTCTACAGACGTATAGAGCTCTGAACGACTGATCTCCATCGGATCTTAAAGACCTTATAGTACCATATCACCCTAGCAGAACTCTTTGCTCTCAGACTAGCTGTGTGTGCTGTGAAATTATTTACAACATTTGACTTTTTCACATACAAAATAAATGCAATATTGTGATACTGCAGAGAGCCTGTGGTGGGAAAATATTTAACAGGGCACCTTCACTCTTCACTTCATTTTTCTTGGTAATATGCATTTTCATTCTAATTTTTTCTGTATGAACTATGACCTTTCATACAGGATACTATCACACCACAGGTTGCAAGAACACAAAATGCCACAAAATGCAGGAACCTACAACAACAAACTGTGCTACAGAGACTGCAAAAAGAGCCATTTACTTACACTGCAAAGAAGGAGGTATAAAGTATATTGATACATGTTAAGATAAGGACTGTGAAAATGATTTGAATGTTACATTGTAATTGCATGTTACATTGTATATTAGTGAGCAGAAAGCAACATTTTGAAGTGCGGTCACAGACATTTCCCATGACTGTTGAACTAGATACCCCGATGTGTGTGTACATGTGTGTGTGTGTGTGTGTGTGTGTGTGTGTGTGCGTGTGTGTGTGTGTGTATTCTTTGTGCGCGTGTAGACCTGCCTCTGAGCTACACTAGATTGAGGGTGACAGGAACTGGATTAAGGACAAGAGTAGATTAGTGTGGGGTGAGGGAATAAGGTTGCAAAGGGAGGATGAGACCAAATAGTTGTGGTGCACTTAAGTCAGCACAGTAAACACTGTCATTTTCAATTTAAGAAACACTTATAAAATCTTTTACCATTTACTTCCTGGGAGATGTATTTTATTCTTTTGCAGAGTAGATTAGTTAACAGCTTGGTATACCTTTATGCATATCATGATTCCTGTCAAGCTAAAATGCGGTAAACTCAATTCTGCCAGTATAAAGAAAATGCACTCACCACGAGAGAAAGAAGAGAGAGGCAAGCACTGAGAGGAGCAGATAAGAGGATATAAACAGACAAAGTGATGGGTAGACAGACAGGGAGACAGAAACAGATGAGATAGTGTGCGAAAGACTGTTTTGATTCAGTGATACACAGCTGGCCAGCTCACAGGGGAGAGCTTTTCTTCAAAGCCTGGTGGTCTGTCTGCACTGTTTGTACTCTGACTGCTGCTGCCGCTCTCACACACAGTTAACAAACAGCTATTATCTGTGGTTTCACATGCTTTATACTACAGTATCTCCAATGGTGTATGAACACAAATTTGCTTTCTAAAACTATGATTTCTACCCAGGGTTACTTGCATCTCATGGGGTACTTCAGTAATTGCTAAGGCGTACATGGTAAGATGATTTTTAAAAAATGCATTTAACATTTTCTTTTGAAAAAAAATCCACAATGAGTCAGTTGCACCTAAAAATTGTAAATAAATGTGGGGAATAGAGGCTAAAAGTAAATGTTCAAACCATTTTTATAAAGAATAATGTAAAAACAGGCTGAAAAATAAACTAAAATGAATGAATAAATAATCTAAAAAGTTACTGTAACTTAACGAAATGGATAAATAGCAAAAACAGTCTGCTGGAACAGCTGAAATTGCTAAAAGTGAAGAATATATGGTTCAGACATCTAGCTCTGCATCTACACTTGCTAATATGTAATGTCACTTTTTCCATAATCACAATATTTCTTTAATTTTACCATACTGTGGTGGTTGATGAAGAAAATAATACATCCTTTTGCTATAGACACCCTTACCCCTAGTCTGTCTGTACATAGCATAATCCTCATTAGGGTTGTGGGTGTGCTGGAGTCTATACCATCTGACTTAAGGTGAAGGCAAGGGACACCCTTGACAGGTCACCAGTCTATCACAGGGCTTTTACCCTTAGTGCCACACTTTATTCCATTACCTTGTTCTCCCTTACCATTTGTTGTCTGTTACTGGTCATTGTCTGCCAGATCCCTCATTCTCTAACCTTTTGTTGTCTACCAGACCTCTTGATTCCATCCCCATTTGTCATTAATTAGCAACCATATGCAAACTCACCACTATCCATCCATCCATCCATCCATCCATCCATCCATCCATCCATCCATCCATCCATCCATCCATCCATCCATCCATTTTCTTCTGCTTATCCGGGGTTGGGTCACGGAGGCAACAGACAAAGTAGATCATTCCAGATGTCCCTCTCCCCGGCAACGCTTTCCAGCTCTTCATGTGGGATCCCGAGTCGATCCAAGGCCAGATCTTGGATCTACTCCCAGGCGGACGTGCTCCAAAAAAATCCAAAGAAAGTCTTCCTGGAGGCATCTGAATCAGATGTCCGAACCACATCAACTGGCTCCTTTTGACTCAAAGGAGCAGTGGCTCCCTCTGGATCTCCAAGCTTCTCACCCTATCTCTAAGGCTGAGCCCAGCCACCCTGCGATAAAGCTCATTTCGGCCGCTTGTACCCATTTTTTATGGTGACTACCCAGAGCTCATGACCATAGGTAAGGGTTGGAATGTGGATGGACTGGTAGAGAGCTTTGTCTTGTCACTCAGCTCCCTCTTCACCACGATGGTTTGGTACAATGCCCCCATTACTGCTGCTGCCACACCAAGCCACCTGTTAATCTCTCGTTCCATTTTGACATAACTCATGAACAAGATCCCAAGATACACCTTTGCTTGGGGAAGCAACTCCCCCCGAACCCGGAGGGAGCAATCTCTCTCTCTCTCTTTTCTGGCAGAGAGCCATGGCCTCAGACTTTGAGGTGCTGATCCGCATCTCTGCCACTTCACACTCAACTACAAACTGCTCCAGTGCGTGCTGAAGGTCATGGTATGAGAAAGCCAACAGAACCACATCATCTGCAAAAAGCAGACACGTGATCCTGAGGTTCCAAAATCGGACACCCTCCTTACCCCGGCTGCACCTTGAGATCCTGTCCATGAACACCACAAATAGGATTGGAGACAAGGGGCAGCCCTGGCAGAGTCCAAAACCCACTGGAAACATGTCTGACTTTGTGCCGAGTATGCGGACACAGCTCTCACTTTGGTTGTACAGGCACCGAATGGCTTGTATTACTGAGCCCAGTACCCCCCACAGAGCCCCCTGGGGGACACGGTCATAGGCCTTCTCCAGATACACAAAGCACATGTGGACTTCCCTGCCTCCCTCAGTAGCTCTGGAAAAGTAAAGAGCTGGTCCACTGTTCCACGACCTGGACGGAATCTGCATTGCTTCTCCTGGATCCGAGATTCAACAATTGGTCGGAGCCTCCCTTCCAGCACCCTAGAGTAAACTCTCCCGGGGAGGCTGAGAAGTGTGATACTGGGGCCCCAAGGCTTGGCCACCAGATGTGCTCTGACGGGCCCGACTCCAGGGGAAGGCCCCGGTTTACGTAACCCGGGCAAGGCGGCGGCATTTCCTTTTAGTGCTGTCATCAGAAAACTGACCACTATTCTTTCTGTATTGACATACTGTCCCTTCTCAACTGTCTGACTGACTGTATTAAATGCTGTACTCTGTCAATGTTCTGGTTCAACTTACCATCCCACCACGCTCTGTCTTGGTAAGCCCACCATATACTGGAATACTAATGAACACCCCACTACAGTAAACTTCGCATGAGGACTTTGGGTAAATTTCTTCAACATTGTCATGCACCTACTGTAGAAAGGGATAATTTTTAAAAGCTGGTATAAGGCATTAAACCCTTTAGCTTTGGATGTAATGTGGGCCATTTGTCTAAGATGTCTAGTTGGCACATTCTAAGGATTATATTACATAATCAGGTCTTAGAGAGTGACATATTTGTCCTCTAGATGCTACTTTCACTCAACATGTGGATAAAAGAAATTTTGTACTTTGATTTAAGAATTTTTGTGTCTGTAAAATAAGTGGACACACAACAGACTAAGACAGAGACATTGTCACTTTTACCATTTGTGTGTTAGTCTTTTTGTCACTTTTGTGGCTCTGGGACATGAATGTTGTCATTTTAAATCCCACATAAAAAGCTCTGATTGACATGGTTATTTTTCTAGCCAGGAAACAGCTGTTGGTGAACACAACATCAAATCTAGAAATTGAAAAAAGCTCAGATACGTGCAGTGATTCAGACCTGGATCCAGTCTAATACTGATGGACAAAGAGATTAAATCTGATTTTCGTTCAGTAATGAATGACACTAGTGTGTTATCTTTCAGTTATCTGTACACAACATTAAGGCATTTATGAGGAGCTTAGTAAGTAACAGGCCCACAGCTGTGCAAATCCTCCATCTTTCTACATATTGTCAGAATGAACTGAATGAACATGTTATTTCCTCAGGGAGCTGGCAATGCTTGGAATGTAATAAGGATGAGTGAGTGGAGGCCGTAACTGGTGCCTATGTGTGGAAATGGTGCATACTGCATGTCTATTCCTTTTAAGACATCTATTCCAGGAAGCATTTGTGTGGTTTCAGCTTTTTTTCTTGCACTGCTGGTTCACATGGCTGTTTGTCCTCTTCATACAATTCCATGTCTCCTTCATGTGGTACACATGGTTTAGCCTGTTGTTTTTTTTTATGCTCTCTGGCAAGGATATTGACTGTCTCTAGGGCTGTCCTAGTGAATTGTGGGTCAGACAAAACAGGACTGGGCCACTTCTGTTTCAAAGCCCTGCTGGGCAAGGCCCAGTGCCATTGGATAGCTCCCCAGTCAGTTTCTCTCGCAGTGCTCAGAGGGGCCAGATGGACAAAAAGTTTTCAAACCTAGCAAGATATTTTATTTCGTACTTGGATTCATTTTCGGTGAATTACTTTATCCTCATTTTGACCACCTGACATTGCCACAGGTTTTCTGTAGGGACTCACAGGCTCCATCATCAGTGTTAACTGCACCTCCTGTACCTGAATCTTGAGCTATTTTAAAAATTTCCATTGCAGATGATTCCAGCATATTTAAATCTTGTATACTTGCTTGTCTGGAATTAGAAACCAAGTGAGGTAAAGGACTAGGTAATGTCTGCATTAATTGTCTCCATTCAAGACAACTTGCTTTTTGCCCTCATATATGCACTGAGTTTTGTGTGACTTGTTGTTTCCCCGAATCTCTATAACAGAAGTAAAGAGTACAAAGATAGAATGACCCATAGAGACACAATAGACACATTAATGGGGAAATACGCATTGGCTGTATATGAAGATGGACAAACCCACTGTGACATTACCCAAAGATTTCCTAAACAGTGGTTTTGAGGTTCATTGTGGTGGCTCTGGCTGTCACCACCTTGACAATGTCTGTCTTTTCCCAACTCCTGGCTAATCTGAACCTGTCCTATGTGGCCACCTGTCCCTGTAGCCACACTGGTATTTGTGCTGAATTCTAAGCCGTAATACAGTTAAAAAGAGTGAACTAAATACTTCTTATTCAGAGGTTGAAATAAACTACAATTATCCCATACATTAGGCTTATCAGGTCAAGGTTATGTACTCAGGCTACATCCTTCATTTAGCTCTTACATCCCAGCAACTGATTGGCCAGTCCACAGAAAAATTGCTTCTGCCCTCAGCACGAAGTCAGTGGAAAACACCAGAATGATTATCTGGCCCACTGATTCAGGATTTTGGTCATTATATGATATATTTCCAAAATCCTCTATTAGCTGGAAAGATTTACAAAAATTAATACTGTATGGGGGGTACAGTTTACCAGGGGAATCTTCAATACATAGTGTTTAAATTAGGGCTGGGACTTTAACGTATTAATTTTGATTAATTAATTACAGAAACAAAAACGTGTTAAATAAATGAACGCATTTAATCACAGCTTTCTCACTTCCCTAATTTGTGGGACACCGGTAACACTGATGAACCCTCCAGCCCAATAGGTGGCGGTAATGAACCTAAAGTCTGTCTGCAGCACAAGAAAGTTTGGTAAACTGTGAAGGAAGATGAGGCTCATTGTGTTCCTGATGGCAGCTTAGATAAAAGCCTGGTTGTTTGCAAATTGTGCAACAAAGAGTTTTCTGATCACTGCAGCACTTCAAGCCGATGGTATCACTTCAATGCAAAACATGTTGCTGATAGCGCCAGAGCTAACGTTAGCTACAGCAGTACTGCTAATGGCTCATGGCTAATGGTGTAGCCATCCCATAATAGACCACTTTAGGAGACACTGAAAGTGCTTTAGTTACAAAAAGTCGTACAATGTTGAATATAATCGCTATAATTGCATTTTGAGTTTGCAGTAATCTGTGAATGTAGCAGACAGATGAAAAATGCAGATAAATAGAAATGAAACAAACATTTTTGTGGTTTAAGTTTTTACTCCACCAAAGAGACAGAGCCTTGACAGAGTAATAACTTAAACCACAAAAATGTCTGTCTTTTAATAACTTAATTATAAACTTTTAGTTTATGAAAACATATTTTTGTTTATAAATGAAAATTTATATTTCTAAAATAAGAACCATCAAAATGACACCATTTATCAGACCCAGAAACTATGAAAACAGAATGAATCTGTGGATTTTCAACTTTTTGAAGGTCCTTACAGCCATACAGTGGAAAAAACAACTAAATCCAGGCTTCAAATCATCCAAATCACTTTTTTCTATATGTCCCATTTTAGAATTGTATTAATTTTATAAATTTTAAATTATAAACACGTATATGTCTATTCACTGATTCAACTGTAAGCCAAAATTTATTTGAATTGAAAATAATTACATATTGTGTCAAATATTGCTGTTTGAAATGCGATTAATTAATTACAAAGCCTGTAATTAATTAGATACATTTTTTAATCGTGTCCATCACTAATTTAAATTTACATTTTCCAACTACTACTGTATTCTATTCTATTATGTTCAACTATTTAAGCATAAGTACTGTACGCCACAAACACAGACAGCTGCTGCATGTAGCTTAAGTTCAAAATCTTGAGATTGAATTCTTTGTCTCATAAGTACTTCTCAAATGCAGTTATATTCTTGAAATCTAAGAAAATGTAAAATGTGATGTGCCAGTAAAATGACATTCCCACGGTAAACCTATCCAGATGAGAGGTTAAGTCACTTGCATTTCTTGTAGTGCATCAAGCGATGGCGATGGGTTTTGCTGGGGGTCATTGTAAAAGCTGTGTCTTCTCCTGATAAACTTTTGCAGCAACTGTGTCTGGACATCATGAACAAAGCCATCAGTGAGCCAACAATCCCTCAGGCTTTGGGATGGCTGAGGGTCATTCCTTCTGCCCTGCAATGCTCAGAGCTTCTGCTCTTCTCTGTCACCAGCGACCACCCACTCCCTCCCTCCCTCCCTCCCTTCCTCCCTTCCTCCCCACTGCATCTTGGATTGCCTCCAGCCTCCAGGCAAGGAGACTGTGATGAGAGGAGGAAAGTAGGGGGGAGGAGAAAGAGGGAGGTGGATGGATAAACTGGCTCTGGTCCAAATGTTAGCACTGGAGGAAGAGGAGTAAAGCTGTGTTTGCTTCTAACCCTTTGTTCAGAGAGAGACTGTGGCACTGTGAGTGGATGGAAAGTCTACAGAAGACAATCAGCAATGCTGGGTCATCAACTAGGCAAAGTGGGAAACTGCAGAGGCACGCCATGATCTAAAAGTTCAGCCCTAGCCCCAGGTATAATCTATGCTATTATGTGTGCATAATTTGATTAATTGTACATTTACAAATTTGTGACTCTAAAGTAGAAAATGGAGTCAGTAGTAAAGTGGCATGTTATTGTAAGAGTGGGTAAGTGTGCCCATTTACCTCTGTGATTATTGTAATGTAATACAATTACAATTTAAGTAAGTTTTGGCTTCTTTAGTAATGCCAAAAAAATTTGTCAGAGCAATTATTGTACTTCCCACAGTATCTACTATTTTAGATATCACAACATATATGAAAATAAGAAAGGCAAAAAAAAAAAACTAGAAAAAAAGTACACATTCAGAATTTTAAGTCAAGTTCCACTTTCTTTCTCTTTCTATTTTGACCCAATTTAGATCTCAGTCCCCCAGAGCGCAAAATTTCCTCATTCCATTTTCTACCATCAATATGGTAACATTTTTAAAATCACTGTATTTTCATCTTATACTTGTATCAATGTCAAGGTGCAAATATGATAATTCTAAATGTATCTGTTATCTTCACTGACAATTGAAATATCCACTCTTGCAGTGAGACAGCTACCTGTAGCGACCACATTATTATTCACCTTTTACATGGTTTTCTTTAGATTCTTGTAGCACTTCTTTAAGATTAAAGAGAGATTGTAGGCTAAACTTCATCTTCTTTATGAGAAATGCAGCAGTACTATGCTATTTAATATGTACTGCAAAGGTACAAGTAATTCCTCTCAACTACAGATATGAATGTGCTGTTTCTTGAAGGCTGTACTGCAAACAAACAGTCATGCATGCGTTTCCAGCCAACTTCATTTTATGTTCAAATCCAAGATTTGTGCATTGTTTGAAAAATGAAGCAGAAGCTTCTAGCATGTGGTTTCCAGATTTCTAAAGGGCCATTACTAAGGAGCATGTGAAGCAGGACCAAAATGGAATAGAACTGCTGTTTTGCTGTTGATGCTTGAGAAACATCAACAAAAAAAATCTCCATGGTCTTAAAAAGAAGAATAAATCAGTGTGATGGCAAAATGGCTGAGCTGCATTGCTCTCATTTTCTTGTTTTATTCACCCTCTGTCTGTCTCTGCTGGTGAGCTCCACCTACGTACTGCAGAGACATATGAAAAGAAGAGAGGGAGAAAGAGATAGAGAGACATCTGTTGGCTTCTATTGTGTCTAGATGATTACTGCATCCCTCCTTCCCCCAACTACCACCAACACATACACACAGCATACACACAACATATACATATACACAAAATACACACAGCATATACACAGCATATACACAACATATACTGAACATGCACAGGCACCTGGAACGCTGGTTTAGCAAAAGAGAAAGAGGGGACTGCTACAGTCATACGCAGTGTTTATAAAGACACGCCCATAATAAAACTCTCATATCAAAACCAAAGCCAGGAAAACAAAGTAATAAATTCTTGTTTGTAGTAGACTTCCTACGATCATGCCCAAAGTATATACATTTACACAATATTTAATATACTGAATATTTTCAGGCATTCTTGGATACTATAAAGCCCATACTAGACTGCTTATCACACCTGTGCATGATGGTCGAGGATCCTCTTGCTTTTTATTTCAGCACTCATATTAACAGGTTAGAGCATCCATGCAGCCTCTGTGTGATGCATGTGAAAGGGATGCCCTCAAATTTGCTGCAGCTGCGTGTCATCTTGAGTTTCAGCATGGAGCTGATTTTTTACACTGGAGGCACGTGGTTCTCAGAAAAAATAGACATTGAAATATATTGACATTATATCTGCAATATAACATAACTGACATCTTACACTGTAGTTTGAATGTCTACTATGTATCTGAATACGTTGAATTCTATTAAAAGAGAAAGCCAAGGCTAAATGTTTACTATAGTCACAGAGAAACCTCATGTAAGCTACAATTATAGGCAGCTTGGCCTTACCTGTAACTTGTCAAATATGGCAAAGATGCAAAAGGCTCAGCATGTAGCCCTGTGGCCAGCCAGTGCTGAGTGTGATAGTGGAGGAGAGGTGGTTACCTATTCAGACCGTCTGGGGGCAGTTAGATAAAAAGTCCTTGATCCAGTAGCAGATGGGCTGTGAAAGTCCTAGTGCACTCAGGTTAGTGACCAGTCTGCTGGGGATGACAGTCTTGAAAGCAGAGCTAAAGTCTATGAAAATCCTCCCCACATCTCCTCACGTTCAAGGTGGTGATGGGAATGTCTCTAGGTCTGTTGACTCTGTAGGCAAACTGCTGTGGGTCAAAGGAGGGTAGGAGGCTTTCTTTGGTGTGCTGTAAGACCAGCCTCTCAAAGCATTGAATGACCAGTGTGAGGACCACCGGATGGTAGTTGCTCAGCCAGCTGATGATGGATTTTTTTTGTGGTGGGATAGTTGTTGAAGACTTCAGACAGGGTGGGATGATAGATGTGGATAGGTACAGGTTGGAGATTTTTGTGAAGACCATAGAAAGCTGATCTGTACATTCTCTCAGTAACCTTCTTGTAACACCATCAGCTCTCCTCAGATTCACTGCTCTGAGCATATGTCTCATGTCGTGCTGCTGTGCAGTAAGACTGTGGCTGTCTGAGGCTGATGGTGTGGTGTCTGTGCTGCTGTTTACCTTGAAGCAGTCAAAGAAGCAGCTTAGTTCCTCTGCCAGTGAGGTGCTGCTGTTAGGTGTTGTTAGGTTGCTGTTTATGCAGTTAGTGGTGTGCTGGATGTCCTGCCACACCAGGTGGGGGATTGTTGTTGTTGAAGTGGTTCTCAAACTTCCTCCTATAGGCTGCTTTAACTTTCCTGGTGCCTCTCTTCAAGTTGGCTCTAGCAGCACTGTATTTTATTTTATTTTATTTATTTAACATTTGTTTAACCAGTTTAGTCCCATTGAGATCAGAGATCTCCTTTACAAGGGAGACCTGGCCAAGAGGGCAACAGCATAGTCACATTAAAAACAGTAAACAACAGATAAAATCGACAACATTAAAACTTGCTCACACATAACACTTGCACACAAACCAGGTAGACTGTACGGATTTCGCCAGAACTTTAAACTCATTCAGTGTAACAAGGGCTTGAAGTTTAAGTTTAGATTGTAATTTATTCCAAGCATTAGGTGCAGAAAACCTAAATGCTTTCTTGCCCAGTTCAGATCTTACTTTGGGGATGACAAACTGCAGAGTATCCATAGATCGGAAATTGTGACTTCCATGTTTCCTTGTTAAAAGACAAGACAAATAGGAAGGAACGATACCCAGAATGGTTCTGTTAAAAAACAAAACAAAAAAAAAACCAACTGTATAGAGCTCTGTTAGAGCTGAAGGCAGTGTTATAGGCCTCTGAGAACAGATTTGACTACCTTTGTCATCCAGGGCTTCTATTCAATTCAATTCTGATTCAAGTACAAATGTGTTTATGGACAGTGACATTATCAGCACAGTTCAGTATGTGGAGTACAGTTGATGGGTATTCCTCCACATCCTGATTGTCACAGATGTTCCAGTTAGTCCTTTCAAAGCAGTGAAGAAGCTCCTTCTCATGTTTTTACAAGCTCATGTTTTTACAGGTCTTATGGTGAGTTGAGCTTTTCTTCTGAGAGGGGTGTGTACTTGGGTTAAAAGTATGGACGAGTGATCTGACTGGTTCAAGTGTGGAAGTGGTGTTGATTTAAAACCTTTCTTGATGTTAGAATAAGCTTTTTCCAGTGTCTTTTCCCCTACGTGGAACAACTGACGTGTTGCTCAAATTTGGAGAGAACTGTCTTTAAATCTGCATGGTTGAAATTCTCAGCTATGATATGAGCTGCCTCTGGATTTGTGCTTTGCTGTAAGGTTGTGGCACTGTTCAAGTAACGTAGATCTATGCTAGCATTTACATCTGATGGAAACAGCTGTGACTATAACAACAACAACTCACATGGAAAGTAAATGGGGCCTGCTTTTCACTGTCAGGTACTCCAAATCACGAGAACAGTGGGTATCTAGGATTTTGGCAATAGTGCACCAGTTGATGTGGACATAAATGCACAACCCCCCTCCTTTTCGTTTATTGGACTCTTTGTCTCTGTACCAGCAAAATACTCTGCATCCTGCTAGATCCATGGCAACATCGAGAATGAATAGCTGAAGTCAAATATCCATTATAAGCAGAATGTGACAGTCTGGTATGAGTTTGTTCACAGAGATTTGTAGTTTTAGTTCATCCATTTTGTTGGTGATGGATCTGACATCCATGACAAAGCTGCTCGGTAGCAGCTGTTTGAGTGGTTGTTTCCATAGCCTGGTGCATAGACCCAGGCATGACTCCTTCTCTCTTTGTAACACTATGTTCAATTCAATTTTGCAGTGCCAGTTTCCCCACATAGAGGTGAAACAAGAAAAGAAGAACCAAACTCCAACCAAATGGGTTCAGCTGTAAAGGGGCAAAGAGAGAAAAACAACACATATGGAAAAATGTCACAACTGAAGAACTCTGAGGTTTGCATTTGTTTTTTACAATTTCATTTCACCTCATTTAGCAGGCACCTTGATCCAATGTGACATTCATCTGAGAGTTGATATAGCACGAGGTAAGTAGACGGAGTAGCACTAGGGACCTTGCTTAAGGATCCTCACTGGACAACTGCACTTTGACCAGGATTTGAACCACCAATCTCCCATGCCAAAGTCAAGGTTGTTTAGTCACTGAGCTGCCCAGCGTTTATATTTGTTCAGTCGCCGCTAGTTGGCCATTTTAGTCCTACAAACACAGAACCGACTTCAAAAATTGTGCTACAAAAATCACTCCAACATGGCTTTAATCATTGGAAAGACCTATAACTGCCCCAATGAATCTTGAAATGTCTACTAAGGCTGAATATTTCAATGTCACTGACAGCTTTATTATCAACTTTGTTCACTGGTACACATCACTAAGAATTAAAAGTCAAAATAATTTACCCAGAATTAGTAATATATTATTTAACATATACTGCAGAAGACCTGCGAAGGTTAGGATGAGATGCCTGCTGGTTCATGCTGGTCTGCTGAAAAGCACAACTGGCACTGAGTGACAAAATTCATGCAGATTTTGTGAGTAAAATTATACTATTGACAAAAGAATATTATTAAGACAACAATAGCATTACAATTAGAGACACCACAACACATACTTTGAGTATGAACACTTCAAACAACAGAAAAAATTAGGTGAAATCTCTAATTATATTGCCTTTGGAGAAAATGCACTGGCAGACTGGTGGATAAGGTAGTACAAGATGAGTATATTTGATGTGTTTGGAGGGTGTTAGATGTCTTGTGTGTAACTAATTTTCACTATGCTGTGCTCCTGGGCAACAAAGAGGTTGACATTTGCACATCACTGTGCCATATGGTGGCAGTGGCACTGATGAAGACATGCCTGCTATTAGTTACTTGAAAAAGATGTTTTGATCATTCATTATGCACATTAATTATTTTTTCGAAAAAGTCAAACAACCCCAACCAAGCATAGATGTTTTTTTTTACAAAATCAAATAGGCTTTTTTGAATTTTGCATTTCTCATTCATCCTTTCTAATGTGATACTTAAAAAATAAGGTATGGAAATGTGGCTAACATGACTGTGAGTTAAATTTTTTTGTGGACCACATGGTCAGCAAATTGTTTTAATAGTCACAACTTCAGGATCAAGAATCATAGGCTATGAGTACCACAAGGGCAAGGCCTTTAGGTGACTTTCCTCTATATGCTATCAGAAGCCACTTAAGTATTCAAATCAAAGCATAAAGCAGGTCCACATTATCGTTACATTTTTACAGTACAATAGTCTGGGTTTCAAATGGCTACAAACAAGACATTTATTGAAAAAACGCCTACTCTACAATACAAATCACCCCCTTACCGAGGTCGGTGGTATAAATGTTATTCTCAGGAGCTGATTCACCTGCCTCAGCAATCCATTGGATGTGTAACTGACTGCATGTAAGTAGCATTCCTTGTTCACTTCACCTGCAAAATATGAACAGTGTCTATTAGATGTGCAAAAGACCAGCATAAGAATGTTTGTTGCTGGTCTAGAGATGCTACTGACTACTTGCTATGTACTGAGATAGCCATGTGATTTACCTACTGCTAAATGCTGGTTACAAGCCAAGGTCTTGACCAATGAGTTGTAAATGTAGACGTGAATTACTTGACTCACCAAGTGAATAGCTGAGCTCTGTGAGGTCATTACTGGTCTCAATGAATCTGAATGAAGAAGAAAAAGGTCTGACCAGCTGGTGAAGTGTAACTTTGGACTTTGCTTACCATTATCATGTTACCTATTTATTTTAGAGCTTTATTCAAAAAACAATGATGTCTGCCTCATGTGCACATTATAGACAGTGCATATTTAAAATGTTCCTTCAAAATGTTAAGGACTTGCCAAGCAAGACTAGTCCAGAAATATTTGGAGCTAGCCTTGAATAAATCTGTGGATGTTCTCAGTCATCCAGGTCATGGTAAGTCTCAAGCAAGCATAAGTTATGGCAACTGGACTAACCTCGTGTGAGTCGAAAACGTTTCACCTCTCATCCAAGAGGCTTCTTCAGTTCTGAAAGCCTGGTGGGGAGTACCAGATCGCCCATCAAAGGCTAACGACTCACATTAACACCAACGAGTCTATTGGTTTCGGGTCTTTGTCCACTTGTTTTTTGCCACCACCCTCCTGGTGGATAAATATCTGGTACTCCCCACCAGGCTTTCAGAACTGAAGAAGCCTCTTGGATGAGAGGTGAAACGTTTTCGACTCACACGAGGTTAGTCCAGTTGCCATAACTTATGCTTGCTTGAGAGTTAGCCTTGAGATACTGGTAATCACCAAAGTCAGTTGCATATCCAATAGTTTACCAAGGTAGGCTTATGATTTTCCTGCTGCACTGGTTACAGTGCCAAGCTCAGTGAGTGGCTGACTGGTCTCATAGAGTGAGTAGGAGGAGACCCTGCCAGTCTCTCATTTACCCTGTTATCCCAGTCTTGTTAGCACAATATCAAATTCATTAAAGGGTTCCAGACAATTTTATTGGAGAAAAAGGGAAAGCTTGCAGGGAAAGAGACATTGCTTTATTTCTTGATAAAAAAAAAAAAATTAAATAGAATAAACTCTCTAGTTAAAATGTATTACTAATGTAACACCACTTGTATCACATTCACCCCTTATATCCCATGCTTAATGTGCAAGATTTCACTACCTAGCTGAAAATTTTTTTAGAAGCTCTTTTGAAAAACCTTGGAACTGGCTTAAACTTCAGGAATATTTTCTTACACAGTGCAATATTTCACATGGAGAAGGAAGTGTACTTTGTGCTCTTTTGGGCAAACACACTTTAAGAGAGAAAGACTAAAGGAAACCCCAGCCTAGCTGGAAAAAGAGGCGTGAAAATGAGCATGCTGGCTGGCTTAGTGGCGAGTTACATGCATCGCTCTCAGGGCCGACCCAGCTTGGCTTATCATAAAAGACTTCCTCTGAGACATCCTCTTGGAGAATATCAAAGACCTTCTGTGGTGGAGATCCAACTTGAGAGAGATCAAATGGAAATAAAGAACCTTCACCTTCTCTTTAGTCCTGCACTATTTGGCTTAGCCAGTCTGGATGATGAATACAACAGTACACTGTTGGCAAAAGAAGTCTTTTCCTAAGAAAGGTAAAGAGACTGGAAATGTAGCTTCTCATATAAAACTTTTTTCCACTAAACACCATATAGCCTATCCCAGAGCTCCAGCCCTTCTGTGCAGAACTGTGCAGTAACACATCTACCATGTGAGCCATTACTATTCCTTTACAAAATATCTGCTTACTTGCAGAGTACTCTGTTCACATTGTACACCATAATCATTTATATCATTGACTATATATGTGTGTGTGTGTGTGTGTGTGTGTATGTGTGCGTGTGCCTTCTTGAAGCTCTTTGCTGTTTCTGGTCTGTTCTTCCAAGTTCGTTTTGTTCCAGGTAGGTTTTGTGTGTTGTAATTTTATTTATTTATTTATTTTCTTTATTTAAAGAGGACTGACACACATACAGAATTTTACACATTGATAGTCAACAAGATGCTGTTATTTCTGTTCTTTATTAACATGTGCATTTGAAAGGAAAACTTATATACATATATCGGTCATTATCATGTGTAGGCCTATGCACGCAGCATCACTATTAACGTTAGTATTTGTGTTGAACCACAGCAGGTGGCCTCTTAGCCAGCAGTGGAGGATACAAATGACGAGCATGTACTGAACAAACACTCTTTAGTCTGCTAATGCAAAGGACACCAGGCACTAGCATTCTGGTGGAGGCAAGGCTTCTTTTAAGAACCCTCCAGACTTGTGGGCTACCGATAGCAGTAAACGTCCACACATAAACTGCCACCCACAAACTTTGGTACGTCTGATACCACAGGGCAGCTTGCTGTAGGCTTTGCCGTGGGTGGAGGAGAGAAAAGTGTGATACTGCTTATCCTAGAATTATGGCTGTAATTAGGTTTGCATATTGCAAATGACTCATCTCATCAAAACAATATTTACATACGCTCTTCAAAATATCTTTAAACACTTGCAGCATCTACAGCAAGGCAGCTGGCATGTTTTGTAGCTCTGCAAAGAACCAACAAAGCTGCTGTTAGGCTATATATAATCTCTAATGATTGAGAGGCAACATCTTTCTGCAGTCCCCTTACAGCATGATGAGCAGGAGGCGTTTTCCTACAATGACATAAATTATTGTCTTCTCCAAACTTTTAACATAAACTGTGCTTGCTTAAATTGTGCTTGCAGTAATTGAATAGGATAGCATAATATTAATTATATCTCTGTGAACATAAACCTTTCATGCCAAAAGCTGACTTAGATCAGGGGTGTCAAACTAATTTTCATATTGGTTCACAATAGAAGTACGCTTGTCCTCAGAGGGCCAGTTTTAACTGTAACAGTGTATGAATGTAATTATTACTTAACATGTTGATTAATTTTCTCTGCAACTGATTATTATTTATTCAATGTACAATTATTGTGCATGCGTTTACATAAAAGTAAAATATATGTAGGCACATTGCTGTGTAATTACAACATATTAGTTTATATTATATTATATCATATTATATCATATCATATTATATTATATTATGTCATGTCATGCCATGTCATATTTAAGGCTGGGCAAATTAATGCACTATTAATGCATTAAGGCATTAATTAATTAACACCCGTAATTATTTTATTGCGCATTAAAGGAGTTTTTTTTCTTATTATTATTGTGAAAGCCCATTGCTCACTGGCTCTGAATACACAGACAGACAAACCGTGGGTCACAGAAGGGTTGGCTGTTGATCAGTACTACCCAAAATAACAGTGGAGGGAGGCTTCAGCAGACTGGTTGGATGCAGCATGTGCCAGAAACGGAGATTAACTAAATCAAGACAAGGTAACAAATGCCACAGCAAAATAGTTAGCTATAGACTGCATTCTGATTAGTTATGTGGAAGATGTGGGTCTGAGGAACTTTCTTAGAATTGCAACGAATGACTACACAAATGAGCCTCAACCTGCATCACTGGAAGGTTTTTGTGTGTGACGATAGAAACCTGGACTATAGTCCTTGATGCAGTGGTCATAGGTTCAAGTCCGTTCCATGGCCAGAGGTGGGTAGAGTAGCCAAAAATTGTACTCAAGTAAGAGTAACGTTACTTCAAAGTAATATCACTCAAGTAGAAGTAAAAAGTAGTCATCCAAAAAATTGCTCGAGTAAAAAAGTATTTGGTGAAAAGACTACTCAAGCACTAACTGTTTGATTGTAATGTCCAATTTATTTTTTAGAAATTATGTGATCAGACTGACAAAAATGTAAAATGATGTGCAAATTCTGGTATTTCCAAGTAATAAAATAAAAAAATAGCAAAAATAAATGACATCTTTACAAAATGACAAGTTAAGGCATAAGAAACACAAATTTCCAAATCTCAGTTTTTCAGAACATAAAGCTTTTGAAACAAATACCTGTAGTAACGTAACATTTTTATATTTGCACAGTGCAAAATACTTCCAGTGACAAGATATACTGTATTCTGCCACCCCCCCCCCCCCCCCCATCTTTCCTGTCACTCTCCACTGTTCTATATATTAGAACAGTGGAGCCCAAAAAAGAAGTGCAAACATGGACTTTACAGACTAAAAAGTCTTCTGCACAGTCAGTCCCAGCTGTGTACTTTTTATGTGTTCGACCACTTCACTCTAACAGGGACAGCTACCACTGAACAGAGACTGTTTCTGCTGCTCCCTGATAAAAGAAAAATGTTTCTGCTGGTACTTGTTCAGAGAAAAATAAGAATACAGATGTATAAATGTTAACTTGCTGTTGCTGGGAAGGTTCCCGCTATAATTTTATGATTGTGGCTCTGGACTCTGAGGTGACTTGTTTTTCTATAACAAACCAGATAAAACATTAATGCCCTTGCAGTGGCAAATAGTTTTGGTTTGATTTGATTTGATTACATTAATGTTTAGGTTGAGATTTACAAGAAATATGTTAACTGCTACTGTGTAAAGGGAAGACTGCTGTTAAAAAGCATTTTATTTGTTTAAAGTGTTTGCAAACCAAATATGATTGCATTTTTGTTCGTATAGCAGTACTTTAAAAATAAAAGTGCAGAACACACTACTTTTAAATTCATTCTTTCATTTTACACGTAACAATGTGATTAATTAAGATTAATCACGATTAATCGTATTTGCTGTGATTAATCGTAATAACAATGTCTATTTCATAAAATAAGAAAACAAAAGAGTTGCAATTGAAGTAGCAGATCATGGATGTTAGAGAAGCTTTGATTATTATATGCTGGCCGTCAATGGAGCCCAAAGACAGTTTAAAGTCCTTATTTCTCTTAAAATCCTGTGCTATGTTCACCCACTGTGGCTGAGACAACTAAGAAATAGTCACTAACACTGTTCTATGGTCCAGTCTGTCAATAATTGCTCTTTCCTCATTGGTTTTTCTATGTTTGATATGAAGAAAAAATGCTGCGCCATGTCTGTAATTTGCTTGTTGGCCTGTGCACATTGATGTGAAAAGCATACATTGGCAAAGGATTCTGGGTTCAAGACCCTCTTTAAAAGGAAAAGCCTTCCTTTTGAAATGTATCGGTTCAATCTTCATAAAATTACGAAAATGGCAGGATATCTAGTCAGCCAAAATTAAACTCTCATGAAAATAAAAAAAATATAAAAAATTGCTCCCTTTGCTCACTGTATGTGTGTGTGTTTTACAGCATGTGTGTCTGTGTGTGTTCTGCTGGAGTTGCTAAGTGTATCGCCTCACAGGGACCTGACTGGCATTTAGACAGAATATTCCCACAAGCCAATGTGTAATTAATTAGCCTGCTGTTCACAACTGCAGCATCTCATCACCACCTCAACCCTGCTTCCTACCGACCCACCCCCAGTCTCATAAGTTAAAATAGGGATAATCAGTTCCACTGGGAAGTCTTCACACCCACCAACACACACACACACACACACACACACACACACACACACACACACACACACACACACACACACACACACACACACACACACACACACACACATTTGTATGCTACCCAATTATTACCATTTCTTCCCTGTGCCTTTAAACTGCTAACTGACGTGGCATGTTATGACAGTTTCGCCACACCTCTGCTCGTCAGTGTCATCCCCATCTGGACTCTGACAACAGTCAGCCAAATTCTCAGATTGCCCTGCTGGAACATCAAACACTGAGACATATCAGTCTGGCTGAGGCACACATTGTGTTAAGATGTTTGTAGGGTCATTATGGTTCAGATTTAACTAGTTCAAAGTGAATAGCTTGATGTCGTCTCTGGAGGAGCTCTGGGTAGAGAGGATGGAGCGTTGCAGGCAGCTGGTTCCCCTGCCTTTCTCATTAACCTTATCATGTAACGCAGTATGTGGAGGCCTGGGAGTTGGCTCTTTTTTTCTCTCAAGGTGATGTGTGAGGATTGCTGACTACAAATCCCAGTTGCCTGGGAAGGAATTAGCAATGGTCTCGCAGAAGGGGTTCTGACCCGAGCTTGTTCTGCAGGACAGATTAAAGTGAACGAGTGCAGAGACTAGAGGAGGATAAAGGCCAAAGCTTTTTGCACAACCTGACAGCTCTATCCTCCTGCACCACAGGATAGCAGTGCATACTCAGCATTGCTGTAGGTTCACAGGGCAGTTCTGTGACATTCTGAATGTTTTTTGGATGGGAGTATTGACGAGAGTTAAGAGCGAGTACTGAAGAGACGTAATACACTCTTTTAGGGCTAGTTGCCTGCTGGGCTTTATATTTTATTGTTTCACAATTTTTGGTATAAATTGAAAAAGGGATGAAAATTCTGGTCAGAGGATGAGTCATTTTAAGAGAAGATTTGCATTGTTTGCTTGCAGTCACTTTCTTCAGTGTGTCTTCTGAACTTTGATATAAAATCACACCACAAGTGTCACGTCTCACAGACACAGACATTTTCTACCAACTACGTTTACACTGGTTTTAAAAATGGTGCAGTCAGCAAAATGGCCTTTCAATGTAACAACCTCCTGGGTTTACAGATTTGAAAAAAAAAATGTTATACTATGAATAATTGTGTTTGTGATAAATAAAGGTCTTGAATCTTGATTTAAGTAAAAATCACATATTTGAAAACCTGTACAAGGCTCAAAGTTTTTGCCTTGTTTCCCTCTATTTCTACAACAGAGCTGAGAAGTGTAGAGTTATCATAACGCACTGAGGCATATTGGACACACTAATGGAAGACATGATATAAACCAGAATTAAGTTTCATACAGGAACAGTTTGGATCGAACAATACACATTTCACTAGCTAGGACCATACCATCAATTTGAAGCCTGATTGTTTATTGGATGTAAATGAGCTTTATGCTGGTGATGACAGAGTTGAGCTGATGCAGTGTGGGGAAAAACTTTGTCAGCAACCAGTAGTGTCTCCCAGGCCATGGGACCCCAAAAAGCTTCATTCATATGATGTAGGTCTCAAGGCAACAGGAATGGGAGAGATTGAGGTGTGGTCCTGCTCCTGAACTTCAGCTAAAGAATTTATCTCCATTTCATGCCAACATTCAGGGCTGGTTGGGAGGTACTGTACCCTTTATGTAGTGAAACATTGAATTGGTAAATGGACAGAGGGGTGGTTGATCCAGCTTTAATGTAGGATACTAGAGTTCATGTATCACAACTTCAGGCTCCTAGAAATTATGCTTCTTTTCAGCTTAATTGCAGTCATAATTATATTTTGAAGGAAACACAATTAGGCCTATATTGTGTTCTCTATTGTAATGAGGAAACATATAATTAACAGATTTGCCAAGTCACAAATACACTGATACTGAACTTCTGTATTTGTTTTCTCCAAAGTATGCAACAGTGCAGAACAAAATCTACTTGTGGAGAAGACAGAGCTATTCAACTTTTTTGTGGTTGTGAGTAGACTCTGACAGCTCTTGGTTGAAGTTAGGGAAAGATGATGGTTCCAAAGTGACAAGAGACTTGATGATTTCTCTTTTTCCTAAATCTAGATATTTTGATAAGCTAAACTACAGGCATGATGTGGATATAACCTCTATCTTTGGTGTGAGAATGAAGTGCTCAATACGCCTGCCATTCACCTCAGCCACGTCCTGTTGTTCAAGATAGTTTATAAATGTGGCATTTCAGTCAAAAACAAAAGAAACAAAAAACCCTCTTAGCATAATTCAGCCAGTGACAAACAAGCTAATCAGTTTATTTATAATTTCTAATCATTTCAAGGAGACAGGAGTCATGTTCCAGCTTAATGTTTGCTTTTTGAAAACCTTAACCAAAGGCTTACCTAACCTCAGCATACCTTAACCATACCCAGGATGTGTCCTTAACCTTGCCACCATATGCAGCTGTTGCAGACAGATATAACCTTTAAAAAATTTATAGAATTAAACATAACCCTGTGATCAACAGTGAGTCTTCAGGGTAATTGTATTTAATGTTATCATATAACTACTGCAGTTCAATTTGAAATCCCACCTAAACCACTTATACCCCTCCTGAAAAGCTTCAACAGAAGGAACCTATGGCAGAATAGATTTCACAAAGGAGGACGACTCAAATGAATCATAATAATGTGAAAGTCTGTTTTTTTTTTTAAATGTATATTAACAATAAATGACAGTAATGCTGTGTCTTCAACAAATGAAAGTGCTTGTAAACAATTTTTAAAAAAACCCATCTGTGGCACAGAACATTTATTTTTACATCTGGTTTGATTCCCCCTACATGTGAACAATACAGAGGGATCACATCTGAAGGTGATACAGATCGAAACATGGACCCTCCCTGTCAGCCTGCTGGCCCCAGTGTGCTGTCTTCTAGATATTCCTAACACTGTGCCTTGCTGATTGTTGAAAGTAGAAGATGAGATAATGTATAGATGATCTGTTCTTTTCATGGACCCTTGATGAACACACTGAGACTGATATGGTGATGCACACATTATTAAATTCACTGCAGGGAACTTATATTCCCATCGAGCCTTCTATTTTTTGTCCACATCTTTCATCATGAATGATACTCAACTTGGATATAGTGTTACACACTAGACTCACTAAAGAGCAGATCATTTAGCATAGCTATTATCTTCTTTTTCTTGGTATATTGTGTCACTAGTATAATTATTTTGAGGTAAATTGTTATAAGGATTTAATAGTAACTGTATTCAAAAACCTGTCATATGTTGATGTTTAGTGCCATAAACAAAACTAATACAATGTCATATAGTAGCTGGTATTGAAAAAAGGTACATTTAAAGTGTCAGACATTTCTAGCGATCATAAATACAACATTTTAACATTTCAATTGCACACCCCACCTCCATCTCTCTATGCATACTCTAAGTACTCTATCACCTCCAAGTTTTCAGTAAGTTCAGTACAAACAACATGGCAGTTTGAATTTACATTCACAGATGAACATCAACACCACCTCTTACAATTAAAGCATGCACATTTGAAATAATTTTAAATTTTTTACTTACCAGTGCTAGTTATATAAAAATGGTCTTTCAAAATAGTTTTTTATAAAGTTGAAGTGGCAATGTTTTGTTCAGATTGGTCCAGGTAATACTGGTGCTACCACCTCTTGAAATGGTCAAAACTGGATGCCTCAACAATTCAGATATACTGATTTACTAAAAAAAAAAAACAACAACAACAAAACACTTGTCTATTGTTTTTAGTTAACTTTGTCCAGTGTACATCCAGAATTTTAAATATTTTTTTTAGTAATTTCTCAATTCCAACAACTCCAGTTATATAATCAATACTTCTTCTTTTGCACTGACAGACACTGTTACGGACTATATCAACTTCTGTGCAGAGAACATCGTACCGACCAGGAAAGTACGGTGTTTCTCTAACAGCAAACCCTGGGTGTCCCTGGAACTGAAGGCCCTGCTGAAGGAGAAGAGGAGGGTCTTTGGATCTGGGGACAAAGAGGAGCTGAGGAGGGTGCAGAAGGAGATAAAGAAGAAGATCAAGGCGGACAAGGCCAGCTACAGGACCAAGATGGAATCTCACCTGCAGGACAATAACACAAGGGAGGTCTGGAGAGACCTGAGATCCATCTCTGGTTACAGCAGAGGCCATGAGAGGGGAACTGCAGCAGGAGGCCAGGAGTGGGCCAATGAGCTGAATCTGTTCTTTAACAGATTCGACTCTGCTCCCACTCCTCCCCCCTCTCATCAAAGCACCGACCAGCCAGCTCCTTCTTCACACCTCAGCTCTCTACCACCAACACCACCAACAGCACCCCTCCTCCCATCCCCGTCTTCTACCACCTCCGGACTCCGCATACAGCCCCATCACCCCTCCTCGTCTCACCCCCCACCACCACCATCACCCCTCCTCCTGCCACCCTCCCCCTGCCTCTCCATAACAGCTGATCAGGTGAGAAGTGAACTTAAAAAGATCAAGACCAGGAAAGCTGCAGGTCCTGATGGAATCAGCTCCAGACTCCTTAGAGACTGTGCAGACCAGCTCTGTCAGGTGCTGCTGCACATCTTTAACCTGAGCCTGAGTCTGGAGAGGGTTCCTCTGTTATGGAAGACTTCCTGCCTGGTTCCTGTCTCTAAGACCAGGAACCCCAGGGAGCCTAACCACTTCAGACCTGTGGCCCTCACTTCTCACCTGATGAAGACCATGGAGAGGATCGTCCTCAAGAACCTCCGTCCCCAGGTGAGCCAGTATCTGGATCCACTGCAGTTCGCCTACCAACCGAACATTGGAGTGGATGATGCAGTGGTCTACCTGCTGCACAGATCACTGACTCACCTGGAGAAACCCAGCAGCACTGTGAGGGTCATGTTCTTTGACTTCTCCAGTGCTTTCAACACCATCCAGCCTTCTCTGCTTAGGGTGAAGCTTGAAGGAGCGGGAGTAGACTGTCACCTGGCTGCTTGGACCATCGACTACCTCACCAACAGACCACAGTATGTGAGGCTTCAGGACTGTGTGTCTGATGTGGTAGTCAGCAGCATGGGGGCCCCACAGGGGACAGTGCTCTCCCCCTTTCTCTTCACCCTGTACACATCGGACTTCCACTACAACTCTGGGAGCTGTCACCTCCAGAAGTTCTCCGATGATACAGCCATTGTTGGGTGCGTATCTGAAGGGGACGAGCGGGAGTACAGGATGGTCATCTCTGACTTTGTGGACTGGTGTGAGCGAAACCATCTGCAGCTCAACGCCAGTAAGACGAAGGAGATGATCGTGGACTTCCGCAGGAGGAGGACACCCCGGACTGCACCGGTGAACATCCAGGGTTTGGACATTGACATGGTGGACACATACAAATACCTGGGTGTTCACCTCAACAACAAACTGGACTGGACACACAATACAGAGGTCCTGTACAAGAAGGGCCAAAGTCGTCTCCACCTGCTGAGGAGACTGAGGTCCTTTGGAGTGTGCAGGACTCTGCTCAGGACATTTTATGACTCTGTGGTAGCGTCTGCTATTTTCTATGCAGTGGTCTGCTGGGGAGCAGGGAGCACTGAAAGGGACAGAAAGAGACTAAACAGACTGGTCAGGAGGGCTGGTTCTGTCCTGGACTGTTCCCTGGACTCCATAGAGGAGGTGGGTGAGAGGAGGATGTTGTCAAAGCTCACATCCATCATGGACAATCCCTCTCACCCACTGCATGACACTGTGGGGTCTTTAAGCAGCTCCTTCAGCAGCAGACTGAGACATCCACCCTGCAAGAAAGAGCGCTATCGCAGGTCCTTCATCCCATCTGCTATAAGACTTTACAACATCAGCATCACTGGCTGATGTTAACATAAACTGGACTATATCATTACCACCCCAAACCATAAAATTTGCACAGACATTCTTGCACTGCACATCTTTGCACTTTTAAACTTTATTTTTATTTTTATTTTTTCTGTTAAAAATTTTGCCACCCTTGTATATATTGTAAATAAAACTGCTGTAACAATGTAAATTTCCCCTGGAGTGGGGAGAAATAAAGAACTTTATCTTATCTTATCTTATAGCTTTTATACCTTACTATTGATCAGATCAATTATTTAGTACCTATTTTAACTACATATCCATTTACCTTATTCATTTATTTGTTCCTATGTCCACTGTTTATCCATATCTTTTAGCTACTACTTTTCACCATTTAACATCTATCCCTTGTCCATCTTATGTTGCCAAGTACTTCCAATATAAAATGTAAAGTAAATGATTGCACAAGTATTCAAGTCAACCACTGTCAAGTCAATGTTCACCTTTGGCCACAGTTATTGCAGTGAGCCTATATGGAGCCTGTATTGCACATCTGGACACGGCAATTTTACCCCATTCTTCTTTGCAGAGCTCACTCCATCTCTTTCCACTTCTGGTTGACTTCAGAGTCTCCCACATGCCTTCTGGCAAAGTTTAGTTGAGATTTTACACAAGCTTTTTTGAACAGTGGCTTTCTCATTGTTACTCTGACATTAAGCTCAGCTTAGCAGAAGTATATTTATCACTATTCCACCAAGGAGGTGGAGTTATGTGTCGATCAGCATTGGTTTGTCTGTCTGTATGTCCATTTGTTTGTCTGTGTCTGTTGGCAACATTACTCAAGAACGGACAAACAGATTTGGATGAAATTTTCAGGGAAGGTCAGAAATGACACAAAGGCCAAGTAATTAGATTTTGGCAGTGATGCGGCTTATAGTCTGGATACATGGATTTGTTAAAGATTTCTTGCTATTGCTAGATTGCAGCATGGCATCACTTTAACTATGACAAGTGAACACTACATCAACTGCCTGCTGATAATCACATGATTGCGATCGTAATACAAATCGACTTATCGGGACATATCTGCCGAGTTCCATCAATTCCTGCCATCTGTTCGGCATCCATACATAATGTACACATGCAGAACACACACCTTTGCTCAGCATAAAGTCATTTTGTTTGTGGGTACATCTATATTAAATGACCACATTCTATGTTGCTGTGATTTCTGCCACATATTTTTTCAAGATTTTATCTGCCGGAAATGATACAACGATTGAGCAGCCTTGGCGAAGTACTGCACTCTCTGCTTGCTTTTTTTTGTTTATATATGTCGCTATGCATAGAACTGCCTGCACACTGACACAAAGAGGTTGTAAAGATGCATCCTGATATTTTCTGACATCTTTTGAAAAGCCTGGATTCAAAAACACAAACGGTGAAGCAGATCTTTATCTGTATTTTATTCTTGTCAGTAACATTTCATGTTTCTGCTGTGCTGCCTTTCACACTCTGCTATAACTTCTCATAGCGTGGCAATAGCAAACATAATTAGTCAACACAATTCTTGTGGTTAAATGAAGGTCAACAGCTGAGATATCGCCAACATTAATTTTTTGCTGGGAGTTTGTAATGATTCAATTAATAAATGACACACATACACAAAATCCTCCTTATCAGTAGCCTCAGGTACATTTCTGTTTGCAGAGTGCATCGTTACACCACAAAGAACTGCTCAGGAACAGCTCAAGGAACATAACAAGCACCGAAGGTGTTGACTTGGTCTTTGAACCCCCAAGATATCAACTAAATCTCTCATCCATGGGAACAAATTCAATACCTGGGGTCCCGCCCTACAAACCACAGGACCCAAAAGATCTGCTACCAGAGTCCCCATGCTAGACACCACATGACACCCCTATAGGCACCATGTCTATCATATATATCAATCAATATAAGGCAGGTGGTTTTAAGGTTGCCACTGATCATTAATAGAGATATTACAGAGAGAAATGTGGTGTATTTTAAGTACATGGTGAAGGTAACAAAAACTGTAAGTAGTGTTGTTAGTAGACATCCAAGAAAAACAGGATGTTTTTAGCCTGACCAGCATGCATTCCTAACATTATCTGATAGGGAACTCATAGAGCACCATGTAATCCTTCACCATAGGCCCTTTCAGACATGCACTCCTTTCCATTAATCTGACTGCATCTGAACATGTTGGCTTCTTGTCTGAATGAACTCCCTGGTCACCTTTCTGTAAAAGTTATGATGATAGTGTTATTAGGATTGATTTGGTAACCTTTACAAATTACTTTCAACATGGCAGGAGTCCAAACTACAGCCACATTAACAGATAGGCAGGCACAAGATTATGCTGCAATGACATGGACGGTTGTAATATGTAGTGAACCACGTAACAGCTTGCATCTTATGAGCATGTCATTTGATGTAATGTCCAGTCTACTGTATATGACAAATATTGCACATGTACTGTGGCTCCCTCAGTCACAGTTGTGGTTGAATGAAACTTTTAGGAACATTAACATTAAAGGGACCTTTTGCTGAATGACACAATGCTGTCATTTCACCAGACTGATGAAGCAAGCAATGCTATGTGTGAAAAGGGCTTTCGATTTATCAATGAACATCCCACCAGTCTCACAGTTTAAACAAAGTTGCTTTCTGGTTGCACAGACATCTGTTATCTGCTTTTACATATGCTAATTACTAAGACCAAACAGAAGGACACCTCCACAGACATAGCAAATAAATGTTTTGACATCCCTGACCTCCATTTGCTTTTGAACTCTGCATTCCCTGACCTGGCTGTCGAACAGAGTTGAGGCGCTAGTTGTGCTTCATCTCCTTTCTGCTTCAGGAAAGCTTCCTTGTGTTTTCCACAAAATGAGGCATGTAAAACTCACACCAGATCAACTAATATCAGCCAGACCTTCTTTTAAAACTCCAACTGAGTCTTCTGGTTTCTCCCACTGTCAACATAAAACATGAAGAGCACAGTTTGGGTTACACAGACGTATGACTGTGATTGACTGTACCGAGAAGAAAAGAGGTCCTAAAGCTCTGATCATTCTCTGAGGAGTTCCACTGATTTGTGTAATTTAACATGTATTCTACCTAATTACGACCATTTAAAATGATTCATCGACTGATTCTGTGACTGAAAGTATTGTCTTCCTGCTGTGCTAAGAGCTGCGCATATAACATATCAAAGGAAGTACAGATGGCTTGAGGAGTTAGTTTCTCACTTAACATTCCCTTCATTGTGTGACCTTGAGTCACTCAATATTAGTGACATGCAATAGAGCAAGGCCTTGACGTTGAAAACACCATAAATTGCAGTCTTTGAAAAAGCGACCCCCTGTGAGCACTCACAGGGTGCTGGAGGCCTAATGTGTGTGCATGCAAGTTCTTCTGTGCTCATATGTTTCTTCTCCCCGAGTGGAATTGCTACAATTTTGAATTCCCAACCAGAGACTTTTTAAGAGTAAGACAACCCCAGCAGGCGAGATGAAAGTAGTGATTTTTTTCCTCCCTCCATAATTCTAGCCTTTTTTGTCCACTATATGTCATTACAGGGAGCTGCATCTAGTTATTTGTGTCCTGTGGCCGGATACATGTGCACAGAAGGAACCAATTTGTGAGGGAGGCGCATCAGGACAAAGAAGGCGACTGATTTCAGATCAGTGTAGGTGCAGGCATCTGGAGGCCCTTCTCCTGTAGGGAATACAGCAGTCTTCACTAACATTGTTTAACTTAGAGGTGTAAGAGTACAACTATTTTTAAAGGAACTCTTGGGTTAAAAATTGCTCATGAGTTTGAGTTTGATAAACTATTAAGTGTCTTCTATGATGCCATGCCTTAAATTAAAAGTTGTTAGCTCATGGCTGTAGGGTCTAAATGATTATATGAGCAACGGCTAAATGGATGACTGAAGTATCTTCTGTTTTATTTGCAAAGTCTTCCTTAACATTCTTCATAGATCTGTGGAATTACACAGATCCTAATTAGTCCACGACTCAAAATATCTATTGAACTACTTTTACTTGACTTTACCTCTGTTGATGTGTATTTACGGTCACTGTCTTTTTGGAACACCAACAACCAAAACCCAACCCCCTGGCTGATGACTTTAGGTTTTCCTGTACAATGTGGCGGTAATCCTCCTTCTCTATTATTCCATTTACTTTGTGTCACACACCAGTTTCACCAGCAGCAAAACAGCTCCAGAGCATAATAGCACCACCACCATGCTTGATGGTAGGGTTGGCATTCTTTGGGTTAAAGGTTTTACCTTCCCTTCTGCAAACATATTTCTGGCATTGTGGCCAAATAGCAATTTTTGTTTCCCCTAACCACAGAACTTTCCTCCAGAAGGCCTGTTCTTTGTGCATGTGATCAGCAGCAAACTTCAGTTGAGCTTGAAGGGGCTACTTCTTTAGGGAGAACTTTCTTCTTACACGGCAGCTTTTCAGCTCACGGTGATGTAAAAAACATGCTCAACTGTGGACACTGACACCTGTCTTCTAGCAGCTTCTAAGTCACTGAAGGCCTGCTTTTTTGGTGATTTTTGGTTGCCATATTTATTTGCTGCATTAACAAATGATTACAGGATCTGTAGATGCTTTGAAGCGGTTCAGACTGGCTGTAGTGCTGAAAGATGCTACAGTGTCTAATGAGTGTATCAAATGGGCACAACTTAAACTGGTTCACAGAAGTCAATCATAATCACTCACAAAGTTAAAACATCATGCCACAAAGAAAATATGATTAACAGTTGCTATATGTATATTTTTGACCCAGCAGATTTTGCAATATTTCCAGAAGACATTTAAAAACTTTATGAAAGAGTAAAAGTGTATGATTTTTTTGTGACAATGACACACCCTTCAATGAGTCCATCATAGAAAATTCAGAGCTGTAGGAGTCATTGAAACCTGAAGATTGTTATGATATGCATAGTCTTTACAAGTGTTTGTGAACTTTTGTTACAACTGTAGGTGAGTATTGTCAAGCACTATGGACATCAATCACTTTAATATTTCTTTATGAACCCAGATACTGAACAATAGTTGAGGGAAAATGGATAAGCCACTGAATGCTAAAAGTAATGCTCCATAAGCAAGGACAGCTGGAGAGAGCAGTTATGCCAAAACAGAGTTTGCTGTTTGGAAGAAATAATAATAATAATAATAATAATAATAATAATAATAATAATAATAATAATAATAATAATAATAATAATAATAATAGTTTTAAATAAATGATGGCGAAGAGACTCAAATTCAGTGCCAAAGACTAAAATATGTAGTCTTCAGACTATATCTAAAATAGTGACAGAGACATGAGTGAGCTGTACATAAGGATAAGGTTAAGGTGAAGTAATAAAAAGGACACAAGTCATTGACCCTTTTCTCCAACAATACACATTTCATTGTCTCAAGCAGCAGTATTTCTGTTTTATCTGTAATTCTGGACATCAAAAAGTACAATAATGGTCTCATGGTCCATGGCCATGTATCCACCAGAGGAAAACACTAAACTTCCTGTGCCATCACTACATTGCATTATTCTAATAATTTTTACACAAATGACAGGCATTTTTTTTTGCTCAAGAATTACAATACAAAAAATGCTTTGCAAAGCAGTTTGCTTGTATTGCGTACACAATGGAGTCAAACTCTGCACAATATCACACTACGTTCAGTGCTGGCCAGACCCAACTTTTCATGCTTACTAACTTTAAGTAGACTTTTTGGTTTTATTAAGATATGAGTAATGTTATTCAAGCTTGCTGCTGTTATGGTGAGAACTGCAACATGGTGACTGCACAAGACAGACACAAACTTTAATCTACTGTTACAATGTTACACTGACAGACTCAAAGTGACTCTAAAAGAAACAGACTACATGTTTCACAACTTGAGTAATTTACAGAATAAAGTAAAATATGAATTAGAAGTGTTTTCTGTACTATTAACCAATGTTGGAAGCAAATGTTTGCCCCAGAACCGTCTAAGGTGTTGATGCAGCCATGGGAAAGGTGGACTATTTCCTCTGAATCACATCTACACCACTGATAGCCTTCACATTGTGAGACAAGAAACTGTAAGAACAAGTTAGAAATAGCTGGATATAAATATGTACGTGAGCAAGCAGCAGTGTGAGAGGGATGCTTGAGGTTGGAAGCAGCTCGGCAGTTGGAGAGAGAGAATGAGAAGACCTGAAGGGGAGTGAGGTTAGTCATCAAACCCTGCTCTGCAAACATTTGATAGACTTATTTTGTTCTTGGATGCTTTTTCCAATAGGCTTATGAACTCATTATACAGTAAAGAAACAAACTAGAGCCCGATTGCCTGAAAGGGAGTAGAAGGTGCAGAAGATATTCTACTCATTTGCTTTTTTATCATTAAATGAAGAAAGTGAAATCTTAGATATTTTCCTTGTTTGATCAATAATGTGTAGGCGACATCCATCTTTGTGAGCCAGATTTCAAAATGAAACAGTCATATCTACCCAAGGCTAAGCCTACCTTCTTACTAAGAATAAAAATTCCAGCACACATGACAGTACCTTATGTGTTTATGTACATACCCAGTGTGTGAGTGTGTGAGTAATATTGATGCTGAAATTTGCATTGTTTAACCATGCATGACTATATGTCAGTAGGAATAGATGGTCATAAATGTTAAATGTATGAAACTTGCACAACTCTGAGGCGGCAGGCATCCTTCCCACAGTGTGAATCTGACAGCAGTAGGTTCATCAAACCATTTGTCTCCATACATATTGACTTGTAATAGCTCATCCTGGATTAAAATGTGGATGTTTATTTTAATACTCTTTGCCGCTAACTGTGGAAAGGGATGAAATGTCTGCACACTTTGTCGCTGTTTACTTCTTAATGTGAGACATATTCAGAAAGTCTACTTCAAGAACAATTCTGGTTTATTTTAACCTGACCTATTTCTGTTGTGTGGGTCATGCTGACTATGTTTTCTCTGTCTCAGTTTTAGATTCGAGGGAAAGAGGAATTATACGAAACAGCTTACATCAGGGCAGCAAGTGGGAGCACAATGTAGCTTTCCAAAATCTGTTTTTTACATGAACCATTTTAAAAAATGTATATTCTGAACCTGACTGAATGTTCCTGTGATTCTCTGTACATAAATAAATATGCAGGAGGATTAAGTCAACTGACCAGCATCCCCAGATTTTGATGCTTGTTGCTATTAGAAAAACCCAGGCTATGTTCATGTGTTTGACTCAAAAACAAATGTTTAAAATGACTGATATAAAATAATGTTGTTTGGAAAGCTGCAAGATAATGCTTGTTATACTGCAATCGCTTTGTGACTCTTCCCATAAATCTAAATTCTCTGTAGGTGTGAATGTGAGTGTACTGCCGACTTGTTCAGGGTGTACCGTGCCTTCACCCTAAGTCAGCTGGGATGGCAACTCTGCCAAGAAACACAGCAGAGTTATGTGACAATCGGCGTTCGTTTGTTCTTCTGTAAATCCATCTGTCTGTGCACAACATTACCCAAAAATGGAATAACAGATTTGGACAAAATTTTCAGGGAAGGTCAGAAATGACACAAAGACCACCTAATTAGATTTTGACAGTGATGCGGCTTATAGTCTGGATCCACAGATTTGTTAAGGATTTCCATATCATTGCAACATAGCGGCATGGCATCACTGTAATTATGACACCAAGTGAACACTACGTCAGCTGCCTGCTGACGATCACATGGTTGCGATCCCACTACAAATCCACAGCTGTGGACTTATCGGGACTTATCCATTGGAAATGATACAAGGGACAATTGATTAAATTGTGGAGGTGTTTCCGAGTCCCATCAATCCCCACTGCCCGCTACATATTTAGGTCACACGATTCGGTATCTGTACATAACGTACACATGCATAACACATGCCTGTGCTCAGTGCAAGGCAATTTTTTATTAAAGATTTCATCTGTCGGGAATGATACAAAGACTGAGCAGCCTTGACGGAGTACTACCCTGTCTGAGTGCTTTTCTTGTTCTAATTAAGAAACTTGCTTTCAGTTGATTCATTTTTGTTTTAATTTGTAAATAAATAGCTTTTTGTTACATAATCAGTTTCATCTTCCTTTGACAGGGTTTCTCAATACATCATTTTTTACTCCCCTCATCCCCTAGTATCATAGGAGATGTAACAGCTGCCATACTGTTGGAATAAGAAAATCCATGAGCACAAAAATATGATAAACTAATTAAGATGAGAGGTGTCTTGTGCAAATAGGCAAGGTCTTGTGCCCCAGAAACTAGCATCAGATGCAAGTATGTGATGATGGTGCATCGTTGAACTGTCGAGAAAATGTATAAATCGTGTAGCAGAGATATAGTCTCACATGGGAGCAACAAAGAATAAGAAGATGTGGTGTAACAGCCTCACATGGCTGTGTCAAATAAAAGAATAAAAGAATATGTCAGACGTGTCGCCTCAGGCGGCCACACCACATAGAGACTATACTTTGATCTAAACCTACACTTGTTTATCAGGGGACACCACTTAGATATTTAAATTAGGTCATCTGAGAGACCTTTATCAAGAATATTTCAGGTTGAATAATCATATATTTATCAGCTCTACTTGTATTGGTCAGTCTCAAAAGTTATGAACTCTGATTTCATTGACCTCCTGTTCCCAAACAAAGAAATACATGGTAGAACTGGCAATAATTATACACAAACATTTATTTACTTATACTATGAACAATTAATAAACAATAATGATGTAACAACAACAGACAGTGGATAAATGAATGAATAAATGCAGATAAACTAATGAACTGTGATCGTCAGTGGTTGGTAGAAAGGTGATGAATCTAACCCTTACTTTGAAATTGGAAAGCCAATTATAATTTGTAAATTCCGCTGTTTAGCAGAAGGAAAGTGATACTTACACAATCTTTAGGAGGGAGGGGAGCCTGCTGCAGGATATGAAACTGTGATGATCTGCTGGACGAGTTGGTTCAGGAATGCAGAGACGGAGAGGCGCTTTGGCATGTCTGTGTTGCAAAAGTGTTCTGAAGTAAAAACAGGAAGAGTTGAAGCTCATAGTTATACAGAAAATATTTCTGCTGTTGCCTTGAAGAAATTAATGTACGAAGCCCAACTTTAGGTAAAACATAGACAAATCTAACAAATCCCAAATTAAATTGTTGAAAATAATCCTTAAAAAAAGCTGTCATAACGCACATAAAAATTAGTCATGTTTTAAGCCATCATTAAAGAACCCAGTTTTAAGCCACATTTAGAATTAAGCCCTTATTTAAAGTTTAGCCCCAAGTTTTTAAGCCCCTATTGCATTCCTGTGACTTTCTTGTTCTTATACAAAAAGATTTTGAGCCAAATTCAAGCATGAGCATCTAACCAACTATGGACGTGTTCCTCCCAATGGGTGGTGCTGAGCTTTACTGTCCAGGAGGGGTCAGAGGCCAAGTAACACAAACATCTTAGAGAATTGCTTTCAAAGCATATAGTTACTCTGGATGGCATTACATTGGCCTCCAGTACTACTGTGAGGAACCTCGGTGTTATCTTTGACCAGGACATGTCCTTTAACTCGCACATAAAACAAATCTGTAGGACTTCCTTTTTCCACCTGAGAAATATTGTGAAAATCAGGAACATCCTGTCTCAGAGTGATGCAGAAAAACTAGTCCATGCATTTGTTACTTCTAGGCTTGACTACTGTAATTCCTTATTATCAGGTTGTCCCAATAGCTCTCTGAAACATCTACAGCTGATCCAAAACGCTGCAGCCAGAGTACTGACGGGAGTTAGCAAGAGAGATCATATTTCTCCTATATTGGTTTCTCTTCATTGGCTCCCTGTTAAATCTAGAATAGAATTCAAAATCCTTCTTCTGACATATAAAGCTCTTAACAACCAATCTCCATCATATCTTAAAGACCTGATAGTACCATATTACCCTAGCAGAACTCTTCGCTCTCAGACTGCAGGCTTACTTGTTGTTCCTAGAATCTCTAAAAGTAGAATGGGAGGCAGAGCCTTCAGTTATCAGGCACCTCTCCTGTGGAACCAGCTCCCAGTTTGGGTTCGGGAGGCGGACACCCTCTCTATTTTTAAGACCAGGCTTAAAACCTTCCTTTTCGACAAAGCTTATAGTTAGGGCTGACTGGGGGACCCTGACGGGGTGAGCTGGTGTTTTCATTTGCACAACTGACTTCCCCTCTTGACGTCCCTTTAGTTTGCCCCTAGTTATGCTGCTATAGGCCTAGGCTGCTGGGGAACCTCTCTGGATGCACTGAGCCCTTCTCTAACTACCTATGTATTTACTATATATACCATTATTGCATTACATTCACTCTGTTTCTTTCTGTGTCCTTTCTCCGAGTGTCCCTGGTCCCAGAGCTGGATGCTGGATGCTTCAGATGTGTGGCTGTGTTTTATGGTCCTTGTGTCCCACCCCCCCACCTCTCTATCTCTACCCCTCTATCTGTATCCCTCTATCTCTACCTCTACCCCTCTATCTCTACCTCTCTACCTCTTCTGTCCCTCTCAACCCGCCCGGCCAGCAGGCAGATGGGTCCCCCCACATTAGAGCCGGGTTCTGCTCGAGGTTTTTTTCCCTGTTAAAAGGGTGTTTTCCTTGCCACTGTCGCCTTTTGGCTTGCTCTGGGGGTCAGGCATATGGGTTCTGTAAAGCGTCTCGAGACAATTTGACTGTAATTGGCGCTATATAAATAAAATTGAATTGAATTGAAAGTACCTTTAGAACTTAATTTGAGGTAATTTCTTAAATGCAAAAATCCAATTGGTCTGTAAAAACACTGAACAGGTGATTGAAACAATATCAAACACAATAGGTTTATCTCGTGTGGTTCCTGAGATGATAAATAAAAGTACAAACATAAGAATAAACATACAAATTCTAGTATTTCAGGATTCATGAAAGCGAACTTCTAATATAACTTCTAATATAACTATGAATACAAAAAAAAAGATTTAAGAAGTCTATATGCTTAGGATAAACTCTCTCTGTTTTGCAGTGACAAAGAAAAGGAGGGTGTTTGTGTCCTGTGTGTGTTCACTGCCCACAAACACTTCAGATATGATGTGTTCTTCTTCGATACTGGTCTGGATAACCTGGTATCATAGATTGAGTCCAGATGTTGGGATCATCACTCCAGTGACGCTGAATTTCTTTATTTTGAGGATTTAGAACCGTTCAGTTAATTGTTATAAAGACAATTCTGGGTGGTAGAGAGAGAGAGAAAGGTCAAGAGGTCACAGAGCAGAATGCAATCTCCTCTTCTCCAGAGGTGTGGTTATCTTCAAAATCAACACTTTATGACCCTAATCAGATTCTGGTGGAGATGTCAGACATCCTGTTGTCTCCAAGAGGGCTGTGATGAGTAGATGTAAGCATCTAATGCTCAGAAGTTCTATTTAGAGATGAGTTCTGGGTTAGCTGTCTTCTGAAATGATTTCCTACCAAATATACAGCTTTGAGAAAGGGTCTCTGGATTCTCTGTGTGTTGCCTTGGAATGTTCTGCTCCTCAGTCTGCTACAGAACCAATGACTGCTTAAAGCAGCCCAATAATGACTTTATAGTACTTGAACCAAACCCTAGGAACAACACTAGGCTCTTTTGGGATTTTGGCATTAATAGCCAAACTATGCCTATACAACTTCTGCAACTTCTTTGTGGTGTGTGGACATGGAGTCCATTACTGTCACATGCATGTTACATGTGTGAAGATTAATTGTCACAAGTCTGGACGTCTTATATTAGATTTTTTGTGACCACTGATAGATGCGCATTTCCAAGCTGGGCCAAGTCAAACTTCATATCGTGGGCTATCGATGGTGATGAGAGGTGGATCTGTAGCTACCACAGAAGGAAGACATAGCATTCGTGTGGGTGTGCACCAGGAATTATTTCCCCAGGGTCAGACTATCAAAGCTGAGGTCTACTTCAAGTTCTGAGGCATCTAAGGGAGAACATACCGAACATACTAAACTGTTATGTGATAACATATAAGTGTTCCAGTGCTCTGTGTGCAAGGTCACAAGACCTTAATTTCTGTATCACTCTTGTATATTATGTTGTTTTTTAAAATCTTATTTTTTTTCATTATATTGTTTTATTTTACATTCACTTGATACCCTAATATTCTATTGTCTTATTGTTTACTCCTTTATTGAATATCCATGCTGCTGTAACAAGTTAAATGCCCTTCAGAGATTATAAAAGTCATCCAAGTCTAAGTCTAAGACAATTGCACAAGTTTTTTGATGACAACAACACAATTGTCGCTTCTCGCCCATTGACTCGCCAGATTCAGCCCCCTGTGGCTTCTTCCTCTTGCCCAATTTACAATCAAGTGGAAGGATTATTTGATATGATGTAAGAGATTTAGCAGACACTGTAGATAGAGCTTAACATGTGTACACACCAGAACTTCCAGGTCGTGTTACAAGCGATATGGAAGTACTGGGAATACTGTATCACTGCACAAAATGACTACTTTGGTGGCGATATTGCTGGCAAAGTAGTCTTGTAGGGTGGTCTAATAATTTTTTCCATGACTCTAGATGCAAAATGTGGAAACATTGTGGACATTTTTCATAGTATGTACCACTGAGTATCTATCACAGCAATCAACTGGGTACCTTCTTTGAATGCAATATCTAGTTTTCCTTCATACATCCATAGACTGAAGACCAACTGTCAGCTTGACGACTCATGAGCCTTTGAATATGCTACCAGCAGAGCAAAAATAACCTCTTAAATTATGCTAAGTTGTTTACCAGGCCTACTAGAACAATGGACTCAGTGTGTAGGAAATCTTGAGTTACCCATGCCTCTTTACAATGCCAAGAATATCCTCCGCTCTAGCTTTATGAATCAAATCCCCAAACGTGGATCCCATTGTCAGTGGCAGCTGAATAACCAAGTGATGCAGGCTGCTTTTGGCATATCCTGTCGTGTTCTCCTGCCGAGTGGAGGTTCCTGCTGTCTTCTCTCCCTGAATAGATGGTGAGATTGGCCCCGAGACACCAGAGCATCCTGCCTGCACAGCAAGAATGTAAACAGGCCCTTGTGTTATGTCTGTCTTACAAAGCCTGATTTCATAATCTCAGCCATTGTTAGTCGTATGCGGACTGTGGTGGGAAAACTAGTCAGTAACACTGAAGTCAGGATGTGGGACATCCAGTTAGGGGACAGTAATGATTTCCGAATCACATCTTTTTTTCCAGTAGTAACTCAATGTCTTTTGCCCATAATAAATGTTTCAATTAAAATAAAAGATGGATGGTTTAGTTTTTCCTTTAATAATATATTTTTCATTTGATAGTGAACAGGAAAGTATGGATCTAAATTACATGCAAGACAGATGCAGGGCTTTTATACTTCACCATAGAAATTCATGGATGCATCAACTTTGACATCATGGATTTATACAGGGAAGCTTTTGACATGTTGCTATTTGCTTCCAAGCAGCCCCATAAATGAGCAGTCATTTGGAGCTGATAACCATTTGCTAAATTAACTGAGAAACAAAAAGACCACAATTTAAACATATGTATAAAATCATAATGATGAAGGTTCTCGTTTATTAATACTGTGGATCAGTTGTGTTCGTGTCTGTTTTCATTGGAGTAAAATTTTGTTATTATGAACATTCTGATTGCCATCTTTAAAATTTTAAAATGCGCTCTGCTCTTAAAAGACGTAGCACACTTATGTGTGCTGTTTTGTCTGCTCATAGAAAACTACACATGGATAAAATCAATCACTTTGATCTTAGACACACCTGAAATGAGAACACCTTATTTCACTCTTTTCAAAGTAATTTACGTTCACACACGTTTGAGCACCGCAGCCACTGAGCAGCATCTACCACAGTCTGCACTGTGAGGCATTTTGGGAACATCGGTAAATGTAGGGTCTGTGATTAGCACATGTTCAGCTAGTGAGGTTTTTCATCTGTAACCAGGTGGAACCAGATGGGCATGACCAACTGACCATGTCTGTCGCACCAGCGTGACTACTGAAAAAGTTAGTCTGGAGTATCAGTATTGGTGATACTGGCTCTGTATTTACTTGGTATCGGATTGATACCAAATCTTGCATCATTACACACCACTAATAGTCACTGTGACTGTGTGGCTGATCAGTTTAGAGTAGCCAGATAATAAAAGATATCCTGGGTATGTTGAACTTGCTTAGTAAGTACCTGATCCATGTCAGCATGGTATTGCAAACAATAGGGAAAGCACAAAGAGACAGAAAACTCATGCATACTTATTTCACAGTCAATTTAGAATCCCAAATTAACCTACCACACATGTATTTCGACTGTGGGAGGAAAACCAGAGCACCTGGAGATAAGCCACGCAAGCACAAGGAGAGCACATGACAGAGAGACCCCTGCAGACCATCAGGTTCAAACCAAGAACCTGCTTATTGTGAATTGACAGTACTAACGACTGTGCTTCCCCTGATGATTTCCAAGTACTCTTATTTACATGTTGTATGCGTGAATTTAATGTGTAGAAATGGAAACCAAACTTTGTGATTTACTTGACAAGCAACAGCTGGTTACAGGGACCACATGAAACTTTTCAGATATTGTATCCTCAGTCAAGCTGACATGAGATCTATTTTCTTAACTTTAACTTGTGTTACTTACTTACTTACTATTATTTGACACTCCGATGTACTTGTTAACATTTTTGTACTAAATTTTGGAAAATAGACATTATTTAAGCCAGAATGGCATGCACTTTGTCTATAATCTTTCAGATCTTCTGGAAGGTTTTGATCTTTTAACCCGCTAATGCACAACATGGTTCAAAAGTGACCCAAATCCAATGGAGAATGGGTATCTCCTGACCCACACTGTGCATCAAAGGGTTACAGATGTTTAGAGAATCCTGAAAGAATCTTGTGACTATCAGGATAAAAACACCCTGTAATAATGTCTGTGTAGTTTCTCATTCATCCAGGTCATGGTTATCCAAAGTTGTTTAAATCAATCCAACTGGACTTTAAGAAGGTTCTTTGAAGACATTTCACCTCTCATCCAAGAGGCTTCTTCAGTTCTGGTGGTGGTTGATGTTGCCTCAGCTTATAACCTCTGTGAGGTGTGGTCCCTCTGTAATAATATATAAAACTTGTGGCACGTGGTATACAAAGAACAATCACAAATGCAGTAATACATTTTTTATTCACAGTGAGTGACTTCTAAACATTTGCTAATCAGAATTCAATCAAGTAATCAGAATTTACCTTCGATACACCATGAAAATTTGTACCAAAGCTCATGGTAATCCATTAAACAGTTGTCAAGAATCGTCACTCAAAACCCCAAATGTGATGCAAAGGTAATCTATCCAAATGATGTGGAGATAATTCAGACTGGACTCAAGAGTTGGAGCACTAATCAGCATTGCCATTCACAGAACCATACTGCTAACATAGCCCCCCCCCCCAAAAAAAAAACAAAAGTAGATGCTTAGCCAAAATGTGATAATAATACATGCAAAGTGGAGAGAGGCCAAAACACATAATGAGCCTACCTCAGTACAAGTGAACAGACAAAATAATAAAGTGAGCAGATTTTCTTAAATGTTGAAGAATTTTCATTTTGGAGCGTAGTTATCAGTGACTCGGTACACACACACATGCAATATTTTCTAGTCAGTTTCTTTTAAGCCAACAAGGTTCTTTGAACCCAAACCTCACTTGGGTATTCTTCCGCTGAGTAAAGCTCCCATATTTTTCTTAAACCTCATCTTTTATCTCCTTGCCCATGGAGGTAATTATCAGTGTTGTCACGGCATTGTGACTCATTAATGAAGCTTTCATCCCTGGCCTTCTGCCGGTGTGGAGGCCTGCGCCATCTTTGCCAGCTTAATTGGTGCTAGCAGCGTTTGTTCACTTTTCAGGCCCCTCACTGAGAAAGTGATCTGAGGAGGAGGAAAAGGGGAATAGATAGTAATATATGTCCTGAAAGTCTTTGATAGATCTCTCTTCTCTGCTCCTAACCCTTCTCCACACTAATTCAAGTTGACCAGAGATGGAGAAGCAATGTTTCTGCTATTCATCAAATACATAGGACAATGACTGATGATGAAGGAGAGAGTCTCTTGCTGAAACATGCCAAGCACAACAGCTCTCTCAAAGGGGCTATGGGTGGGAATTTGGGAGTTATCAGTTGAGAATTCTGCATAATGTCCACAAGCATCTGGCAGAACTCCATTGATAATTGATATGTAGGTCTGAATTACTAGTACAAGCTTGCATTGCCTCTTGAGGTGCTTCTCTTAGTTCTGATACTGTATCAACTATATCATTATGAGTCATCTTGTATATGTTATGTGATTCTCTGCAGAGAGTTGTTAGAGTCTGATTTAACTTGGTTTATTGTTGGATATCAATATATCTCTAGCATTTTGACATTTTGCAACTTATTTACTTAATATAGTAATATAAAATGTTGTGAAAAGCAGCATTTCATTGTTGTAAAGATATCTGAGCTGAATTAGCTCAAATAAGAATGTAAGGCTGAATGTTCAAATTTTGACTGTAATTTAAATTATACATGTAAGAAAACTATCTCAATGCCACAGGTAATCATATGAAAAGTCTGAAGATCACCTGGCAGGAAAAATTTCTTACTTACTGTCAGTGGGGTGGGGGGTCAATGGGAGTGGGGGGTCGACGGGGGTGGGGGTCAATGTTGGGTGGGGGGAAAGACCTCTCTTCTTGCTTATTCTCCACTTGAGAGTCTCTGCCCAGTAAGCTTGTATACACCACTTTGTTCTGTACCTGTAAGTTTTGTTTCCTGCATTTTTTTGCTGCTTGCACTTTAGGTTCGGCCCGACATTCCTAAGGGGTTCTGGTTGCTATATGTCAGATATGACTGGTGCAAGGGCCGGTGGCGGACAGACAGTGAGGATCATTTCATAAAACACTTGTGGGTTGAACGCAGCTGTGAAGCATGTCAAGATCTTTTCACATATCAAGAATCTTAATGACGATAAAATGTTCATCCTGGAAACACACCTATGTAACTCTGATCAGCAAAAACTAAAGAGACCCTGGGACAATCACGATTTTCTGAAGCTACTGCTGTCCTCCATCCCAAATCTAAACTCACACCTATTCATACTAGGAGAAGACATGAATTGTGTCCTGGACCCAACACTTGACAGATCAAGTCCGAGAGTTATCTCACCTTCGAAAGTCTCCCTTTCCACCTTTGGTTACGTCGATCCATGGAGATTCTTATGCCTTCGGCTAGAAAATACTCTTTTTTCTCTCATTACACCGCTTGTTCTCTCGCATTGATTATTTAGTTGTTGACAGAACACTTATCCCATCTATAACTTCTATCCAGTGCTCACCAATAATGGTGTCAAACCATTCCACAGTGATTTTGGATGTGCACTTTGACCTCAAACCTAGAGAACTTAGACCGTGGCAGTTATATTGTCTTTTACTATCAAATGCAAACTTTTGCAATTATGTTTCTGAGTCAATCACATTCTTCTGTGAGACAAACAAAAATGAGGACACTTCTGCATCTCTGCTTTGGGAAACACTTAAAGCAGTCATAAGAGGCAAAACTATTTCTTACACATCTCGCACCAACAAACTGCACAAAGCGTGCCAGAGGGAGTTAGAAGAGTCGACTGCCAATCTGGTTAGCCAATAGTCAACTAAACCATCACCTGACCTCTATGAGGAAAGGATTGGACTCCAAACAGAGCTCAATCTTCTGCTCTCAAGGGAAAGAACACTATTTATTATTATAAATAAGTTTTTTATTTATTTTCTCTTCACTTTACCTATATTTCTTTTTCTTATTAATGTACTCAGTTTTATTCCTCCTATTTATTATCTGTTTATTTTATTTATTATTTACTTATCTATCCTACTTATTTAATTAGTACTGCTTATTGTCCTTTGGTATTTATTGTCTCGGCATTATGTCTGTAATACATGTACATGCTGTATGAGGAGGGGTATGTGTATGTATGTTGGTATACAGTTCTTTCATCGTATCAAGTATGAAAGAAGAGGATAGGATCGTGTTCATTGAGGTATGGGTTCGAGGGAAGGAGTGAGGGTGGGAGATTGTACTTTTGTACTGTGCGTTTTCTTTGGGAACAAAAGTTTTGAAACATAAAACAAGTGTTGTGTCTCTCATAATGTTGTGGCCTTCAAGCAAGCCTGACCAGTACACTTACTCAACTCCATACAATCGTGTTGCAGTCAAACTAGTAAGTTCAGTGAGGTATGTGCTTCCTCCAGCACCCTTTCCACATTCATGTGTGCATTAAGCTTGTACTCCTGCACTGAATCTATGCACTGCACAGCCTATCTAAGTGGCCTACGCTGTTGTGAGCATTTATATTTGTGCGCTAATGTGACTGTACTCCTCTGCAATTACAGCAATCAAAATGTGAGTTACCTGTAGGGCTTTTATGCACATTTTGAGTTTCTACATTAAGTTCAAATACATTTTAAACAGGGCAGATCAAATAGTAATTGGAGCTAATAAATGCTGAACAACAGTTACATTTACTAAATGCAACACAGTAAGAAGACATTGGAATGATTGAGTCTGGTAAGGGTGCGAAAACCAGAAAGTGGCATACAGATGCATCAGCATGCTTCGATTATGAGCAAGATGGGTACAATGGACCAGGTGCACAAGTAGAAATCAAGCTTTAGTCCACTGAAGGTGTTAATCTGTCAGCAATGGGACTTGGTCTTGATTAAGTTCACTTTTAAATATACAAGCTCACCAGAGGCACTCGAATAGGAAAAACTGGACACTCCTAAGAGAAGTGCCCTGAGATGTCCATGACATGCAGTTAGATTGCGTGTTCACTTGAATGTGAGTAGTTTTCTACAGGGATAAGTTTGCATGGCACCGTTTACATAAGGGCAAGACAAGTGACACAGGACGTGTCAGGAGTAATAGGAAATGCCTGACACCACACATGACCATCAGTGGTCACCACTGCATACTGAAGCTGTTAGACGTTAGACCAACATCAAAATACAATGTAGTTCCTGCTCAGTGAACACTAGAGCATGTCTTTGTAGGTTCTATACATGTTCTTTGGAAGGGAATGGCTAATCACAACCTTTTCAGCCTGAAAGTACTCATTTAGGCTGGAGTTTTTAAAAAAGCCAATCTAAACAGAAGTGCATGAGCAAGCAAGACTTGGGATATTTTCTCATCAGCATTTAAATGTCCTGACATTCAGCAATCAAAGTGCACTCCACTGATTTGATTTGCATTACTACTCGCTGGAGAGAGAGTCTCAGATGGCTTCAGAATTTTGTGAGGCTCAGCGTTACAGAATTCAAAAAAATCTTCCAGTTATACTACATCCATCCATCCATTATCCATACACTGCTTAATCCTCATTGGGGTCGCGGAGGGCTGGAGTCTATCCCAGCTGACTTAGGGTGAAGGCAGGAGATACTCTGGACAGGTCACCAGTCTATCACAGGGCTACACAGAGAGACAAACAATCACACTCACATTCACACCTACAGGCATCTAAGAATTATCACTTAACCTCAGCATGTTTTTGGACTATGGATGGAAGAAAACCTACACATGTACAGGGAGAACATGCAAAATCCATACAGAAAGATCCCAGGCTCTGGCCGGGATGCAAACCGGGAGCTGTCTAGCTGTGAGGCTACAGTGCTAACCACCGAGCCACTCTCCAGCCCAAATACACTACATGGGTTTTTTAAATATGCATCCACATTCCTCGACAAATTCTCACAGTTAAAACAAAACTACTTCAATCCCATGAATGTCCATTTTCAGGTGATGGGAAAAACGGTAGTTGTTTTTACAATCAATGTGTTGCAACTATCCATGGCCAAGCCCACAATGTTCTCTTATAGAGTATTCACTTGTTTCTATGTAAAGCTGTGCAATTGAGGGACATTAAGCAATGTACCGTTCATCAGAGTGCAAATGACAATTTAAACTGTTTTCACTGTATATTCATCAGTAAAGGCAGTGATTTATTTATTTTTTGAAAACAGGAATCTCTAATGACCTGCTTTGTATAATTTCTTGCCATGGTATGGCATATATTCTTTGCCTGGGTTCTTTTTAAGGCCTTGTAATGTCTTCAGTCATGTTCACCAAGTGGTTATGTTTAAATGAAAGGCCTGCTTGCAAAATTTTAGCTGTTTTTACTTCACATGGCATGCCAAAATTATGTATCATACATTTAGTGATTTTCTAAATTCACTAGCAAGGACCACACCATCAAACTGAAGCGAGAATAAACAAGTGGGAAGGGAAGAGTGTTACAACAGGAAGGGGAGTGACTGAGGTGTGGTCCTGCGCCTGAACATCAGCTGAAGATTTTATATCCATTTCACTAGCAAGGACCACACAATCAATTTGAAGTTTGATTATTTTTTTGGATGCAAATGAGCATTATGATCTGAGCTAATGCAGTGTGGGGAAATGCTCTATCAGTTATCTGCAGCGGCTCCCTGGCTGGCGGACCGGCAAAGAAGGAGTGGGCATAACGTAGGTCTTGAACAGATGAGAAGCAGATACACTTGAGGTCAATGGCCTTGATTAGGTGGTCTGGAACCCTGCATCTGGAAGCTATGTCAATACAGAAAGAGTAGCCAGAGAACATGCTAGGATTCTGGATGTCCTCAGAGTTTGCTCGAAGTGGAAGAGGAATCGGGATGAGGTTGTGACTTGACCAGTCTCTGTAACAAACTGAGGGTTGGAAGGCAAGACATCCTGAGATTTCCTGGTTTGTATTTGGTGTATTACGAATTTGTAAAGGAGTAGATGTGACTCTAGTTTGAAGTGCATAATGGGTGTTAGACAACCCACGTGATTGGCTTTGTTTCAGTGAACAGACTAAGGAGTCTTATACGGGATGTGGAAGAGGTGCTGTAGGATGGTGATGTGGATCAAACTCGACCAGCAGGTTGATGTTGCAATGAACTCTGGGAATCGCAGGAGAAAAGGAAGGCCAACAGAAACACTGATTCTAGGATGACAGCTAGAGGTTGAGACGCAGGACGCTGGAACGCATTGATGGCTTTGGATAGAAGGACAGATGTCGGTGGAGAATGAACATAAGTAATAAATTATGTTGGAGTAATTTTGGGTGTTTTGAGTCCTGGATGGAGGTGAGCAATATGAGATGGAGCTGGATAATGTAGCTACATTGAATAATAGAAAGGAGGAACAGAATCTATTTTGGGGGGAGTGAAGGGAGTCAGTTATATTGTTGTGGTAGCCAGGAAGTGTTCGACATAGAGGAGTACCAGGTTGAAGACTGTGCAGTGAGGCGCTGCATGAAGGGCATGACTTTGGGAGAGTAGCGTTGACATTTTAAAAAAAGGACAAGGGCGAGTTTATCGGAGTGAAATAAGGATGGTTTTTTTTTCACACTGCAGTCTTTTATCAAGAAATCATCTTCTAAAGTTCACTTCTTTTGTGTTGAATTTCAGTCTCACATTTAATTTCTGTTCAGGTGGTTTATGAACTTCAGAATTTACAGGGTGAAAGAAAACAGCAATGTCGATATCTGATGTCTGGCTCAGCTCCTCTGACTCTTCTCTTTCACCTTTCCTTTTGTATAGTGAAGCCACAACACACAAACTTTGATTCAAGGAAATGAGCCATAATCCTTTAATTGATGATTTGTCTTCTGGTGCAATGAGTCCTTTCCATAATTAAATGTTTTAGACAAAGGTCATGATTATAAAGTTCAGGCTTTCTGTTTTACCCTATGAGGTCACAACCATTCTGAGGTCTAAATGTAAAACTGTTGGGGAACTGCTGAACTGCCCTTTAGACACAACTGTGCAGAGGTTTATTCAAAGAAGTGCATCTGTTATGTATCTTGGAACAGCTACGACTGATACAACAGTAATGGTTCTTTTTTATTCTTCTGTTAGATGGTTAAGATTTGAACATGTCTGTAAAAACAAGAATGCTCTGAGTGAAACATTAAATCAAACAGATTAGGAATAATTAATGGACAGCTTCAGATTTGCCTAATTAATATTTTTTTCATCTTATTTATGAAGTACTAAGTTGGTTGTCCAGGGATAGAATAACTGATTGGCCCAGCCACATTTTGATTTAGTTTTAATCTTACTTTTTTGTGTGTCATGTCAGACTTGTTTTATTGCTGTTTCAACCAAGACTGCATATTTCCGTAGCCTTGAATAATAATGTAATTATGATTTCCCATTTTGGAGCAAGAGTTAGTTCTGGTCTGTGATAATGTCAAGAGCTGTAAGACATTTTCACTTCAGGTATAACAGCATTTATCCTGACCTTGACCTTTGTTTATAAACAGGATGAAAGAGCCCCTATATTACTTTTTTCATGCAGAACAATGTGAAAAATGTTAAACAGCATATTTTGTGTTTTTCATTCTGGTAAATAATATGTTTACACCAACTAATCCCTGAGAAAATAAGAATTATTTTCTTAAAATGGTCTTGAAATGTTGAAAGCATGGATTATGAACTGGGGATACAGAGAACATATTATATTGTGGATAATGTAGGGTCCAGTCTGAGTCATAAGGGGCTCTAAAAATCAGGCTATCTTGGCCTTTGCTGCTTTGATTGGGACCTTTCTTTTTTTTTCAACTTTGAAAATACTAGTGCAATACTAAATTTCAGGATGGACCCTAACACGTACATGTGGAATGCTCCTTTCTCCTTCACACAAGTAAAGCATTATCTAAATATTGATTTTACTTCCAGAATGAATCCTTTAATTCATGTAATTCATGGCATTACAACCTCTAAAATGTCTGCAAGAGAATGACAGAATACTCGGTGAGTAAGTGAAAACTGCAGTGTAAAGGTGGTGGATAAAATCACTATCCTGTTCCTTCATTTAACAAGCCCAGCCTTCTCCAAACAGCTTTGGCCTCCATCCTTTTGTTGTGAGTTACTCAGAGTTTAGCTATGCTGATTCACAATACACTGGTTTTTAATTTCCATTGTGTAATTTGCTATGGCCATTTCCTCTAACCACAGTCTAAGACCTGAGTGGTAAATTAAACTGTAATTGCACATGGCATCATAGGCCATACACACATAGTATTAGATTATACTGACTATATTTTTTGGATTCTTTAAAAACAAGCATGAAGTATAACAAAAGTTAATATACCTATAGCATTCTAATTATAATAGATTAGGTTCTTAGGCTTTTAAATATAGATGATGGTCTGTTACTTTCAAGCCCTTGCCAAATGAGCTCACAAAATGCTAATTAAATCAGGGGAAATAAAATCTCTGAATTTCATAGGGGGATTGTTCTATATTTCCTGATTTCTGCTGCAATAGAATTTTTTTTAGTTGGTCACTGATTATCCTGAATATTCTTCTATCTTTGGAAATTCTCCCAATTAGATTATTTAGTTCCTCTGGCAATACTTCTCAAAGTGGCTATGTGATGCAAACACACAAATAGACACAGCCCATAGGTCCAGAATGGACAAAGTTCTACAGTGAGCAGCTCAGTTTATTACCATGGTCAACAGTGAGTCTGACTGGAAATCATAGGTGTACTCAGTTTAATTCGATGATCACAGGCTTTCTAACTTCTGCACCAGGTGTTTTCACTATTGTTGCATTGAGTTCCCACTGTGGGGCCTGTCTTTTTAATATAGCAAATCTAAGCTGTTTAAAAACATTCATTGATTACATTCCACACTGTTTGCATGTACAGTAAATGCACATGCTGTCTGGTTGCACACTGTCCTCCGCATGTGTGTTTGGCTCGTTGTGCATTTCCTCACTTCGTGCTACTCAGTGACTTCACCTCTGCAGTGTGTTGCCAGCAGCTGAAAAACAACCCAGTACATATGGAGGGATTAATGAATCCCATATTTTCCGTTCTGCCAGTGTACTATGTATCAGTTTCTTCCCCACTGTGCCACAATGAGATAAATTTGATGCCCATTTGCCAAAAATATGCTGCCAGAAACAGAACCTGGGTCATTTAAAGTCAGCAGCAGAGCAGCCCCTGTTCCTGCTTTCCAGCTTGCCAACAAGCAATGTATAAGTGTTAGATCATTGGGTTGGATGGGATGTAGCTTTGAAATAATTTCAGATTAATCAAAACTGGAATAATTGTACCTGTCATTATGGTCACCTTGTGATATAATATATAAGGAAGATGTGGTGAGAACCACATGTCCAGTACGAAAGACTACACCCAGTAGAAACAGTGGTGACTGGTTAATGGCCTGTGGCATCAACTCCTTCCCATTATCAGGACATGTTATTCATATGTTGCAAAAATAATTAGGACAAAGAAAGATATAAGTAGATACAAAATGAGTATTACTGACAGTAAACCCACATCAAATTTACGTTCACTCAAAGGTTGGTGACAGCTTGTTGAAATGGGATCAATAATAAGAATAATAATGCCTTTAATTTATAATGCACTTTACATATATAATCTCAAAGTGCTACAATACATTTAAAAGAATCATTGTAGAAACAATAGTAATATGTTAGAACTTAAATAAGAACATCTTTAGCCCTTTCTTAAATGACTCCAGGGACTGTGGGGCCCTCAGGAGTGGTGATAATGTGTTCCACAGTTCAGGAGCAGCTGTCTGGAACGCTCTGTAGCCCATTGTTCTCTGGCTGGATCTTGGAGTGCACAGAAGGTTGGTATTGGTGGATCGAAGTTGTCTGGAGATGGAGTGAAGGGTTAAGAGTTCTGAAAGGTAGTCCGGGGCATGTCCATGAATGCACTGGTAGGCAAGCAGACAGATTTTGTATTGGATGCGTTTTAAGATTGGAAGCCAGTGGAGGTTACGGAGGACAGGTGTAATGTGAGCTTGTTTGGGTGTCTTCGTCAGGATCCTGGTGGTGGTGTTTTGTACATGTTGAAGCTTTTGGAGGCTTTTTGCTGTGATCCTGATGAGGAGGGCATTGCAGTAGTCCAGCCTGGAGGAGACAAAGGCATGAACCAGCTTCTTAGCACTGGAAGGGGAGAGAGTAGGACGAAGTTTTGAAATGTTTTTTAAATGAAAAAAATGAGATTTTGCAGAGATTTTGTATGTGGTGTTCAAATGACAAATGTAGGTCAAAGATGACTCCTAAATTTCTGACAGAGGGAGAGATCAAATTTCAAATCGTCAAATAGCTTTTAATAGTGTGTCAGTGTCAAAGACCAAAAGTTGGCCCTTCTTGTTTAGTCAGATTTGTAGTTATGTTTATTGATCAGAAAACTAAAAATGTTCAGTCTTACAGATAGCAAACAAAAACGGTTGCAAAGAAGAACATGACTCATTTCCTCAAAGTAAGGTATCAGAGAAAGAGTTTGTAGCAAAATGTTTGTGCCAGCCAGTAGTTTAAACAATGTGGCACAATACTCAGCTCTAATTATAGGTTTAGTGATTGTACATTCCAGAAGCAGAAGAATATTTCACACTTCCATACAACCTCATCAGACAAAATGGCAGAGTATAGTCTGTGTTTGGCAGCCAATATCTGACTCTACTCATGTTTTCTGAGCTCTCATACTTTCTTTCCTCTCCTTTCCCCCCTCCAGCAGTCTGCTGTTGCGAAACAAGGCACCCAGTGTAACAAAGAGCAGCTGAAACACAAACACGCCAGCAGGCAGCATTCCCTTTCAACTTGACCGACCTCAGCACAGAGGAAACTCACCCTGTTCTGACATCCCTAATCTAATCCTCTACACAACACGTCTAACTGTAAGGACAATGAGGACACTGTAAATGCAAGTCCAGACACCTCTTTAAAGCTGCACTAATCAATACTGTTACATTACCTTAGATCAAATATCTGAAAATCAGAAGTCTTGCTTGTAATAATGAACCCACAGAGAACTACCCAACAACCAACTCCACAGCTCCAAGGAGCATTTTAGTTTCTTTTAGTTCATTGGTTTGGTTTTCTCATGTTTGCAAATTCAAGCAGCAGTAGGCACTGATTTTTTAGTGACAAACTGATTTCAGCTTCTTCTGCCACCCTTAAGTGCCCCTTCCCTGCTCAGAAGGGTTTCAGCTATAAGAATTGACCAGAAAAGGGGAAAAAAAGAAAGAAAAAAATTATAAAAAATATTTTAAAAATTAAGAAGTGTACAAAAGTTCTGTGAGTTCAGAAAGGTGGATTCAAAAAACATTTCTTGTATCCTTTGCTCTTCTTTTTTTGTTCACATATTACTTGGTTTGGGTAGAACAGATTACAAATCTTGGTTTTGCTTCATTATGAGCTGGTCTGAGTATTGAACCTTGAAGGAATTGAGACGTTGGGGGTTCAGCTGCTGTGGACTTTCCCCCACTGTCACCATCTTATGCTGGCATTTGTCATTGTTCCTCAACAGTAGAAACTCAGAAAAATGCAATGACACTATTTGTTTCTGTTACAACTATGACTTTCATGAAACTAAAAACTTTGGCATGGTGGATATATGATGGATTACATGTTGCTTCTGTTGAGGAGAATACTAAGGCTTCCACATTCTCACAGTCCATGTAAAGTGGATAGTACATTTGGAGTACCGGTAGTTAACTGAAAGCTCCTGAAAGAGGTATAATAAGATAAATACTTGGTGTAGCAATGAGTGTGGCAATTGTAAAAAAAAAAAAAAAAAAAAAAAAAAACAAGACATCATCATTTTAAAGATCTATCTTTCACACATTTTGTATTTTTTGGCATCATATGGTTGGGGCTGAAAGTAAGAACTAAATTTGATCTAAAGAAAGATGAGATAACATTAGAATGCATGCACATTTACAACACACAAGCTTCATACAGATCATCTCATTTGCTTGTGTTAATCAAGTTTTAAACAAAATATTCTTTACAGCTCACTCTTGTGTAGGCCATTGTGTATCCATTGTGTGAGAGTAGTGAATGCATAAACAGTGGGATGATTTCAGACACAGCATGAGACTGTGCAACAGTTTCACAGAGCTGCTCGTGTAATAACAATTTAATACATTACCTAATGTATTGCTGAAATCACATGACCACCAGGTCATCACAAACACATGCAGTGTGACAATCAGGTTCTCAACAGGCCAAAACCCAGATTATTTAATTTACAGTATTTGAAAATAAATCATGAAGTAAACCTATACATACACGCAACTATGGCCACGTTTGGACAAGCACACATTTGATGCTCTTTGACAGCGTCCACTGTTACAGGTGATACACTCTGAACCAAACATGGCTTCTGTTCCTGTGACCAAACAGTTCTATCTGTGATTTGTCTGTCTGCAGCACATTATTCCAACTGGCCTGATACTTGTACACAGGTTCATTGGCAAAGTGCAGTTCTGCTCTAATGTTCTTTTTGGACAGCAAATTCTTTTTCCTGGCATGCCTGCCACTCCCTCACATGCAGGTCTAATTAGTGCATTTACTTCTAATTGGGAATGTATGGAGTTCAACATCAACAGTTGCAAAGTTACCTGCAGGTCCTGTGATAAAATTTTGGACTTTGTAGAGATTTATTTATTTTAGTGTTTGCTTGCTCAAATATGTTAAAACGTCATATGTGTAATATTTGAATGGTTTGAACTTAATATGAATGTTGGACTATGCATAATCTCCCTGATTAAAAAAAAAAAAAGAAAAAGTCAACAATTTTTATGCAGTGTACTTTTTGTTCATAGTAATTATGGACAGTAATATACAGTATACCACCTGTCCAACTTGCTGAGTCATGTTTCTCGACCCGTGAATTTTGGTTTCACATTCATTTCATGTTGTCACATGTCAGCATTTAACCTGGTGAGTACTATGACCTCAATCAAATAGAAATAATAGACAAAACTATGACCATAAGATCTCAATTGCCTTTAAGGCTTTCAGTGAGATTTCTCTAGTCTTACTCCAGATACCTTTTAACTGCTTTTTAGGAGTACTTATCTCCAAAAATGGAACTATCTACTAAATATCAACTTTTATAGTATGATTGTAGAAAAATGCCAGTATAGGACAGTATGCTGTATGGGTTAACAAAAAGCAGCATACAATCAAAAGGAGGGTCAGGGTGATATAGTTTTGCATGAGTAATTATCTGACTATCTGGATGTGGTAAATCCCATCCTGTTACTTCAAGCAGGGGAAATCAAATGTTAAACATTAGTTGCAGATTATCTCACCTGGGCCTGTGAGATGATGTTTGCACAAGGGACCACATACTGCTTTTGCAACGTGGTGAGGAAACAGTTGGCAGGTAAATACTATTGTTTTGTACAGTGACTCAACGGCAGTAATGGTGAGTCTGAGTTAAAGCCATCTGTGTGCATCTGCAGACATGCCCGACAATGTGAGCAATGTGTGCTGGAGCATAGACAGTCAGTATTAGGCCCAACTCTTGACAACCAGAGGTGGTACGCCCTCAGGCCTCCTACGAAGCCCATATGCTTTCCATGAAATGGTAATGTTGGGCTGAGATTGAGGTTCACATCTTTGAACACACTGTGATACAATGTAATACCCACACATCTTAATACACACAAACCCACACACACAAATGCAACACACACACACACACACACACACACACACACACACACACACACACACACACACACACACACACACACACACACACACATGCACACACACACACTTGGTTTGGGCCAAGCCTCAATTCATAGGCTACAGATGGTCCAAAACGCTGCTGCCCGTTTACTGACTGGAACCAAACGGTACCAACACATCACTCCAGTCTTGTCATCACTGCACTGGCTCCCAGTTCGCCAGAGAATTGATTTTAAAATTGCTCTCATGGTTTTCAAATGTCTAAATGGCCTGGCGCCTTCTTATTTGTGTGACTTACTGTCCATTCGTAAACCTGCGAGAACTCTGAGGTCCTCATCCCAGCTACTCTTGGATGTTCCCAGGACCAAATTTAAGAAAAGCAGAGGTCAGCGAGCCTTTTCTTTTGTCGGTCCCACTCTGTGGAATAGTTTACCTCCACATGTCAGAGCTGCTGAGTCACTTGAGCACTTTAAATCTCTTGTTAAGACGCACCTTTTCTCCCTGGCTTTTTAATCATCAGATGTGCTGAATATGTTATTTTATTTGCATAGTATAATTTATGTTTTTATTCTATTTTTATGACTTTGCTAATTTTAAAGTTATGTGTCATCTTTTAGTGTATTTTATTGTTGTGAAGCACTTTGGGCTTTTTAGTTGTAAATGTGCTATATAAATAAAGCTGACATTGACATTGACATTGACACACACACACACACACACACACACATCCGTATCAAAGACATCAGAATTACTCTCAGGGTATAGGGTCCTTCTAGCTATAAACTGTAATGTTAATAGGGCACAGAGATGACTGATAATCTGTCTGTTACATATTAAACATATGCAGCTCACAAATACAGGAAGAGTACCTAAAAGTAGAGTACTTTGCTTTCAACTGTTACACCTGCCAATACTGGGAAGATCAAACATCCTGTGACCAAAAGCCATACCACCGGGACCCAAAGCAGGTTTAGAATCCACATATTTACTATGTTGTCAAAGGTAATTTTTATTCAGATGTGATCTTTACTAAGCATCTAAATATCAACCTTGTTCTAAACATCTGACATAAAAAATTAAAAAAACAGCACATCTAATACCGGCCTTGAAAAGACGTGATTTAAACCACTTTTAGTCATGCTTGAAACAAGATGTCATAAAGGGAGCATTTCATAAACTTCCAGTGACAGACAAATGTGGTCATCATCAAAAGCCTTCTGATTTTAACCCTGTCATTAGACAGTAAGATGTCTTCTTCATTAGTCTTGGTATTTAAATGGTCTTGGTCCAAAATTAAGACAACACAGTGAAATCTGTCATTTTGATATAAACCTGGAAAGAGTCTGTTGTAATTCTAGATTAGCAATTAAACTGAAGCAGATTACTGCCAATAACCATGTTACTTCCTTTGTACAAAGTGTCAGATGTCCTTGAGTTGTATCCTTTCATTTAAGTGTTCAGCTGGCATTCAGTTGGATATGATTGACTCATTCAAAGAGTTTTCAACTAATACTGGGCTCACAGTACAGGAGTTTTAATATTCTAACACATTTTGAAATCAGGGCTGCACAGTGGCTTGGTTAGAACTTTCACATTGTAGGCAGAAGATCTCCGGTTTGTGTCCTGGCCTTCCCAGGATCTTTCTGCATGGAGTTTGCATGTTCTTCCTACACATGCGTGGCTTTTCTCCAGGTACTCCGGCTTCCTCCCACAGTCCAAAACATGCTGAGGTCAACTGATGATTCTAAATTGTCCATAGGTGTGAGTGTGAGTGTGATTGTTTGTCTCTATATGTAGCCCTGCGATAGACTGGAGACCTGTCCAGGGTGTCCCCTGTCTTCGCCCCAAGTCAGCTGGGACAGACTCCAGCACCCTGTGACCCTAATGAGGACTAAGTGGTGTATAGATAATGGATGGATGGATTTTGAAATCGAGTTGCATCACACACATAAAATGAGAAGCTTCACAGGTATTAGCTCTCTAATTTCAAACAAGCAGACACTACAAGAGAGAAACAGCACATCACATTGTATAGGATATTTTCAAGATTATCATGCCAGAGGGAACAGTCAGGGAGCAGTGGTCCACTTCACTTGATCTCATGGGGAACCAGAAAGAAACAAAATAGAGAGTGTGGTGCAACAACTTGCTGTGATGCTAATAATGCTTTGCAGTCAGAAAAAACAAAAGCAGACATCTCTAGATGAGAACATGGTTGGGAAGATGACGTCAACACCAGTGAGATCAGGGAGATGGTATCAGTTTTAGTATCTGTTGCTATAATGTTAGCGTTAAGAGTGAGCGATTTGGGAGGTATAAACCACTTACATTATTGATTAACCTGATAAATAGAAACCCAGTACAGATCACTAACCTCATCAGCTGAATTAAGTCGCAGTTGCATGTGTTAAAATGTTAGAGGCAGACGAACAATTGACGAAACTACCCTATCACATGCATGCATGCGCACACACAAACGCACACACACACATGCACACACGCATGCGTGCACACACACAGTCAGTCATAAATACCAACACATGTTTACAGGGGCAGCCATGCAAAACAGTTTAGACAGCAGGCCCAGGTGTGTGCCAGACTGTGCAGCTGGATGGGGGTCATGCTCCATCCCACCCCTCCCATATGCACCCACACACATTCTAAAAGCACTCTCAACACCCATATCCCTTCTTCAAACAGCTTAACCACTCATACCATCATCATCATGTCTGATAGGTGCCAGGCATTCTGTCTGTTTTACACACACACACACACACACACACACACACACACACACCTACACACACACACACACACACACACACACACATATATACACTGCTGACAAATTGAATCCCATCTCCCATCTATACGAGTTACCCAACAGATCACCAATGAGGTCAAACTATCCACTATCCTACCTTCATATAAATTTCATGTGTATAATTTTATGTTTAATGTTAACTAATCCACAATCTGAACCAATAACTATATCATTTTATTCATATTGCATTAAAACCATCACAAGAAGGGCACAGATGACTTTGTGCATGACAGACACTACTGTATAAAGTGGAGAGTTAAAAAAGATTGCTGCACATATGGAGGAAAACTAAACAAATCTAATGCCTTAAGCAATGCATTGGTGAGAGAGGGAAGAAAAAACTCCCTTTTAACAAGAACAAACATCTAACAGAACTAAGCTCAAGAAAGGCAGCCATCTGCCTCAACTGGTTGAGGTGAAGGTAAAGGGGTCAGAGAGAACAGGATAGCAGAGAAAAATTGACATTGTCCAGGAGAACAATAAACCCTGGAATGTTGGTGATGTCGGTAACTGTAGATCAGAAATATGCAGCTTTGGGTCCAGAAATATTTAAAGAGAAGACAAAATAAAACGTGCACGAGGCAGAAGACGCAAAGGTAATGATATGCACTGGTGGCATATAACTGTATGGAGAGAAAAATAGAGAAGAGTACAGTTGTGGTGCTTTGTGGCTTATGGGGCAGTGCCCCAGCAGTCTAGGCCTACAAACAGAAGTAAGGGATGGTTCAGGCTTACCTGAGCCAGCACTAACTATAGGCTTTATCAAAAAAGAAAGTTTTAATCCTAATTTACAAAGGAAAGCAAATGTGTGCCTTCTAAACCTAAGATAAGATACTGATAGCTGAAGGCTCTGCTTCCAGAAACTCTGGGAACCACAAGTAAACCTGCAGTCTGAGAACAAAGTGCTCTGTTTGGATAATATGGTTCAGCTGAAAAAAATTCTGAAGACATTTTGAGTGTGCCAATGCAACTTCTGCCTGTTTTTTTTTATGTCCTTCAATAATTATACATAGGGTATACTTTATATAAGTGCTTGTTTTTTGAAAAGCGAGCATATGTCACAAACTCCGATCAGTTCCTTTTAGCATATCTTATCTTTTACTTTGAAAGTGTAGCATGGTTTACAGAATCCTGTTGACTCCCTGTAAATGCCAACGTTTTTCGTGGGCTACTTGGTGTTAACTCTTATTTTGAAAGTGAATCCAAATGTGTAAACAGTTTTGATGTGTGAAAAGAGACAGAAAGAAGTACGGTTTGGTGATCTCCTTTGACATCAGGGAGATTTTGTTTTGACAGTCCAGCACAGGGGGTGTATTTATTTTGAAAAGCCAGCATATTTCAGAGCTCTTGGTAAATGTTCTGTAACATTTCAGAACTTCTATTTTGTACCTTTGTTAACTTTTTTTTTTTTTTGCTGTTGTTTTGCTAAGTAGGGCTTTCATTTTGAAAATTCCACATCCATTTACTGTCTTCCCTTAGCCTTGTTAGAGTCTTGTTCTTTTATAAAGAAAAAATAAACAAAACACAGCTAATAAAGATCTTTAAACCATTGTTAACCTAGGAAAACTCTTATTTTGAAGTTTTACCCAACAGATATGGAACCAATAAAAACAGAAGAAAAATCTGAATTTTACAAAAAATCATTAAACTGTGACTGCATCAAAACTGTCAAAGATATCAAAACACAAATTTAGACAAATAACATTTAAAGTCTTGTAACCCAAGTGCAAGTTTCTACTTGGAATATGCTACAAGACTCTAAAGATGGCTGGTTTTGGCAGTTGTCTAGTTAAATTTCCATTCATTTCAAAATGGATTTGAAACGCAGTTTTATTTTTTAGTTTTAACAAATTTCAGAACAGCTGTACATTGAATCGGTACCAAAAATTGTACCACGCCAATTCTGATTAACAATTTTGCTATATAATTTGTATGAGTTTTTTGAAAGCTGTGGGACGAACTAGGTGACAAAAATTGTGTTGGAAGAATCTCTAAGAATAAACCTGAGGAACAGTAATAACAGTGCTTTAATGCCTATACACTGAAGCACACTTAATAAGGCCTTTGAGAATTAAATGGAACTTAGTCTTTACCGTTAAGAATTTAAGACCGTTGGATGTGACAAGAAGGATTTTACAGACAGTCAACAAAGAGAAGCTAAAATGGGTAAAATGGAACTTCTCTACTAATTCCTGTCTTTACTCTGGCTGCAGCAGTTATTACATATTATTAGACAATTAATACAGATGAATCAGTGCACATAGGTTTCATTTTCATATTAGAGCTTGTCATAGTGGAGGCTTTAAAAACACAATCGTGCAAACTACATACTGTGTTTTGCATTCCATACAGACAGCCTTACTAAGAATTAGTAATGACATAATGATGTCCTCTGATGCAGGCGAATGCTCTGTTTTGGCCCTACTTGATCTCAGTGCAGCTTTTGAAAGTGTAAATTACAGGATTTTTATCAAGACACTTAGGGTCAGTTTACACAACAACAGTTTTCGGATGAAAGGCAGAAAAGTTGATAAAGTTGCATAGTTGTGTGCTAGTTATTACGGACTGAATGATAAACAGTTACCTGCAGGAGGAGTCTCAGAATCCTTGGTGTGACAGTCGACCTGTAAATACACTTTGAAAACCATGTCACTTCAAATAACACACACGTTTCTTTGACTTTACAATTATTGCTGAGGTCCATAGTATTAAAGCCTGTGTTGAAAATTGTTGACAGTTGTAGTTTCCCCTTCATTTGCCTGAATAATTCATCTTTAGACTGTTCATAGTTAGTTGAGAATGCCGCTGCAAGGTTACTCATCAGGTCCAGCAAGACAGCACAACTTTATATTTCACTGACTCACAGATTCAGAATTTCAGATTCATGTTCTTACATTCAGAGCTGTACAGTCAGGCACCTGCTCACATTTCTGAGCTGCTCCAACCTCATATACCCAATAGGTCAGTAGATTTTTGCATAAGAACTTTCTCATAGTGTTCCGCACTTGACTAAAAACTAAAGATGATTGTGCCTTTGAAGTGGTGGCTCCAACCCTATGGAATGTCCTAGCCAAATAGACCTTTGTCATGCAGTCTCAGTTGATGCTTTAAAAAGGAACTTAAGACTTATCTATTTAAACCTTTGTCCCACCTACTATGACTGAGGTTTACAAGGTGTATGTTCTCATTACTTTTAGCATTAATGTATTTATCCTAGAGCTACTGTTTTTTTTCTCTGTCTTTATTGTTTTTATCAGCTCATGTTGATTTTCTTTAAGCACTTTATGATTTTGTGCTGTGAAAGGTGCTATATAAACAAATTTTACTGAACTGTTGAAGCCTTCTAGCTGTTTATTAAATGCAATATATATGTATATATATATATATATATGTGTGTGTGTGTGTGTGTGTATATATATATATATACAGTGAACCCTCATTTATCACGGGGGTTATGTTCCAAAAAGAACCTGTGATAGGCGAAATCCGTGAAGTAGTCAGCTTTATTTTTTACAGTTATTATACAATACTGAACTACATATACAATGAAACCAATGACCAAAACCTGTTTTCAGGCCCAAGCATTTAAAAAAAATAAAAACATAAACGTTTTCAACAAATAACTATGATAGTTTTTGGAAATACTGTAAAATAATATTTTTAATAGTCAGTACGAAGTTGGACACATTGTGACTCACGCGTATTTCACCGTTCCTCTAACTTTGCCGCTTCGTCACACCGCTCTTCTGCAACGTCTTTTTCTGCTGAAGGCTGTGGTGCAGGTGTCTTTTTCCGAGAGAAGAACATAGTTATGGGTAATTGTTGGCACTCTTTTTTCTTCTGGACAAGAAGATTTTTATAAACAGACATGCCACCTTCGATTATATTTGAGAACTGTAATGAATGACACATCAAAGGGTCCCATTCTTGTGCCGCACGCTGAAGTTCCGAGGCCATTCTTACCATGGTTGCCAAGCGACCAAGTGTTAGTCCATCCTCCTCATCTTTATCAACACATGTTCCCTCTTCTTCCCCTTGTCCCTCATCTTCGCTTGGTGGCTTTGTCATCTCTGCCAGATCTTCATCAGTCAGCGGATGTGTGTGCGCATCAATCAGGGCATTAATGTCATCAAGAGTCATGTCATTAAAGCCGTCTCCTCCGAGCTGTTTAGCTAGATTCACAGCTGTATCTACCGTGGAGTGATGGATGTCGTCAAGGGAGCCTCCATTCGGGGTTTGCACTGCCTCTGGCCACAGTTTTTTCCAGCAGGCATTCAAAGTTTCAGGTTTCATCTCCTGAATAGCCCTCTGAATATTTTGGAGACATGATGCAATGGTGTATCCACGCCAGTAGTCCTTTAGTGAGAAATCTTGATCCGAGTCCACAGCATCAACAAGCTGTTGCAGGGTGTTGTGCGTATAGAGAGCCTTGAAAGCACGGATGATGCCTTGGTCCAAGGGCTGAATCAGCGATGTGGTGCTAGGCGGAAGAAATTCGATTTGCACACTGTCATAAGACAAATCATCAGCGTGACCTCCGGCGTTGTCAAGGAGCAGAAGCACTTTAAAGTCTAGTCCTTTTTCTCTCAAATAACGCTTGACCTCCGGGATGAAACACTGTTTGAACCAATCCAGATTGAGCGCTTTTGTCATCCAAGCCTTTGCGTTGTGCATCCAGTAAACGGGCAACGCATCCATATTTTTGTTTTTCATGGCTCTTGGATTTTTAGACCTATAAATGAGTCCTGGTTTTATCATAAAACCTGCAGCATTTCCACACATAACGAGAGTCAAACGATCTTTTTGGGCTTTAAATCCCGGGGCTTTGGCTTCTTCCTGCATGATAAAGGTGCGAGAGGGCATTCGTTTCCAAAATAAACCTGTCTCATCCATATTAAAAACTTGTTCAGGCTTATATCCCCCTTCCTCAATGATCGCTTTAAATTTGTTGTTCACGTATGCCTCTGCTCCAGCGGTATTCGCAGAGGCGGCCTCTCCATGCAGAAGAACATTTTTAAGTCCAAAGCGTTTCTGAAATTTCTGAAACCAGCCCTTGCTGGCATTAAATCGGCTTGTTACTGCATGATCAGCACTCGTCGATGGCCCGAAATCCTCCACTTCTTCGCTGTCATGAATGTCATCGCTGTCAGCAAAGGTTTCATAAAGTTTTTTAGCTTTTGTGCGGATAACGTTGGTATCCAGCGAAATGTTCTTTTTCCTGCAGTCGTTAATCCACAAAGCTAAAGCAGACTCCATCCTTACAATGGTCTTGTTGCGGACAGTTACAACCCTTTTTGCATCCTTGTTAAAACTTATTGCTGCTGTCTTCCTTATGTTATTTTCCTCCTTTTTTATGGAACGAACCGAAGATTCATTTATTCCATAATGGTGCCCGACAGCCGCATAGCTTCTACCTTCCTTCAGCATGTCCAGAAGTTTAACTTTTTCTGCGATATTTAGCATCTTTCTCTTCCTTTTGGGCGCGTCCTCAGGTGCCTTTGCCGGTGCAGAACATTTTGTTGACATTGTGGGGTTTGTCATGGAGAAAATTTGCAAACGTAAATTTGGCAAGCTGTACAGAGACGAGGCGCGGAGACTGTTCACGTTGGTCAGTCCCTTAGCCAATCAGGATGCAGAACACAATGCACTGTTTAAAAAAAGCATAAAAAAAACTGCATAAAAAAAATCCGTGAAACAGTGAAGCCGTGAAAGGTGAACCGCGTTATAGCGAGGGTTCACTGTATATATAATTTATAGATTTTTTCTTCAGAAATAATTTTTTTTTACATAGCGAAACTGATGTCAGAAATTTAGATTTTTTTTTTTACTAAATACGTACAATTGTCTTTTTAGGTTGTTATTGTTAACTTGCATTTTATTTACTGTTGGAATGCATAGAAGCATGAGAGCTGAAGAAAGAATATACATTTCAGATGATTTTGGTAAGTTGGACCAACTTGATAGAAAATGAGTATTTTCCTGTGAGTTGACTAAATTGAATTCTATTTTACCTAAATAGTGCTCTTTTCACCTCTCCTCTATCCACATAATCTTCGATGTCATGCCCCAACATGTCCAAGACTGTATAAAAGCCAGACCTGTGAACTAATTGGCTTTAACCATGAACACCCTGGACATAAAAAGAATTTGAGAGATACTATAGGGACTAATCCACTTCAAAATGCAGCTCTCACGCTGGCTGTCTAAAGAGATCAAGGCCTGTGTGAGCTAAAACTAAGGGCTAAGCCAGTATCTGCAGTCTTAATGGAGGGCGGGGCTGCAGAGGGAAGGTGAGGAGTGGAGGAAAGAGGTGAAACACTAAGCATGCAAGTACAGTCAGGGCCCCTAGGGCCGTAGAGGCATATTTAACTACAGCTGCACTTGAAAAAGTTTTGACACTGCGCTTCTTTCATAGCCACATATACTCTTTTTTTCTCTTCTCCTCCTTCCTCTCCTCCTACTACCCCATCTCTGACTTCAAAGTACTATTTATGCAAAAACTGGTGAAGTTTTCCTGCGCTTGCTCTGTGCACCCTGGAGGCATATTTTCTTCCTTTTTTTGTGGAAGAAATCTACAATTCCTTGTTGTCAAAATGTAAATGTAACTTTAAAAAAAAAAAAAAAAAAAAAGGTCATCTTCTTTTTGTCCCCTCTTTGCCCTGTCTTTGTCCTTAGGTATACACTTCTTGTTTTCTGTGTTCTTTATATTTTCCTTCTTCTGCTTTCTTTCTTTGATTTACCATAAGGCCTTCTTCATTTTCTAATGTAAATCTACCAAATATACATTTATTTTATCTTCCTTGAATTTCAAAGTATATTTAAATTGCTGCTGTTTCACACCAAAGAATTTGCCAGTACTTTTCTGTATCAATAGCAGAGAATAAATGTCCTTTCATCCTTGCCATGAGTCTGTATAGGTAGTGAGACCTAAATTTCATCATCCACCCAAGTCCATGAGGGCCCATACTGTCGTGTGCAAACCCTAAACAAGACTTGAAGATGGTAACGTAGGTTCTCACAGTAATGTGTACACTCGTAAAAACCATGTATATCATGACAGTCTTGAGTTTCCATGCATATCACCACTATGCTTGACAGTAGGTTTGCTGCTCTTGGAATTAAGGGTCTCACCTTCATCTTCCAATCATACCTATGGTCATTGTGACCATGTAGGTCAGTTTGTGTTTCATCTGATCACAGAACGTTGCTCCAGAAGGTCTTTTCTTTGTCATCGTGATCAGCAGCAAATGGTCAGGGTTTAAGATGCCATTACTGCAGAGATTGCTTCCTTCTTACATGGCTGCCTCTCAGCTCATGTTGATGTAAAACACACAACTGTGGACACTGACACCTGTGTTCTAACAGCTTGTAATTCATTTCAGACCTGCTTCTTAGGCAGAATTTAGTAACTTGTTCCACCACAGAGGAATAGGGAACCACAAAGAAGAAGAGTCTAGCTATCAACCTGCCCTGTTGCGGTGATTGTATCAGGCGCCTTTTCTTGGCCGAGCGTAGTGAGTGTAGACCCGAATGTGAGAGTTCAAGTAGGAGGGAGCTGTTTTCATTGTGGTTTTGTATGTAAGTATCAGAGTTTTGAATTTTATGCAGGCAGCAACTGAAAGCCAGTGAAATCTGAACAGCAGGGTGACATGAGCAGTTTTTGGCTGATTGAAAACCAGGCATGATGCTGCATTCAGGATCATCCGCAGAGGTTTGACCGTGCATGTGGGGAGGCCTGCCAGTAAGGAGTTGCAGAAGTTGATGCATGATGTTACGAGAGCCTGAATCCGGAGTTGTGCTGCATGTTCAGACAGGAAGAGTTTGATCTTCCTGATATTGTACAGGGCGAATTGACATGATCGAGCAACAAAGGCCACATGACTATTATGTGAAAGGTTACTCTGCGTACCAAGCATGCACCTCTCCGAAGGTAGAAATCATTCAGTATTATCAACATTTCGATGCAGACTGAAGGCTGTTGTACCTCCTAAATATGAGGATTAAGTGGTGGCTGAACATATTTAGCGGGAACATAATGCAAAAGTCAATGCTGCAAATATACTAAATATTTGATTTGAACTCAGGTACACTTTAACTTTAAATTATTATAATTTCTAATTCCACTTTCTCTCTGTCTCTTCATGGACCTCAGTGCAGCATCTAACAACACGCTAATCATATACTCCTAAACAAAAAAAAAATCTATTTGGCATTTTGGGCCTTGCTTTTGCATAGGTAAAGTCTCACTTGTCTCGCTGTGTTTTGTATAATAGCTGTATGTCATTGGTTTCGTGAAATACGGAGTACCTCAGGGCTCTGTTCTTGGTCTATTGATTTTCTCTATTTCTTGAATGAACATCCAAAAGGATGACTTTTCTCAATTGTCAAAGTCAATGTGTGCTGATCTGCTATGAAAAACTGGATGTCACATCATTCTCTGTTCCTAAAAACCAATAACAGAGAGAAGATAGTTACAGACATAACTCTCAATAAGTGTGCGAGTTCCCAGAGTGTGAAGGTAAATAATATTGGTGTTAGTTTCGATTTCACCATGTTTTGACTAAAGAGATCATCGACACTGCCTCTTTGCACATATACATAGCTGATTTTTGTGTTCTCTTTCCATGGCTGATGCAGAGACCCCAATTCTGATGATCGTCTTTAGGGCTTCAGAATGCTGAAGCTAAAATTTGTATGCCTATCTCTCCCTCTTCTCTGTTTTCTTCTCTTTGTCCACTCTTTTTACTGAGGCTCCTTTGTCAGACCGTCAGCCATCCTCCCTCGATCCTCTGGCTGTTGGTCATTTTTTCCAGACTGAGAAGAGTTTCCTATAGCCCTGTTGACCTACATGTGGATGAATGTCCTACCAGATCTCTCTTCACATATGCTTACTATCTACAACTTTATCTTCCTGGCTATTTGTACTGTAAATGTACCGTTGATATCTTTGTTGTCCCTTTAGTGCTCTAATATGAATTTCCATGAAGTTTACCATCATCTTCAATTTTACGTATATAGCTCCAATTCACAACATAAATAATTTCGAGGTATGGTAAAGTGCAGTCAAGATATTACAATGTTACAGTATACGACAGAAGTGACTATCACTGTGCGGTGCCACCTAGAAATCAGATGATTCAAAATTGTATCATATCTCAATAGTTGCATTATTTCTAATTTTGCAAGTAGAGTATTTTCGACTATGAACAATCAAAGGCAAATTCTCAAGGAAGATGAAAATACAGGCAAGTAGATATTTACCACAACAAAACTGAGTACATCTGTGATCACTGACACACAAGTTACAAAACCTTCCTTGAAACATAATTAAGTACACCTGTGATTTTGAATTAGACTTCACAAACATGAAAAATGATACAGGAAAATCAGCAACCTAATAAAAGTCAGTGGGAACAGTTTCAGCAGTAATCTCCCACAGTTTGAGCCAAAGTAACACTAATCACAGCTACTGTAGTTGTCCTCTTAAAATGACACCATGAATAGTGTACTATTTGCACAATCTAGCTCTGAAAACCAGATGGGCAGGAGCTCCTGACTTGGCACAGGGGATTAGCAATGGAACACATGGAAGAAAGAGTTTCTGGGACAGCTCAGAGAATCCAACGAACATTACATAATGTGGATGACATCCAGGAAATAAAAGCTTTGCTTGTTCTTTGGCACAAAACTGCAAAATCTAATTTATTTTAAAGAACATGAAAAAAAGCCTGGTCAATATTAAGAGTACATTTTTTTGTCAATGACACCAAGATAAATTTGTTTGATTTAGATGGGGTCCAACTGTCTGGCATGACAACTACAGCACTACTACAGTGAATGCATAGTCCTGACAGTAAAGCACAGAGGTGGAAGTGGGATGATTTGCGGCTGCATTAGTGAAAAGATTGTCAGTAATAAAAGATGTAGTGACTTTTGTTTCATTAAGTCACTACTGTGGAGGCCATATTTTAAATATTGTAATACATAAGAGCACATAACATGAAACAGTTCAACTTTAAAATAATGCAATTATTAAGAGGTGATACAAATTTACATCATTTGTGATACAAGTGATCTGGCACAGGGGTATACCCTTTATGTTCAGCTAAACAACCACCTCCAGCTCTGTACCTAACAGAGATGACACCAGATTCAAATATTCTTCTCACAATGGGGAAAAAAGCAAATAAGCATTGTTTATGAAATTGCTGAAGTAAAGTGTAGATTTTAATGCATTGATTGGGAATGAAAGCTAAAAATGCAGAATGCAAAAAGGCAGACTTGCTTGATTGACATGTGAGTGGGTGGAATAGTGCAAAAACATACTACAGTGAGAGCTTTGCACCAAAGACAAATGACAACATAAAACCAAACAGAAATGTACTGTGCTCTGAAAGTATAATTAATTTTTGTGTGTGCTGGTGGTTTGCATTATGGTGATCAAGGCGTGGAGGTCATGCAGCTTACCATCCTTTATATTCAGCTCTGCATCATTGGCTTCCAGTCTTGCTCTCTTTTATCTGTCTCTCTCCCTCCTCCTGCTCTCTTTCTGTCTGTGCAGCTGCAATCCTCACAGTTCTAATCCCCTCCTCTCTCCCCTGTGTGCTGGAACGCTATCCAACTATTTAACCACAGCCCTGAAACAAACCAACATCTGTTTGGATGCCGGCCCAGACCCGGCCATTGCCTTCCTGCTGCGAATGCACCAGCCACCGCCAACTTAACCCCTCACTGCCCGGCCTAGACACAGGCAGACGCCACGCCAGCGACACAGGCAGCTGCAGAGAGAATTGCATGTTCAATTGCAGACAGTAGCTCGGGCTTCTTCCAAGTATTTTTTAAAAATTCTCTGTCTGCGGTTTACAAGTGGTAATTCAGCAGATCCGTGCTTTTCTTGGTTTCGTTTTCGTTTACTGCTAAGTTTTCATTGCTGTGCTGTTTCAGCTCTCCTCTTCCCAGAGAGCACTTGTCAATCAAACTGTGCTGCCAGTTCTGAGACATCTGACTAATCAGATTTTCTGAAAATGGCTCTTTTACTTTTCACTGTTCAGCTATGGGGCCCTTACTGCTCAGGCTAACCATGCAGCTATTTTAATATTTACTATAACAATCTAGAGATAGAGATCATTGACTATAAGCTAAAACAGACTGAAAGATCTATTTTGTTTTAGCTTGAACATGATTTTATACTAGTATGTTTAAATCTTAACTTAAAAAATAAGAGGACATGAATTCTTGATGAACTGATTAGTCAACAGAAAATCCACTATTTTAGTAACTGGTAATTGAGCACACCACTGTCTCCAGGCTCTAAAATGCCAGTAATTCAACACATCAATTTTCAATTACTACATCAAAATATAATAAAAATAATTTATGAACTTTGGGCCAAAGATCAAATAGGACCAATACTGAAGATTTCACTTAAGTAATGTTCCTTTTGGCCCTTTCACACAGAATGCAACAATGGCACCGCCACACTCTGAAATCCATTCATTCTGGTGGCTTGCACTCATGTTCAAGTAGGCCAATAGCAGCTGGGCATCGTATTTGTTGTTGAGGTGCAACAGACAGAGAGCTTCCTGATTGAAAAGATGAGGTGATGTCATCTTGCTGGAAGTTTTGAAAATTCCATTTATTTTGCTTCACAACTACCCCCAAGCAGTGTGTGGAACCAAGTAAAAGTTTAAACTAATATAATAGTGCAGCATATGAAGCACCTCTTGTTGTGCTTTCAAGAAGAGCTTCAGGAATTGTAGGGGAATTATTAAGCTTAACAGGTTATGTATAAAATTTCGGTAGCTGGAATCTATAAAATTTAGGGACCAAAATGTGAACAACAAAACAACTGAGGCACTGAATGTATATTTAATAACAACTATGACACAACAGTAACACACCTTAAGAAAAACAATAACCCAAAATAAACAAGGCGGTGAATGTGATTGAAGGAAAAGGGAAGTAAAAGAACACAATATTTTAATGTAACATTGGGGTTAATATTACATTTGAAATTATTATTAATTATTATTACATTCTGAGGGAAAGGGATAAAGAGATCACACCTGAAAGCAGCTGCTAATTTGATGGTAGGCTAATTTGTTAACCTGTAAATTGCTTATTTGAAAAGAGAATTTGGGAAAGTTGCACCAAGTTTCAGTGACTTAAAGTTACTTGCGCTGATGCTGCAGTGTGATGATACTGCCTCGGTGGATGATCCGATCAACCTGTTGATCAGAACCACGGTGGACAGAGTGGAGCCTCGGAGTTGGGAGTACCCGATGGTAAAGGAGGGCTCTGAGATCAGAGGACTCTGAGATAGGAGGACTCAAAATATGGGGATTCAAAATGGTACTTTCAGGCATGGTCTTTTAAAACGGACTTTAACTCAGTAGGGGTCTAGTACATCCTCCATCAGGGAGGGTTGATGTCCCTCACAGATTTAAATTTTCAGGTAATTTTGTGGTATCTATAACTCTAAAAATACTGTAATTAGGGGAACATGATTTACCTAGGTGCACTGCTGACAGACAGCTCTTCAGAGTGATACCAAATATGACCATGTGAATGGCAGGCATGTTAAAAATGATAATGTTGGTACCAAAACAAATAAAACTGAGGATTACAGAAAAGGCAATATATAGACAGACCATGATGAGGTTTTTGATGTTAATAGTCAATAGTTTCTTTAAATAAATACACTTAAACAATGATTAAATCCAGGGTTGTGGAGAAATTGTCTTTCTCTGTTGTAATATGAGTTCAGAATTTGTAGCAGTGTCAGTGGAGTGGAATGTGTTTGAAGTCCTTATTAAGATTTTGACCCCCTCTTCAACAGTTGGTCAGTGCGTTTATTGGGGCTAGGTGGTCTTTATCCTGCAAATGACTGGGGATGCATGTCAGCCATTTGGTTCCTTGTAGGCACCAAAACACATTGTTTTATTGCTCTTGTTTGGAGGTCTGTTTTTGGGGAATCCCTTAAAATCTGCGGTCATGCTCTCCTCCTGCTGATTCAATACTTAGTTTACGCCATCCTGCCAGATCTGAAAGATGTCTTGGTGTCTCGGCTCCTCTGATCACGGGGAGCCCCATGTCCTGTTTCACTGTTGGTGATGGCTAGTGGATCCTACACATGAAAAACCAACCATGCTGGCTATGGGAGTCCACTCATTAGATTTTCAATATCGTTGTTTTGGGCTGCAGAGTGCCTCGGTAGTTAGCATTGTCAACTCACAGCTAGAAGATCCCCAGTTCGCACGCTGGCCTGGGCCTGGGATCTTTCTGTGTGGAGTTTGCATGTTCTGTCTGTGCATGCATGGGATTTCTCCGGGTTCTCTGGCTTCCTCCCATAGTCCAAAAACAGGCTGAGGTTAATTGGTAACTCTAAATTGTCTGTAGGTGTGAATGTGAGTATACTTATTTGTCTCTATGTGTAGCCCTGTGATAGACTGGTGACCTGTCCAGAGTGTCCCCTGTCAGCTGGGATGGGCTCCAGCCCCCCAACAACCCTAATGAGGATTAAGTGGTGTATAGATAATGGATAGATGGTTGTTGTTGTTTTGATAATATAACTCAGCCAGTGCCATTTGTAAAGTAGTTTGGATTTGTGGGTCAGTTATATTGAGAAAAGTGCTAGTAGTAATAATCTGAGCAGACACTGCACTAGGTTAAATAAAAAAAGAGGCAAACATTTGTCAAGAGCCACTGTATGATATGTGTATGTCTGTGCAGGGATATATAAAGAGGCTGTGTATGTAGTGCTGGAGGGGGTGTCAAGTAGATTCCAGTACAGTCATAAGCAGTAAACTCATGTTTGGTCTTCTACAAATGTTTATGGAGATAGAAAAGGAAACACACTGAGGTACTAATAATACACACAAAATTACAGAGTATGCACTTGTATTTCAGTGAGTGGGGTGTTGGGTGGTCGGGTGCTGGTTGCTTGAAACAGAATTTAAAGCTCAACAATTTCTTCGACATCAGTTTAACTTCGTCTAACATTTTTTTCATTGTCTTTTTTCCATAGTAGTGATACTGGGATGTTTTATGAGTGTCAGTTTCGGAGTCAAACGTGGTTGATTTCATTTTCCCTTAATCGTGCTTGGCTTCTAGCTAGTTTTTTCACTGTAACCCTTAGAACACCTATTGTAAAGGGAAGGCTGGACATATTTTGGGAAATACACGGACTTGCATTCTTTCAGAGAACAAAATATTCAGATGAATGTCAGTGTCATGAGTCTATGTGCACTTTGAAGCAGGTCACAGAGGCTCAGTGGGAGCATAGTTAGTGCAGCTTGCCATAAAGACTGGGAGCAGGGGGATATAGCTAGTCTAGCTCTGTCCAAAGTTCAAAAATTCTCAGAGCAACACCTGCACAGTTAACTGATTGACATTTCTGAAAGCATGCAAATAGGCATATTTCCCAAAATGTCGGACTCTTTATTTAATGCTAAAAGCAGGATGATAGCAAATATGTCCTGTTGTATAATGGCAGCAGGGCATATTTAGTGAACCAAATTCAGAATGGAGGACCCCTTGTTGAAAGCAGGACTACAGAGACAAAGGGAGTGCAAAGAGGTGGTGCATCTAACAAACAATGTGATTAGGCATGGCTTTTTATCACGTTTTTCACAATTCAACATGTTTAAACTATTTTACAACAAGCAACATTTGGGAAGAAAATGCAAGAAAACCCATGTAGCATATATTAAAATACATGAAAACAGCAGCCGATGTGAATTTCAACAAAATCTATGACCTATGTTTTCTGATGAAAATGAAACAAAAATAATTAAACAATACTATTTCAAAACCATAATTCTGATTAAAACTTGTGCATAAAATAGGTGGACAAATGGACAAATCAACTAATTCCTGCTGTAATGCAAAATCAGTGATCTGTAGCATTATGTGGAGTCACACACTTCAGGGTCAGGATTTCCTAAGGGTTGTACTATGAAGCCAGATTGGCATAGCCGGCTTTCTTTGTGTAAGTCAGCCTGACAAAAACTAAAACCCCAGTCAGAGTTAAGAGCTGAATACGTGTTGGGTTCCCTTGGCAACACAATGCATACAGTGTGTGATACTGTAACTGCACAGTTTCATTCTGTGCTTTTAGTGACATACCACCTTAACAAGTTTGCAGATATAACATACTGTCTCAGCTGAGAATCTGTATCACAATAGAGAATTGTCAGGAAGCGATTTGAGTAAAGGGAGATGGATTAGGGTAGCTCCTCAGCATAAATTACCATGGTGATCTACCCAGGTTAAAACAGAGCCTTAGAACTCTGACTCTAAGGTCAACATACCGCTTCATGTGCTTTGTAGTACAGATCAGCAAAAAGTTTCATGTGTTGCCAAAAATATCTCCTGTTCAGAAGCAGCTGACATGTTGTACTGCCGTAAACCAGAAGCTCCCTACATTAAATAACATTATTTGCCGGTCAGTCATGTTTTCTCACATTAGCAGCTCTTGGAAGACAGTTTAATGAACTATAGTCATCTACAAATTACAACAAGAGTTAGACAAAAAGCTGCAACAAAACAGCTAAGACAAACTACATGCATGTAGGCAGCATTCTAATATTGTTTTATAAAAAGATAAGCTAGTTTAACATCACCGGGTAATGTGGATGTTATGTTAGCAAGTAAGCCAGTTCTGGGATTAATGACTGCACCCCATCTAAACTGTCTTCTAGGTGTTCACTATTAATGTATTAATTTACTAACATTGTGTGAGCAGGACAGGAAGAGAGAGAGAATGTCTGAGATTTTGGAGATACCATTAACTGGATTTAATCAATCTGTTGCACCACTGCAGAGCAAAGGGACACGAAGCGTTTTCAATTACCCTGACCATAGCAGATACTTACACCTATAATGATAATGACCATACACCAAGATGGCAACAGATGTAACCTCAAAATGCTTTTAACAATTAGAAATGAAACATGAATATATAAGACATGTCACAGGGGAAAACTCAACAATGTAGGTTATCAAATCAGTCTCCATAAATTAGTGTCATTAAAAATCAGGGCACCACCTTCAGTTGAAGGAAAATGGACCGAATCAAAAGATCAGTCTGGAAGCCTCACAAGATATGCTAAGCTATCAGTTTGGAACTCTGATTTATGAGTTCTGGACAGTAGAGATTGGCAGTATTCATTCTTGTACAGCATTAAATTGACCAGCAGATACATTCAAAGGCATTTAAAGAGAGTGTTAGTGTTGTGTTTAAAGAGTGTGAGCACATGTCGAGGTGCGTCAGAGAGAATATACACTATATTGCCAAAAATATTCGCTCACCTGCCTTGACTCGCATATGAACCTAAGTGACATCCCATTCCTATTCCATAAGGTTCAATATGACGTCAGTCCACCCTTTGCAGCTAGAACAGCTTCAACTCTTCTGGAAAGATTGTCCACAAGGTTTAGGAGTGTGTTTATAGGAATTTTTGACCATTCTTCCAGAAGCGCATTTGTGAGGTCACACACTGATGTTGGACCAGAAGGCCTGGCTCTCAGTCTCTGCTCTAATTCATCCCAAAGGTGTTCTGTCGGGTTGAGGTCAGGACTCTGTGCAGGCCAGTCAAGTTCATCCACACCAGACTCTGTCATCCATGTCTTTATGGACCTTGCTTTGTGCACTGGTGCACAGTCATGTTGGAAGAGGAAGGGACCACCTCCAAACTGTTCCCACAAAGTTGGGAGCATGGAATTGTCCAAAATGTCTTGGTATGCTGAAGCATTCAGAGTTCCTTTCACTGGAACTAAGGGGCCAAGCCCATCTCCTGAAAAACAAGCCCACACCATAATCCCCCCTCCACCAAACTTTACACTTGGCACAATGCAGTCCCACCAGTATCGTTCTCCTGGCAACTGCCAAACCCAGACTCGTCCATCAGATTACCAGATGGAGAAGCGCGATTCGTCACTCCAGAGAATGCGTCTCCACTGCTCTAGAGTCCAGTGGTGGCGTGCTTTACACCACTGCATCCCACGCTTTGCATTACACTTGGTGATGTATGGCTTGGATGCAGCTGCTCAGCCATGGAAACCCATTCCATGAAGCTCTCTGCTGAAGCACTGTTCTTGAGCTAATCTGAAGGCCACATGAAGTTTGAAGGTCTGTAGTGATTGACTCTGCAGAAAGTTGGCCACCTCTTCGCACTATGCACCTCAGCATCCACTGACCCCACTCCATCAGTTTACGTGGCCTACCACTTGGTGGCTGAGTTGCTGTCATTCCCACACACTTCCACTTTCTTATAATACAGCTGACAGTTGACTGTGGAATATTTAGGAGCGAGGAAATGTCACGACTGGATTTGTTGCACAGGTGGCATCCTATCACAGTTCCACGCTGGAATTCACTGAGCTCCTGAGAGTGACCCATTCTTTCATAAATGTTTGTAAGAGCAGTCTGCATGCCTAGATGCTTGATTTTATACACCTGTGGCCATGGAAGTGATTGGAACACCTGATTCTGATTATTTGGATGGGTGAGCAAATACTTTTGGCAATGTAGTGTATGTTTCTTGGCTCTGCATTCCCGTGCACCATGCTCAGGTCAGAACCCACGTGGTAGGACAGAACAAAAAAGTATGTGAAGCAGTGCTTTTGTATTTCCTCTCCATGTCTGGATGTTTAATACCAGCTCAAAGTATGCATACGGTGTTGTGAAAAATATACTGTCCCCTTGCTGATATCTTATATTTTTGGGGTATTTCTCACACTTATGCAGTCAAGGAAAAAGTTATTAGACCACCCTTGTTTTCTTCAATTTCTTGTTCATTTCAATGCCTGGTACCACTAAAGGTATATTGCTTGAAAAACACAATGAACACAACAAAAAATGCAGCTGATTACATAGTACTTTATGTCCTATTTGACATGCTTAAGCTTAATTGTATTCCCAGGGTATATAAGAGACCATTTCATGTCATAAGCAGCACTGCACATGCAAAGACCGAGAGTGGTTTCCTGCTTACATTCAAGCCGTAGCACAACTCAGAAGTTGTTAGCTCTCACAGAATGCCTTAAACAAAAGAATTATGTAAAGCCACAAAGACAGCCATCTTAGCACTGCTGGACATTGGCAGGAGTGAGAGACAGGTAGCAACAAAACTGAAGATATCCAAGACAGCCATTCATTATACCAAGAAAAACCAAGCCAAACATGGTACTACCAAATTGCTAGCTGGTCAGGAAACGTCTTTCTGCCCCACCAGATGACCATGCACTCATCCGTTCCTGTGTCAGCAATCATCGTCAGACCTCCAGGGACCTTAAAATTGAGTGGGCACTGTCCAGAACTGTGACTTGTTCAGCAAGAACAGCTGGAAATCAACTTCTTGAAGCTGGTCTGAAGTCACACAGGGCACAGAAGAAGCCCTTCATCAACGAAAGGCAGAGGAAAGCCCAGTTACTCTTTGCTGGGAATCACAAGGATTGGACTGTTGATGATTGGGCTAAGGTTCTCTTCAGTAATGAATCAATTTTTTAGTTGATGCCCACTCCAGTCAACTTACTGGTTAGGAGGAAGCCTGGAGAAGTCTACAAAAGACAATGCCCCTTGCCACACGGCAAGGTCAGTTAAAGCCTGGATTAAGAAGCAGAACATTCTAACCATGCCTTGGCTGATCAATCACCAGATCTAAATCCAACTGAAAACCTGTGGAAAACCATCAAACGCAAAATGGAGAGCCACAAGCCCCAGAACAAAGCAAATTCGTTTGAATTTGTGCAATAAGAATGGGCTGCTGTGACAGCAGAACAATGTCAGAAGCTGGTGGAGAGCATGCCAAGATGCATGGCCGCAGTCATCAAAAACACTGGGTATGCAATCAAATACTAACTCCTGTGTGTACCATGTGATGAAAACAGACAGAAAAGAGAACATGGAATGCTTAAAAGCACTGTTTTTGGCAGTACAATACCATAGCTATTGATGTAAGAACTGAAGTGATTTTGGTTACTATCAAGAAAACCATTGAAAATGGCTGTTGTATACAGCCTCGTATCCCTGTTCCTGCACCGCAGTTGGCCCCTTCGTCCCCGCCTTTGTCGTCCCACTCACCACTCTCCGAGCTGACAACTGATTGGACCAGACCGGACTCCCAGCGTTCAATCAAGTCTCACACATGTTTTTATAAGACCTGTCACCTCGGCCTTCCGGGGCAACTTTTGTGTGGTGTTCAGCTCGTCCATGCATCTCTTGAGTTGTTGCCTTGTTAAGGATCTTGCTAAGACACTTGTAGCATTTGAGATTCAAGGGCTTTGTTAAGGAAAATTTGACTGCAGCAACCTTTTGTATAAGTAAATAAATGTTAGCTTAAAGATAGCAATGCTTCCTCTGTATTTCTGTCTGGGTAGTGTAGTTACGTTTTGGTTTTGTAGCTATTTTTGCTGTTAGGTAGTTTCGATATAACTGAGCTTCAAAAACGAGTCCTCTCGTGGTTCTTTTTGTCTTTTTTAAGTAACACCCTTTACCCTTAATTCCTCACCATTTGTATTTTGTTAAAATACCTGTGTGTACACCATTGTTGTGAAATATTTTGTGAAAGGACTCATGAACCACTATAATATGTGTAGCTGTATTGTATACAGCAAGAATATGTTAAACTAGCTGAACAAATTTCTGTTCAAGTTTCTTTTAAAAGTAATCTGCCTCACCAGAAAGGGTCACAAGAGAAAGATTGTTCTTGTATTATTTATTTATATTTTGTTTCTATATTTCATTTATTTGTTTTCATTACTTGTATTTTGATAAATAGTACAACAAAATTAAGCTGTAAATTATTACACTGCAAAAAGCAGGCCTTAAAAAACAAGAAAAAAATATACAAAAATTAGGGATATATTACTTAAACTAAGCAAAATTATCTGCCAACAGAACAAGAAAATTTGGCTTGTCAAGATTTTCCAAAACAAGTAAAAATATCTAACCTCAATGAACCCCGAAATACCTTAAAATTAGTATATTCTCACTAATAACAAGTGCATTTTTCTTGGAATAAATAAAAAATATGAGACCCCTTTTCTCAATATGTTGAAAAATATTCTGAAATTAAGGAAATGCTAGTACCATTGTCTTGACATAATGATATGCACTAGGTATTACATTTCTTGAAACCAGCAACGTTATACTAAAATCTAATTTACTTTTCTTGATGGAAAGGCAACAGTTAAGAACATTTTTCTCATTATGTAGAATAATTTTCTTAAAATTATTAAAATGAGCCAAATGCTGTGGAATTCATAAATCATATTCATGCTTCTAATCAGTGATCCTGACTACAAGAACAGTAAATGTCATTTGCTTAAATGAAGATATGAATCCAATTTCTTTTCACCTCTTTAATATATTTAAGGTGCAAGTAAAACATTACACTTACTGGTCATCGAAAGGCTGAATAAACAGTGTGAAAACAGGTATGTAAACTGTATCAAAAACATTCTACACAAGAAAGTGCTGTGAAAGAGTATTAGGAGACCTGAACAAACGCAGAGACCGCTGAGACCTGAACAAACCGGCTCATCCAACACTTACTGGAACTGGAAATCAATGTACAAGCCTACTCAGTGAACTTCCTCCACTCAGCCATAGCTGTTTTATATGAAGAAGTCATGTCTTGGTCATGGATGGCATCCATGAGGACTTCTGTCTGCAGCACAGAGAGGAGTGTGGCTAAGCACTTGGGGTATGTGAGGTGAAAGGTGTAGTAGCATGCCATGATGTACATCACACTGTCAGAGATGTCCTCCTTTGGGAACATCAGCACAGGCATGGTTCCGATGGCCAGAATGCAGTTGCTCTCACAGATGATCACCACAGGGCTGGAGAGTGGTCTTGCATTCAGAAAGGTGTTGGGGTCTTCCACAGACTGAAACACAAATAGAAATATGAGGCTAATTAAGTGTGAATTGAAGCTTATTAATGTGTGTGTGTGCGTGCATGCGTGTGCATGTGTGTGTGCGCATGCGTTTTTATGAGAGCATAATAAATGGATATGTAGCAGGTTAGCAAAGCTTGTCTTTGTCTATAAGTGAAATAAAAATGAATATGTGAAAGTGACAGAAGGCAAGAAAGATGACAAGTGTAAAAGAAACAAAGTAGTTGTGAGCCAGTGTTTATTACTTTTTATGGATGTGTGCCAGGGAGCCTACTACGCAGCCTGCAACTATTGCTGTGATTCTGTTTTGCCTGATTATTTAGGTCGTCCAAATATGTTCTTTGTAAAGTTAGACATTTTTTCTTTGTTCACTGCCAGGCTCTAGTAATGCAACAGCATTCTTCATAAACAGCTCCACCGGGTTAAGGCACTAATAGCAATCTGATGTCAAAATACTGGAAACAATTATAATTTCTGTTTTGTGGCATCAAATGCCCATACGAGTTCAGTTATTGTTTAATTTTTGAAATGTCTTTTCTCATTCCTGTTGTTTGCTTCGTTTAAGTACTTAAGAAGTGCCGTGATGTTGATAAGAAATGTCAGAATTGACCAAATTATATGCCACATGACATATGATGGGTTGTAGCATACATCTCTTTCAAATATTTTTACTTCTGGGCTGCATCACAGCTTATGTTGCAAAGAAAATGAAACTGAGCGCTTCACCCAGTTTCTTAAAGTAGGCCTATTCGTTTTTCAGTGTGGCAATATGAATGTTTTCAAAATGTAGTGGTAATGTATCAAAAGTAAATAAATACAATAAAAAAAAATCAGGAGACTGTCTAAAAATGTGGCCCCTTAACAACAGAGTTTAATAGCCCTGCTGTAAAGTACATGAAAAACTGTCATACATTATTTTTTTACCTCAAGGATGTGAAGCATGGCCTCACTTGCATGCCCCAACTTCTAGGGTGGAGCAGTGGGTGATGGGAAGATGTCTGGCAAAGCCTTCATCATCGCAACTGCTTGCTTTACTGTGAAAAACAAAACCGTCTAATTTTATTTACTGCAGTCAGTTATTCAAAAAACAACATAAAAACAAAGAGAAAGACAGACCAACGAGACAAGAAACATAAGTGAGTGCAGTTGGGAGAGACTGCGAGAAGCAGTAAGCTGCAGGTGGGAAAATGAAAAAAGCATATGGTAGGAGTGGTTAGGATGGTTGATAAGTTACGTAAATGGCAAATACTTGGTGGATGTCTGAAACTGAGCAGCACCAGCAGCACTGATTACTGTGGCCAGCCTATGGATTCTTCAAGTCATCAAGTGATAAGTGAGTAATTACCTTTATCTGCCAGTGGAGGTCTCATGACTTTTTTGAAAACTCCACAAAACTGGATCTTCTCACAAAAGGTCCTCCAGCGGTTCTTCAGTTCAGATATGAAGTGGGGGTTTCCTTGATTGAGGATCTGCTGCAGTTCATCCATTATCTACCACAGAAGGACAGATAGCAAATACCTTTTAATTCTACATTCCAATCAAAATCTAGTGAAAACAAAAAATGTCTGGACCTACTATGTAAATAGAAATTGCAGAGTAACCTGCTTTGTGAATTATGAAACAATTTGTGCAAAAAAGAACCTGGCCAATATCTGTCCTTAATTTAAAATAATGGAAAAATGGCTAACAATGTATAATTTGTAAACTAACATACATATAATCATATTAAACATAAATCAACTTAAATGATTTGATTTGCTTACATGATCCACTTCTCTGAAGCAGGGATATGCTTGAAGAATCTTGGTAGGTCTGTCGTGCTCCTTCATAACATCAGAGTCAATGTAAGCCCGTCTTGCTTGGTATTCAAGGTCCAGCAGCTGGGCAACATCCTTCTTGTTGGGCCTGGATTTGTATAGCTCTTGCAGAACTTTGTAGTGTCTGGCCTGGTTCTGTGGGCTGTCAGTAGTTTCAGGACCTATTGTTGAAATGAAATTACAATTACTGTTTTGGTTTCTACCATTACAGTTTGAAGAAACATACAAATATTCAAAGTTACTTACTTTTAGATTAATGGTTATATTAGCAATCCTTTCAATGTTTGTATCTAAAAGTAAATCATGTATAAATATAAATGACTTCTAAAAAGAAATGTGACAGTACATCCGCAACAACTCAACACACTTTCTCACAACTCAACTCCACATGGAGTAGATGTTTATTGATAACAAAATACAATATTTCTTTAGCTTATTCCAGTAAAGTAAAAGTTACGAGTCTGAAGTCTTAGGTCAGCAGGAGTGTTCTCTCTGTCTCTCTCTCTCTCTCTCTCTCTCTCTCTCTCTCTCTCTCTGCTCTTTCCAGCTGAACCACCAGAACCAGACTGAGCTACAGCTGTTACCATGAAAAGATAATCTTGATGATTAATGATTAATACAATAAAAGGCACTCCCCCTTTTCAATATTTGTAGTAGTTTAATATACAAAAACACAATCTCAGTATGTGCTCTTACCATCCACCTGTTCAGCCTCCGGGGAAGTGCATCCAGACGATGATCTTTCCAAGATCGAAGTTGAAGCATTGGACCCGCTGTCATCAGTGGGTGACCCATGGCTGCTGCTCTCAAAGCTGATGGCCAGTCGCCTCTTTCTTGAAGGAGTTGCTCCCTGCTTCTTTTTGGGCGTTGTCACATTTTGGACCCTTTTCAAAAGCTGCTTCTTCACAGATTCCTGACAAAAACGTGGAACGTAAAAATCACATGGATCAAAATTAAATTAAGCCATGAAAGCTCTGATCCTGAATAAAGTATATCCTCCTACCCACTCAGCTCCACTGGCTGCAGATCTGTCCCGCAGCATTGGATAGTACACAATGAGACGCTGAGCCATCACAGTTAGGTCACGGCTGCACGGATATCGGAAGTCATCCCCTGCAGCTCTCTTGATGGCAATCATGCTTGTTACTTTGTTCCTTATTACAGGGATGAGAATGACAAATGGAAAAAAACGCGGAAAATGTCTGCCCCCCCCCCCCCCCAAATGCGCGTTGCACAGTGCGTTGCAAAGCGCGTTGCAATGCGCGTTGCAAAGCGCGTTGCAATGCGCGTTGCCGAAAGATGTCGGTGGCGGGATGGCCATCACAAGCCTCGGCTCGCGACGCGTCGGCCGGCCGGCCGCTTGCCTACCCCCCTACAATTTTCTCAACGGATTTACACGATTCACAAAAACTATACTTTCGGCGGAAAAAAACTCGGAATTCCGCGGATCTGCGGAAAATTCTCATCCCTGTTATTATGCGACAGCGAAGCTCTTTGGAGAGTGTAAAGTCTCCTTCTTCTCCAGCACGCTGTTTTTCAAAAAAGGTGGTTCTTGACTGCTCCAGCTCTGTCTCTGTGTATACAACATATTGTGGACTTTGAAGCTGTACAGTTTTGCTGACACTGTCTCCTGGCTTTGAAGAGGGGACAAGTGCAGGGGAGGAAGAAGGGGTTGACAAAGCGGTTGGGATAGTTGGAATTGTGGCAGCATCATAAGTTCCAGAGGAGGTGCCTGGGTGAGGCTGGTCCAATTCTTCACACTGAAAAACACAAGAATTTATCTCACATTAATTGAAAGCTAATCGTAAGTAGTGTACGAGAAGGAACAACACCAAAAAGGAAATATTTCCATCAGGTTTTGCAGGATTGGACCTAAATGCAGTTACAACCAAACAGGTAGCAAGGAACAAATAGGAGACTAGAGAAAGTCAGGAAGATTAGACACTGCACTACAAAATAAAACAGGAAAACAAATAGCCAACAAAAGACACAGACCATGACAGTTTCACTGAAATTGTAAATTACAGCATGGTTTAATGTCCACACAACGTTAAAATCTGATATCACCTCATTTTCACCATGAGTGGTCCTCCAAATGGCTCTCCTTCGGAAAAAGTGCTCAGGCCCGGGAAAGAGGTCACGCAAGTCCTCCTTAGAGAGACTGGGAAGCAATTCTGTGCTAATATTAGCAGCTGAAAAACACATACAATCACACTGTAAATACACAGTATAAGGTCATAACCTGGTTAAGTCTGTGGTGGCAGCACAGAAGCACAGCTTAAGCAGGAACAGGTATCTACATTTAGCTAACGTCGAACCATGAGGTTGAACCCAGCCTCATGATTCCCTGCGCGCCCACCCCTCCCCCACCAACCCTCCTCAACCATGCTAACATGCAACGCAAAACATGCTAAAGTTAAAGTAAGTTAACAGCTGCCTACAAGTTGTTCCTGCAAACAGTTTCTGACAATAAAACAACATCAAGAATTTTTACGGCAAGGCTTTTCGTGTAGCTGTTTACTGTTTCTAGCCCACATTTAGCTAGAAGGTCAGTTTGTTCAAATTAGCATGTTAGGACTTAGCTAACTTCACAATTAGCTGACCATGCAAAGACATGTAAAAGCAAATTAACATTACCTTTCAATACTGCAACTGTTGTAGGATCCATGCCCGAAAAAGCGCTTCCAGTTTCATCCATGGCGTAGTCAGTTTATAAGATTTCCAACAGCTCAAACTTCAGACAGCAGAACTATAGACATGTAGCCCGCTGCAACTGACCTGCTGCGGACTCTTTCTGGCGCGTTGCCGTTTGGAATGTACCATGTCATAAAATGGGGGTGACGTACATGTTGTATGAGGGGAGAATGTTTGAAATAATGGAGTCATAATTTGAAATTCATACAGTATATTGAAAAATTTAATACTGCAAGCAGTTAGTTCCATAAATTACATTATAAGTACGAATAAAAAAACATTTAAAAAGCTTAATTCATAGAACTCCCCTATGCTGCTAGGTAATGTGGTCAACAGCCCGTCGTTTCACGTAATTTTCCCATCTCTTTCAGAGACTGCAGAAGAGACTTTACCTTTCTGTACGATTTGGATTTCATTTTTGAAAACTTGAAAATGGTGTGGCGTTGCGTTGTCTGCCTTATTTTCGTCACTTTTTCATTGAAACTCTTCAGGTTACTCTGATACATGAGCTTATAGAGACTGTGCACATAGTGTTTGCACCTGTTCTGACCATTGCAACTGTTTCTAGATTGAAGCCATTAATTGAAAATCATATGGAGCATTGGAGGGAACTTTTCCCAGAACACAATATTACACCTAAACAGCATTATCTGATACATTTGCCATCACAGATAAGATCACTGGGCCCAATGGTTAGACATATGTGTATGCGGTTTGAATCTAAACATTGCCCCTTTAAGCAATGGGCTTCAAAGCTCAATTTTAAAAATATTTGCAAGTCTTTGGTCAGTCAGAACCAAATATATGAAAGTTGACAAAATGTTGACCCTTCAATACATGCAATCTTTTCAAATGAAAGGGAGATGGGACCTGTGTCTGAGGTTAAAGATCTACAGTATTTACAAGGAAAACTGAGAGACTTCCTAGGACATGATAAAGTAAACCATGCTGTATCAGTCAAATGGCTTGTGATAAATGGCAATAAATACATAATTCAGAAGTCAATGATCCTTGCAAACATAGTGAATGGTAATATGCCAGAATTTGGATTAGTCAGAAACATATATCTTGTTGATTCTCTGCTTTATTGTTTGGAATACCAGCCATTTCAAACGATACACTTTGATAGAAAAGTCATGGCATATCAAGTTGAGGTCCCACACCTTGCAAAGGCTACTGAGTTAGTGGATGCTGAAAAGCTGGTGGATTCTACCTCTGATTACACAATAAGCAGCAAGTCAAACCTTTGTACAGGTAAAATACCATCTTGGGGATGTAATAGAATTATACAACAGTGAAAAATAACTCACAGTGCTCCCCAGATATCACATGCTTTTAAAGCTGCCCTGTAATTTGGAAAAACTTTTCTGAATGTACATGAACTATTTCTGTTTGAAATTGTTTGAATGTTACATGTTAAATGTTTAAATATGAACTATCAGTTTACAGTACTGTTCCAACTGTACTAATATTTAAGTACATATTTTATATTGTTTCATAGATAACAAAACAGTGGATACCATTTGGCTGTCATCTGTTTTAATTATGTTAAGAGATACAATTGTGTCAATGTCATGATTTCTTAGTTCATGCTTGAAATAAGAAATCATGACTTGAAAAAGCAGTTTTGTACTTGTGGGTGTTGATGAAACAGCTTTGTAACAGTTAATATTCTAGTTTCAAGCGTGTCGTACTCAATATAGGCCATAAAATCTCAATAACAAGCTCTAATATCTTACTGAGATAATTTAGGACCAAAACACTTAAAACAAGTAAAACACTCTTGCATAAAATCTGCTAAGTGAGAAAAATTATCTTATCAGACAAAAAATAAGCAAAAATCACCCTTATCTGAGATATTTAATCTTACTTAGATTTCAGTTTTTGCAGTGTATAAACTCCTCATGGCCAATAAGAAGTTATTGTTCCATATCATTCAAATCTCACTCTAACAAATCCTGAACAGATGATCACAAACAACAACAACAAATCTTGGTTTTGACCATCTCCACTGTGGGATGCTGCTGCTGACCTTCCTCCAGCCCACTGCTTCCAGCTGCTTGATCACCACTCTACTCTGCATCACCCTGACTATACTTGATATTTTCGTCTACATACTGTTTGAATTTTACTACCAGCTATATATGTAGTACATTTAATGCCAGAGCCATACACCATAACAGTAAACTATGAATCCATTTCAGTGTTAGCCTGTACTTTGTATGTATCATCTAGCTTATCATGCATGTATCCAACTGTGTGTTACATGTTCCTTGTTCCCCACCCCCTCTTCTCCCATCCTTCCCCCTCTCCACCCCTCTACCCCTCTACCTCTTCTGTCCCTCTCAACCCGCCGGCCAGCAGGCAGATGGGTCCCCCCACATAAAGAGCTGGGTTCTGCTCAAGGTTTTTTTCCCTGTTAAAAGGGTGTTTCTCTTGCCACTGTTGCCTTAGGGCTGCTCTGAGGGTTCAGACATATGGGTTCTGTAAAGCGTCTTGAGACAATTTGACTGTAATTGGCGCTATATAAATAAAATTGAATTGAATTGAATATAACACACTTTCTTGTGATCACAGAATAACCATCATAGAAATCCAGACTGTGACTTTAAGAAAATATCAGAATTTGTTACATACGCACTTCCTCTGTGGCTATGATAAGTGCTTTGAAACGTCATCAGTATTTACACTGCTCTGATAACACTTTGCACTGGGTGCAACTTTAAAGGACAATTACGGTTTATTTGAACTGGAATTTTATTTTGCAGTTTGTAGCCCTTTGTCCTCCTAATAACACTAGATTCAGCAATGTGTTCACGCAAGTGTATTGCCCAGTGACACATTTTTAGTTTGTCCCTCAACTAAAGTGGTTTAGTTAACTTGGATGTTGAATGTTAGCACTGTCACCTCCCAGCTAGAAGATCCCCAGTTCACATCCCAGCCTGGGCCAGGGATCTTTCTGCATGGAGTTTGCATGTTCTCCCTGTGCATTGTAGGTTTTCACCAGGTTCTGTCTTCCTCTCAAAGCCAAAAAACATGCTGAGGTTAACTGGTGATACTAAATTGAATGACAGTGTGCTTGTTTGTCTCTATGTGTAGCTCTGTGATAGACTGGTGACCTGTCCAGGGTGTCCCCTGCCTTCACCCAAAGTCAGCTGGGATAGACTCCAGCCCTCTGTGACCCTAATGAGGATTAAGCGGTGTATAGTTAATGGATGGATGTTTGCATGTGTAAGGCTGGATATATAGCCTTGTGTTTAGTGTGTGTTGGTGCTGGAAAGGTAACTGATGAGCTATTCAACCCAAGCAATGACTTTTTTCGTTGTTGGTACAGCTTTACTGTATCTGTAGCTGAGTTCGGTCCAGCTGGTCTGTGTTTTCTTTCAGTTGATTTTAGGGAGGTGAAACACTATTTCTGAGATGAAAATTTTTCTAAAGCCACAGGGAGCTCACTCTTTTCTGATATATGCAGTTTTGCATGATTCCTTAGCTGCAAAGTTAGCATGACACACAGAGTTTCAATAGTTGCATTAATGGAAAATTCACTAGGTTACAGTAAACTGGAATTGTCTTTAATTTCCATCAGTTTGTGGTAAAATATATATCAGACAGTTGAAAAGTGATCCGTGTTGATAATAAATATTTCTGTGATGTAGCTGAAATATGACTGGGCTGTGAGGGGAGAGTCAATCAGCAAATATTTAGGTCGACCAAATGAAGACAGGGAAAGAAAAATTGGACGTCCTCTCACTTTCATTTGTTAAAGCCGCCAGTTCAAAGTCTTTGAAGCTGACACCTTCAGGCGAGAGCACTGACACACAGATACTGTTTCCACACACACACACACACACACACACACACACACACACACACACACACACACACACACACACACATACACACACACACACACACACACACACCCAAACAGACAGACAGATGTCAGGTTATTTATGTGTCCTTACATGAACATATTTAGGGGAGTTTTGCACGCACATGCGCATAGTGGTCTGACCAGTTTGTGAATGGAGGAGAAGTTCACAGGTAAACAGAGGCAAAGTTGTGAAGGTGGTATGGCCTAGAGCTCTCTCTCACTGACAGACTGGCTTCAAACCAGGGTCAGCTAAGGGACGGGAGAGGGGCCCCAGCACCCATCATCCCTGCAGCACCCGCAGGACAGACTCCATATTGAAATTGCTGAATATTCCACTGACTCTCTCTCTCTGTGACAAGTCTTTGCATGCTTATTTATGACACTTTTCCCACACCCTGTGAAGTACATTCATTTGCTATCCTACCCAGAATTTTGGAGAGCACTTTTCATTTTTAAAAATTTTGCAGTCGAGAAATTACAAAACTGAACATTTGAGAGAATAGAGAGAGCCTAAATGTAATTTCATCACAGATACAGAACTTATTAAATGAACAACTCAAGATTCTACTCAACAAGTATCTGCCAAAAGAAGGTCATCTAACCCTAACTGTAACCCTAACCCTAACCCTGTATCCAGAGGACAAGCTAACTCTCTGAACCACTTCTCAGGGGGGAACCAAGCTGAACACGTGGGGTGGGTTAAAACATAGCAGCATTTCACAGTGATGATGAAAAAAGTCCAATTTACTGATGAATCCCAGTTAGAGATTAATGGCGGTAACAGAGGTGTGTATGTAAACCTAAAGTGAAACATCCTGCTGGGGAACTCCATGTCTTGGAGGGGGTGCTAGTCTGGAGTTGGACACCTGCAGCAAATTAACTCCAGCCTGATCAAGGAGAAGTAGCTGGAGCAGGGTAATGAACTCATCTCACATCTCAAAGCTTGGTGAAACTAAAGAAGACAAAGCGCGTTGACTGTCATGAACTTTTCTCAACAGTCAGCTGACCTCAATCCTATTGAGCATTTCTGAGTCAACTGAAGACTAAGAAAATCAAGCATTCCTGAAATGACAAATATCTTCTTTAGAACATTGTCACATCTAGACTACAGGTAGACCAAATACTATGACAGTCTGAAATTTGCTGATATTTCTGAAAAATTCCACTTCCGTTCAAATTGTCAAACACTTAAAGCACTATTAAATTTGAAAAAAGCTAAATCAACGCAGACATACTAGTCTCTGACTTTTGTACCCCACTGTAGATGTCACTACACCTCTGGTCACAATATTGGAGGAAACGGAAAAATGACGGTTTTGTCATTTTTTATCGTTCCAAGACATGTTTGTTATGGTTGAACATGATGTCTGAAAAGAAGGAGGAAACAGTTACTTTTACTCTGTCAGGTGAGGAAATGTGTCAAACTGAGTTTCACTACATGTACTGCTGTACGTGTATCTTCAGAAACAGTTACCACCTCGAACATCAAAGACATTCTTGTAAAGTAACTCATGGCATATATGAAATATTAAATAAAGTACTAAATATTCAAAGCAGAGATCAAAGTTTCATTTAATGCGGTGGAAGCTATATGATAAAGCTTTCCTCAGCAGAAGTTGCAGAAACTCAGTGCAGAATTAATGTCTGCATTCAGGCCAGATAACTCTTTAAAATTATTATTCCTATTTTCATCTTTGAAAGTAGCAATAAATGCTGACCTCATTTTCTCATTTGAAGAAAAAAAAATCATTGTCAGCACTGATATTAACAGGAATTTGTGTATGTGAATGTATGTTTTTGGTGAATATGAAGGAAACTGACACAGCTAATACTATTTGAATTGCCCTGACATACACACACACTGATTCACACACAGGGAATTTGTAACAGAGGTGAGTTGTAATATTTGGTCAGGGGTTCTAGGGTGTGAAAAGATCATTTTAACAGTAACAGTTGAGACTAAACTGTTGCATACAACTTGCACAACTACACATGTAACAGCACTTTGTGTGTGTGCTTGTGTGTGCTGTGAGGAATGTTAACAGAGTGCAGATGTGGGGAAGTGAGAGAGGGAGGCACGCCACTTAATGGTGACTCAGTGGAATTTGACACAGATCCACCATTTTCATTCACAGTTCTGTCATCTCCACACTGTGTTCAGTGTCAGCTGCTGCAGTGAGTGAGACAGAGCACAGGTTACTATTACACCCTGCTGCAACTCCCAGAGCACCACTAAACAAACAGGAGAGGCTCTTTGTCAGCTCAGTTAAAGCTTGTTTCACACAGGTGTGTACAAGAGCAGACTAAGATCTTTTCTGACTGCTTCATTTAAGATCTGATATTATCTCTACAGATACTTTTCCTACAGTGTCAATTATATGCCTTTCAGCACTTTTTTTTCTTGCGCAGAAAACCTGCCAGCGACGCTGCAAAGATTTTTTTTACATACAGATGTGGCCTCTTGTTCCAAAAGTTAGCTAAACCTAAATCAGTTGTTTGGGGGAAAATAACTACACACAGGGCTGCACAGACTCCCCTGGCCATACCAGGAAGCATATCTAAGTGTGTCAAATTACTGAATGAAACTTAGTTCTAAAATAGTTTCAGGTAAATTTTTCTGAAGCTGAGTATGCCACAGTAAACAGCTACACCTGCTGAGCAGGTGCTCACATGACAAGTGGGTGGACTTGCACTTCTGTTTTACAGCACTTTTGGAAGTGATCATTGTTTATACAATGCAAAAATTCAAGGGACCTGGGCAACATAAACAAAAATTTTTCTCATTTTCTTTATAATTGTTGTCTGTAGAGATGATCATGTGATAATCATGTAGTCAGTACTGTTCATTTTAAATACTTGTAAAGTACACACAGAAAACAGTCTAATGCTACAGCCAGTGCTGGCCTTGTGAGTCAGTGTAGCTGCTGAGCTGAAGACTGAATGCCAAGTAAGTCAAAGTCAGATGTTCTGGCTTGTTGTTAGCGTGATTTTCCAGTCCAGCATGCCCATACAGTATAATAGTTTAGCGGGTATGTTTTAGAATGCCCCAATTTTTTTCCCCATTTTTTTATGGAAATACAAGTAGTTCAAGTTCAATGAATAGCTTAAATGATCCAAAGGTAAGTGGTGAACTGCCAGAGATTAAAAAAGGGTAAAGTTACCTAAAAAATGATGTACATTTCAGAATTTTACAAAAAGGCCTTTTTCAGGGAACAAGAAATGGGTTAACATCTCAGTGCTGTTCTGCAGCAATGGAGGTTGATCAAGATTTGAAAGTTGGTGCTACTAAATCTTACAGGTGTCCCAACTTTTCTTCATTACTTACAACCCCAGAGTGTAACGGACTGATATTGTTGTTGCTGTTGAGGTTTCAGTGTTTATTGTTCAGCTCAAGATTTACCTAATGTCAATGAACGTGCCATGGTTAGTTAGCTCACCTCTGATTGGCTCAGAGTCAGCAGTAGTGTGTGTGTGTGTGTGTGTGTGTGTGTGTGTGTGTGTGTGTGTGTGTGTGTGTGTGTGTGTGTGAAGCAAGAGAGCTGGGAATGGTGGCTAATTCTGGAGTTAAGTTATAGTTTTTTTGTAGTTATTTTGACATTGGCTATGGCCCACAGTAGCCTGTGTGAAGGTTTAATAAATGACCAGAGAGCGGGATAAAGTCTCACTCATTCATCATGGAAGGTCGCTACAATATGTTGCACTGTTTTTACAACTTGACCGATGTTCATCGGCTCGTGGTTCTCCATTTTGCGTTTGATGATTTTCCACAGGTTTTCAATTGGATTTAGATCTGGTGATTGAGCAGGCCAAGGCATGGTTGGAATATTCGGGTTCTCCATCCAGGCTTTAACCAACATTGATGTCTGGCAAGGGGCATTGTCTTGTTGGAAAATCTAGTCATTGGAGGCAGGAAAGAGTTTTCCAGCTGATGAAGAAGACCATTTTCAAGAGTAGCCCTGTACATGACCTGGTTCATTCACCCTTCACACAACTGCATTTGCCCTGTTCCACTCATGCTGAAACAACCCCAGATCGTCACTGATCCACCCCCATGTTTTTCTGTAGGGGCAAGACAGTCTCGTTTGCAGGCTTCTCCAGGCTTCCTCTAAACCAGTAAGTCGGCTGGAGTGGGCATCAACTGAAAATTGGATTAATCACTGAAGAAAACCTTAGCCCAATCATCAACTGTCCAATCCTTGTGATTCCCAACAAAAAGTAACTGGGTTTTCCTCTCCCTTTCGTTGATGTTTCATTGTGACTTCAGACCAGCTTCAAGAAGTTGATTTCCAGCAGTCCTTACTGAACAAGTCATATTTCTCGACAGTGCCCACTCATTTTTAAGGTCCCTGGAGATCTGACAACGATTCCTGACAGAGGAACAGATGAGTGCATGGACATATCGTGGTGTAGAAAGACGTTTCCTGTCGTGACTAGCTAGCAATTTGGTAATATCATGTTTGGCTTGTTTTTTCTTGGTGTAATGAATGGCTGTCTTGGAGACCTTCAGTTTTTTCGAACCTGTCTCTCACTCATGCCAGTTTCTAGCAGTGCCAAGATGGCCGCCTTTGTGGCTTCACATAATTATTTTGTTGTAAGCATTATGTGAGAGCTGCGTGTGCAGTTCTGCTTATGACATGAAATTTCCTCTTTTATACCCTGGGAATACAATCAAAGTAAAGCATGTCAAATAGGAAGTATTATACAATGAACTGCATTTTTTTGCCAAGTACATTGCATTCTTTAGGCAATATACCTTTAGTGGTACCAAGCATTAAAATGAACAAGAAATTGAAGAAAACAGGTGTGATGTCATAATTTTTTCCCACAACCATATATATATATATATATATATATATATATATATATATATATATATATATATATATATATATATATATATGTTAGTGGTGGGACGCGATTCAAAAATTTAATGTAATTAATTACAGGCTTTGTAATTAATTAATCGCAATTAATTGCAGTTTTGTCAAATAGCAATATTTGACACAATAAGTGAAGTTTTTCAATTCAAATAAAATTGTGGTTGACAGTTGAATCAATGAATAGACATATACGTGTTTATAATTGAAAATTTATTTTAAAAAAGGAAAATGGGACATATAGAAAAAAGTGATTTTGATGACAAAGTGGGCTGCACAGTGGTGTAGTGGTTAGCACTTTCACCTTGCAGCGAGAAGATCCCTGGTTCGCGTCCCGGCTTTCCCGGGATCTTTCTGCATGGAGTTTGCATGTTCTCCCTGTGCATGTGTGGGTTTTCTCCGGGTACTCCGGCTTCCTCCCACAGTCCAAAAATATGCTGAGGTTAATTGATCATTCTAAATTGCCCGTAGGTGTGAATGTGAGAGTGATTGTTTGTCTTTGTATGTGGCCCTGCGACAGACTGGTGACCTGTCTAGGGTGTCCCCTGCCTTCGCCTGAGTCACCCCCCCCCCCCGCGACCCTAATGAGGATTAAGCGGTGTATAGATAATGGATGGATGACTTAAAGTCTGAATTTAGTTGCTTTTTCCACTGTATGGCACATAAAATCAGCATAAGTAGTTCAAGGAGCTTCAGAAAGTTGAAAATCCAGAGATTCATTCTGTTTTCATCTTTTCTGGGTAATTTTGATGGTTCTTTTTATAGAAATATCAATTTTTATTTATGTAATTTTTTTATAAACAAAAAGTTTATAATTAAGTTATTAAAAGAGATATTTTTGTTGTTTAGGTTATTCCTCCTCTGCCTCCACGGAGTAAAAACTTAAACCACAAAAATGTTTCATTTCTATTTATCTGCATTTTTCATCTGTCTGCTACATTCACAGATTACTGCAAATCTAAGTGCAATTATAGCGATTTTATTCAACATTTTAAGACTTTCTGTAAACTCAAGCACTGTCTAGAAAAGTGGTCTATTATGGGATGGCTACACCGTTAGCCGTTAGCATGACTCGTAGCTAACGTTAGCTCTGGTGCTAACAGCAACATGTTTTACATTGAGGTGATACCGTCGGCTTGAAGTGCTGCAGTGATCAGAAAAGTCTTTGTTGTACAATTTGCACACAACCAGGCTTTTATCCAAGCTGCCATCGGGAAGATTTTTAAAAGGAAAACTTCTGCCTAACAAGCTCAACCTAGTCTTCCTTCACTGTTCACCAGTGCCTGACTTCACTCAGTGCTTCCTGTGCTTCTTCTTCATGGCTACAAACAGACTTTAGGTTCATTACCGCCACCTACTGGGCTGGAGCGTTCATCAGAGTTACTGGTGTGCCAGAAATGAGGGAACTGAGGAGGGTGCAACTAATTGCGTTATGATTTCTAACGCGTTATTTTAGCTGTAATTAATTAGTCGAAATTAACGCATTAAAGTCCCAGCCCTTAAAGTCCCCAGCCCTAATATATATATATATATATATATATATATATATATATATATATATATATATATATATATAAAATTCACATTTCCCACCGGGACGGCCAACGTGCTGTTTAGCATCTTCCATTTGGAATTGGCTGGTTCTGCCACTACCGGATCAATTGCCCATTTGTGCATGTGCGGTGGCATGCATGATGGTAAGTCTACTTGGACATACTGCTCAAAATGTGTCACCAGAGACATTTCAGGAATTTTGAGTCATTTTGTGCTGCAGATGGGTTAATTGTGTTAAAATTTTGAATCAGATTTATCAACACAGCACAGACATTCTTGAACTGCTACATCTTTGCACTTTTTAAACTTATTTTTTTAAGCCACTTTATATTGCATTGTCTTACAGTGTGTCACTACTGCACTATTTCATCCTCATTTCTCATCCCTGTACATATTGTAAATATTATTACTACTGTTCTATTATTATTTTATTTCTACGACTACGTCTATTGCTACATAAGCTGTTGTAACAATGTGAATTTCCCCTGGTGTGGGGAGAAATAAAGGACTTATCTTATCAAGATGATTAACGTGTTAATTTTGACAGTCCCAGTTTTAAATAAAAGATCCAACTTTGTTTCAGATGCGATTTATGATTCAGTTAGACATAAAACTGAAGGTATTCTCTGAGGCTCACAAAGGTTATCAAATGAAATGACCGACTCTACCATTGTATGCAAGAAGGCTGAGCATGGCTGCACACTGACCGCACTGCTGTCCTGCTGCTGGTGACTCACAAGCATTTGATATTCTGCTCAAGCCAAATTCAATTTAACTTCCTGTGGAGAGGTTTTGTGGTCCTGCACTCCATCTGTGTCTCAAAGGGAAAATCCCCCCTCAGAGGAATTCATGCTAACTTGATGGTCATGAAGACTTCTGTCATGAGTAGTGAGCACGCAAATATCTCTCCCAGAGCTCTAAACAGTAGAGCTGAGACGAGACCATCCTCATGGCTGCAGGAGGTGACTGGAGCTGCTGTGACAATACCCAGGTTGACTTTATGAGAATATTTGTGGTTGGTGCTTAACAGTATACAAATACATCATTTAAACAGTAAAGTTCCAGGACAGTATGAAAAGACAAGTTCATCAGGAGCTTATTGCCTGGTCATTAGCAGTGCCCTTTAATGAGTTGGAAACAAAGGTCTTACATTTAGATTTGGCTCTAATTGGTAACCAGGACCTAAATACACCAAGTTCCAACACTATTCGTGCCTTTAAAGATCTTTCTATATCTCATCTGCCTTCATTATTAGCAATTAGGTATTGTCAATAGGCTTCTTTTCACTTTAAGTCAGGATGCTCATTGATATTACCATCTGAACACATAAACAACACCGGTGGTAGACAATATTTGTTGTAGTTAGTTGTTTTGAAAAGCCAAAAGATGAATAGAATGGAAGATTTTTGTTGTCAGTTTCTCTAAATATCCAGGACATATAGAGGAACTGAAAAGACGTTTCTGTCACACCTTTGTATTAGCACCATATATTTAAAAAAGGATCAGAATACAATATAAATAATAATAATAGATTAGTGTTTGCTTTAAATATAAAATCTTAGATTAAGACCCCAAGCAAAAAATAATAGGTCCCCCTATTTTGTATTGTCTAATCAGATGTCCCGCTCTACTCTGTACCATTAATCTGCAACCACAAGTATACTGTATGATCTTAAAGTACTACACTTGAGGTATTTCCATCTGCAAGTTCCATCCAAATGTGCATAAGGTTTTATTAAGTTTCTGTTAGAATGTCAGAAGGAAAGTAGATCTATCTGAATATTCCCATCTACTACTGTGATGTGACTATTTGAACATATGAAGATGAACCACTGGTGGCACTAATTATCAACGAACCTCTGCTGAAGAAGAGGACACAACGGACACAAAATTATTCAAAATATACCATCTCAAACAATGCAAAACATGATATGACCTTTCATGTTTCATTTATTAATTTGAGAAAGTTATAGTTTCACCATCGCCCCAACCACAATTTCTCATGTTTTCTTCAATGGATCATTGATTTCCTGTGATTCCTGTCCATTTCATGAGTACACTGAAAATGTGGAAAAAGCATACACTATAAGTCAAACGTTTGAACACACCTTCTCATTTAATGTGTTTTTTTATTTGTATTATTTTCTACTTTGTAGATTAATACTGAAGATTAACACTTTTTTGTTTACAACATAATTCCATATGTAGTCTTATATAGTTTTGATGTCTTCAGTATTAATCTACAAAGTAGAAAATATTCAAAGAAAAACCACTGAATGAGAGGGTGTGTCTGAATTTTGACTGGTAATGTATGTGCTAAAAAGATAGGGATTGAAATAGACTCCCTCACTGACCAAATCAGAGATGCGGAGCATGGTTCAGAAGTCTAAAACCAAACTGAGAAAATCTTCCAAGCCAAGCTACAGGAGTGATTTGGGCTCTGTTTGTACTTTAGGCTGTGTTTCTTGTGTGTGGGTAAAAATGAATTAGAGGACAACTAAATATTTTACTTGAGGATCACTATGGTCATTTTTATTTAAAAAAAATCCCATGCTTTAAGATATTCCTCAAGCAACTTTTAGATGATGTCACCCAATCTTTATCTGTGTCTTTCTACATCATCCTATCCCCTAGAAGGAAACTAAATTATATGATAACAACCAGAAGGCTGTTTTTATAGTAGATAATACAACATTTTCTCTACAGAAGTTGATTTTGTTAATTCTTACAGGGCTGTTTTCATTTGAAGAAGGATCACCAAAGCAATATTTGTCTATGTTATAGCCCCGGGCTGCTGCACTCCTCCTCCTCTGTTGTAATCTACTGTGTTGTATACAGCTGCATGCCTGTCAAACACCTTCATCTGCCCGGCCTTCGTTGTCTTTCCCCACCTACAATCACTGGAGCTGAGGCTGGATTGGACCGGTCCAAACTACAGCCTCCAATCACCGTGCCAGCTGGCGTTGGAAAGGCTCATTCATACCGCCATGGTGGCCGGCATGAATGAGCCGGTTCTTAGGAGAAGTTGTGCTGCCCAGTGTGCTTCAAGGAAATCTGTGCTAGTGGTTGGTTTATATGAGGAGTTGAAAAAATAAAAACGATATTATTCTTAAGGGAGTATGAATGTGCTCAGTGAAATTTATGTGGATCCCATTCAATTTTGAGATTTTTTGTAGACAAGTGGAATTTTTAATTAGCATTGACAGTAAAGGAAAGACAAAATAATTGTCAAAACATCTTGATACTTGCACATACGCATCCATTATGCTTGCAGATATCAATGCACATTCCCACATCCCACTTTGTGATCATTTACCAACTGCAAACTATGCTGATGCAGCTGACGTTTCAGCGGAGAGGCCTAAAGAGCTCAACATGGAAGAAGTAATCCCATCAGCTTCATCATCTAATTCTAAATGATCTTGAGCCGCTAGAACATGCTCTTGTAAAACAATTTGTTGTGGTTTGCAGTCAGTCCAAAAACAAGAGTAACTGAAACAAATATGTTTCCCTCGAATAGGTGTGCTTATGTACTGTATGGTTAATGTTAGTTCTTATCAACAGTCTATACTACGAGAAGCCATTACATCAGCCAGCTTCCAGCATGATACATTTCGCAGAACATTTCAGTTATCTGTGCATACATTCTGATGGTCATTAAGGCTGTGTTCAAACCAATATGAGCACTGTCTCAGCCAGTGTCTGGCAGCAGTAAATTTGGTGACACTATAGTCTATAAGAGTTAAGTTATTGAATATTTGTGTCTCTTCGCTGTTGCAGCGGTTTTGCAATTTTCAGACAGTCCCTGTTTACTCGTCGCACAGCTGGCTGCGCATAGACAACAATGTTATTTCTGCAGGTTGAAAGACAGCTACATTTGATTAAACTGGGCTTGTAGCACATTGTCTACTTTACAACGATGGGAAAGAGGCATTATTTATGTTTAGACAACGTATATTTAATGAGTTATTGATGCCGGAAGTCCGAATCTGTGAATAGCTTTCCGACTTTACCAAACTGCATTTTGTTTCCTGATGTCACCGTAATTCGCTGGCTTCATGCTGTCATTTGCTACCATTTCACCACAAATAACACAATTCTGTCTTGTCCTCCAATTAAACCAAATTTAAGGTAACTCTCGAGGTATAGCCTGAGTTTTTTTTAGGTACTGATGAATCTTCACCAGTTTTGCGTTTTTCAAACATTGTTCCCGTCAGTAATTTTCTAACTGCACACAAAAATAATGAATCGGGATGAGCTAGCGAGCCAACCTGAAGAAAAATAAATGTGTTTTAAAAAATGTTTTATATATAGACGTGTGATGACACAGTAAGTCTGTTACTCTGATTTTACCCAGAATGTGAAAATCTAATTTTTATAACCTCGCAGCCTCTGAGCAGACCACTTGGTGCACCCCCCCGGATCTCTGACACCTCCATCAATTTTAATGACAGTGTTTATGCCCCTGCATGCAAATTTGCCATCACAACTATTCCACCCATCACTATGTTGAGGTAACACCTAAGCTGCATTCTTCACCTCGCTCCATCCATGACATTTGTGATTAATGTTAAAGAAACACTAATGAACCAGAGCATTTCTCACACCTATAGCAGAATGGTATTGAGGAGCAGCTAGAGTATTATGTTGTGCAGAATGGGCTGGCTATGCGAGACTGGTACACAGCTGAACTGAGATGGTTTCCATTTGCAATAATCGTTCAAAGAAGTTTGAGCTCCAGTGAGTGGTTTGGAACTTAAAAAAGTCACTGAAGATTCATCCAACCCTATGGTATCTCCAGGTGTAAAGCCCTGCAAAGACTGCTGTAATTAGTCAGCTGTTGTTTCAGATAACAACAGCTGTGTCATCACATCTCTCCCAACTAAAGTGAACTATGGAAATGTTTGTTCCTTCTGTGAAAACATTTTTTTGGACGGTTAGAACTTTCAGACCAATTACAAAAAGTTACAGCAGGCTTTCATCAGAATCATAAATGGTGCTCTGATCAACTTGGCATTGTTGTATGACCTCATGTTTGGCCACAAGGTTACATGCATACCCTGTCAAAACACCTTTTTGAAATCCATAAATCGTGGTAGAGGTTTTTTTTTTGTTAATGCACCATGTCACAAAGCTGAAATCATCTCAAACTTGTTTCTTATGCATGACAATGAGTTCACTGTACTCCAATGGCCTCCACAGTCACCAGATCTTGATCCAATAGAGCACCTTTGGGATGAGGTGGAACTGGAGGTTCACATTATGGATGTGCAGCTGACAAATCTACAGCAACTGCGTGATGCTATCATGTCCATATTCACTAAAATCTCTGAAGAATGTTTCCAAACATCTTGTTGAAAGTATGCCATGAAGAATTAAGGCAGATCTGAAGGCAAAAAGGGGCCCAACCTTTTACTAGCAAATTGTACCTAATAAAGTCGCCAGTGAGTGTATATATATTTTACATTTTAATTGAACTATAAACAATCAGTGTCAAATGTAGGGAGATGTGGCACAAGTAGATGATGATGATGACAGTTCTTGGTATGCCCACATAATTGTATTGTGAAAACAAGGTACAAAAATATGAGCTGTGTTTTGGAACTTGGTTCAGAGTTTCAGGCGTGAAAACACCCTTACCACCTGCAAAGTTCCTGCAGGGGAAATGTAACTTTTAAAGAAAACAGAACCATTAATGTTGACCCTATAAATTCAAAATAGATCTGTGCCTTCAGAGATTCATTAAAGATGTTTCACAAATTCAAGAGGACAGGACAAAAATATGCACATGTAATAAGCATTTTTAAATCCCTGTTGAAAGCAGTTGTGGAATGGCTGTATTGGTCCATCTGGAAGGCAGCAGTGCCAACTACTAGTGAAAGAGCAATAAGGTCAGTGACCCAGAAAGTTGTGGGATGCTAGCAAAGACATGCAGATTTACTTGCAGACCCACATTTGGAGTGGGTTGTACCTTTATCACCTACCCTCCATCCACTGGCCTCCCCCCTTGACTTCTGTAACTGAAGTGGTGAGAAATTAAATTCCCTTGTTGGTAAACAGCAGAAAATAGAATATCACTCCCTCCCAGACTGAATTTGGTAATGGGGTGGGGGGGTGGCAAGAAGTGGAGATGGAGTCAAAGGTGTAAAAAACAAAATCTGTTTTGTGTCCGAGTATCAAACTGCTAAACAGGTCAATAGGAGTGTTGTAGAACGACATGTGTCTGGCAGTAAACAGAACCACACTCAACTACTCAAAATGCTGCATTATGTAAATCCTCAGTGAATGCCTTTACATCGCATTCATGTCGCTATTTTAAACAAGGTTAATCTACTGGTAGAGGGATTTAATAGGGATATTAATCTGTCAGCACAGGCCCACACATACACCCATGATCCTGCTGTTTGGGGCTCATTTTATCTCCTGCTATTGAACAGTCACTGAGGTTCCTTTGCAGTATTTAAGATAATGAAATCCTTTAGCTCCTGCTGAATTTGTATGGAAGCAATGGGTGGATCAGAAAGCTGTTCTTGGCAAATAAAGTTGGGATAATGAGACAATATCAAATAATACTATTGTACAAAATCCCTCATATACAGTATTCCCACACACATTTAATGCCTGTTTTTTTCAGAAAATTACAAATACCACTATGTGCTCTTTGTGTTTGCTATTTGTTCCATTATTTTTGTTTTGCTTTGTGTAGCAGTTAGCCAGTTCTTGTTACAGATTTTTTAAAGCAATATAACACTGACTTATCACTTTTAGCTGCTTCTCCAAGTTATTGTGGAGGAATTAAACTTTCAGATGTCACTGTTTGCCCTATCCAGTTGCCAGATATTTCAGTGTCGCAGACATTTCTCAATTTTGTTCCGTATTTTTAAAAGACACTTTTTGTGAGAGATCAACGTTATTCCATACTTTACAGAACATTGATATATATCCCATTTTGTCTGTGCTTTTTGCTATCATATAAAACAGTATTTAAAAGTTACTTTTAAACCTCAAAAAATTCTAGAAAGACATTAAATTAAAGACATTTAGATATTTAGACATTAAACTTGCCAGTTGAAATGGCATTTTCCTCCTTGGTGGATGTCTTAAATATATTGGAGCTGACTGGTTTGCAAGCTGCTGTATTGCTGATGACACTGGCAGAGTGGAGAGTCTGTCAGGTCAAGCTTAAGGAGCCAATAAACTCCAGCAGAATTTATTGTCAGGTGAGTAGTTCAGCCTCCACCCAATGTATTATTATTACCCAATGTCCAAATATTTCTGTAATTAAAACATCAGTCAGACCTCACATAGTGATGTGTTACCAGTGCAGCGGAGTTTCTCTCTAGTTCTGCCTTCTATACACAATTATCCTTGAACCAATTGCAAGACTCTCATTTTCTTGAATGTTATTATGATGTTGGAGTAAAGGCTAGTTGAAAACTACAATGCCACAAAAAAGTGTTTGCACCGCTACAGAAATATTCTATTTTTGCATATTTGACACACTTAAATGTGTCAGATCATCAAACTAATTTTAATGTAAGACATAGATAACCCCAGGAAACACAAAATTCAGTTGTTAGATGATGATTTAAGTAGCTAAAGGGTCTCAAAAAGCAGCATGTGATGCCACGTTCTAAAGAGATGCAAGAACAGATGCAAAACAAAGTCATTGACATTTATCAAACTGGGAAGGGTTACAAAGCCATTACTAAGGCTCTGGGACTCCAGAGAACCACAGTGAGAGACAATATCCACAAATGGAGAAACATGGAACAGCGGTGAATCTTCTCAGGAGTGGCCGGCCTACCAACATTTCTCCAAGAGCATCAATGTCTTATCCAAGAGGTCACAACAGAACCCAGATGAACATCAAAAGGTCTGCAGACCACACTGGCCTCAGTGAAGGTCAGTCTACATGATTCTACAATAAGGAAGACACAAAAGACCGCCATAGGAGAGTTTTAAGGCACAGACTACTACTGACCAGAAAGAACATAAAGACTTGTCTGGAATTTAGAAATAAACACCTGGATGAGTCCCAAAATCTATGAGATAACATCCTGTGGACTGATGAGTCAAAAGTGGCTCTTTTTTAGAAGACATGGGTCCATTACATCTGGCGTAAAACTCATACTGCATTCCACAAGAACAACATGATACCAACAGTGAAACATGGTGGTGGTAGTGTGATGGTTTGGGGCTGATTTGCTTCCACAGGACCTGGACAACTTGTCATAATTGATGGAGCCATGAATTCTGCTCTCTATGAAAAAATCCTCCTGGAGAATATTCATCATCAGTTCATGACCTAAAGCTCAACACACATGGGTTCTACAGTATGACAATGACCCAAAGCACACAAGCAAGTCCATCTCTGAATGGCTCAAAAAACACACAAAAAAACAAAATTAAGGTTTTGGAGTGGCTGAGTCAAAGTCTGGACTTGAATCCAGTTGAGATGAATAAAACTGAATTGAATAGATGTTCTGGCAAGATCTTACAATGGAAGTTCATGGTCAAAAACCATCTAATGTGGTCGAATTATAACTATTCTACAGAGAAGAGTGGGTAAAATTCCTCTATGGTGATGTGAAAGACTGAACACAAGTTGTAAACGTTTGACTGCAGTTATTGCTGCCAAGGGTGGTCCAGCCAGCTATTAGGTTCAGGGAGCCACTTGCTTTTTCACAGGGGTGATATAGGTTTCCAATAAATCTTAAATAAATCATAATTTAAAAACTGCATTTTGCATTTTGTGGGTTATCTCTGTGTTATATTAAATAAATTTAAATATTAATTTGTTGATCTGGAACATTTAAGTGTGAGAAATATGCCAAAATGGATGATTTTGGTTCTTTTTTTTACGACACTTTATGTTACTATGAAAGTTTTAAAAAAAAATCATAAACTGATGTACTTTGGTTTCTTATTTTTTACTCTGGTACAGTAACACCACATATTTAGATGACCACCATTCAAAGTAGTCCAAGAAAAAGTTCATCCACAGGAAAGATATCCATAGTTTATTCATAATTTCAAAACATAACATTCTGTCTGTGTGATGATAGCTAAATCCAATTATGGTGCAATAAAATGTCTTTCAACAGTTCCTCTAAGCAAAATGTTGCATTGTTTTGGTAGTGAAATATTAATTATCTGGTTATTTTAGGTAACACATCTATACACACAACAATGCCACTGCTGCAAATATCCTGCCGTGAAGCAGTAACATCTCCTAAACAAAACTTTCCTCCACCTCCAGCTCTGCTTAGCTGCAGCCTTCCCTTTCCCCTCCATCTCCCTCCTTTCCTTTTCCCTCATGTGGGTGTGAGTGTGTGGAATGTTTGCAGGTGTAGGTCACCGGTTACTTACCGGAGTGAGGACACCGGTGGTGGGGTGTGGTCCACCTATCTGTACTCTTCATCCCTGCACCATAAAAGCCTGGCTCAGAACTCTGGTCCATTGAATACCCCTCAGTTAGTGAACCCAGTTTCTGATGTTTTTTGTGAGTTTCGTAATTTGTTCTTGCCAGTATCCTGCACCTACTGACGGCACCACTCCAGCTGTGTTAGCCACACCAAATGCCACGCTCCGTCCCCATTCCTTTGGCCACTCATCCTCCCTGGTTGCCAGCTAAGTTGCCCCCTTCCTTTGTCTGGTCCTCGCTGTTAGTGTTCTGTGTGTAGTAATATTCCTGATTAGTCATCCTCCCCTTGGCTGTCATTCCACATTGTTTCTGTTCCGCACTTAGTTGCACGTTATTTCCAGGACCCCCGCTTTCCTAGCTTGGTGGTACCAAGCCCGGGTTATTTGTTTAATTATATATGCCTAATCTTGCTCGTAAGATTAAGTCTGTCTGATCTGGTTTCTGTAATCAGTTTGTTCATAGTCGTTTCTATAATTCATTATCTATGCAATTCACCTGCCAGCCAATAGCTGTCACTCCTGGATTCTTGTTCTGGTTACACCTCTGTGAATCTCTCATTTCCTCTTGACCTGACTTTTACTTTCCGTATTGTTGTAATTATTAGCGTATAAAAAATTATGTTATTTAAAATATTGTGTACTGCGTTTTGTCACCATGCACTTAAGCCAGAAACTGGGCTTGTGACAAAAATAAGTTGATATGACAAAAATGTTTAGATAAGATGTTGGTCACCCACTACTTGAGCACATTATTTTACTTTTCTATCCAAGCCAAGGGTGGCAGCCGTCCTCACTTCCTTTTTGTTGCCCACTTTACCACAGAAGAGACATGGTTTATTCAATGATTCACATGATGATGTTGAGGATGTGAGTAAAGCCAGTATGGTGAACGTGTTACTCATGCGATGTATTTTTACCGGGCTCACATTCTCTTCATGCTTTTTCTTTTTCTTGTGCTTTCAACTTTTTGCTTATCAATAGCATTTCTGCAGCTTTTGTGCCTCACCACAGGATTCTGACGCATCAGCTGCACTCCATCCTGACTCGCACCACTAATGTCCACTATAAACTCAGGCAGATCCCCTAACACCTTCAGCTCCTGGATGTTATCTACAGCTTCTTTGCAACATGATTGCAATCTTTCAGGGTTGTTTCTCAGGTTGAACAATGAAGAGGAATCTAATGTTTTTTCAGTCTGTAGGGTGGACTGACATAGGAAACATAAACTCCAGTCACGGCATTCCATTATGGTTAATCTGAAATAAGACATAAAGTTGCTTAACATCATGAGATAGATAGATGAGCATTAACAGACATTCACAAAAGTAAAAATCTATCAAATAATGAAGCTAACTAACTAGCAAAATTATCTAACATTAAAAACATTTTTCTATTCAATGAGAAAGCCATACTAACCTCAAAGTGTCACCCTGTCACCTTTGACCTTCAACAGCTGTCACAACAACAGCCCATGGTGCATTTAATCATATGCTACTCCTGACTGGTTGTAATCTCATGCTACTTTGAAGGAAAAGATAAGTAAAGTCACTCTGATAACAATTTTTTTTTATGTGAAATGTCCATATTTACCCCCAATTGTCATGGTAAGAGGAAAACTGTTGTGTTTTTAAACTTGAAACTTAACCTGCTTTACTGGATTCCTTGACCCCAAAAATGTACACTTTGACATCAAATTTGTCATTATACCTATAACAGAAACAAAGCTATGGGCTTAAGAGTATTTTCGGCGCATTGGCGGCCACTTTGAAAAAAACGTGTTTATTTCTGATACAAAGTGTTATCTCACTTGTGTCTTATTATAAATTTATTTGGATGACCCTAAGGTACTTCCATACTAAAGGGGACCTTTGCATCATGACTTGAAGTCAAAGGCCTATTTTTTGGGCTTTACCTCCCTACCATAGTGACTTGATTTTAATAGTAATTGAATTTTAGAGAAAAATAAAATCCTCTGATTAGCTGCATCTTATAAACTGTGACTGTGTGTTCACGCTCACCTGTATGAAGTGTAGAAGAGTACACAGTGCCATTTACCATTAGATCCTGAGGGACTCTTTCACCATGTTGAGGATAATTTGTAGCTCTAAGCAATTAAAGAAGTTTCTGTTGTCTTGTGCAAAAAAATGTATGCTACTGTCTTGCTTTGGAGACACTCATATAGATCCTTCTGAAGTTTGATTCTTCGGGTATTAAATTCAGAAGAAAGTCTATTACAAACAGCTGAAAGCAACAAAAATCGCTTAAGCTCCCGTTAACACTTTGAAGTCCATGTGTGTGCACACCTCCATTAAGTACACACACACACGCACAGCTCTCTGATGTTCATGAACAAGCTGCACAGCTGACTGGCTGCTGTGCACATAGATGTTACAGACATGTAATGCTGCTTTCATTTTCACTTCGACATCATAGTTGCATTTACTGAAACTTTGGACAAAAAAGTTTCAGAATGCAACTATTAAATGAACTTGATCTATCAGATCTGTGGTGGCCACAGAGAGCTTCCAGGGTGCCCGTGGGCCCCTTTGGAGGCTGGGGCGATACATTTGCAGTGTTGCACTTGGTTCAGCACTTTGAATGTATTTCAGGAGAGGCAGTACATTCAGTAAAATCAGTATGTGCCTGCTGATGGCTGACTTTGCATTTCACCTTCAAGTGTGGCTGCTCAGAACACTATAGACCCTCCCCCCTCCCCGCCTCCAAACACACATACACAGACATACACACACACACACACACACACACACACACACACACACACACACACACACAACCAGCTTCATGTTCTCCTCAGTACTAATCACTGGCAGGTGGCAGAAAGCTTTCAAATTGTTGGTGGTTTGTACCCATGCGCTCTTCAGAAGAAATGTACTTCACTTGGACACATAACAATTTCTGCCTGTATTACCACAGAGAACTGACATGAAGTAGAACATAGGATAGCGTTACTTTTGAACCAACAATTCAGTAAGAAAAGATGTTTTAACCTGCCGACATGTTTCAACGGCATCTGCCGTTGTCACCGGAGCATCATCTGACATGTGATGACATGTCCTTTTTATCATGTGGCCAATCTGACAGATCAGTCAGAATCTGTCAGATAGGCCACACCCCCCACCATCCGGTGGTCTCTGGAGGATGGAGTCCCAGGTATGTGAGAGGGTGTAGGCCCACTCATCCTGGTTCATGGAGCAGCTCGCCCGTTTTCTGATCTCGATGGCTTCCTTAATCCATCGTTTGTGTTTATTGGTAACATCGCAGACCAACAAACGACAAAATGAACATAATCCAACTATTATGAAGAAGATCGGAAAAAGAATCTGTCGTAATATTCCGCCCTTTGGAAAAACTGGAAAAGAAGAGGGCATGCTACAGGAACCATCCTATATTCAATCTCCGATGCAGAGACGAGGACATAACACCTAAAAGCCTCAACATCAGGAACCCCATCACTACAAAGAATGCAGAAAACGTAATCAACAAAGCAAAGAAGACCCTCATCAGAGAGAGGATAAGGACAACGACAAACAAACTGGAAAAAATCAACACACTTATACAGGAGGATTCAAACAAACTGAAAGAATACCTCTCTTTGGAGCCAGACATGCACAAACAGATAAGTTCGCATTTAAAACGTGCACATGAAGAATAATTCATTTCAACAAAAAATCGCCAAATCCAACAATTGAACAAACTAAGAGAAAGAAAAAACAGAAATAAACACACACACACAAAATTCAATAATAAATGGGTATGAAACTTATCACAATGCACCCTCACAGAACCATAACAAACAGTTTTAGCGAGAGGTCTCAATTTCACCATCACACCCACTACAATACCACACAAAGAATTCATACTAGCAACAAAATTAGCATGTCAGAAACTACAGGACCAGGGACACAAATCGGAACTCCAAAACGCAATAGAAGGCATATTAATATCAGCAAAACTTCCACACAGCAACATCACAAACCAAGAAGCAAAAGCAATAAAATCACTCAAACAGGACAAAACCATCACCATCCTACCGGCCGATAAAGGACGAACAACAGTCATCAGGACATGGACACATACGAACAACGGCTAACAAACATGCTAGAAGACAGGAACACATACGAAATACTCAAAAAAGATCCCACAGAACAAAAGAAAAGGACACTAAAAACTCTGTTAAAACCCCTACTAAAAACCAATAAGATAACACAGGAAGCATATAACCATCTGATACCCACAGCCAACGTTACCCTCCTGATATATGGAACACCCAAAATACATAAAAAAGACACACCACTGCACCCCCAAGTAGACAGCATCAGATCAGTCACCTACAACCTCTCAAAAGCTTTGGTAGAAATCATCAAACCCCTCCTGGGTACATCACAACATCACTGCAAGAATTCAAAACAGCCGGCACAAGAACTCAATAACATTACAATACAAAAAGACAAGATATTCATATCACATGACGTAGTTTCGTTATTCACAAAAACCCCCATTGACGTCACATTACACATCGTACAAGAGCGACTCATGAAGGACAGGACACTGAAAAAACGCACAAACCTCACAGTAGATGACATTATCACATTACTCCGGTTCGTTGCCACATCCATCTATTTTCAGTTCAAAGGAATAATTTACAGTCAAAAACAAGGTTTTGCAATGGGAGATCCACTATCTGCAATAATGAGCAACTTTTTCATGGAGGACCTGGAAACCAAAGCCATTCACACACTGCAGACCCACACTCTGGAAACTATATGTCGATGGCATCCTGGAAATAATAAAATCTGGACACACACAAGAACTCACTGATCATCTGAACAACATGGACGACACAGGAAACATACAGTTCACACACGAAGAGGAAATAAACCGGACCATCTCATTTTTTAAAACATGAACATACACCACAAAGAAGACGGCAGCATTAAGATCACAGTTTACAGGAAACCTACACATACAGACCAGTACCTCCTCTGGACATCAGAACATCCACAGCTCACAAACTATCAGCAGTTAGAACACTATACGAACAGACCGGCATCATAACCGACGATAAAGACAGACAGGAGGAGGAAAAACACATCAAGAACGCACTCACACACTGTCAATATCCTATATGGGCCATAAACAAAGGAAAACAACAAGCTAAAAACAAAGTGAAAAAACAAAAGGAAACAAAAACAAAACACAAACAAAAATCGGACAATAAAAATAAAGACATAATCACCATTCCATATATCCGTGGGATAACAGAACCCGTACAACGCATAATGAAGAAACACAACATCAACACAGCAGTAAAACCATATACAAAACTCCGGCAGATATTAGTCCATTCAAAAGACAAAATAGAACCGGACAAGAAATGCAATATCATCTATGAAATTCCATGCAAATCATGCGAAAAAAACATACATTGGAGAAACAGGGAGATCATTCAACACAAGAAGAAGGGAACACCAGACAGAATGCGAAAAGGAAACAACTGGACGATTCACAAGATCACAAAAAGAAAAAGCCGATCAAGAAAACAAAAAATCAGCAAAAGACATAACCACATTATGGACTGGGACAGGGGGAGGATTGTAACATCGGAGACCAGTAAACACAATCAATGGATTAAGGAAGTCATCGAGATGCTCCATGAACCGGGACGAGGGGGCCTACACCCTCTCACATACCTGGGACTCCATCCTCCAGAGACCACCGGACGGCGGGGGTCGTGGCTGGTCTGACAGATTCTGACAGATCTGTCAGACTGGCCACATGATAAAAAGGACACGTCATCACACGTCAGATGACGCTCTGATGAAGACGGCAGATGCCGTTGAAACATGTCAGCAAGGTAAAACATCATTTCTTACTGAATTGTCGGTTCAAAAGTAACGCTATCCTATAATAACAAACGACAAAATGAACATAATCCAACTATGAAGCAGAATAGTTATACAAGGACCTGCTTAAATCAGAGACCAGCACAGGGGCAGATCAGTCCATTAAACATTGTGTAGCACAAAGAGCCCCAAAGAACAGGGCATAAATGAGTGGAAGTGGGCCCTGAGCCTTTTACAGCGGCATCATTCTCTGCTCAGAACAAATGTTGCTGCAGATTCCCAGTCTTCTCCAGAGGGCCGGCAAACTGCTTCCACATGTGCTTTTTCCATATCCCGCTGCTATTCTGGAATTTCGTTTATGTACATTGTCAAACTTCTCACACTGTGAGAATAAAGGCATAAAAGCAATTAGGGGCCGGAGGGAAAGCAGAGACGAGGGGGACAGTGGAGGGCTGGAGGAGCTGGATGTGTGGTGCCAGGGCCTGGTGGGGTTTAGGGATCTGGTGGTTTTGTGTGTATGTGTGTGTGTTTGTTTGTAGGGGGATCCCCAGAACAGAGCCTGGACCTGAGTTTCCATTCACACGGGAAGGCGAATAATGGCAGGGCCACATCCTGCTTCTGGAGGATCCTTTGGATTAACAGCTTCAGGCTTGGATCCATCTGACACCACTATTCTCAAAGCTTCATCTCCAACCACCATGCCCCCGCCATCCTGTATGGGTCCTGAGAACATGCAAACACAGGAAAGAGGCTTATTGCTTCAGTGTCCACCCCATGTGTTACTGTGGGGATCCACAGGTTATCAAAACCATTTTTACATTTAAAAAGTTCTAATGGTATCTAGAGATACATTTAGAACAGAAGAAATACAGCTATTAGAAAACGCATCTGAGAAGAGCATATTTTAAATATTTGGAGAGAAAGTGAGAGAAGATATCAGGAAACTAATTGCTGAAAGACAATGCTAACCAACGGATACTTATAGAAAAACACAGACATTTCTTTTCATGTTTTTAGTCTTCTTTCATTTAGAATTCTAATGAGCCTAAGAGAATGTTGAAAAAAAAATCCATATAATCCCAAGGTTCCCCAACTCTACAAAACCATTGTGTGAAGGTTTGTTTTACACTTGCACAAGACACAAAGGAAATTGACAAATCTGGTTAAGAAAAAAAAAAAAATTGCTCCATAGTTCCAATAGGGCTGCACAGTGGCGTAGTGGTTAGCACTTTCGCCTTGCAGCGAGAAGATCCCTGGTTCGCGTCCCGGCTTTCCCGGGATCTTTCTGCATGGAGTTTGCATGTTCTCCCTGTGCATGCGTGGGTTTTCTCCGGGTACTCCGGCTTCCTCCCACAGTCCAAAAATATGCTGAGGTTAATTGATTATTCTAAATTGCCCGTAGGTGTGAATGTGAGAGTGCTTGTTTGTCTATATATGTAGCCCTGCGACAGACTGGCGACCTGTCTAGGGTGTCCCCTGCCTTCGCCCGAGTCAGCTGGGATAGGCTCCAGTCCCCCCCGCGACCCTAGTGAGGATTAAGCGGTGTATAGATGATGGATGGATGGATGGATAGTTCCAATAGTGATCAGTATTGGACTTAATATTTTATAATAACAATGGATGAAACAACTTTGGGGCGGCTGTGGCTCAGGTGGTAGAGCAGGTCGTCCAATGATCAAAGGGTCGGCGGTTCGGTTCCCGCTCTGTCCTAGTCATGTGCTGTTGTGTCCTTGGGCAAGACACTTTACCCACCTTGCCTCCAGTGCGGCTACTCACACTGGTGTATGAATGCGTATGAATGTTGGTGGTGGTCGGAGGGGCCGTAGGTGCGGATTGGCAGCCACGCTTCCATCAGTCTGCCCCAGGGCAGCTGTGGCTACAAATGTAGTTTACCACCACCACAGCGAGAATGTGTGAGTGAATGAATAATGGATCCATTGTACGTGCTTTGAATTTGCCTCAATAGAAAAGGGCTATATAAATCTAATCCATTATTATTAACTTCATGTAGTATAAAACATGTCATGCCAATTAAAAGTGAATGGGCAAATTAACAGCTGGAACCAGGTGGTAACAGCTGGTGTGATTCTAGCCAAGTTCTTATCCTACTACCTTTTTGAAATTTCCACCTTTATAAAATCGGTCGCAAACAGCTTCATAACTGCAGGGCCAAAAGCAAAAGTGGATAAGAGACATTCGGGAAAAACTTTGAAATATAACAAGTCTCTGTTTCCCCATCAGTAGGCCAAAATGGAATTTGAAAAGCTTCAGCAAAAATTGTTACATTCATTTGACTGCTTCTGCCACCTGTGCTCTGTAAATGGGTGCATTGTCCTAGAGCAACATCTCAAAGCTTTCCTCTCTGTTTTTCTTTGATTGCTTCAAACGCTAGAGTTTTTTGTGGACAGTGATATAAGGATTTATAGTATGATGGCAGAGGTTTAAGGAGAACGGGTGAGCTCTAATTAGCTGCCTGTATCATTCTTATAGCCAGAGGCCACAGAAGGAGCCTTAGAGCATCATGCATATATGTGCACACAGTGTGTGTGTGTGTGTGTGTGTGTGTGTGTGTGTGTGTGTATGTATAGACATACACATACAGAGTGTTTCCTCACACATGTAATATGTTTACATGAAGGAAAACTGAAAACCTCCATGCAGTGCTGCTGGATAGATTTCCTTCTGTGAGCACAGACTAAATATCAACATAGACAGATGCTGCAAAGAGATGAAAGGCAAAGTATACATGTTTATGCAGATTTCAGGTTAAAAAAAATTCTTATACCCCATAGTATGTATAATCAAACTGATGCATATCACATTTCAGTTAAAGTAATATTTTTCTTATTGTCAACAAATACCCTAAAAAGACCAAAATAAATAAAGCCAAACTTTGTATTAACAAGTACTATGTGTATCAAAGGCTGATATATCTTTTTCCTCTCACCTCAACTGATGTATATAACCTAATGAAAGTTTCGTCTAAAGAAAAATAAACTACAATAACACTGCTACTACTTTGCATAGTTTTGTGTTTGGATATGTTTGTAAAAACAGCATCTACACTTTGAGGCTCTGAATGAGTGTTCCCATTGACATCAGTCCAGTAATAGCTGGAAATGGTGCACCACTGACAGGGGAACATAATGTTAAATGCAAATTATTAGAGGTACAATCTGTCTTTTAATTTGTAAAACTGGAGAGATGCATTGCTGGGTTTGTAATCCATTTAAAGAAAGGAAGCTATATAGCCTAGCATGCCATCATTAGCACTGATCCTTAGTAGACGATTAAATTAATGCAATTTCAACACAAGTCATCACACACTTTGTGTTGTGTTCATCCCATGTTATAGAGAGGAGAGACAGCAACTAGCATTAGTTGTCTTTCCTTCATATGACAAGATGTTCAGAAATGCATGCACACTATAGAATGCCCAGCACTAATGCTGCAAAAGACTAAATAAAACTGGTATTTCATCTTCTTGGAAGTTACAAGTTTGACTTAATAATTTAATATCTGAAAGCATACACAAATATTGTGCATGTACCGGTTTATATTAATACTTTAAAGATATATAAATAAAATTTCAATTTGAACTTTAACATAGTCTTCAAATCTTTTACTTCAGTCATTGCCATGGACAAATACACAGTTCATTTTAGACTCAATTCAACATAGACCTGCCGCAAATACTCATTTGAGCCACAAATATGGATTAATCTGCAGTTAAAAATAGTCCCCAGCAAAATCTGTTTGCAAACTTTTTAAAGGTCAGCCAAGATTTTGAACATAAATATAGCATTAACGTAGCAGTAAACAGTTACCTGCTATGGAATGATATTGTTGAGCAATGGTGTCTTTAGAGGAGAATGAAGTCACTCCCTATGTGTGTGTTGTAATCTGAGTTAGTCTGTTCAGTGATTTGGCAGCCAGTCAGTCTGCATGTGCATGTTAGTCCACATTAGTGCACAATAGTGTATGCTAGTCCATGTGAGTCATTTCCTTTGAAATTGTTGCTATTGATGTGCCCCTTTCTTTTAGTCTGAAATGCTGCTTCTCTAGCACAGCATCATAGAATTTGTTGACAATAGTACAACTATGGAACAACACCAGAAGCATCCTATAAGGAAGAAAGTGTTTTTCCTAAATTGTGTTTTCTGATTTTGGAAAACTCTGGATCAGACATTGCTCTGTACGATGAGGGACGACAGACAGCCATGCTTTCCCATATGAGAAAGATAGGCCATTCAAAAGAAGGAAAAGAGAACTTAGATAAAAACAAATCCTCATGCTGTGGAACCACAAAGAAAGACAATACAAGCAGTGAAGGGAGGCAGAGCTTGTGGGGGGAAGTTGTTGAAGAGGTCCAGATGCAAGGAGCGTGCATGATGAGCATGCACGGCCAAGGAAGGACAGGCCGGATGCCTAAAGAAAGAAGCCACCGCCCACCTCCCATCAACCCCCTACCAGCAGCGTCTCTTTCTTTGCTCTTCCCAAAGAGAGCTGATGACAAGAAAAAAGGCAAAACTTTCCCCAGGCTATAATTAGCAACCCTCAATTTGGCTCATCGTAGTCTTTGTGCACTGCGCATGTGTCTGTGTGTGTATGCAAGCTATGTGTTTAACCCTGACAGAACTATCAAGTCTTTGGGAGCCTCGGGGGGAAGTCACCGTCTGCAAAACAGATGTGACTTGTAGGAGACATAAAGTTTCTCACTTTAAACAAGCTGCATATTAGCAAAATGTGTTTATGTTTTTATATATGCAGTAATGCTGTTGAGGAAATAGTCATTCTGTCCTGCAAATAAAAACAAAAATCCTACTCAGCTTGCTGAAGCATATTATAATGAACATTTTAAGCTATTATTTGTTGTGAAAAACAGGTTGGCATTTGATAACACGGGGTCAAACTGGCGAAGTGTGCATAGTATACCTTAGCAAAGCAGAAAATCATTAAACAGCCTCCTACACGTTTATGGCTTGTATAATTTGAGCAGATCATAGGGTCAAATATCAGTAAGGATAAGAGACCAAAAGTAAGTATCACATTTTTTCAGAAAAGATAACATCTTGCAGTTTAAATGTTGACCCAGACCTAATTTCTGTCATTTCATGCCTCTGTGGTTTTTCTAACAAATCAGTTTCATGACATGCATTGCTATGCCTCTTAATATATTCTGTTCATCTGAATCTAAGAAGTCTTTCATGAACCATGACAAATCCATTCATTAATAATCCTTACTCTAATGTGATTGTTTTGATATTTTTTCAGAAATGTGGCTTACAGAAGATTCTAGAGGACTCTTCTAATTACCGAAATACAATATGGGTTTGTTGGCTAAGACAGAGGAGATTTTGAGGTGGCATATCTGTTTGTTCATGAATAGGAAGGATCTCTCTCTCTACAGTCAGATAAGACTGATGTGGAATCTATTTTTGCAGAACTCTGGGAAGAGAGCTATTGCTGGCGTTTTTTTATGTGGCAAATCTACTATAGAGGCTCAAGTGCAGGCAAGAGACACAACACCAGATGTAGGCAATGTATAACACAATTTTTTTTTTTTTTTTTAACAAAGGAAAGTTAACTGGACTGGGGTACAAAAACTGACAAAGGACTACAACAGGAAATACTCTAGAAATAGGAAGCAGAATAAACATAGGGCCCTCTAGAGGACTGGCAGAGATTTAACAACCAGAGTCAATGCAACAACATAAACAGAATAACTAACCCACGTAAGGTAACACCTAGGCAAGGAAGCAAGAATTCTGGGAACTCAAGCTAAAGAAAAGGACAATCACAATTCAGCAAGGCCAGAAATTAACCAGGAACAATTACGAGATAACAATAAGTCTGGCTCGGAGATCGAACGTGAACTTAGCTGGCGTGGTAGCAGAGAGGAGGATACATGAGGCAGTGGCAGGGGAATGGTGGCGTGTGCCATTTGACTGATGGCATGGCCAGGTGCTGCAGCTGTGATGCCAATCCGGTGTATCAGAGGATCCATGCAGATGAGGGAGGACAGGAGCAGACGAAACCAACAGATGAGGCTTTGGCAAGGAAACTAGATGTGAGGACGAGCAGGCAGGAGTCCAGACTATAAAGCAAAGGAATACGAGGTTAGTAGTTAACCAAAGCAAAGGAGGTAGAAAGAACATGGACTGTTGCTGTTTGACGGTCTGGCATCAAGTGATGAGTAGAGTCTGCCTTTATGGGTGAGGAGGTAGTTGTCCTGATTACTCCCAATTGCTCATGCACGAATTCCCAATGATTGGATTGGCCGCACCTGCCCATAGCTGTGCATCCACAAGCCCACCTAAGACAGACCTGCCACTATTTGGAACCAGAGGCAGAGGGCGTGACAATTTACTTCTCTAACCAATGGTTGTCCAGTTCCTTTGACCTGCTAATGTCACAGGGCAGGTTTGGGAGGAGTACCCGGTGAAAACCCACACATGCACAGGGAGAACATACAAACTCCGTGCAGAAAGACCCCAGGCCTAGACCGGGACGCGAAGCAGGGATCTTCTAGCTGTGAGGTGACAGTGCGAACTGCTGAGTCACTGTACATCATAATTATCCACTGGATTTTTATCTGTTGGTGTCTAGCACCATGGCACTGGCAGTAGTTCCTTTGGGTTCCCATAATGGCATGGTAGTGCATTGTAGGACAGGGCTCATGCTGGTGTTACACCACTCAGACTGGGACAGTGTGGTGTAGGAACAAAAGTTCACTTTTATTATTTCACCGGCAGAACTGGCAAAACAAACAAGCTATCGGTACATTACCGGGCACAAATCTCTTTTCGGCCTGCGCTCCATTGAACAGAAAAACAATCCAAAAACAAACAAAGAACAGGACTTCTTCTCCCTGACAGCCACTTTACTACGCACTTCTTTGCACTGCCCCCTAGTGGAAGGTGTAAATATTGTTTGAACCAAATACCTGGAAGTTTCAGCTTAATACACATGCATAAGGTGTGAATACGTGAATAAGGGTTGTAATAAATACTTATACACAAAAAAAATATCTTTCTAGGTGTTACACTGGCATATTCCTTAGGTGCTCGATCGGATCGGGACTTGGGGAGTCTGGAAGTCTAGTCCAACTTTGTTGTAATCATCAAATCGTTCCTGAGTGGTTTGTGCAGTGTAAAAAGGTGCATTGCCTTACCGAGGGAGGCTGTTGCCTTGGGTAGTATTGCAGCCATGGAAGGGTAGTGCTTATGTCTCAAATATCTTTATGCCAGTGTTTGCAGATGATACAACCCTAGTTCTCTCTTTCATTTAAATTTCAACTCCCTAATTAAGTTGCTTATGTGGCTTAAATGCAAAGGCTACATTGTCTCTATTAAATTAATTTTCTTTGAATATAAGTAAATCTTACTTTATAATTCTTAATGTCATAAACATAAAGGATTTATTCAAAATTACAAGTGAGTCTGTTAGGATGCATCATGTGTCAATCACAAGTTTCCTGGAAATTTTTGTTTTCAGGAGTGGCTGATTTAGCAAAAAAAAAGCACTAAGTCTGTTGGTTTAAGTATGGTTGATTGCCTTGTCCCTTCAAACTGTCTTTAGCCTACTCTTTATCCCTTGTCTGATTCACTGGATGTAGGCTGCAGGTTTAGTCCTGGCACTGGCAGCTCAACTCAGGTGACTTTCTTCCCTTCTTTTGATTTCTGCGTGTTGTCATTTGCAAAATTTCCCTCACTATGGGAAACAACAATCTCCAGCATGTTTTGCTGAAGATTTTGATTGTGCAACAAGGCAAGCCTGCTTGATTCTTTGGGTGAATATAAGAAATGATTTACACAGAATATGTTTACATTTGCTTGAAAGTTGCAGGATATAGGGAGAAAAGTACTTTTATTTATGACAGTAACAAACTAAACAACAGACTGAAGAGTGTCCATCTCTCTCTCTTTGCTACCTGTTGTCTCCACACATTCACAAGATGACAGAATATGATTGCCTCACTATTTCAAAATCCTTTTTGCTGTCTAAACGAATGTGGAGACCATTAATACAGAGATATTTCTTCTGTGGGCCAGTATAGACGATGACTTAGTTGGATTACTGAGAGCTGGCTCATTCTTTCTGACGGCAACATGAAAATTCTCTGACCAGAAGTGACATCAATGTTGTGTCCCATTTTGATATACTCAGCTGTAAGATAGCTGGCAATGATCACCTGTGTGACTGTGTTCAGCTCAGCCTCTGAATGATTCCAGAATTTATCAGTTCACCACGTTCCCGTCATGTGAGATGGAGAGTAAAGATGGCAAAAAATCTGCAAGAATTTTGGCAGGTCAAGGGCCATACATCCATTATCTATACTGCTTAATCCTCATTAGGGTCACCAGGGGGCTGGAGTGTAACCCAGCTGACTTAGGGTGAAGGCAGGGGACACCCTGGACAGGTCACCAGTCTATCATAGGGCTACATATAGAGACAAACAATCACACTCACATTCACACCTACAAACAATTTAAAGTCACCAATTAACCTCAGAATCTTTCTGGACTGTGAGGAGGAAGCTGGGGCAGCTCAAGATGGTAACTGCCAGTCTACTTTTACAACTGTTTATTGCTATTACTGTAGCTCCCAGCTGTCTTAATCACTAATTGTTAACAAAACTGAGACACAAACATTAGCTAATTTTTTCAAAGAACACCATCCTACTTAGTAGGCTTTTGGGGGGCTAAAAACCTAAATAATGGCTTCTAAATGGAAAGTTTCCTGCAGAGACATGCAAATGTTAAAATACAATGCTTGGTCAAAATTTTTCAATCAAGTTGATTTTTTTGTTTTCTTTCTCTTGTTGTCATGTACAAATGGTGTTTTTATATGCCTGAAGACAAACAATGAGCAAAAAGCAGTAAACACAATGGCTAAGCATTTCCACCTCGAAGCTGAAGTGTCTCAAAAACACAGAAAACTTTAAGATCAATTCTATCAAGTTGCAGAGTGGGGCTTTTTGGAGAATTCTTACAGTGTTTTAGCAGAGTCATGTATGCACTGATATGCTCGAGCTGCCATGAGTGAGGAGGGAAGGGTGGATAGAGACAGGGATTCTGTGGCATGCTAGGGGAAATACCGGCATAGTTACATCCCAGTCATTGAAAGGCAGGAAGAGTTTATTTCCATGGAAAAATCTCTGTTACACATGAGTTTTTAGAGGTTAAATGAACCACTGGAAAGGGACTTTAACTCTTTACTATGTTCAGGAAATAAGGCTCTTGACATGTCAGCAGCAATGTGAGAGAATAAGGAATTATGGAGCTCAGTAAAGTTTCTGTGGAATAGTAGCTTCTCAACTTAAAATCTGGATCTCAATCAAAAAAGGATATGATTTATATGACAAACTAAAAATAATAAGATAGTGCGTGTACAATGCTGATTTCAAACCTAACCAAATGGACACAAGATGTAAAAATTGGATAAAGCGATAACATTTTACTCAATTACAGATAAGGGACAAATAAAAGATTTTCAAACTGTGAAAAGACAATATACCCTAGAGAAACAAGACTTTACAGATACCTACAGATATGGCATTACTATGTTCAAGTTATTACAAGTCCTCTACCCGATTTTGAAGATCCGCTATTGAAAGAATTTCTGGGGGCCTACTCATCAAGTCAAGAAATAAATAGAGGTACCATATCTTGACTGTACAAGGGCCATATGTCTGAAAAGACTCACGCCACAGAATATGTTAAAAATAACTGGGAGCAGTAGGGTAACTTTGAAATTTCAAAGAAGGAATGACGTAGCTATTGCGACTTTCAATGGAAGTGTATCAAATCGCATACATGGAGAGAATTTGGATGGAAGTGCTTGATTTGATTTTTCATCATCCCAAAGCAGAAAGCACACATTTTGGGAGAGGACTCTGAATGGTGGAGACTGTGTGGGAGTCAGGATGCAAACTATTGGTATGTTTTTTGGGAATGTCCAGCTATAAAAAAAATTGTGAACAGAAATACACAAAACAATGGAAGACATATTCAACACTAAAATACCGTTTCAATTTAAAACTTTCTTCTTTGGAAATGTTGATTTTCAATCAGACAACTCCAATAAATATCTTTTTTGTGTTCTGATATCTGCTGGTAAAAAGTGTTTAACCAGGGACTGGCTGGCATCTGATTCCACCCCAAAAAAGGAATGTACAGAAGTTGTTAACAAAATTAACATAATAGAAAAAAATGCTTTCTGAGTCCATTTACAAATGAACAAATTTATGAAATCATGGTCAAAATGGGTTTCAAACGTGCAGCTGTCACAACCACACCCTACATAGCTAACAAATTAGTGCAACTTTTGTGGATGGGTGGACAAAACTGGATGGATAGAATACTGTAAAAAAAAAGGGGGGGGGGGGACACTTTTGGTTCTGTATTATTTATTAATTTTTCTTTCTCAGAATGGATAAAGCAATGCAAGCACCCTGTTTCTAAGCACTTTTGTCAATGTACATCCCCTTGTTGACTTAACTATAAAATATTTTTTATGATTTGTTTTAAACTATATCATAAAAAAGGATAAACAGAAGAGATTCAAGCTCTACAGCTGAATACTTGTGAAAAGCTAGTTTGAGTGTACTTGAAGTGTTTGTATTGTTATCCTTTGAAAAGAAAGAACTGAAAGAAATGGTCAGTGTATGTCTGCTCTGACAACATGGGCTGTTGAATAAGAACCACCACTTCCCAGAATTTACAGAAGAAAGTGAGTTGAGATCAATGTCATGAATGTATAGGTGTTAAACTCCAACCAAAATTCCAAAGCATTTCCTGCAAAAACATAAAAAGTTTCATAGGAGAAAAAAATATGGAAAAACCTTAAAGGGAGAAATTTCTATTTTGTGCTTTTGATTTTACACGCATGTCATAAAATGTATTAAAGATTAGTTGTAGTACCTGGTTGTTCCACCCAGTTGAAGTTAAAATTAAATTAAAGATTGGGCCCAATGCTGATTAATGAGCTTGGATCAGGACATTCCTACTAATAAGAATATGAAACTTTTAATATTTAAATATAACAAATAATATCTTTCAAAACGATATTACATGGGAGATATAATTTAACTTTAAAGAATTAAGCCCCACAATTAAATAAATCCAGGAAGTTAAGGTATACAGAATAAAATACAACAGCTTGGTGTCTATGACTTAGCTATAGCACAAACTTAGTTAATATAGAATTATGCTTCTCTCTATATAAGACTCTATATATAGATGAACAACACAGCCTCATTTTTTCCAAATCAAAAATGAACCCTAATGAGACCAAAGCCTAAACAGTAGTGACGTGGTGACCTGGAGGTGGAGATGTGCTACTGAGATCCACCTTCTGCCTGACTAAATGTGAGAACACGCTCCACTGTAATCTTGACTGCCTTGAAATGTTGTGGAAGCTCATCATTTTCTAGATGAAAAGATATGCAGCTAACTAGACAGCTAGCAATTGCTATTATTCTCCATAGATTTATTGTTCTTGCAATCTATACCATTAGCATTAAGCTATCTTTTAAAACACAAGCAGGGTAGCTGAGGTCCTTTAGTTTCCTCAAAATTCCAGTTTGTGCAGTACACTGCAGAACAGCTAATTGGTGTCACTGGCCTTAAAGATAAACAAGAAAAGCACAGTACTCCGCCAAGGCTGCTCAGTTGTAGTATGATTTCTGACATGAAATCTTGAAAAAATTTGAGGCAGAAATCACGGCACTACAGAATGTGGCCATTTAATATAGATGTATCCACCAAGAAAATGACCTTGCACTGAGCACAGTCGTGTGTTTTGCATATGTACGTTATGTACAGATACCGAATCGCGTGACCTAAATATGTAGTGGCGGTAATTGATGGGACTCAGAAACACCCCCACAATTTAATCAATTGTTCCTTCTATCATTTCCGATGCATAAGTCTGCAACGGTCAATTTGTAGTAGGATCACAATCATGTGATCATCAGCAGGCAGCTGACGTAGCGTTCACTTGTAGTCATAGTTACAGTGACACCGTGCCGCTACCTCACAATGAAATAGAAATCCTCAACAAATCTGTGGATCCAGACTATATCACTGCCAAAATCTAATGAGTTTGTCCTTGCCTCATTTCTGACCTTCCCTGAAAAGTTCATCCAAATCCGTTATTCCGTTTTTGAGTAATGTTGTGCACAGGCAGACGGATTCACAGAAGTACAAACGTACGCCAGTCGTCACAAAACTCTGCCATACCTTGGTGGAGTAATAATGAATGTTAAATTGTGCTACAGTTTTATCTTGTTAGTGCAAAAATACCACAAATTATGGTGAGTCTGTATCAGCCAGTTCTATTACAGTTGACAATGATGATTAAAAAATAAAAAATAAATAAATAAATATATATATGTGTGTGTGTGTGTGTGTGTGTGTGTGTGTGTGTGTGTATATATATATATATCCACAAGATCCTGACAGGCCTGATTAACAGACCTAGACAACAGTGTTGCAGGGAAATCCCAGCAAAAGACAAACACATTCCATGGTTCCATAGAAATCAGATTATTCTGGAAAATGTATAACAATGGCCCTTATAATTCTATATTTTACCCAACTTTCCACATAATGTAGAGGATTAAATCAACAGCAATGTGTTTCCATACAGCTCCACCGACAACATTACCTAAAACAGGGGCCATTATGTCTTTCCTTGAACATCCCTGCTGTCAGACAAAAAACATCTATTACACTTCCTTTCCAATGAAATTTTCCTAACATAAGATGTAGCTCTTCTCACCATGAAACTATGAACTGAACAATATATGCAGAAAGCCAAACGCTAAAGTTGTCTGAGTCTATGGCCCTGAAGTCATTCTTTTTCCCATGCTCCATTTGTCTATTTAATACACCACATCTGGTCAATCCATTTTCTTCTCTGACTTACCTCGTGAAAAACAATCTGTCGTCATCACAGAGATGGAGGGGCGCTAAGGGGGGTGGCAGCATGGAGACCTGTAGCCTCTCGGGTGAGAGGCATAACAGCTTTATGAGAGATGGACTGCCTGTGCTGGACGAGTCGGCTTGAATGGAGAGCCAATGGAACACATTGTTATGGCAACATCACAGTGAGTGTGTTTGGACTGAACTGTGCTGTGCAGTGAGGTAATGCCTATGATGTAACTTCAAGGAAGCAAATAGGGAGACAGGAATATGTACTATCGGGGGCAATGGTGGAACTGGCATTGCTGTTTGCCAGACCACAGCACACAGTGTTATGTAGGAAACAGCAAATGAAGAGTAAAGGCAAACCTCTGCTCAAAACTAGATCTGCTCCAGGAAAGTTTTACTTGCATTCGTGTTAAGTTCCAAATTGCGCAGTGGTTAGTAAACACCAAGTCCAGTTGTCATGTGTTGACTCCAAGTAACCTTAAAGTAAAAATTTTTGCAAGTCCAGTAGTTTTCTATTTAAAATCACTCTGTCACGTTTGAAAATGTCCAACTTTGGCTCACCCCTGTGATTGTATTTATATATTTTAAAAAAAACTGTCAGAATTTCACCACCACCCCTTATGTTATCCTAAGTTATCAGTATTTAATCAGGTATATACACATACATTTAAATGAAAAGCACAGACCTTTGCAGAAACTGGTTGGATTACAAACTTTAAAACTCCCACTGCCATGCATCCCCAAGGCTGTATATTTGCTTAACTTCACCCATTACAGATTGATGCAACACACAGTCTACAAGCGTCGAAGAATTATGTTTATACTGCATATTGCTAAACACTTCCCAGTTACTGGAGGATAACCACAGGATTATGTTCAGAGGCAGTGCTGGTTTAACTGAGGGGCAGCATTTGTAAACTGCAACACTTGGAGGAGGTTGGGTTTGATGGTACATATACAAAGTGTATCAATCTATGGATTTATTGTGACCAGACCAGCATCTTTCCTTTATCTTAAATAACTGCTGTCAGTGCATAAATATGAGTATTTAAGTTTAAAAAAGTGTTAAAAAAAAATAATAATAAATAAGTATAGCAAGTGGATACTTTGGTGGAAAAATGTATTTTTAGCATTTAAAATGTTTGTAACTTGCCAACGTTTCCTCATTATGTTATAAGAAAACAAATGTGGTTACATTTCCTTCATAACACTTATGAAGCCACATACAGAGACTCAAGCACAGGGCAATGAAACACAACAGACCAAAGTTGACAAAGAATAAAAGATCTTATTTTACACTCAGAAATAATACAAGGCAACGGACTACAACTATGGCTCCAGACTACAACCAGAAGTGTCGTGAGAATCACGGACAGAAAAAGTCAGGCAGAACCTAGACAGGACCCTTAAAGGGCTGGCAGAGGGTCAACACCAGGGTAAATGCAAGACTGGACAGAAACAATAAACTAACCTGAACTAAGTATTTACTAGCAGGGAAAGCAAGATCTAAGCAGAGAATTACAAGATAGCTGAGGCTGCTAATCAGCTGAATAATACTAGCGACGATGGACAGAACACTCGAACAGGAGGACAGACTATTCGTTAGACTACGGAGTACAGACAGCACAATAAACTACACAAATTCAGCATTTGAGCAGGGAACCTAGCTGTACAGACAGAACGTGGAACAGGTAGCAGAGTGTGGCAGGCTGGAGTGGCATGTGTTGTGATCGATGGGGCGACGGGAAGGTGCTGCAGCGTGAAGAGACTTGACTGGAGGGAGTGTAGGTTCAGGTGGCAGGGACGCAGTGCATGAGGTCCAGGTGGGTTCAGTGTGATCAAGGCGAAGTGTGCAGAGGAATCCGGATGGCTTGGCTGGCAGGTGGTCTGGGACTAGGAAGCAAGAAACAAGGCGTGTGCATGGAGCAAACAACAAGGGAGTTAGACTGAACATGAGTCGCCACTGACTGAGGCTGTTCGATGGTTTGGTGCTATGTTTGTGTCTCCTGTCCCTCTCCCTCCCCCTCTACCTCTTCTCTCCCTCTCAACCTGCCGACCAGTAGCAGATGGGTCCACATAAGTCGAGTACTGCTCAAGGTTTCTTCCTGTTAAAAGGTAGTTTTTTTCTTGCCACTGCCGCCTTAGGGTTTGCTATGGGGTTTCAGACATATGGATTCTGTAAAGCGTCTTGAGACAATTTGAGTTATAATCAGCGCTAAATCAATAAAACTGAAATGAACTGAATTTAATTGAATTGAATTATGTAGTGTGCGAGGCCCTACTATATGGTAAGAGGAGTAGTTGGCGTCATCGGTATCAGCTGACAGCCTCCCCACCTTGCTGATTGGATTGGCAACACCTGCCCGCCAGCCACACCACACACCCATGCCCACTTGGAGAAAGAAGGAAGTGAGGGGGGAAGGGAAAAGGCGGCTGCCACTGCCTGGAGCCTGATTTGGAGGGCGTAACAAACACGTTTGCTATTGTAGACGTTTAGTTTTACTGTTCTCATTGTAATGTAGTTTCTAAGAGACAAGGTTGGTTATAAACATCACTAGTGCCCCTAATAAACACCACAGATGCAAGTTTAATGGCTGAGTCCATCATTTGTACATGCAGATATCACTTTGAGACTGCATATTGGACAGTGCTCCGATTTTCATGCAACAGCAATCAAAAGAAAAGCTGGTAGTTTTGTAAATTTTGCAGTGTTCTTCCATCTCTCTCTGGCTTTAAATTGCACATGCAGGTTTTCTGAGTCAGAGATTTTAGGTCCTTAAAAATACTCAGCACCTTAGTTCCTACTGGACCCCACCAAGTCAATACACTGTCCCCATTGACTGGGCCTGGCCCTGCTGCAAAACATCTGAACTGAAACTACACCTCCTGAGGCATTTGTTGCCTTAGAATTTACTCCTCCCCAAAACCCAGACAGCAGGAAAATTACTGTGATGCCTTGCAACAAATTTAAAAAAACATGTTTCATAACAGTCAAATGTCAAACATAGCAGTCCTGCTTGTGTTGTTTTTGTCGCTGCTATTTAAAGTTTGGTTTCTTTTCTCTCGCTCACTGCTGTTCATGCTCCCCATAGCGTTTCTTGTATCATCACAGCGTTGGTGGGAGCATGTGGCCAATTCCAGAAACAAAATTGCCCGGGAGAGCTTTGCAATTCGTTTGTCTGAGGAACCTAGAAATTTTCTATGGGTGTGCCCTCTCTATTTTCTTCTACTCAGGGACTCGGCTGTAATTGCTTGTTTAAGGATAATAACAAGGGAAGATTCTCGGAGGAGCCCCGCACCACAATCACCAGCCTTGAGGCAAGCACCGCAACCGCAGTGCAGTGCGACAGCAGAGTGGAAGATGAGGGGGAGGAAGAGGAACAGAGAAAGAAAGAGACAGACTGGGTGGTAATTAAGGGCTTATTTTTTGTGCCGACTGAAGAGCATCTGTAGCTCTCACCTGCTCAGAAGGAATAGTGCCGCTGCTTTGAGTGCACACACTAACACCAGTCTGCTTCATTTCTGAAAAGCTGGCCTTTGCAGCATTCAGTTTTTCCCAATGGATCTCTGACAGTGTATATGAGAGCGTGTATGTTTAATGTAATGCAGGAACAGCAGCCAGCACAGGCAGCAGGCCTGTCAGACAGAGGGAGGTAATTAAATTAGGGGTGGCACTCTGGCAACCTGGATTCTGAATGAGGCATGGGGGATTTCAGCGTGATCCCTGGGACTCATTGTTTTCCTTCGCTCAATAACAGAGTAAGTCTGTTTTACCCCACGGGCTTACATTGTATCACAGCAGTGCAGCATGTGAAGACAAACCTTCACAAGTACACATCATCACTATCACATTGGAATTCAAAAGCCATCTGCTTGTAGTTGGAAAATCGAACATTTTCATGTGCAGCATTCAATGGCACAGACAGTAGTATAATGTAGGGAGACAGTCTCTGTACTCAGCTTGGAGTCCTAGAAAGCATCACAGCAGCATCTCTTCATACTGACTTAGTTGTAGCATAGCATAGTAGCATAGCAGTGCTTAGTTACAGCATCCAAACAATAATTTGAGAATAATATGACATCAGTGCAAGCAACAACTAAAAAGGGCTGTTATTACAAAATGATGTCTTTAAACAGTCCAAAAGTTTCTGCAAAACACAAAGACATTCGAACATCTCACAAAGAAAGCAAATCAAATCCTCACAGTAGTGAGAGCTACAACTAGATAATTTTATTGTATTAATTCTTAAAATTATTCAGATGATCAACTTTCTGGCTTCCATGCAGCACAACTAATTGCATAGCTTTACAGCAATACTGTTTCCCAATTATGTTTAGGTGCTACATTGTGGCTAATTTGATTAATGAAATTCTACATTTAAAACCTATCATAGTTAGCAGGAGGTTCTGTGGAGGATGCCGGGCGTAAACGTGCATAACTCCAACGCCAGAGACTGGAATTCTATTTCAGATTCCCAATAGCCCTTTGGTTTAAACTTATGGAATGTTGAGGTTTTCATTAAATGTATATAATCGCAAGGCTTTTTCTGTATTAACATTGACCATGAGCCCTCCCATGTCTGCACTTATTTAGCGCCTTTCAACTTTAGTGCTAATCAAAGCACTTTACCATGCCTTGCCCACTGAACACTTCGACACGTGGAGGGGTGCGGAATTGAACCACCAATAGTGGACAACCCACTCTACCACCTGAGCCAGAGGCGCCTATATCTAAACATAACCATAAAAAGTAAAAAATGCTGTAGTCACTGCAAGTGGATGTTACCCTGCCAGCCTGGATACTTGACTGGAAAAAATGAATATACTGCTGGTTTGTTCAGTATAAACATATTCGCCTTTCCAAATCCAAATTACTGGTAAGTCACCAAAAGTGCTGGACTTAAAGCTTTACAGTGAACTGTCACTGTGGTCTGGCACAGATGGGGGTCAGATTCTACAGTGCCACTGAGACTTAGGGGTGTATTCTGTTCTGACAGCTGGCCTTGGAGCAGCGCCTTCATTTAACAATGGTCAGGGCTGCAACAGAGCAGAAAAAGCATTAACTGGAGGATTTATGACCTTCCTGTGATGGCAAGTTGGCCTGGTTCCAGCATTTTAACACCTCCAAAGAAACAAAGAGACATGATAAGATTGATGGATGAATATGGGAAACAGAATATAACCTAATCATATTTTGCTTTTTTCCCATTTCTTTTTTTTTCAAAATCAAACCTACATTGGAAAACTTGCAAATTAGGCAAGTTTTTGTATACATGGAAACATATTTTTATATTTGGTGTGTTAAAAATGCTTTGTTGTCATTTCTGAATTTGTTACCCTTATCAAACATGCAATAACTCTATTAAGCTCCGTAAAATGTATATTTGAAATAACTATAAACAATTCACATACAGCTTTGAGATGTGTTGCAGCCAAAATGTAACGGATGATAAAGTGTATTAATCATAAGATGTAAGAGGTAATATGCTTTTTCTAAATGTCTAAACCTTTTCTTCATAAGCCTTTTTTCTAGAAATAAGTGTGCCTAAACCTAGCTGCAACAACCCGGTAAAGCAAGAGCTGTTTTTATTAATACTTATAACTTTATGACCTATAAAGCATTAACAGTGATAAAGAAACTTGTTACATATTTACAAAGCTTTAAAAAGAGTTCCTTATTACAAAATGTTACCAGAATTTCTCGAGTGTTAGAAAGCAAGGGTGTACATGCAGTTTACATGCACTAATGCGCTCAGTCTAGCATTGTTTACTGTCTGCCTGACAGTAGGCCATCTGAGCGAGGCCTCTGAGGAGATGCACTGCACATACATGCCTCCAGCTCCTTCATGGTAAATAAATTAGATGTACAATTTGGCCCAACTGTCACAGCACACCTTGGGTTAAAGGAGGAGGTCTGCTCATTGTGGCAGCCACTGCACCCCTCCCCACCTACCACCAGAGACCGTGTTATCAAAACCCCGTGGCAGGGGGGAGGCATTGTGATCTAGCTGCTCCTGTCACTGGCCAGTCAAGCAGGTGTATGCTTGCACTTGTCTGACTCTGCCTTGATCTATATTCCTCTGCAATGACACTCCCCTCCCTATCCCTACTCATCCAACACTGCTGAATACGCACAGAGGTCCTATTAATCCCATTATGCAAATGGAAGTTATAAATCGTTCAGTGTCCCCTTCCCTTCATTCTTTCACGTTTCTTGCTGTGCTCCCACAATGTAGGGCCTTCCTGCTAGTTAATTAAGTAAAAGCAGAAGGTTTCTCTACAGCAGGAATGGGGAGAATCCATGCCAGATGTTTTCTTTTAGGGGGTGGGGGAGCAAAAGAGGTATGTGTTAGGGGTGCTTTGGCTGGCAGTGACAGATTGGCTTCCAGTATGATGATGCAGACAAGGACAATTGACAAAGAGGCTGTGAAATTACAACTGTATGTACTAATACACCTTTAGAGAAGGAATTCATTAATGATGCGCATCATTTTCTGCCCTTGCTAAATTCTTTGAACTTCTATTCACATTCATGGCACAAACCTGCTCTAAAATCTGTTAATTCTAATAATTTTGAGATTTTCAGTCTCTCACAAAAGGTTGTTTGTTCTAATTAAAACCACTCAGTGTCATGGAGCAGGTCAGAGGCTTAGGTGGAGGAACCAGGTGGTGGGCCTGAGGAATGGATCAGAGCTGACCAGGTTGGAACCAGGATGGCAGGAGCTGAGAGTTATAGCTGGTGGCAGGTGAAGCTGGTGGGGAGGGTCTTGAGAGGTCTCTCCGGTACCCCCCGTCTGTTTCTGATTATCTGCCTGGATCAAACCTGGATCTCTACTCATTCCTCCGGCTGCAGCACCTGTCTTGCATCTGTCTCCCCTCCTGCCACATGCCACCTCCACCTGGCTCTCCCCATTCCGCTTCCTCTCAGTTAGTAGGCAGTTCAGTTCCCTGCTCAACCTCCGTAACCCAGTCTTGTTCAGTTGTTTTGTAAATCGTCGGTTTGTAGGCGTGTTAACTTGTGAATGTATTTCTGCTTGGAGTTTCTGGCTGCTTTCAGCCATTTAGTATCCTGATCTCTGTAACGTTAGTTGTAAGTATTTCTTAGTGTTTATTCTGATTACTCTAGTTGTGCCGTTTGGGCAGTCAGTTTGCCTGTAGCCTGTAGTGTTACTCTGTATCACTTTCCTGGCTGTGTAGTACTCAGTTCACATTTGTAGTCTAGTTTTTGCTGTCAGTAGTTCTTCGTCTGACAAACCTTTAGAGGGTTCTCCAGTTTTCTGGCAGCTCTGCTCTCAAGTCTGCAGATTCTGTATTCAGTGTATTTTGAAATTTACATCTTTTTTTAAAATTCTTGTTTAAATCCTTGTTGCCGTGTCTTTGTTGCCTGTACTTGAGTCTCAGTATTGGAACCCTAACAAAATCAAGTTGTATACAATAATGTAGAGATTTCATACACACATGTAAAAGTAATGATCTTGTTATTCAGGACTGGATAGGATTTGGAGGCATTTTATCAACTCTGAATCTAGTATTGACTGTTTACTGGATTCAAATAATTTGCAATCTCACATAGAATATTACAATTAGCAAACAAAACTCAGATTAAATAAATATTTGTAATGTTCATAACTTGAACATGCAATGAGACATAAAAATATAATTTAAATATTTCTTACAATTAAAATAACCAGTGTCGTGTATTCCTTTAACTACCTCTCAATTCAATTCCGATTCTATTTTATTTATATAGCACCAATTCGCAACATATATCATCTAATAGCACTTCACATAGTAAGGTGAAGACCTTATTAATTTTAAACAAAGAAGAGAGAACCAAACAATCCAAGGTTCCCTTTGGAATCCCTTTTAGCAAGCAGTTTCTGATGACAGAAGGAACCCAAAAAAAAAAAAAAAAACCTTTAACAGGGAGCAAAACAAAAAAATCTCCAACAGAACCAGGCTCTGGGAAGGCAGCCATCTGCCTCAACAGGTTGGGGTGAGAGTGGGAATGAGGGGGTTAGGGATAGCGGGATAGTACATGGAGAACAGACAAACAGTAGAAACCAAACAATGAATATTTTGGAGGTCAGTGAGGCCAGAAACTGCAGATCAAAGACGTTTCATGAGCCACTGATCCAAATACTGGAGTTCCCAAGCAGAAGTGCCAACATAATTACTTCAGAATGTTGAAAACTGAAAAATAGACATTTTGCAATGTTGGGGGTCTTTTAGTTATAATGGTCCAATTGTAACCTTTGCATTTTCCTGCATTATTAATTTGTCAACTAAGAGTATGCCAAATGCTGTTATTGATATTTTTTTTCTTTTTAATGAAAAAGAGGTGAAAACTAAAAGCAGAAATAAATGCAAACTAAAAAAAAAATCCTTTCCAGTGCAAGTTTTCCTTTATCTTCTACCTAACAGCCACTTAACAAAGAATTGTAAATCACAAACGAAGACATACATCTATATTCCAGAATATTCCCTAAAGTATAATGCTGTATTTGTAACAGAGTCTCCACAAAGTCACATCTGAAATAAGAAACCTCCTTGCTCTTGCTCTTGCTCTTGTGGTTTCCACAAGAGCAGTCTTTCCCTCCTATTTGTCCTCAGACTGAGGTTGGTCACCGCTTGTCCCTGTAGGGGCAGTCAGTGCTGTGTTGGCAGGCCTGACAGAAAAAATGACCATCTGATTCAGAACTGTTGTTGAAGTGCTTCTCTGTGCTAAGTCTAGCAAAGACTTTTTCACTTTACTTGGTTTGTTGATACAATGTGTGGGTGACTTGCAGGTCATATAAGAATGAGTGCAGTTGCAAATACAGGACTGTTTTTGTACTAATATTGTCATCTGCTGAAATTAAAGTGTCCTACCATAAACAACAACCACACTGGTTTATTATAGCCTACTACCTTTCATATGACAGTGACTTCTAGTGGAGGTAGGATAAATGACTTGGTCCACAGCATCTTCGTTCTGACGTGACCCCGTCACGGATTCCTGCTGGTTGTTGCCGTAGCCAGATACTTGATGCAAACCCTCCAAATATGTGTTGATGGATGCTGCCAGTGAGGAGGACTGTTAACTGCTTCATTGGGGAGCATCATTATGCTGGCTTATGTGCACCAATACTGTTGCGTTGCCTAGAATTACTTTGTCTACAGCTGATTTGCCAACTTTGCTCATGACTGGACTCTGGCTTACCAGTTGAATTTCTTGCTTTTCTTGTTATACTTTGGTTGGTAAGGGTCACATACTACAACCTAACTGTCTTTTCTGTCTGTTCTTGTGTGTATGAAAAACATTTGTAAAATGACAGTTGTGTGTTTCAGTCACTGACACAATCCCAATCTCCACACTTGCAGACTCACAGACTTGGAGGTGCCCGCTGAATGCATGAGGACACTAGGCTATCCCGCCATCAAATTGTCAGGTGGAGGAGGGCTCTGATGTGCACTTTCTTGATGCTATTATGGGCCCTTTCTGTGAGTCCTTCAATCTGCAAACTTTCATGAAGACTTGTTAATAACAAAATGTGAGAAATATATACATCTTTGTCCTGCCTCAACAAGATGTACACAAACCAGGCATGGACGTTTTAGGAAATAAGCCCATTAGGAAGTTGTTTTCTGTTGATCCATATGCAGTGTGTTTCACATTCACCTGTTCATTCATTCACCGATGGCGACAGAGCTGCCATGCAAGGCAAGGTCATCGGTAGCAACTGTGAGTTCAGTGTCTTGCCAAAGGACACTTTGACATGTGAAGAGGTGGGGGACTGAAACACCAATGCAACCCGCTCTACCACCTGAGCCACAGCTGTTGTAAAACCTGAAATACTGTTAGGGGGTGATACCAAAAAAGATAGCCCTCAATCATTGAATCACACAAACTATGCCTTAATTCAAGCCTTAAATTCACTTTAACCTCCTGGGACCTGGTGTCCACATATGTGGACATCTTTTCTTTTTTTTCAAAAAGAGCGTATTGTTCATAATAACGATAATAATAAAAATAATAACAACAATTATAATAAAAACAACAACAACAATAATAATAACAATATAAATACAATACAATAACAAAATAAAATCTAATAAATATAATAATCAGATATTAGATATTATCCAGTTATTATGTTTATTGGTTACTGCTTATCCCAAATAACTAGAAGGAATCTAAAATGCAGCCCAACTGAAGTTTGGGTCTTAAGAGGTTAAAGGGGCACTTTTATTAATTGGCCAGTTGAGTATTACACTTGTATGGTTCTTTATGTAACCCCAGAGGACCTTTGTCAACTTTGAGAAGATAGTTCAGGTTGAGCTTCCAGACTCATAACAGAAGTTTAAGATACATACATTTAACAGGTGGGAGGGTTGTAACAAAGAGATGCTAATACAGACAAGCAGCTATATACGTGGATGAAAGCACATGCTTATTGTGGTAGGTGAACAGCTGACATCAAACAGCAGTTGTGAGACTGGGAGACACACCAGGGATGATGTGAAACCTCGACCGCCAACAGTTTCATCAGCAGCAGGCGTGAATTACATTGCACACACACCCAAGAGCTTGCGCACTGACAGACTGCTTGGCATACGCTTACTTTCACAGCACACACACACACACTGTAAACACCCACCCTCTACTCATGTTGTGAAAACCTCAAACATCAGACTTTTACACTTGGCTTTCTAAGTACAACAGATGTCACAGAGTGGACAGAAAGCCAACACATCAGTCAATAGAATCTTTAAGAAAAATACTGGTTGTTTTGAGCATCATTTGTAACAGATATGGCAAGAAATATAGATGGGGAAGTGTGGGTTGGATAAGTAGATCATGATAAATAATAACTCAAAGTACAAACTGCTGTTTAATCAACTTGCTCTCTGACTGTGCTACTTTTGTATTACATACAGACCTCCTAAAGGCGATGTCATTATAGCAACTGAACAAAGAGGATTTTCACTTCATTGTGCCAGTGACTGGCACAATGAAGTGAAAATCATTACTCTCTGTTGTTATCTTTCAATATTTCAGTATGATGAATTTCAGTAAAACACATTTCCATTGCACTAATTCCAGCAGTACACCTAGAGCCATGTCAGATGTCCCACTTTGTCTTTTTAACTGAACAAAGGTAGGGTTGTGTGGTGGTCCCCCTTGAGGTGCCAAAACAGACCTCAGACCTCTGATCCCTCGGGTCAAAGATGTGTGATCTCTGGGGGTGTCTTCTGGTATTTGGCAACAGAATGTTGGCAGCAAATCCTTTATGTCCCACAGGTTGCTGTGTGGGGCATCCATGGACACTGATTGTTACAGCACCTCTTCTGATCAGTTAGACTGGGACCTGGGGACTTCAAAAGCTAGGTCAATGCATTAAGCATTTTGCCATGCTCTTCAGCCCTTCCTTAGTCGTTTTTGCTCTGTGGCAGCACACATTGTCCTGCTGGGGAAAGCTGTAGTTGGGAGTGGGGAGTGCAAATGGCATGGTGGGTATATGTAACCTGCAGCAATGTTTAGGTCTGTGATTTTAAACTCAGATCAAATTACAATAATATAATCCATGATAGTAATTGAATATGTTTGGTTGATGATAGCTTAATAAACAACAGGAATTAACCGGAGTATCAAATTAATATTTCAGTTAAAAACAAAAAGTCAAAGCAGGAGAGTAGTGAGTATAGTTTAACAGCTGCAGAAGAAGAGTACATATATTTACATTCCCTCAGTGATTTTCAATGCTAACTGAACTATGATGTTAGACTTAGTCAATATTCAAATGCACATTTAAAATGAAATTTTACAATAATCAGCTACCCTAGACACAACACCATGCCAACAATTTGCATCTACAGTATCAGTGTAGTACACTGCATGAGCACATCCCCTCATGTTGACTGATGAAGCAGTAACTGTCTCTCCTCTGATAATGAAGTGTGACTGGAAGTGAGAGAGTGAGTTGTGAGTGATCAAGGGAGAAGAATCATTGATTAACAATCAACAACTGTAAAAGAATCCATTGGAATGTCAGCATGTTGGATAACTAGTCAATATGACACGATTTTCATTTGTGTCCCTAAGCCTTTGTTTTCAATGGATCTGTATTAAGTCTCTTGGCTTGTGCTTTTCCTCTGCAACGATACAACAGTCATTACCCCTCCTCACTCTGTCTGTAGCAAATTACTTTTGACAGTAGTCATCTAAGATCATTGATCAGTGTTAAGAGGATGTAGATCCATGAGGAAGTTAACATTGTTGAGGGAATTACCTGGGAACAGGAGTGAACGTTTTAGGCCAGACTTACCGATCAAGAAAACAAACTTTCATTTAAGTGTCAAAAGTACAAAGGAATATTGAGTTGTTCAAAGTTGAAAATTGACTGTTTATGGCGAAATCAGTTTAAGACACAAATAGCTCTTTTACATCTAAAAATACATCTACAGTGACAGTCTTTGAAATGTAAACTCCTGATTCACAAAACATACAATTTATTCTGTTTTAAGGAGAAGTGGATAGAATTACATACTTAATACAAATCAAACAAGTAAATATAGTACATTAATGCATTTTAGTAAGACTGCTGACAAGTTTGGCAAGTGGCCAGTTGGTCCATAATCAAATATCACAACAACTATCAAATAAATTCCCATAAAATGTTATGTAGACATTTTTCACCAGAAGATGAATCCTAACGACTGTAGGGGTCCCATCACTTTTCCCCTTGCAGAACCAGCAAATCAAACTGTTAAATTCCCTAGTGAAATGCCTCAAAAAGCAGTGCACGAGTTGGCCAAAATATTGGGGCAGTTCTATGGTATTCTAAGGATTTTGGTGATCCTTTCACTTTTCATTTTGCATAACCCCCAGCCTGTCCTTTTTCATTTTTATTGAAATGTCTTAAACTATTGAATAGCTAAGCATGAAATCTGGTAAAGATATCTGTATTCCCCTCGAGATGAATTGCAATGAATGGGTCAGCAGAACATGACACACCAAGTAAGATTGACAGCATTTTAAGGAGTGAACTATGATCTGGAATTAGCATGTGGATGAGACTTAATTGCCATTTCGCCTTTACCATTGCCATGCATTTGTTGTCTAATGTTTAGAGGTTACAGTAGCTAATTTCTAATTGGTTAGGATTTTGTCATAACCAATCTTTAACTGACAGGTAAAATTATGGTTAGTTACCAATCCCATCTGAGAAGTACATTGTAAATTTATTATCAATACTGCCAACATAAAGCGCAACAGATCATGTTAACTGCTAATTTATAACCCAAGAAAGGCACAAGAAAAGACATATGCATAAATTGGTTGGATAATGGTTGAGGAGACTCAGGCTTCTACTTCACACCCTCAGTATACAGTGCCCCACGGTACATTTAACCATTAGCCAGCAGTGTTGCCATAGCTTTTGGCACTTTTCATCATCAGTTAATACAAACTGGCCATCACATTCCAGAAGCCTCTCCCTGCCAGTCTCTAATATGCAGCATGGTGACATCCAGTGGATTGATTAAGTAGAACTGAATACTACATTCAAAGATTTAATTTATTTGTGTGAAAGGTGCTGTCTTGGTGCACACTTTGACAGGTGGGAGTAGTGACGCTTTGCACTACATATACACATTAGCACCCTTCTCCAGTCAAGCTGGCTGCATATGTGTTTGAGACTTGCATGACTGTTCTGGTTCCAGTGAAGAGGTGTGAGGGGGCTGGCTTGGGGGGAAGGCAGGGTACACCCTTTACAGGTAGCCAGCCCATCACAGGGCTAACATGGAAAGACTGATAACCACACATGCTCACATACACAGGCATAGATGGCAAATGTAGAATCACCAGTTAACATAAGCCTACGTTTGGACTGTTACACCCCATGAAACCTAAATTAGACATTATGACGTGTATATGCCCTAAACAATTTATATTTTTATATAAACACAGCCCTAAACAATTTATATTTAATATAAATTGTATAGGGCTGTATCAGAATCAATAATTTCCCAAGATGACTATGGCCAATACATTGAATATTCAGGGTTTGGGGTGTTAAATAATTTCTGTCACCTATATATTCATTAATTTGCAAATAGTCAACATCTTTAGAACTGAAGGTATTGTATTATGTGACATGAACAGATGATTATCTCACTCCAAGTGAAGCAAGCAGTTATGAGTTAATGAACTTGCTCCTACTTTTTGCTCCAGTCTATAGACAGTCTATAGTCATTGGGTGACTCTAAATTGTGTGTAAGTGTAAGTGCAAGTGTGCTTGGTTGTTTGTGTTAGCTCTGTGATGAACTTAAGATCTGTCCAAGGTGCAGCACTGTGAAAAATTATACACTCTAATTTCTCACGTAAATGTTCCAGATCATCAAACTAATAGTAATATGTTTTTTAAATATTCAACTGGGATAACCCTGTTGTGCTGTGGGAGGAAACCCATGCAGGGAGGACATGCAAACTCCTCACAGAAAGACTCCAGGCCCAGGCCGGGATGCGAACCTAGCTGTGAGGCAACAGTGCTAACCACCGAACCACCGTGCATCCCATGAGGAGAGCAGTGCTTTGATTTTGTCTGACCATGAATTCTCTCTCAGTGGTGTTAGTCACTGGAAGATGACACTGCAGCAGACAAACTGGTCAGGGAAGAAGCTGCCTGCTGGGCTGTGAGTCATGTCAATCTGGACTGCAGCGAGACTCCATCATTCCAAGGCAGAACAGAATGAGGATCCAGACTGCAGGATGACAAAATATCCCGTCATGCAGAAAAAGACACAGCCGGTATGCCAGGCATGTCTGGCTGAATCACACGCCATCACTGTGTATGCAGACAAAAGCTCATGTTGGGCTTCCAGCAGTATGACTGGACTATAGCTGCTGTTGGATGTTATTTTCTGTTCATGTTCACTTTGACCATTCTCATGCCAAAGAAATTCTACAAAACGGCAAGATTGTTACACCAGAAGTATTCTTGAAAAACCACTGAAGCAGCGTCGATGTGGCTTGTGTGGCTCTCATCATTGAAACTGATTATAAACCAATTGAGAACCACCAAAGCAAGAGTTATTAAAGCACCACAGAGCTATAGATGCCTATAGAATTCATGTGGTAGAAACATTTAATTACATGTAACATGTGCCAATGAATTCAACATTGTGACCTTAGCCCCTCCACATGTTAACTATGAGACGGGCATAATCTCAGAACATGAACACACTGTATGTCAGAAATAATCACGAGAGCACCAAATGTGGAATAATCTTGTGTTGAAAATAGTCACCATCAAAGACATATTTCTCCTGTTGAAGTAATATTTGCTCAAATCTTCAGTAAGCCTTTAAAAATGAAAGTACATATTTGAGTCTTTCAAACATTTACTTTACAACTAAGAAAATCTATATTCCATACAATCATTTACATTTTAAATAACTATATTTGCAATGGCAGCGCTGTTGTTATTGCCAATCAACACGTAATATGGAATGCCTCCATTATATCCGTATGCTACAATATATTTTTACCTCAGTTGTGACTTGTTTGAAATTTTCCCAAGGGTCATTACGTAAGGTAAATAATTTGTATTCTCATGTATTCTAGTACAGACTGAATAAACATAGGACTGGAAATATCCATGAGATGTCCTGGTATACAGTTACACGACGCCTGTTAGTCAATCACAAAGAGGTATCCTCCACTCTGCTCTGATGAAGTTAGTTTTAACTTCTGGGAGATTTATGATGTAACTGCAAAACCAAATAAATTGTACTTGACTTGACACAAAAACAAAGTCAGTGTGTGAGACAGCTATGCTGACTGAACCCCAGCATGTAGACAATAAAAGGGCAGGTGGTGATTCAACCGTCCCAAGTTGTCAACGTAATAATAAGGGACCGTGAACCTTGCTGGCACGGCTACTGCTGCTTTCCTCTGCCTTCTGTCTTCCTCTGAGGACAGCGTGATGATGAGTTATTTTACTGCAGCTTGGCACAGCATGACACATTCAGCTCCCCAGATGGTCCTCACCGTGATTCAGTTAGTTGCCTTGTCTGTTGCTGGGCAGCATGTGCAGGCCAATGAAACATCACACACATTTCAGAGCTTAGTTTCACGTGGCGAAAACCAGCAGCCACCAACACAGGGCATGATTTTTCCCTACCAAAGGATTCTCATTAATTAGTTTTCAGGCTTGTAACGTCTGCCATTCAGAGCTATGGAGCTGGAGAGGCGGGGGTGTGGTATGGAACTAATGATCAACTGAAACTGTCCTCCTGTTACTGCCATCACATGCCTTTAAATTTAGTTTATTAATAGTCTCTGCAAACATTACATCTGGTGCCAAATTTAAAGTGTGAATTCTAGAAAAGCCAACAGATCTACTGCGTTCATATTGACAAAGTGGATACAGAATACGACCAAATGAGAAAATGTTAAACAAGAAGTTGCAGACTGCCCTACAAAAGGTTTTACTGAGTATCCAAACACTGGATTTGTATTTTGTTAAACTGAGATAACTCTAAGAACATTTTGGAAAAAAGCTTTTAATTGTTTTTTTTCCGCCATATGTGGTGAAGGAATTTCTGGAGGGTTGTGGTAAGGTTGTATGCCCAATAAATTTGTTACGTCTAATTAATAATACAATCCAATGACACCAATGGCATCAATACTTTATCAAATCAAATTAAATCAATCTCCTCCCTCATGAGCCCTCACAGTCCACATGCACTCCAGTGCTGGGGTGTTTGGACAAGCAGCAACTTTCCTCAGACCATATGAAGCAGTTTCCAGGCAGAGTGGTAGTTGTTTGTTGGTGGACTTGGTCTATTATATAGTTTAAAGCAATGTGCATTATCCCTGTACTTGCATTCTCTGTTTCCAGCTGCTGCCAAATACAGAGGGAAAGAGCATGTGCATCTTTCCCAGCCATTGCATGACCTCTACATCATCAATACTACACTGCCTCTTCATAGCAACACATGGTGACTAAGTATTATTTGACCCCAGGCTGAACTATAAGGGATCTTAAAGCAGCAGTGGATGTGCAGGCCTACCAGCATGGGCCCTGCTGCCAGGCCAACTACTGCTCCAGCTATTGGTCTAATAATTTGCAGTGAGACTTCCTCTAATGCTGCACCCAGTCTGGGGTCTGGTTGTGTGATTGGACAACAATTTATAACAAAATATCCCTGTGCTGAAAATACAGCATGCAAAACCTTAATTGAAAAGATGATCTGACTCGGTTTATCAGCAAATCAAAAGTACTACTGAATTTCTTCCTTAATCACGATGTCAGGTGGAGGATTGCATTCAGTGCTGCCCCTATGGGCTGGAATCAATACTACAGCAAGCCACTGGTGGTAGATAAAGATTTCAGGACCTTTATCTAAGCACAAGTACTAATATTAAAATGTTAAAATTAAAAGAACTTTGGTCAGAAAAATGCCCCATGTGAGGGCATTAGGGTTAGTGGTGGCTCAGCAGTTAAGGGCTATTGATCAGGAAGTTGAGGTTTCCACTGTTGGGCTCTTGAGCAAGGCCTGTTTGCTCCAGGGGTGCCATGTCCATGACCCTGACCCTGACCCTGACCATTGGGCAATTTAGAATCCTCAATACACCTCAGCATGTTTTTGGACTGTGGGAGGAAGCTGGAGAAAACTGATGCATGCACAGCTAGAACATGCAAGCTCCATGCAGAAAGATCCCAGTTCAAGGCATGGACATGAACCAGGGGTGTTCTAGTCGCAGGAAACAGTGCTAACTACCAAGACACTGTGTAGCCCCAAAGAAAAAACAAATAAATAAATAAAACAAGCCCTTGTATAGTAGCACTCTGGGCATGCTTTTAAAAATCTCACTTCCAATTTCATGTCAGTGCTGTTTTCCTTTGAGTTGATCTAGATAAAGACACTAGTCAAATGAAGCAATGTCATCCTATTTAACTTTGAAGACCATTGCAGACTGCATGATGTCAGAAAAATAAACCCCATCACTGGATTGTTAGATATATAAGATGAAGAAAACACAAAAAGCACATCATTTTCTTTAAACTAAAACCTTGAATTAATTGTATCCTGAAAATGACTTTAACAGAGCATCTGAGGCTTCACAGGTTGCTATTCTTGCATGTTTTCGTGGTTAGCACATGTGCTGTCACCATGGAGAGGCTATAAACTGTGGCTGGCCTGGAGAACAATCCGCCTGGTTGTGTTAATCTGGTTGCATATGCGACACATTATTCCTGTAATGCTTTGTATTAGAGCTCCAGACTTATGAGTCAGTACATTACTCACCCCAGAACACATGCACTGTATGAAGTGTTACCTCTGTACACAGGAAAATAACCCAAAAGTGAAAAAGCACCAGTTTATTCAACAACAACAAAAACAAATTAAAAATAGGAATGATCAATGAATGCACAGACACTGGAAAACCTTGGATTGCTGTTGACTATACAACCTTGTTTTAATCAAAACACATACCAAAAGTTTCCTAGTGATCACCAAGCCAAATTGCTTATACTACTGACACCAAGAAAATGTAATTTTCTGACAAACTAAGAGCTTAGAGCATTGTAAAATGGGTTGCTGTATGGGCTATAATTCAATTAGTTTTTAGATTGCCCAAACCCTGATATTCCCAGATGCAATTTAAATACCAGATTTTTATCTGAAAGCATATGTCATGTAGTTCAACAGATTTACAGTTGATATCAGAACCCAGGAAAAACAGATGATACTGTCAGGGACCCTGCCTGGCCCCCCTCTCTGGTCTCTGCATCAGCCCCACCTGACCTCCTTTCACCTCCCTCTTCCCCTTATTCTTTTGTTGTCCCTCTCTTTCTCCCTCCTTCGGTTCTCCCTCTCTCTCCCCTCACTGCTCTGTTCTCTCCTGTCTGCGCCGCTCTCCCATGGCTGTTTCTAATAATTAGTTCAATCACCTGGAACTCCGGACAGCTGCGGTGGAGCACACCTGCCTCAGCACCCACACAATAAAACCCTGTTCTTCACTTCACTCCCTGCCAGACCATAGCCTCAGCTCAGATGTAAAGTTGGTCAGGTGTCCTCCCTTTATGCGTCCTAATATGTTCAATTTAATATCATTTCCCATAGCAGATCATCCATTCCCTCAGACCCACAGTGATGGCAGAGATTCTTGAGTGATTCTATGTAAACACACAGAAAAGCTTGATATTAACCTGACAAAATGGTGACAGTTAAAAAAACAAACAAAAAAAAACAAATCTACACAACAGTTCCATTTGTTCTGGACTTTAAGACATCTTAAAACAAAGAAAATGACAAGCCACACAGGAAACACACCAGATTCCCAGAGAAGAGTTGTGGTAATATCTTGTCTCATCTTGTTGACAGTCCCTTTACTCGTTTCAAAAGTCATGGGCTGTTCTTTCAGTATACACTGAGGGAACTAAAGGCAACAGGTTATTAGATACAGATTTAATGAATAGTGATACTTAGTAGTACTTTGCTAAAAAAAAAAAAAAGAAAAGAAAAAATGGACCAATTACAAACAATAATGAAAGTAGCGGAAGACTAATACAAGTTTCAAACCTGTTAAAAATAATGTATACAATTTGTGATGTTTGCGTAAGCTGAATTGATTTATTCAACATTAAAAGTTTGGCTATAAGAAAGAGTTACTCATTTTCAAGGTAAAGATTCCGCATGATGTGCCACACTGAAGTCCACGGGGAAGGGTGCTACATGCCCACCGTGATACTTTGCAGCCTCTCTTCCCCATGATTGCCCTTGAAAAGCAAAAATAGTCTATCATCACACACACACACACACACACACACACGTATGTATTGCCGCTGTTTGTGGTTGTCAGTTTTCCAATGAGATCCATACCCACTAACTCAAAGGGTTGAGTAACCTAAAGATAAAAAATAGTGAAGAAATTAACTCTTTGACACCAGCCAGTTCAGCCACAGGGTATAAAGGTCACAAAAATATCTCTTGACTTACCATTTTATGACTACCATGCAGCTGCTTTATGTGCCAATTTTTTGTTTTTCCTTTTTTTTTATAGCTATATGCCATAACAAACATCTATCTAGTATCAAAATATCCAACATCATAATGTCAGGGAGTGCAAAAGGTGAGGACCTAAATGCAGACAAAGGAAACCGTTTGATGAGGATGAACTAAAAGCAAGCTTTAATGCAACTGGTAAATCCTGAAAAACAATCCACAAAAATGCGAAGTGCAGTAAGGCAACATAAATCCAGAAAGGGCAACCACTTAGTCCAATGAAAAATCTACAACCAAGAAACCAAAAGAATGCAAAGAAAGTTGTGTAACTTTCTTTGCATTCTTTTGGTTTCTTGGTTGTAGATTTTTCATTTCATTAGTGTTAAGTTAGTTAGTGTTAGTTAGTTAGTGTTAATTTCATTTTCATTAGTGTTAATGAAAAAACACTGGAAGATGATGACAGCAGGAGCAACAATCCATGGGGAAGACACAGATGGAGACCAGGGGATACATTGACATGAACACAGGAAAATTTAATAACAGGAAAAAATAATAACCATGCCCCACAGCCGAGAGTAACCTCTAAAAGCACATTTAAAAAGCCTTGAAAGATTAGAAAACTAATAAATGAAATAATACCTTTATGGGAGTATAATGGACCTCCTGTTTAATCATCTGTTGAGCCGATTGGCACACAGCATATTCTGACACCTGTGTAAATACAAATACAGATAAAACTACACAAGTTGGATTAAGAAGAAATATGTTTGAAATTATTTTTTCCAACATTATGTTCTACACAAAGTCAAACTGAATATGGTTGTTAGGCTAAACACTACAAACCTGGGTTCTCCGATTCCCCCACCGTAACAAGGGTGTCTACATTCCTAGGAAGGAGTGGGGTTCAACATGAATAAAGTGGGGATCGGGAACATTCACAACTGCATTAGAGTCACTGTGTCTTTTAAGTTGTTCCTCCAAAGTGTTAATGTCCTGTATGAAGGTTCATCCCTCCGCAGTAGGTCTGAGATTCACACTTATGCTCAGAAGAAATGAATGTAGCACGGTTTGCTCCAGAGGACTGTAGATGGTGAGGGTAAATCACAGCGGTCCTGCTGTAATTCACCTCTGACGCTGATGGAGTTTCTTCCTGTGAACGGGAGGGTTCCCCATTCTGTGTAGTGTCCAAGGTGCCAGCTTTATGTAGGCTCTACATCCACAACCTGAACAAAAAGGGGTTTGTTACCTGGTTTGACCTCTTCCTTGGCATTCCAAAGAAAGCCAAGCCATGTCTGCTACAGTATGTTAACACAAAATTCCATAAGTTATTTTTTTGCTTAAATCATAGCATTTATATCTATGCACTGTGTGCATTGTGTGCTGCTCTCTTTTTTATTCAAACTGTTCTATTTGCTGCTGTTACACTGTAAATTTCCCCGCTGTGGGCTCAATAAAGGTTTAATCTATCTATCTAATCTTTATTTTCACATTAGTTTGATAAATGAAAAAATTAACAAAGTCCTTACACAAGTTCACAAGCTAGCCAGTTGGCCTTAATTATAGCCTGCATACCTTCAACAAGATATTTTAATGCTTTTCTGAAAAGTTCTGACTTTTGCGGTCTTGTCAATCCATCTTTGTTTTTGCCTACGAAAAAAACTCTTCATACAATTGAGGGTTCCTCATTAATTCTTAACTAGCAAAAGTAGCGACTGAAACGCACTTGCCACAACACTCAACTTATTCACTCCGTCCAGATTCATGCCACACCCACTAGCATGCAGGGTTTATGTCGCCCTTAATATTATCCCAAAATGCAAAAAAAACATAATTAAAACATATACATTATGATTTAAATTGTATGAATTACTACATGAAAAAAATAACTTGATAAGCCTGACCAGATTAGTCACGTTATTTATTTATATTTTAAGTTGTGTCCCTATGCAAGTAAAACATAGACCCCTGCATGCACTTCAGATGATGTCTGTATTAGAGGTTGGTGTCTTTTAACCAAACCATGTGAATTACTAGAATTAGTTGAAGTGAATCAATTTATTTTGGTTCAAGACTAGAACCTTTACAGCTGGTGACCCAAAACAACTCCTTTCATAACCTGCTTTTATAGTATTTGTTTCCCAATTTGCATTTGCATAATTGACAAATTTCTCTTACCTGATAGTGAATGCCATGGCTCCTGTTTCCACATTTCCACCCTGCTTTCCTTTGTGTACCTAAATGGCCTGTGTTTGGATTTTCTGGACATAGCAAGAAAGAATATGGGAGAAGAGTAATATTTTCTACTGATTGTGGAATTTCTTGGTACCTGCAGATGAGGATGTATTGTGGATAGATTATTATTGTTGTGCTTAACTGTTCTGATTGCTGCAGTTTCCCCCTCTTCATTCACACTCAGTATGAAGGGAGAGATGCTTGACTCCATATTCAGTTATCAGTCTCATTGCTGTGTCACCACAAGCACACATTGCTCGTGCTTTGTAAGGCATGGACATTCATTCATAAGAAAAGAAGGAGCTGAGCAGCAGAGGACTGGGCACTCTGCCCTGTGGGAGCCATGTGTTCATGGTGTGAATGGAATGCATGTGACTTCCAGTTCTCATTGCCTGAGGCATCAAAAATCTTAAGATCCAATTGCAGAGCCAGAAAGCTGAAGCTTTGACTTTGGAGTGGAAAAAATCGCATTAGATGGAGGAGGAGGTCAACAAACTGTATTTCTTACATAGGTCTCTAGACCTGAGGTGAAAGCATTTTGATGTGATACAGAGTCCTTCATATGGGTCACAACACTTAGGGCTGATAGACGCAAGAGCTGCAGGATAATGCTGGTGATCTTCAGACAGGTGGGGATCACAGGCTGAGCCAGGACAGGTTGAATATGTCGACCAGTTGATGGGAACATGCTCAGGGAAGCAGGCCAGGGATGCCATTGGGGCCTACAACCTTTTGCATATTCACTTGAGTTCATCAGCCCAGCTGTCAGAATCAATGTCAGGCAGTAGGTGCTTCAGGCAGCATAGGACTCCCTTCTCACTGCCAAAACAAGTGTAAAATCTATTTTACTAAGCTGGAAGGCTTTGTTGGTCACTGACTTGTTTTATGCTTGCAGTCAGTAGTGTTTGGGCTGTGAAATCTGTCTTTAAAACAGTGAGAATAGGATTGATATTAGACTCATTATGGATCATGTACACATGACGAGTATATACAGTAATTCAGGAGCTAAATTCTAGTTTTAAGTAAGTTACGATATAAACCATTTTTAAATGGTTTATATTGTAGACTATGACAATCTACAAGCTTTCTCTCTTCTTGCCTAATATGCAGCTGGTCCTTCTTGTGGTCTGACCCACTGAGGCCTGTTCTCTACAAAATCTCTGGGGGTGACCTGACGTACACAGAAAGAGAAAGTGAGAAGGATATATGATCTGCTGGATGACTGTGTGGCAAGTGTATACATGAAGAAGAGTAAGGGGGTAGTTGGACCCTCACAGCTGTGACTCCATTCTCATTTTTCCCAGTTTATGCCTACCCTCCCTTTGGCTCTGAGAGCGGCTGTCGAGGACAGATTATGCTGGCAGGCGACCAGACCGATGCCAGGCCTCCACTGACAGAGGAGCCTTTGTGCTGAGATTGCAAATCAAAAAGTCAAGGCAACATCTGCAGAATAAAGGGTCTGAGTGGAGGAAAAGGCCAGAGTGGAATAGAAGGACAAGAGACAACAATGAGAAACACTGAGGAACTCATCAAGGCAAACTCAACAGCTCCAAATATGTCTCCACAATATGGAAAAAAATAAATGCACAAAGTTTACTGAAAAGTTTGTTTTGGTTATGATTAAATTTTTTGTATAAGATATTTTTGTTGAAATATGGTTGTATGCCTCTGATAGTGTGAACTTAAATTAGGAGAAATTGTATTTAAACTGTAAATAATCTCAACAGACGAAGTGCTTTTCTACCATGTTGGGATTCAAAGTGTTCTACCCATTGACAACGGTGGCAGGGCTGCCATGCAAGGTTCTTGTCATTGCAGGTCTATTGTCTTGCCAAAGGATATTTGGCAGATGCAGAGAGGCTGGGGATCAAACCGCCAACCTTGGAAATATTTTATCAGGGACACAGCCATCCTATACAAAGCAACAATAATCATTAACAGCTCCTTCTGCGCTTCCAGTAAACCTGGATTACATTGGATTTTGAAAAGCAAGTATTGTCTCTTTATTTTGCTGTTTTTAAGTAAAATATTGGATATAGCCAGATGAGGTAGTACATACCACATGTGCCTGTAATATAGTAATATTTAGGTGTCAGTGAGAGAAAGTGTTGGATGAACACAGTTGCAGCTGATAAGCTTACGAATGAGAATTGTTTTTAGATGCCATGACTATCCTGGTTGATCCATAACATATACAGATCAAACATAGTATTCATGCTGTCACAAAGCATAAATGTGCATACTGTTAGAGGTAAGACTTTCTGTGTTTAGCAGGGTGTTAAATTTATCAATAAGATCATTAACAATAACAACACCAATATAGCGTCAGTGTCCTTTTTTGGCCAAATTTTGCTTTGTCGTCAAAGGAACACTGATCAATATTTTGTATAGCGTGCATGCTGTATGTATAATGTGAAAGACATAATGTGAAAGGAGTGCCTCATAGTGAAAAATCCACAGCTATATTGTTAGCTAGCTAATGGTGTTGAAAGACTAATTGACAATTAGAAAACCCTTGTTAGCACATGAATAAAAGTGGAAGTTCTCATGGAAAACATGAAATTGTATATATGTACACACTACATGTGTATATACACACCACTACACACTACTGTTCAAAAGCTTGGGGACATTAGAACACAGAAGTGATGGTTGCTGGAAATGGGCCTCTGTACCCCTATGTAGATATTCCATTAAAAATCAGCTGTTTCCAGTTGGGATATTAAAAAATAAAATATAAATATATAAATAATAAATGCAAAATAAAAAATGTAATTTTACTAAAACTCAGGATAGCATTGACCAGCAGAGAGCAGCATCTTCTGTTGCTGTTAAGCGTGTTGATGAATATTGTGGTTAGCGCATTGTGTCACTAGCTGTTACCAAAATGCTCTGCTGTGCTGCTGCTGTTTATAGATTTTTCTCTGATCACATATTTCAGCTCATCCAGTAACACTAAATCTCTGTGTATAAATATTTCATATTATCACAAGCAATTTTTTATTTATTATAACATGTACTTACAAACTTTCTCTCTTCCACTTGTTTAGCAGATAGCAATGGCTTCTGTCTCTCCCTTTGCTTCTTCTCCTCTCTCCTGGTCATTGTGCCACATTTTTAGTTTTTCATGTACCTCCTTCAGTGATATTGATATTTCTAATAAATGCAGAATTTTTGCAAAATCAGAGGCCAGCATTTCTGAAATGAAAGCACAACGAAAAACAACCCATTTGTTGTGATTGTTCGTCAGGCCCTAGCAGCCCCTGTTAGCTGTCCTTCCACTAAGTGGTCAAAGTAGTTTATGACAAAATGACATTTGATCAGCTAGATTAATCAGCAGACAAAGTGATCTATAATGTTCTATTGCTACTTCTGGTGCCTCAAGAATATTTTGTCTGAAAGAAACTGCTTGCTTTTCTCTCACTGCTGTGCCTTCTCAGGAAATCAGACTACAACATTTCTTTCTGCCCTCCATATAGTAGATGAAGCAGTGTAACTGCAGCTCAGGAACATCTGCCTTCACTTTAAAATGTTGGTTTAGGTCCTCTATTTCCCCTGAAATAAGATTGTAGCTGTGACCATGACACACATGATTAACGTGTTTTGTCTCTAGTGCTTTCTCTACTTCAAAAAATTATAAATTAACTCAAAATATTTATCCCTGCAGTAAAACCCCACAAAAGACTCACCTGGTGATCTTTAATTTTCACAAACATGCAGAGGGAATTAGACCTAAATAGTTAGGATTTAGGGGTGGCACGGTGGCTAACACTCACAGCTCGAAGGGCTCGACTCAGTTCTCAACGGGTGCTCCAGCTTCCTTTCACAGTCCAAAGGGATTTTGTTCAATGTCTACTAAATTTGAACATAGTAACTGAAACATTTTCTAAGAGTTCATGGAGCCAGAATTCCAAAAGAGACATGTAAACATTCATCAGTTGCACCGGAGTGCTAAAACACTCATTGAATTTCTAGTTTGATATGTTTTTCAGTGCAACTGATGACATAAAAATTATTCACTTATCAAGGCCTTATATGACTAAAGCCTTATAAAGATTTAGTCAGTACTATACAGTGATTGCCTGAGTAAAGAGAGTGTACTGAAAATAGCTGCCTTGATACCCAGAATCAGACTGGTATAAAGAAGGACAGTGGATGTTATTCTGAGTCAAGAATCAATCTGATGTGTGATATTCTAAAGTAAAGACAGAGATCACAACATCACTATATAATAATAATAATAATAATAATAATAATAATAATAATAATAATAATAATAATAATAATAATAATAAAAATTATTTATAAAGCGCTTTACAAGTTACTCAAAGACGTTGTACATAAAAGACAATATAATAACACAAGAGTTATAAATAAAAACAGTAAATTTAAAATCAATAAACAGTAAATCAAATTCAAGATAAAATTCAGTATCACTTAAGGAAAGCAGATCTAAAAAGGTGAGTCTTTAGAAGGGATTTGAATGTGGTGAAGTTGGTGCAGTCACGGAGGGCATGGGGGAGTGAGTTCCAGAGTGTGGGGGCGGCAATGGCGAAGGCTCTGTCCCCCCAATGTCGCTGGTTGGTCCTGTGCGAGATGGAAAGGAAGTTTGCGTGGGATGAGAGGAGATTCCTGGGGGGGGGGCAAATCGGTAAGGTAAGAGGGGGCAAGATTGTGGATGGACTTGAAGGTAAGGAGAAGCAGTTTGTACTGGATGTGGTGTGAAATGGGGAGCCAATGGAGGTTCTGCAGGACGGGGGTGATGTGGTCATGGGAACGGGTTCGGGTGAGGAGTTGAGCAGCAGAGTTCTGAATGTACTGAAGTTTAGTGAGAGCTTTGGAGGTGGAGCCGAAGAGAATGCTATTGCAGTAGTCAAGGCGGGAAGTGATGAAGGCATGAATGAGGGTTTCGGCGGCTGAGAAAGAGAGGAAGGGGCAGAGACTGGTGATGTTGGGGAGGTGGAAAAAAGCAGTTTTGGTGATCTGATTAATGTGGGGTTCAAAAGTGAGGTTACTGTCAAATATCACACCAAGATTGCGGATGTGAGCGGAAGGAGACAGGGTGGTGTTATCAATGGTAATGGGGGAGTGGGGAAATGGTGTGAGTGATTTGGGTCCAATAATGATGAGGTCGGTCTTGTTGCAGTTTAACAGGAGAAAGTTTTTCCTCATCCAAGATTTGATGTCGGCCAAACAGCTGGAGAGAGAGGGAGGGTGTTGGTGGAGATGTACAGTTGGATATCATCGTAGCAATGAAAGTGTAGGTTGTGGCGGCGGATGATATTGCCGAGGGAGAGGAGGTACAGGATAAAGAGGAGGGGGCCAAGGACTGATCCTTGAGGGACACCATGGGACAGGGGAGCGGTGGGGGATGTGCAGTTATTGACCTTGATGAATTGTTGTCTATTGGTGAGATAAGATGTGAACCAGGTGAGGGCGGTGCCAGTGATGCTGATGGAGGACTGAAGGTGGGACAGGAGGATGGAGTGATTGATTTTGTCAAATGCTGCAGAGAGGTCGAGGAGGATGAGGATGGTGACTTGTCCAGAGTCTGAGGAGAGGAGGAGATCGTTGGTGACCTTGAGGAGAGTGGTTTCAGTGCTGTCATAAGAGCGGAATCCAGATTGGAAGGTTTCATACAGGTTGTTAGAGGTGAGATGAGTTTTCAACTGGGCAGCGATGACACATTCTAATGTTTTGGATATGAAAGGGAGGTTGGAGATGGGCCAGAACTTGTGAGGGGAGGTTGGATCCAAACCAGGTTTTTTGAGGATGGGGCAGACAGAGGCCAGTTTAAGGGGTGAGGGGACACAGTCAGTACTGAGAGAGGTGTTGATGATGTTAGAGATGAGGGGGGAGATGACAGGGAGGCAGTTTTTGAGGAGGGCAGTGGGGATGGGGTCCAGGCAGGATGTGGTGTTTTTAGTTCCAGTGATGAATTTGGGCAGGTCCAGGGGGAAAACGGGTGAGAAGTGGGCCGGGGGGGGGAAAGTTTGGAGGATTTGGTGGAGGAGAGGGGGGATCAAGTGAAGTGGGAGAGGTGACAAGGCTGCTGTAGATGGAGTTGATTTTGTTATGGAAAAAAGAGAGAAATAGGTTGCACTGGTCAGTGGTGAACGAGTTGGAGACGGTATCTGGGGGGGGCAAGGAGCTTATTGACAGTTGAAAAGAGGGACTTGGGGTTGTTGGAGCTGGTATTGATCGGATAAGAGTAGAAAGTGGACTGTGTAGATTTCAGGGCGTCTTTGTATTGTTGGACGAAGTCTGAGTAGGCTTGGCGGTGAACTGTCAGGTTTGTTTTCTTGACGAGACGTTCCAGCTGTCGTTTATGGGCTTTCATGAGGTGGAGTTCGGGGGTGTACCATGGAGCAGAGTGGGAGAAAGTGACTAATTTTGATGTGAGGGGCGCAAGCTGATCAAGACAGGAAGAGAGAGTGTGATTGTAGTGGTTGATGAGGTCAGTGGGGTTGTCAGTTGATGGGGGAGGGGAGGCAGACAATGCGGTGGTCAGTGAGGTGGAGAATAAAGAGGGGGAGAGTGATTTGGTGTTTCTAAAAAAGATTGTCCATTTTTCCTTGGGCAGAGGGGTGGGGAGGCTGATGTCCATGGTTATTGCATGGTCAGAGATGGAGAGATGACAGCTGGAGATGTTTAGGACTGTGAGACCAGAGGAGCAGACCAGATCGAGGATGTGTCCATGGTTGTGGGTGGGGAAATTGACATGCTGGGTGAGGTTGAGTGATTGTAGGAGGTCTAGGAAGTCAGAGGGAGATTTGCTGTGAAGGTTGTCCATGTGGAAGTTGAAGTCACCGAGGATGAGGACTGAGGAAGATGTCGCTGATAGCTGGGTGGCAAAGTGGGAAAAGTCAGGGAGGAATGAGGGGTTTGGTTTAGGTGGGCGGTAAATGATAGCGGTGACCATTGGGGTGGGACCGGGTAGTTTAAAAGCAAGGTGTTCAAAGGAGGGGGGGGCGGGGATGGAAAGTGGGATGGCTGTGAAGACCTGTTTGTGGATCACTGCAATGCCACCTCCTCAGCCTTCTGGGCAGGGTGAGTTGAGGTACGTGTATCCCGAGGGTGTGGCTTGGTTGAGTGGGTAGAAGTCCAGTGGTTTGTGCCATGTTTCAGTTAGACAGAGGAAGTCCAGTTTATTGTCCAGGATGAATAATTGTAGAATGGGGCCTTTGCTGGTGACGGAGCGGGTGTTGAAGAGGGTAAAGTTCAGGTGAAGTGTGGATTAGGGGAAAGTTTCTGGGGACAAGGCTGTGAGGTTCGGGGAAGTGGGCGGAGGTTAGCAAAATGGCAGTTTCTGAGGGTGGGCTGCCGGGGTGGTCTGAAGCTGATGATGGTGAGGATTTGGCAACTTGTTGAGCTCTGGTGGAGAAGGGGTGAGAGGCAGGGGGATCCAGAGGGGAGGGACAGTGGGTGTGCTGACGGTGATGGAGGGGACGATGGGGGGAGTTCCGGGTGGGGACAGAAGGGGGCGCTGTGGCTGGGAGGCGGTTCAGTGGGGCATGAAGAAGAGATGGATGTGAACACTGGCACTAGTCAATCTGAAGTGTGGACAGTGTATTGGATATTTGACATTAAAAGTGATCTGCCGGACCTGTTTGGATGAATGCCATCACTGTTAAAATATTCTGGCCTGTTCCAGAAACAGTTAAAATTGTCAATGAAGTTGATTCTGCTGGCGTGGCAGAATGAGCTAATCCAGGTGCTCAGGCTGAGGAGTCTGCTGAAGCGCTCAGAGTTGTTGTTTACCGTTGGTAGGGGCCCACTAATAAAAATAGACTTTCAGCAGTCTTTCAAGTCCATCAAATTTTGAAAATCCCGTTTTATCTGTTCAGACTGGGGGTGCGCTGTCGTTGCAGCCAACGTGAAGGATAATGCGGTGTACGGAAGAAGGGAATGAGCGGAGAAGAGAAGGAATTTTGACAGCGATATCTGCAGCTGTGGCACTGGGGAATGACAGTGTGATTGCGTTAAAGAACCCGATGCCTCTCATGATACTGTCGCCAATGATGAGCGTAGTGGGTGCGAAGAGTGGGGCGAGTGGTGGACTTACGGGAGCGGTGGTGTGGAGGGCTTCCAGCTGGGGTTGCGTTGGGGCCGGTGTGGCGAGGAGCTGCCACGGGTGCCAGCTGTCCCTGTGGCTCGGTGTTGGTGAGGGGGGATGTGATGGTGGAGTGATGGAGACGCGGCGATGAGGAGTCCACAAACTCGCGTTGTAAACAGCTGCCATGATGGTCCAAATCTTTGCTGACGGACCCGGCAGAGTGGCAGCGAACCGGGTCCGGCAGCAGACGTCGTCGGGAGGCTGCGGAGGATATCCGGGTTTGGGACCGCTGGGTTTGTTGCTTCCCGGAGGAGGACCGAGCGCTGCCAGTCGCCCGCAGAGGAGAGACCCTGCCGGTGGAGCCAGGCTGAGCCCGGGGGCCACCGCACATTTGCACAGAGGTGGTCTTTGCGCCGGCATCCAGCGGCGACCAGAAGGTGGCCGCCCTGGTGTGGAGGCCGGCAGATCCGCAGCGTTGGACGTCGGGGGGTCCAGAGCCTTTGGCGGTTCGTTGACTGTTCGAATGGGAGCCGTGGAGGCTCCGGCAGCTGGCAGGTTGGAGGAAGAGGAGGCGTCGCCGCTGGTCAGCATCGCCACCGGGTTGGCGGGCCGGGACTTGGCCGCTTGGGGCAGAGCCGCAAAGCTGATGAGGTTTGGTCGGGCCGGGGAGACGGTGTGGTCGTTGCAGCTGCTTCTGCCATGAATGACAACCTCGGACCAGGATGGATGTCGGTTTGGGGTTGAGCAGAACGAGGGCCGAGGGCTGATGGGGACCCACGGGAGGGTGTCGTGGAGGGAGGACTGGACTGAAGCAAGGTAGCGGGACTGCTTGAGGGCGATGTTCATTTAGGAGGTGAGTATATCTGATTTGATTTTCAGCTCCTCAGTTAGACGACGGATGTCTGCCTTTTTCTTTGGATTTATTGGGCCACTCATGTTCTTTTTTTTTCTTAATTTTTTTATTCTACATTTTGTTGTCAGACAAGCGAACCTTTTTTTTTTCTTTTCTGATGGTTGTGTTGGCTGCATCCAGTTCAGAGGTGTGGGGGGCAGACAAGGAGGAGGTGTCCGGCGGAGAGTCCCTGACTGTGTCCGCCATGTTGGCACTATCTATCTATCTATCTATCTATCTATCTATCTATCTATCTATCTATCTATCTATCTATCTATCTATCTATATATATATATATATATATATATATATATATATATATATATATATACCTACATTTCACTCAGTAAATATAAATAAATACATAAATAAATAAAAGATGGTCATGACAATGGAGCAAAACTGAATGAGATCCGTGCAGTTTTAAAATTACTTTTAAATGTGGTGGTTAAGTGTTCCTATTGTCATCAAAGAAAACATCCCCTGCCCCAAAAGAAACAGAAACTGTGTTTCCTAACCTGCTTTTATTCACTTTTGTAAATTGTACATCAAAAAATCTGAGTGGGTCGCCTTGGTAGGCTAATAATTGAGTAGCAGACTTTACTCATATTCATGTTCTTCAGTTGCAAATGGATTGTTCATTATCCCCCCAAAATTTGACCACGTTCAGTAAACATGCTAGTACTATAGCAAGAGTCACTGAAGGACGTTGTTCATTTAGGGTATTTGCGGTCTGTGAGTGGGAAACATTTCTCTGTCCTGGGCCAGTGAAGTTCAATAAACTTGAGTGTTCTCAGATGATGCTCAACTCTCTCTGACTCTCTCTGGTTGTGGTGCATTTGTCTGCTCCATTCATGACTGGGTGTGGGCCTCTGACCTCATGAACTAATGGTGAGAAGCCAGCTAGTTGAACTTTGGAAACATGTGTTGCAGGATCTGGACAGGAGGGACTTCAACCAGAGTGGCACCCTGATTTATGATGATTAATAGCATGCTGTAATGATGAAGCCAAGGAGTCTTGGTGGAGCTGATGTACGTCACGTCTAGAGTTGTATGTGCCTCTAAAGAGAATTACTGGTTGACTTTATAGTAGCTTTAAAAGATCACTGCAAACACACCAAAGTTGGTCTGTACTGTAAGTGCATAAGTAATTTTCTCATCTCTGTTCAAGTGGTCTTAAGTAAACTAAATGTTGCTTCTCAAAGAGTTGAATTGATTCCCTAGGCTTAAACTACATGGAAGTTGACAACAGCTGTACAAACTAAAAATGTCCAGTTCCAGTGGAGTTCTTGATTCATGATGGATGCAATTGTGATGACTCTTATGATCATGTAACAAATACCATTTTAAATCACAGATATGTTTTATCCAAAGCTGCTGTACTGTCACAAGACTGATTGAAAATGTAATTTAAACCCATCGTCGGTCAGACTTTCAGCCTATCCAATACTTTGGTTTATGACTTACCTGCAAAATTAATGACATCCTCATCAGCTCCAGCTACAAATATATTTATCAAATGTTCAATTAACAATGTCATCATGGTAATCTTTAAACTTTTATTAAGGCATCAACATTAATGTTTTGAGCGTTTCAGCATGCACTAAAACAATAACAGTTCAAAGTAAAAATATGATGGAGTTAAAAACCTGAATGAGTCAAGGTTAAGTTTATTCTGCAGGTTTTTTCAGGTTGCAGGGATCAGTGAGTAAAACTAGATTTTCCAAGGTCCGTAAAAACAGTCAATCCAATCATTTGAGCATGTGTGGTATAAGCCCACATTGAAAGACAGTAGTGAGGTAATGTAAGGAGGTAAAAACAGTAAGAGCGAAGGGTCACCCAACCTCAGCATACAGCTCACAGTGATGTGTTTTATAACTATAACTAGTAATAAATCTAAATGCAGAATGATAAGCAGCTGATGCATGCATGTACAAAATGTCATCATAATCCAGTATTGATTAAAAAAAAGGTAGCAATTTTACCTTAAAGCAACACTGTACCTAGCAACATCCTCACAGACCTACTAATGTGGACTTGAAGAAGTAGCTTGAAGCATGAAAGCGAGCAGAAGAAAATCTGACGGTTGAAATATGGGGATTTTGCTGCACAGTTTTTTTCTTGAAAGGCTTTCATAATGGTATGCTGATTCCTGTACATGAAAATTGATTAGGATAAAAATGTCAGATTTAGACAGTAACAGCTCCACAACTGTAAGGCCAAAATCAACAACATTGGGCTCTAATGGATCAGGGACACTTCCCCTACCCTTTGGACATGCTGTTTGAGTTTGTGTGTCCTTATTAACATGTGAAAAACTGCTATAGTTTTACTTCCACCTAATCAAGGCTATAACTTGGCGAGTACATAGTGTAACAGACAATGCTACTGGTGTTACTGAACCTGTTTCAACAATATCAACTGCAACCGCGTGATACAAAAGAAATTAAGCACCACAAATGCTTCAGCCAGCAGAAGTCTCCTGGTACAGGGACCTCAGGGATGGAAAGGGTTACCTATGATGATACATTGCCCTGCTTTGGAAAAAAAAGAAAGAGACGGTAGTACATTTTATAAACAGATTCAGAGCACAATAGATATGATACTCACTAAATGGCCCTGAAAGAAATTATACCATCAGTTCAGAAGCATGTTGCCACAAGAAAAGCATTTTGTTCTGTTCGGACGAAATGGGGATTAACAGGAAGTGTCCTCAACTCCTCATATGTAAAAGGTGTGCTGTATTGTGCTGAACCAGTGTATCACTGGTAATGCAAAGCCACAACATGTTAAAGTTTACTCGAGCTTCACTTGTATTCATAAGTAGGGACAGGTAAAGTGGACTCTAAACAGACCTTACTGACTGTGTACATTGATCAGCTTCTAAGTTTCTGATAACCAGTTTACCACCTATACATGACTAGGTATTGCAGTAATTACCAAGACTGGATGGAACACCAAGACTTAACTTCATGCTGATTATGAGAACTAGGAAAACAAGCAATGGTTTCATCTGTTTTTTGTCACACAGGTTAGTTTGACACAAGGATGGGGTCTGCTCAGTTCACACTGGTAGTTTAATATTTAAAAAAAAAAAAAAAAAAAAAACAATGCTTGACCCATTTCTGTCTAAAATGACCTCACACAGCTTGCATAAAAAATATAAATAGATGACCGATCTATTTTAGTATCACATATGCACCACCTACGCACTGCTCACATACCTGGTGCCACCACTTTAATTAATTATCATGAAAGGGCAGTGTTGCAGCTTTCACTCTGCGAACGGTCTGCACAACTTACATCAACTTACATATTCAGCAACATGGGTTTTGTCATCAGCGTCTGCAACATTCAAATATATGCACTCTACATGGGCTATGATTAAAATGTGCACCATGTGCAGTCTGATAATCCACAGAAGTGCCCTTTTTTGTTTTTACTGAAAGTGAGATATGAAGATGGGTATCAAACACAATCTGTTTTAAGCACTGGAGCAAAATGAGACAAAATGAACAAAAAAACGTGCATATACAGAAACCATGAACAAATTCTCTTATACATGTCAACAGGTGCTTATTGAGGAAAAAACATGTAGTCAAAGTTACATCAGACAAACATATACACAATAGAGAGGGATGTGACAGGATAGAGACCTGTCTGTTTAGATGTAAGGGCTTTAGCTCAAATCACTAATTACCTTTCTGATAGTTGATGACAATGTTACATACATCACAGACAATGAGGCTAATATGCCAAATAAGTGATAGTAAAGGTGCTAGCCCCAGCCACACAGTTTTGCCACCCACAGCTAATTAGAATGGTTGTGTGTAATATACATATTCACTGAGTTGAGCCACCTAGTTGGTCAGTAATGAATCTACAGTTTACTTCCATTTTCCCATGCATGGCAAAGCTGCAAAGACATGAGATTGCGACACAGAAAAATGATCACAGCTGACAGCTCTAGAATATCTCCCGTGACACCACAGCCATCCTGTGCATATGCACAGAGACAAACACACTCCATGCATTATGGACACAGCTGTTTTTCTTGAGCAAACACTAGCTGGTGTAGCTGGTGTGTGACTGCAATGGCAGGATATTGTGTTACTGTCTGAGTGCCGGTGTGTGAGTATGAGGAAGGGGGTGGCAGGATTAAGCCCCATAAGATTTGCAGGGATAGGGGTATCTGGGGGTATCTATGGCAATCGGCTTCCCTGAACCTAAGCCGCTCTTCCTGGGTACACGGCTGCCACACCTGTCCCCACTGACATATGCAGTATCGTTTTCTCTGGCTCACATCAGATACAGGAGAGAGTGTGATGGTGTGTGAATTCTGTTTGAGTCTGTTTAAGTCAGGCTGTATCACGCTGGCCAAAGACAGTGTATATATATATATATATATATATATATATATATATATATATATATATATATATATATATATATATATATATATATATATATATATATAAATATATATATGTATATATATGTATATATATACATATATATATATATATACATATATATATATATATATACATATATATATATATACATATATATATATATATATATATATATATATATATATATATATATATATATATATATATATATATATATATACACTGTCTTTGGCCAGCGTGATACAGCCTGACTTAAACAGACTCAAACAGAATTCACACACCATCTTTAGTCTGCTTTTTATGCTATATATATATATATATATATATATATATATATATACACTGTCTTTGGCCAGCGTGATACAGCCTGACTTAAACAGACTCAAACAGAATTCACACACCATCTTTAGTCTGCTTTTTATGCTCTGAAAAGAGGGAAAGGAAGGAGAGAATTATTGTTGGATGATTCTGTCTGTTATTCCAGCTCACTCTGTTGAAACTGTCCCCCCCTCCCAGGTCCAGCTGGAGAGAAACATATATCTACAGTATGTGATTACACTGTCTGTTCTACCTTTAACTTGTGTGTGCTGACTTCATTTTTGTTGGAAATGAGACATTGTTCTCGAGGGTACAGAGGAATGCTGGGAGAAAAGATGGATATTATGCTTGAAGGAAATAGTACCTGGTCTCACGCTCCTGCCCTCCAGGGCCATTTTCATTGGGTTGCCAGTCAAAAGGACCCCATGCTTGGCCTGAAAAGCAAACAGCTGTAAGAGAAGAGGTGTAAGAAAGAATAAAGGAGATATGATGTGTGGAGGCAGACAGATTTTATTTTATTTTTTTAAAAAGGAGCTTTGTAATTTTTGATGAGAGGTGTGAGTCATTATGCTATACAGTATTTATGTAGCTTTTGTGTTAGTTCGTACAGGCATGGATTCAGGATGTCACAAGGCCCTTTTCTGTCCAGTCATTTTCTACATAAGTCCAGCCCACCCACTTAGCATACTTTATTATGGCTTAAGCCCGCTCCATGCTCACCACATCGCTGCTACACCAGCCTCTACGGATCCGCAAATCATTGCCGCTGTTCATCTTCTCACTGGAGAGCTCTAATGCAGGTTGGAAATTTGTTCTTACCTTCTGACTGTGATTATGTCTGGGTGGGCTGATCCTTTCTCAATGAAGGATCACAGCATTGTCACCAAAGTGGGCCAGCCTTGCAGATGTTGTTGATGACGTGTCCTAAACATCAAGCGTCGGCTGGAGCTGTTACTCAGGGAAATCCATTTCATCCTCTTTGGACAATTTTAAAATCTAGTAAGAAGAATCTAATCAGAACTTTGAGCAGTCTAATCCAACCTCCAAATGGTGTAAGTCATCACAAACCTTTGATTTGCTTTGGCTGCTTTAGTTCTTAACTTCAAATCCACATCAGAATTAGTTCAGTTTCCTCAGCACCTGTTACCTACTATATAGCTTCCGGGTTCAAGTCACTTTGTCTCCGCCCACCAGAGTGGCGCATAGCCGATGCACCAGTGCACTGTGACTCCTGCAGCTCCAGCACCCTCTGCTGGTTGTGGCTCTTTTCTTCCAGCCACAGCCATGTGCCCTCACTTCTGTAGCCACATACTGGCAGGTAATGATATTAATCTAGTTAAATTCTGTTGATTTCATCTGAATCGGGCTGCGGAGGGAAAGTGTTGGTGGTTGTGTTGAAATATCAGTTATTCTCAAATCATGTTTCAAGGCTGTCATAGGTTATTACAATGATTGTGTTTAAGGTAGCTTTCGAAGCTTGTAGATAAAACAAAATTAATCTGGCTCAGTAAAGTTGATCCTCAGCTCCTCTTGACCAGAGGCTTAAAGCAACAACAGTCCCACCCAGGGCTCCAGACTGTGGCCAAATGTTTGAGAGCATGCAAGTTAAAATTTCAAGTGGTCGTATTTGTGTGAGTACATCCTGAAGTTGTTTTGCTGTTACTCCAGCTGGTGTGGGCAGCTACTGTGTTCGATATATATTAGTAAAAAGTAGTACTTTTATAACTCCAGTGGCTCTGTCAGTCTGTCCCTGCCTGGTGTGTCAACAAAGCTGTTTGACTGATGTGTGTTCCAAAGGTAAAGGTGGCTGGTGGAGAACGACAGGTTCCTCGGTCATCTTGGACAATTCTGACATTAGAATGCACTCTTTCACTCTTTTCAAGGTAATTTCAGTCATACACCTATCTGAATAAACTGCAGCCACCAAGCAATAGCTACCACCGCCTGCACGGTGAGGCATTTTGGAAACATCAGTAAATTTAGTGTTCATCAGGAAGCAGATGTCCAGCAAGTGAGGTGTTTCGCATGTGACACAGTAGGAGTACTACCAGTGTGAAAAGTTAGTGAGGAGCCCTGCTCTGTACCGTCTTTCTTCACCTACGCTATTGCAGATCACGTCATGTGCTAATTATATTAGCAGGTACAGGTGGAACAGTGATGCAATGGTTAGCACTTTCACCTCGCAGCTCGAAGATCCTTGGGCCTTTAGAAGTCTTTCTATGTGGAGTTTGCATGTTCTCCCTGTGCCTGCGTAGGTTCTACCGAGTGCTCCGGCTTCCTCCCACACTCCAAAAACATGCAGAGGTTAATTTGTGATTCTAAAATGTCCATAGGTTTGAAAGTGGGTGTGATTGGTTGTCTGTCTCTATGTTTGCCTTTGATGGACTGGTTACCTGTTTAAGTGTATCCTACCTTCACCCAAATTCAGCTTAGATAGGCTCCAGCGCCCCGACGACCCCATAGAGGACTAAGTGGTGTATAGATGCTCAGTTAGGAAAGTGGACTTCATAGAATCTTCTTTCAAGGCTCCGGCACACTTCTATTGGAATCCGTTTGGGGGGGGGGGGGGGCAAGGACCATAAAACACACAATTTGATACATGCATGATAAGACAGTAATTATAGTTTACTGCTATGGTGTACGGCTCTGGCATTAAATATACTACATATATAGCTGGTGGTAAATTCAAAAATATGTAGATGAGCATAGTTTAATTTCCATATGTAAAATAGAACTTAATTTTCACATTTAATAATACATTGGCGATATAAACCAGGTAAATTGATGTCCATAATTAATAACACCATAGGGCCTCAGTTTTCCGATGAATTATGGTTGAGTAAAGAAGTATATGTTCAAGAGGCTTTAACCAATACTTTTGATACCAGAAATTCACACCATAATAACTCTATATGGACCTAAACACAATACTACATGTATATATAGCCTATATATATTATTATGAATGATTTTTTTTTTTTTTTACTGGAGATCGCTTTGGCGCAACAGCTCTTCTTTTAAATGTGTTTTATTATCAGTGACTTGACTTTATCTCTAGGTTACATCGAATGAGTATCTGCCCCATGACAAGTTAGATCAATTTGAGAAGTTTTGCAGATGTATATCATCTTAGTCTATGATAAAGTATGGTCATATGGTCTTTGTTAGGGCACCTTAATCATGATACATTAATTATTTCTCAACCAGCTCTTTTGTGTCCAGTCTTCTCAAACTTTATAAAGCTTAGATAAGTTACTCATCATGTTGACATGAAGACCCACAATGAAATTCACAGTCGGTGTTGTTTCACTATGAGCCTTTGGGGCAGCTCTGCTTCTTGTCAGAAGTTTGCTAAACCTCTGGAACTCACACAGTCATTTTAGCTGTTGTGAAGTTCTGAAAATTACGGCACCCAGAAATGACAGTGCATTTAAGTTTAAAACTGGTCACGTGGAAGTTGTATCATTAAGATGTAGTTCAATTGATGCTGATGCATTTTTAGTTTCTCCACCTTCATCAACCTAATAAGGTGTTTGTAGCCTGCCAACAGTCTCTGTGAAAGCTACAGATGGTATTTAAACATTGGCGTCATTACCTGAATGTCACCCATGGCTGGCTTTGGAACAGGTTTTAAGCCCAGATTCAAACCTGGAGCTTCTGATCACCACCACTGTCCACAGTGGCTCCGTCTCCAGCAGTTTTGCAGGTTGTGTTGAAGTTTTTACCTCGTAGGACATAAAGGATCTACTGTTAAAATCTTGCCACCAGATCAAGCACCTTCATAAATGGAATGCACCCGAGAGGTGCCATGCTTTAACAGGTTGGAACTGTCTCAGCAGCACGCAAAAGACCAACAGCATGTCATGCAGAGGTTGTCACAATGTTTTGACTCATCAATGTAAAGATGCTCTGATTGACCACTTGAAGTATTTGGGGTAACTGGCCATTCTATTGTCATATGTTTTTGATTTGTCTTTTGATCAGTGTATGTTGACATTGCTTATAACACTGCCACATCATATTTTAACATCACTGTTTCTTCTGTATTCCATAACTACCTCGTCTACTTTGAGAACTAACTTGACTGCCTAGCATCACTTTGCATAAAGTAAAGATACATTTGATACTTGATGTAGGTTAAATGCTGCAGTAGTTTTCAGAATGTTACCATACTTGTGAGGGAATTCTTTACATTTTGCTTCACCAGACACATAAACAAGGATGATGATTTCCATCCACACGTTATTCACTTTGTTTTAATGCCCCAGTAGCTTATAAAACATACATTGCAAAGAATTTAGAACTGGAGAGAACACTTCTGTCACATAGTAGAGATGAGTAGTAACCAACACCGTGCTCTGTCCATGGGAATCCAAACAAGTGTGATTGGCTCTTGATTTGTTGTTGCTTAGATTGCGTCAGAAGACATCTTTTCTCAGCGATGCTCTGTGGTGCCACTGGGAGCCTATGGTGTTTCTGAAGCTCAGCAGATGGTACCAGGTCCTATTCACCATCTGCCATTTCTTGGACATTCTTAGTCAACAGCTAAACCACATTACTTCTAATAAGATTATTTGATTTTCAGTTCAGGGTTTTGGTTCTGTGGAAGCATAGAATTCAGTGGTGCTCACAAAAGTAATTAACCATTTAATTATGGTACTGCTCTTAGAGTTCTGCTACACTAAAGCTATTTTGGAATGTCAAACTTTGGGCATGTGTTGCAGTGGAACAAAATGAAATACCATACAGCTTAACTGTCCACTAATAATGACAGGAAAGGTTGTCTTTGCCTCACCAAAACATAAAAGTAGCATGCAACTGGCTAATATACAATCAGCCACGACATTAAAACTACAGAGAGGTGAAGTAAGTAAATCTGATCATCTTACTGTAATTCAATGTTTTGCTGGGAAAACTTGGGTTATGGTTGTCGTACTTCAAGACATAACATCCAGCTCAACATTGTTGCAGATCAAGCACACCCCTCCATGCCACCAGCACTTGCAGATGGCAGCACTCCCCACCAGCACAGTTCATCCTTTCACAGTACTGGAAGAGCTGTTCTGGAATAAAATCATAAAGACCTACTTCAGGTTTTCATTTTATCTTTTTGGAAGCCAAGTGCTGCGTGTTTACTCAGACAAACAAAGAGACAGTAAACATGAAGCGAGAAATGTAATGGGTTAGAGACTGGCACATGTAGTTGATCCTGCAGCCACTACAAAGTTCACATCACATAAACCAAGTCACTAAATCAGTCCTGCATACTATCATCTTTTAATTGAACTTCCATATTTTATGACACTCTTTGAACACTGGCAAATGTGGCATATCCTGGATGTTTCATGTTTTGGGACTAATCAATACAAGCATGATTAAAGCTAATGCATTATATGGAAATCCGGCTTTCAGGGCATTGCAGTCTTGTTATCTCTTACTCTTCCTATACATTCATGCATATGAATTCAGACAGGGATCAAAGAAGTAGAAGACAGGATTATAGTGCCGATGTCCTTGGCAATCTTATCATTAAACTGTCTCCTAATCCTGCTGGGAGTGAAAGGAAACACCCATCCTTTTTACACAACTGTTCCTGCTATCAGATCCATGCTCCTTGTTATGCTAAAAGGAAAGTGAAATGTCTCAGCACAGATGCAGCCCAAAAGGCGTAAAATACAGTAATAAATGCTTTCCAAAGCTCAAAATTATCTCTGAAAAGCATGATCTTTGAAATTCTAACTAGTTACTGAGGAAACATGTTTTAATTCCATGAAATCATAATTACACCGTTATTCTCAGCAAACAAAACAGATAATAGTCTCAGCCAACTGGGAAGGCAGCTCAGCTTTGACCGTAATGTATTTCTAACATGCTTAGTTCTCTCAGGGTGGGACAAAAATTAAGCAATTTGTCTACTTTGTTTTTCTTGCTCAAGAAATGTGTTAAACCAAACTTGAAATGTTAAATTTTAAGGATGCATGAAAACCAACATCATCATACAAACAAATTATTTATTGGACTGAGCCATTTGCGAATCTGTCATTTGGTCCATTTGTTGTTGTTTTATTGTTGTTGTTTTCTGTAAATAGATACCTCAGAATGAAGTGTATGAGGGGCAAGTGGATATTATTGCAGACTACAGCCAGGATCCAGCACGCTGTTTGGCTCTGGGAGGTGGATTCTGGGCAGACTAAGAAAAGGCGTGGGGGAGTTAAAATCATTGCCAACACTGATGTCATCTCGTGTTCTAAAGAGCTTGCGCTGTGGAATTTCTCTGCTTTTTTATTTTTGTTTTTATCTTAAAAGGCTTAAAGGAACATTACCTGAACGTCGAGCAGAGTTTAACAAGAAACTGAAGACATTTAATTAATCATCTATTATATGTGTTATTCAAAAAGCAATTCAGCTACATACCAATTCCTTAAAAACGGAAGTAGGAACGTTACCTGTAAACTCAGCACTATCATTCCTGCCCTCAAACAATTACATCCTCACTGGCTTGTTCATCAGATATGAATGAATACGCTAGATAATTCTGCAAACTATAGTCTGGCATGAAAGCTAGATATGGTACACACTGATCCACCATCACTAACTCCACACCAACTGGACATAAATCGTGAGATGCAGAACTGTCCAATATGAATGTCAATCCATCAAGTGCCATGCTATTCAGCATAGGCGATCATTTCTCTCTATTTAATTCGATCTTTTGCTTTCTGAATTGTTGCTGTTGCCCATTCCATGTGTAGCCATGATGTAAGTCCATCTATCATTTTCAGTCTCTGTCTGCCTCGGCCTCCCTTCCCATTCATCTTTCAGTTGTGACAATATATTCCAGGGTCTCCTTCCTTATGATGTGTCCAAAAAATGTTGCTTTCCGTTTCCTAACTTTGTTCAATAGCGTATAATATGTGTTTAGTAATTTTAAAACATCTTCATTGCTAATTCTGGCCATATAAGATATACGTAGCGTGTGTCTGTAAAACCACATCTCTGCTGCAGTGATTTTGTTTGACATTTTATTATTTATGTTCCAAGATTCACATCCGTACAGCAGAACAAGTAGAATGTAACAGCTGAGAGTCCTCATACGGATACTAATTGCTATTTTCTTATTTGTCAGTATATTTTTCATTTTCATGAATGCTGTTCTTGTCATCGCTACTCTACATCTGATATCTATTTCACACCTCCCATCTGATCTCATCCATGAGACGAGATATTTGAAATGATAAACCTGCTTCAGTATTTCTTGGTCAAACTCTATGTTACAGGTTGGGATGATATTTTTCTTTGAAATTACCATTACTTCTGTTTTTGTTTTTTTTTTTTTGAAGACAGACCAATTAATATGAATGTAATTTCTTATATAATGGGTCATTTTGACTTAGCCAATCTTTTCTGGCTTGTATCTGGAGAGATACAGTTGAAGTTGCTTTGAGTTAAAACTGTTGTAGCTATTTTTATATATACCAGTACATTTCTTGGTAACAGCCACCCATACCCTTCTTTGCTTTACCTTGGCTTGTTTTACATTGACAACATGCACCACTCATTGACCACTGTCACCATACACCCTCACACACCACTGATGCTTACTCGCACACCTCATTGTCATGTTTTTCTTAATAAATCGCCTTTTGTTGCAGTAAAACCCCTCTGTGCATCTGTACCTTTGTTGCAGCCTAAGAGCCAGTCATAACAAATTGGGGGCGATATGTTAACCAGCTTCATTAGGTGGTTACCAGTTAACAGGTGATCCTATTCAACAGTTAACTGGTGGGATATCCTGCCACCAGTTGAATATCGTCAGTTGTGCTATGCCGAGGTATTGTTGTTATGTAGGAAACAGCTTCTGCATATTAAAGCAAGAAGTGCTCAGCTAAGTAAAAGGAAAACAGACAATTATTACTTCAGTACATGATGGCTATTCAGTCTTGAAAATGTCAAGAACTTAAAAGTTTCTTCAAGTGCAGTCTCAAAGACCATGATATGCTGTGATAAAACTGGCTGCCATTGTAACTTTCCTTAGGAAGGAAGACCAAGAGTTCTGTATGCTGCAGAATTACATTACCAGAAATTTGGTAGTTATTACCAGTGCCACTGGAATTCTACAATTCTTCATTGTGATGTAACAGCAACAAAATCTACTAATGAAATAAAAGTATTGAATTATTGCAGCTTTTAAACAATAAAAATTAGTTATTACTGTGTATGGTGGCATAGCATTTCTACTGCATTGCTCATGTGTCTGATATATTTATGCAGATCTGATATTACATACATACATGAAAAAAATGAAGATTACCATAAACAGTGGGCTGTAGCTGTCAAGCTTTTACAGTACATTACTGATTTGATTCAAACATGTTTCAGGCACAAATCATTGAAACATGAAAAACCCCATGTCAGAAGTAGACAGGATTGGTTTTCTTAGATGTTACGCATGAAACCTCTTAACTTATGTTTTTTTTTTTTTGAGATAGTCATCGTTACACAGCACCATCAAGGGGGTAATTGTCTGCCATGGCATTGACTACTAATTTCACTCGTGTCTTCCAGTGTATAATAAACACCATTGAGACATGTTAACAAGGTTTAAAACAAGATAATCACCAGACAGGATCTTGAAAACTGACACTATTGTGTTATGAAACTCATCCAGTTTCCTTGTGAGGACTTTTATGTGAATGTTGTCATATTCTGTGCCTCTGAAAAGCCTTAGATATATCCATAGACTGTAAATAATAGATGGATGTAGCCACTGGGACTGAAAAAATGAAGCCAGTGGTAAAGTGACTTAGGCTTGCATTCTGTCTAATGTCCAGCATGGGGGAAAATCTCTGCAGTCTGATTGTATAGAAGACAAAATGACTATTTCTTCTTTGATCTGCTATCTCAGTAAACATTTTCCTAATATATTTATGGTCTCAACCCCTAGATTCAAGATTTTTGGAGCACAGCATGATCATTTTGTAGATTATGGTCACATTTAGAGGAAAACAGACAAAGCAGGGTATGCATTAGAGCGGGCTTAACTTGTGTTTGACATTTACTGTATCATTGCTCTTGGGTTCCACTTCCGGTTTCACTTATAGCAGAGAAACACACAAACAACATGCTGAAGAAAAATAGACACCAGGAGCTTGGTGCAGCCATTAACTGCATCAGCTTTAAGTGCAGACTTTTTAAACAAGAAAGTTTCAATTCTTGAAATTTGTTCCACAGGAAGGGAGCTTGGTCATCATTGATGAGGGTGGATTTTATTTATTTATTTCATGATTTTATAGGTAGCCAGTGAAGAGAAGCCAATATGATGAAAAGAATATGGTCTCAAATGCTAGTTCCTGTCAGAACTCTGGCTGCAGCATTTTAGATCAGTTGAAGGAGAGGTATTAGGGCATCCTGATAATAAGGAGTTTCAACTGCATTACAAACTACAGCTGTCAAAAAAAATCAGAGCCTCTAAAATATTAAATAAAGATTGTATAATAATCTTAGAAACCTCAAAATATATACATATGAATTATTTTCATATTAAAACATACAGAGGCAGGACTATGTTGCCTGAACTTGCAGTCATGTCAGTCCCTGACTGGTTCTGGAGGGAGAACGATGCTCCCTCCAGAAATAATATGCAAATCATGCACTCCTTGCCCCTCCCTTCACACCCCTCCCCTTTGCGCCAAAACAGAGACAGAAAGCAGTCGTTGAAACATTGTGGAAAAAAAATGTATAAAAAAAAGACTAAAAACCACAGACATGATGTCGCAATCTTAAAATTGTAATTGAAATGATTTCAAAATACAAAAAAACTCATCAAAACAGAAAATAATTTAGAACCTCTGTTTTTTGTTTTTTTTAGAGGTTGTGTTTGGTTTTTTGTTTTTTTTTTTTAAACCTTTTTCAATGTCAAATTTTATTTGCAATGACAAACTTCATTTTCAATGACAAATAATTTTTTCTTGTTTTTTTCTTTTTCTTTGGTCCCACAAATGCCTCCAGAGCCACTGCACCCAAGGCCACTAAAATCCACTTAAATTAAGCCATGGAGCTAATGTTCTCATTTTTTTTAGAGATGCAACAGTTTCAAGAGTTTTATGCAGTGAGGCTGCAGTCCTGTCAACAAGATTATCCATTGGTGTGTGACTAATGCTAAGGGAGCAGTTATCCATTGTGTTGACATATGGCATTGAAGTAAATCTAAAGTAAAAATTTATCACAATAGTTATTGAAACAGGGCTGTTTGCCATTTACCAAAGTTTCCTCAACACAGCAAAATTGAGTATCTCAAATGCATTAAGAAGACAAGAAGTCCCACTTCTACAATTCCACTCCAGGTTTTGACAAGGTTCACCTGTTAACTGAAAACCATTCAATAAGATGACCTAACAAGCTAGTTAAAACATTGCCAACTGTGTGCAAAGCCATTATCAGTATCAAATAATTTCTGATATAACACTGCTTTAGTTCATATTTCCACGTGTTATTTCACATTTTCTTTTCTGTTTATTTAAATCCACCTACTACTTACTAACGTGTCACTCCTTTTGATGAACAATTAATCATTAAAATGCTCAAATCTTTTCTGAGCCCAGCTTTTGTGAAAAGCACAGACATGGAAAGGGTTAAGAGCTGCTTTAGAACCATGGATTACGTGGGTTATCCAAAGTGCTTGAGAGAGGCCTGCTTTTAAATTAGGGGTATCCAGGGTTGGTATGTGTGGGGGTGATTTTTATATATGTAACTGTATTTTTTTTTTTGCCTTTAAAACCCAGTCTCAGAGGCTTTGTGTGACTGTCACATAATGGGGTTTGCTGTCACAAGGCTGTCTGATGCCATTAATTTGCTTCACCCACAATGTTCTCTGGGGCTATACTGCCTATATGCCAGACGCTGAGCTTTTGAGTGCTGCTACATCTCTCTTGCTTGCAGAACCACCATCTTTTCAAAGAGCTGTGGCACGGCTGGAGAGTCTTTTAAGAAACCAAAGCAATGTGGGGGGTGGACGGTGGGTTTCAACCTGCATGATCTTTCCAAACAGACAGGGAGACAGACCCTGAGTGTGAATAAATACAACACAGCCCGAAGTGCTTTCTAAAGAAACTTAGCCCTTAGACGTGTCCTAGGGAGGAAAAGAAAAAAAAATAGAAATTGCAAAGACAAGCAAAGTGGAGCAAGAAAAAGAAAGGAGGTATTAGGAGTGCCCCCCCCCATCAGCCACCTGAAGTTTCTGCAGCCTCCCAATGCATTCCAAGGATCATGGGGGGGTAGAAGAAAGAGTTGTTTTTTGTTTTTTTTTTTTATATAAAAGGAGGAGGCCCAGGAGATACAGTTCCCCCTCCCCGTGCTGGCCCTGCTCTTTTCACTGAATACACAAGACGACAGGGACGGCCTCTCCATCTGAAACAACCCCTGGAGGGCTGTGAAGGAGCTCTCCTCTCTTCTTCACAGGTTCTATTGGACATGTAGGCCCAGAGGAGATTGGGAGGGCAGCTCTACAGACAGGAAGGAACAAAGCAGAGCTCTGACTAAAACAAGATAGGGAGAAAGAGACCAAGACAGTCAAAGAGCTGAGAGGTTTCAAATAAACAGGATATAAGAGGAAGGGGCTTTTCAGGCTGATGAGATGAGTGTGAGCAGAGGGGCAAATGTCACTCATTACACTGGCTTGACCTTTGTCTGCCCCACCATGTCACAGAAGCGCACAATACAGTATATACATACAAAACAGGGGAGTCAGACAGCTTTCACGGCTACACTGAGCAGTGTTTACTGCTCATTATGTCAGAAATAGGAACCATTCTCCAACCCACGCAACTTTGACCTCTCTTGATAGTCCAGAATTGTGGAGGTAATAAATGTAGGTACTGCAGGATGCAGGATTGTTTGACAGCATGCTTGTGAATGGATAGAGAAACACAGATACATCCTGAAATAACATGAATAAAGCAACAAAAATGGGTCAATAAAAATTTTAAAGTAAATTTACCATAGTTGCATTAGTTTGGAGTACATAGGAACTTAATGAGATGGTAAATGTGGTCAATAGCTCTTTTCTGGAGATAGTAGAAGTGTGAACTCAACATATACCAAACTTATGAAAGTACTAGTAGGAGACTTTAGTTTAATCATTTTGTGTATGTTGTCATGCCATCCCCATTCCTTTAGTCAACCAAAGGCTGAAAGAATTTTGTCCCAGTTTTCATAATGCTCTGTGTTTGCTGGGTGTGGAGCAAAAATATTAGTCATAAACTTATACACTAATATATTTCAGACATGTGTTGCTGTTAGATTGTTAGTTTGTTGTTTGTTTTGCCTTGTGGTTTCATTGCCCCCTAGTGGCAAAGCATTGCATAATGCAGCTTTAAAATGGAAACATTTTGGAGCAAAGCTCTACTGTTCCAGGGCTATTATGGAGTGCTGTCAACAGCAATAAAACATGTAAATATGAATTCAGACTGCATCAAATGACATAAAAGCCAGTTTAAGTGATTTCCTCACAGAGTGGCTCAAAAACATTAGGAGACAAGGACAAAAAATAAATAAATTCACTGTCTTTGCTTATCGTGCTTCACACACACACACACACACACACACACACACACACACACACACACACACACCATAGGTCTACAAGGGCTATATTTGTGTTGGCACATATATTCACCCACAAATCGTTTCAAGGACACTAGTGCTCATGCACTGCTGGAGGACCCTCACATGTACTCCACCAGCCTATATAAGAACACTTACTGTTGTCTGAATGGTTGCAGATTTTTACAGTCTCCTTCATATGTTTGCATGGAAGCCTCCTTCAACTGCATTGCACGTGCACGCACACACACACACACACACACACGCGCGCGCGCACACACACACACACACCCTCTTGTACATCAGAGTAGAGATATTCCAGTAGGACCTACAGGGATTAGGAAGTGGAGAAAGCTGAAACTTCTTCAGTGAAATCTCTGTACATCCCAGTTTTGTCTCCAGCTATTTTCACTCCCCTTTCTCTGCCCTGCACCTGCTTCTCTAGTTATTGTCATTCCTTCCTACCCCAAACCAACTCCCCCACCCCACCTCCCCTGTCTACCACTGGGAAGCATAGCCTAGGCTTTTCAAGCTTCCTATTCAGTAGGTGGAGCATTGGAAAAACAGCTTTCTACCACTGCAGCAATGTGAGGCTGGGAACTCATGTCATTGTGTGCTTTTATGTTCTGAGTCAGTCAGGGCTTGGCTGTGAAAGAGACAGCAGAAGCTTTGCTTACTAGTGTACCTCATGGTCTAGATATATGACCTCACTGCAAGAGTCATCTTTGCTTTTGTGAGACCACCTAGAGGAAGAATATCTTTAACTTAACCTCTGGGAATGAAAAGCGAACAACAGGCATACTCAGAATGGTGATTAATCCAACTGTTGCTGCGCTGGAGTAGCTATCAGGTCCATCCTCCTCATAGGTATGTTCAGAAAATGTTAAGTAAGAATTAATTTTTCAAACTTAAGATAAAATAAGCCTTTAATAATCCCAAATTGTGGAAATTTACAGTGCTACAGCAGCAAAGGGGATGGTGCAAAATGTAGGGAACATTAGTAGACTATAAAAATAACCCAAAAAATACACATACATATTTGTGGATATTTAGATATTACAAAAATACATTGAATGTGTAAAATAACAATATTGCACAAATTAATGCTATAGCAAAGATTCTGCCATAAATGCAGTGATGCTGCACAGATTCTTGTATATGCAGAAAGAACTGATATTGCACAGTGTTTTCAAATGTGCAAAATATTCATCATCTACAGGTTGATTGTGCTGATGTTGCACCAGAGTGAAATATATCCGTTTCTCAATGGGCAATTTACTGGGAGTAGAGCCGGTTGTAAAGTCTGACAGCAGTCTCACAATCTGCAGCTGAAGGAGCTGCCCAGTGCTGTCAGAGTGTCTTGCAGAGGGTGGGACATGTTCTCCAGCAGGGATGACAGCTCAGCTACCGACCTCCGGTCTCCCACCACCTCCACTGAGTCAAGTGGGCATCCCAGAACAGAGTTGGCCTTTTCAACCAGCTGGTTAAGTCTTCTGCTGTCTGCAGCAGAAATGCTGCTACACCAGTATATCACTGCATGGAAAATGACTGATGCCACCACTGAAAATGACCTCAGAAGCACTCTTTGCACTTCAAAAGACCTGGATTCCTCAAGAGGTAGAGTTTGCTCTGTCCTTTTTTGTAGAGTGTGTTGTACAGAGTCCACCCCGTGTGCTCCAGCTTGTTCCTCATGAGCCCAGGCTGTATGGTTTTATAAGTACTTGAGAAATCAAAAAAATAAATTATTGTAGTGTCCCCAGCTTTTTCCAGATGAAAGAGTGATCTGTTACAGAGATAGAAGACAGCGTCATCCACTCCAATGTCAGGTTGATAGGTGAACTATGGAGTGAACTTTCAATGAAGTGGGACCCTTCAATTCCATTGAAACTCAATCCTTGTCCAGAAGATGGGCAAGGATGTGGTGTGATGTGAGCTACCAGCCAGTAGCTGTTGAATCCTTGGGATAAAGGATCTTCGGCACTGATGTTTTCCACTGCTGTGGTACTTTCCTCAGCATCAAGGTCATGTTGAACATGTGCTGCTGCACAGCTGGTCACAGCTGATATCATCAGGACCTGCAGCCTTTTTTACCTTGATCCTCCTGAGTTAGCTTTTTACCTGGCCTGTGAAGAGGGACATCTTGGGGCATAGGGGCTGAGTGTTGGCAGCTGAGGGTGGTGGTGATGGGGATAGGCATGAGTCTGAAGATTCAGTAGGAGTTCAGTTTGGCTGTGAGCTGAGTGCTGTAGGAGGTGAGGTTGGGTAGTCTACAGGAGGTATCTACAGATATTTGATCAAATAATTTGAAAAGAATTCTCTTTTTCCCCAACTAGTAGTGGGGCTCTTTGTGGCCAGGGATGGTTTTCAGACCTCTCATGCCCCAGTGATGTTGTTCTGCTGCAGCTGCTCCTCCATTTTCATCTTGAAATTTTTCTTCCTCTCCCTTTCCTCTCCCTCATCTCCCTCTGTGCCTCTTTGTTTCCTAACTGAAATACCCTCTCTTCATCAAGAAGGACCTTTATGTCTGGAGTAATCAAGGGTTTGTTGTTGGAGAAATCATACAGTCCGGGGAGCATGATGTTTTCCAGGAGGTGGTGTGGTCTATAAAACAGTGACTGAGACCTTCAATGTCTTCCCCATGACTACCACAGAGCACCTCCCACACAGCTGTGTCAAGGTCACCTTTAGAGCCTCATCGGACCATTTCTTCACACTGTATAAGAGGTTTGTACACAGGCTGGAGGTGCACCAGGTTGTGGTCAGATCTTTCAATTTTTTTTAATTTTTTTTCAATTCAATTTTATTTATATAGCGCCAATTACAGTCAAATTGTCTCGAGACGCTTTACAGAACCCATATGCCTGACCCCCAGAGCAAGCCAAAAGGCGACAGTGGCAAGGAAAACACCCTTTTAACAGGGAAAAAAACCTCGAGCAGAACCCGGCTCTAATGTGGGGGGACCCATCTGCCTGCTGGCCGGGCGGGTTGAGAGGGACAGAAGAGGTAGGGAGGTAGAGATAGAGGGGTAGAGGTAGAGATAGAGGGATATAGATAGAGGGATAGAGGTAGAGGGGAAGAGGTAGAGGGGTAGAGATAGAGGTGTAGAGGTAGAGATAGAGAGGTGGGGGTGGGACACAAGGACCATAAAACACAGCCACACATCTGAAGCATCCAGCTCTGGGACCAGGGACGCTCGGAGAAAGGACACAGAAAGAAACAGAGTGAATGTAATGCAATAATGGTATATATAGTAAATACATAGGTAGTTAGAGAAGGGCTCAGTGCATCCAGAGAGGTTCCCCAGCAGCCTAGGCCTATAGCAGCATAACTAGGGGCAAACTAAAGGGACGTCAAGAGGGGAAGTCAGTTGTGCAAATGAAAACACCAGCATACCCCGTCAGGGTCCCCCAGTCAGCCCTAACTATAAGCTTTGTCAAAAAGGAAGGTTTTAAGCCTAGTCTTAAAAATAGAGAGGGTGTCCGCCTCCCGAACCCAAACTGGGAGCTGGTTCCACAGGAGAGGTGCCTGATAACTGAAGGCTCTGCCTCCCATTCTACTTTTAGAGATTCTAGGAACAACAAGAAAGCCTGCAGTCTGAGAGCGAAGAGTTCTGCTAGGATAATATGGTACTATCAGGTCTTTAAGATATGATGGAGATTGGTTGTTAAGAGCTTTATATGTCAGAAGAAGGATTTTGAATTCTATTCTAGATTTAACAGGAAGCCAATGAAGAGAAACCAATATAGGAGAAATATGATCTCTCTTGCTAACTCCCGTCAGTACTCTGGCTGCAGCGTTTTGGATCAGCTGTAGATATTTCAGAGAGCTATTGGGACAACCTGATAATAAGGAATTACAGTAGTCAAGCCTAGACGTAACAAATGCATGGACTAGTTTTTCTGCATCACTCTGAGACAGGATGTTCCTGATTTTCACAATATTTCTCAGGTGGAAAAAGGAAGTCCTACAGATTTGTTTTATGTGCGAGTTAAAGGACATGTCCTGGACAAAGATAACTCCGAGGTTCCTCACAGTAGTACTGGAGGCCAATGTAATGCCATCCAGAGTAACTATATGCTTTGAAAGCAATTCTCTAAGATGTTTGGGGCCAAATACAATGACTTCAGTCTTGTCTGAATTTAGTACTAAGAAATTATAGGTCATCCAGGTCTTTATGTCCTTAAGACAATCTTGCAGTCTAGCTAGCTGATTAGTTTCATTTGGCTTCATAGATAAATACAATTCAGTGTCGTCAGCATAACAATGGAAATTAATACAGTGCTTCCTAATAATATTGCCTAAGGGAAGCATGTATAATGTGAACAGTATTGGTCCTAAGACAGAACCCTGAGGAACTCCATGATTAACCCTAGTATGCTCAGAAGAGTCATTGTTGACATGCACAAACTGGAACCTGTCTGATAAGTAGGATTTAAACCAGTCCAGTGCTGTCCCTTTAATGCCAATAGAATGTTCTCGTCGCTGTAATAAAAGTTTGTGGTCGATTGTATCGAATGCTGCACTAAGGCCCAATAAAATAAGTATAGAGACCAGTCCATTATCTGACGCTATGAGAAGGTCATTAGTAACTTTCACCAGAGCTGTTTCTGTGCTATGATGCACTCTGAAGCCTGACTGAAACTCTTCAAACAAGCTATTCCTTTGTAAATGTTCACATAATTGATTTGCAGCTGTTCTTTCCAGAATTTTGGAGAGAAATGGGAGGTTGGAAATTGGTCTATAGTTGGCTAAAACATCTGGATCTAGAGTGGGCTTTTTAAGTAAAGGTTTGATTACAGCAACCTTAAAAGCCTGTGGTACATAACCTGTTACTAGAGAGAGATTAATCAGATCTAACATTGAGGAATTAATTAAAGGTAAAGCCTCCTTGAACAGTCTAGTTGGGATAGGATCTAAAAGACATGTCGATGGTTTGGATGTAGAAACTATTGAAATTAGTTCAGAGAGATGTATGGGAGTGAAAAATTCTAAATATCCATCTGGTCTTACAGCCAATTCTAAAGTATCTGTACTCGATGATACATCTGTGACATTTGCAGGAAGGGCCAGAGTAATTTTTTCTCTAATCGTAGTAATTTTATTTGTAAAGAAGCTCATGAAGTTGTTACTGCTCAAAGCTAAAGGAATACAAGTTTCAACAGAGCTCTGACTCTTTGTCAGCCTGGCTACAGTGCTGAAAAGAAACCTGGGGTTGTTCTTGTTTTCCTCTATTAAAGATGAATAATATGTTGTCCTGGCATTACGAAGAGCTTTTTTATAAATTACTAGACTATTTTTCCAAGCTACATAAACTTCCTCTAAATTAGTGGAATACAACTTCCTTTCCAGCTTTCGGGACGCCTGCTTTAAAGTCCGCAGCTGGGAATTATACCAAGGAGCAGGTCCTCTCTGAGATAGAACTTTCTTTTTTACAGGTGCAACACTATCAAGTGTTGTACGCAGTGAGGCTGCAGCATTATTAACAATATAATCCACTTCTGGGGGGGTAAAATTAAAATATTTCCCTTCCATTATATCAGTAAGTGATGCTGGACTAAATAGAGAGGGTATTATTTCCTTAAATTTAGTCACCGAATTGTGAGACAGACATCTACTGTAATGATATTTATTCTTAACTCCTATACAATCTATTGTTGTAAATTGAAATGTTATCATAAAATGGTCAGAAAGAAGAGGGTTCCGGGGAAATACTGTTAACTGTTTGATTTCTATGCCATAAGTCAGAACGAGGTCAAGGGTATGATTAAAACTATGAGTTGGTTTATTTACATGTTGAGAAAACCCAATTGAGTCTAATATTGAATTAAAAGCAGTCGTAAGGCTGTCACTGTCCACGTCAACATGAATGTTGAAGTCACCCACAATAATGACTTTATCTGAGCTGAGCACTAAATCAGATAAAAAGTCTGAGAATTGAGATAAAAACTCAGAGTAAGGAGCAGGAGGACGATATACAACAACAAATAAAACTGGTTTCTGAGCTTTTAAATCTGGATGAGAGAGACTGAGAGTAAGATTTTCAAATGAACTGTAACTAGGTTTAGGTCTCTGGTTCATTTTTAAGCTAGAGAGGTAAATTGCTGCCACTCCTCCTCCTCGGCCCATGATTCGAGGAACATGACAGTTAGTATGACTAGTAGGAGCTGATTCATTTAGACTAACATATTCTTCCTGCTGCAACCATGTTTCAGTCAAACAGAACAAATCAATCTGGTTATCAGTTATCAAATCATTTACTAACAGAGATTTAGACAAGAGAGATCTAATATTTAACAGACCACATTTAATTGTCCTGTTTCTTCGCTCAGTTGAAACAGTGGTATTAATTTTAATTAGATTTTTATGGTTACTATGTCTTTTGTTTATTTTTGATTTGCTCAATTTATTGAATTTTGGTGATCGGGGGACAGACACAGTCTCAATAAAGCTAACTGAATTACTGGAGGGTGACAGCTGAGAGGAAACTGCAGAGAGGTGTGGAAGACTACAACTCTGCATCCTGGTCTGAACTCTGGGTTGTCATGCTTTAGGAGTACTAATAAAATCAACCATATTTCTAGAAATGAGAGCTGCACCAGCCAAAGTGGGATGGATGCCGTCTCTCCTAATCAGACCAGGTTTTCCCCAGAAAGAGCTCCAATTGTCTATAAAGCCAACGTCGTTTGCAGTACACCACGTAGACGACCAGCGGCGAAACGATGCCATACGGCTAAACATATCATCGCTTGTCAGATCAGGCAGGGGTCCAGAGAAAACTACGGAGTCCAACATGGTTTTGGCAAAGTTACACACCGATGCCACACTAACTTTGGTGACCTCCGATTGGCGTAACCGGGTGTCATTACTAGGGCTGGGTTTAAAAAATCGATTAATCGATTTTGAATCGATTCTCCTTTTAATAGCCCAATATCGATTCATAAAACCCTTGAATCGATCTATTTAATACGTCTTTTTCCCCCATAGTGTCATGTGACACGAGATCTCGCGCGCGAGTAGCGTCCGTAGCGGCACAAAACATCATGGCGGAGGCACTGAAGGCACCAACAAAAAACTTGAAGGCAGATGTCTGGAAATATTTTGGATTTAAAAACCACAAAGACGGCAAAGAACTGGAAAAGAGCAAAGCCGTATGCAAGATTTGCAGCGTGGAGGTGAAGTATTGCAGAAACACAACGAATCTTCGAAACCATTTAACAAGGCACCACCCAGAAACTCAGACGGCCCCGAAACAAATGCAGCTCGACAAGGCATTTGAAGTTAAGTTACCAGCAAACTCTCCGCGAGCCCAGAAAATAACAAAGGCTGTCGCTACATACATCTGCAAGAGCATTCAACCATACTGCGCAGTCGAAAACGACGGTTTCCGCTGCCTTATGAAGACACTGGAGCCACGCTACGTCATACCCACACGCAAACAGTTCAGTGAAGTTACAATTCCAAACATGTATGCAGATGTGAAAAATGACATTGCAACATCACTTACATCAGCAGAGAGAGTCGCCCTTACCTGTGACTGTTGGACATCCAGAGCAACGGAATCATACTTAACCATTACTGCTCACTACATCGACAATGACTGGAATCTAATGTGGCACGTCCTACAGACTAGATCAGTTGAAACCAGCCACACCGCGAGTAATTTACGTGACATTTTGTGTGAAGCAATTAGAGAATGGGAGCTGACAAACAAAGAACCAGTCATCGTAACGGACAATGCTGCGAATATTGTCCGTGCGGTGGAAATGATGGACCTGTTGCACGTTGGCTGTTTCGCACACATACTTAATTTAGCTTCACAAGCAGCGCTCAAAATCCCAGCTGTGGCGCGCCTGCTCGGTAGAGTTCGGCGCATCGCATCTTTTTTTCATCGTAGCACTACATAAGCCACAAGCTTAAAGAGAAGCAAACGTTACTGGGCCTGCCACTACATAAGCTGGTGATTGACGTGGTCACTCGCTGGAACAGCTCGTTGGAAATGCTGGACCGTTTTCTGGAGCAGCAACCAGCCGTCTCAGCAGCTCTGCTGTCACCTGAAGTACGCAGGAACGAAAAAGATCTCTGCACCCTGACAGAGGCTGACGTAACAGTTGCTGAAGATGTGGTGAAAGCTCTGCAGCCACTGAAAGCAGCCACACTGGTCATGTCTGAGGAAAAGTCGCCAACTCTATCAGTTATTGCACCTCTGCATGCACAGCTCCTGGACCAGATGACCTGCACCCCCAGTGACTCCACAGTGATAAAAGAACTCAAGACTGCTGCATATGACAACTTAAATTCAAGGTATGCCTAGGTGTCTTTCTTTTTGTGTATGTATGTATGTATGTAATGTAATTATACATTAATATATTAACAATATCCATGCCATTATGAATGTAATTTAAATATGTGTGATCTCTTTAAGATATGCAGCCCTGAAGGACAAGCTGTATTTATCGTCAGCATTAGATCCTCGCTTCAAGGCCCTCCCTTTCTTGTCCGATGTTGCCCGAGACCACACATTCAACAGGCTGAAGGCTGAAGCTGCTGTTGGGGAGCAAGTGGAGGCAGAGGCATCGAATGTAAGTTACATGACAAGTACAGAAGTATACATAACTGATTACACCTGAGTACTGACAGCTCTTGTACACAGCAGTATTTTATTTTAGATTAAAAAGCCTATTTTTTTGTACTGGCAATAATTTTTAGCAGTTGACTTCCACAGTGAGTGCCTAATGGATTTTACAATCAAGTTAATTCCTGGATGTTTTATCTTTGAACAGGAAAAATCTGCTGTCGATACAGCTGAGGAAACCGCTCCTGTACAGCAGAGTGACAGTTCTCTTGAGCCTGTTGAGGAGGAGCCTTGCCCGCAAAAGAAGCAGAAAAAATCTTCTGCACTGATGTTTCTTCTTGGATCAGTTTACAAGCAAAATGACGCTGCATCACTCAAAACTCTCGCTGACAAGGCACAGGAAGAAGTGAATAGATACAGGGAAGAAACACACATTCCACTTTCTGAAAATCCATTGCACTGGTGGAAGGTGCATGGTGGGGCGTTTCCCCTCTTGGCTCGTCAAGCAAAGCGGTACCTATGTGTACCTGGCACCAGTGTCCCATCCGAAAGAGTGTTCTCAGCTGCTGGCGATATTGTTACAGCAAAAAGGAGCTACCTCACTTCGCAACATGTAGATCAGCTTCTGTTCTTGCAGAAAAATTTACAAGTTGACATTTGAGTGAGAAAACACACATATGTCAAGTTTCATGGACAGTTTGAGTTTCAGGTCCCAAGGTTTACAAGGTTTTATGTTCCAAAAATATGATTACTCTATTGCCATTTTGTAATGCCCTTTTCAAGTGTTTTTTGCACAATGTTTTTTGATTCTGTAAATGCAGTGACCAAAATAAGACACAAGGGAGAGTTCAGAGTTCTGGATGAAAATGCTTCAAAAACAAAATAGAATTTTACTTAGCATTTTGTTAAAGGCTTAAAGGCTTTTTCTGCATCTTGCTTTTTTCTTGGAGTTTACTGTTCACAGGAATTTAAAGATATTTTCTTATATTTCCCAAAGAACTGATTTATTGCAGTATAAGATAATTCAGAATAGTTTTATTTTCTGGTTGTTTTTATTTACAATTATTTATTTACTTTTATGGTTGTGTCTCTTATGATACAGTTAGATTTGTTTTGAAGCCACTAAAACATTAGCACAAAACCTTTGTAAGAGTCAAAGGAATGTGAATGTCTTAAGTTTACAGTGTGTCTGTTGCCACTTTATTCACACAGCCAGCCCTGTCGTTTGAATGAAGTTATTGCATTTTTGTTCTGCTCTGGTCATGTTAAGTAAAACATGATTAATATAACTGCATTAGGTTCAATTCTTAATGTAAATATTCATATTTTTTACTAATGCACCAGATAAAGCTGTAGTTTCTACTGTTTGCAGCATTGAATGTCTTCCATATCCAAGTAAAATTGGTACTGTGTGATATCCTTAACTGAAAAAAATAAATCAAAAGTGAATTGAATAGAGAATATCGAATCGAAAATCGTGAATCGCAAATCGAATCGAGAATCGTGAATCGAATCGAATCGGGCCCTTGTGAATCGAATCGAATCGTTTTGGGAAATTCAAATCGATACCCAGCCCTAGTCATTACCGCCGACATGAATAACAATCTTACTGTATTTACAATTATCTTTAGCCAGCAGTTTCAAATTTGCCTCTATGTCGCCCGCTCTGGCTCCTGGGAGGCATTTTACTACGGTCGCTGGTGTCGCTAGCTTCACGTTTCTGACTACGGAGCTGCCAATGATCAGAGTTGGTTTCTCAGCGGGTGTGTCATTGAGTGGGGAAAAACGATTAGAAACGTGAAGCGGTTTGTGGTGTGCCGGGACAGCGGGCTTGAGCTTAGGACTACGTTTCCTATGAACTGTCACCCAGCTACCCTGACTTCCCGGCTGCTCGGGAGCTGCTAGGGGACGGCTAGCAGAAGCTACACTAGCAGCTATATTATTGAGGTCCGCACCGGCTAAGGGAGCCTGGCTAACAGCTAGCGGGGTGTTTTCCATGGTGTGGAGCTGCGCTTCCAATTCAGAGAGCCTCGCCTCCAAAGCTACAAACAGACTGCATTTATTACAGGTATCGTTATCACTAAAGGAGGCAGAGGAGTAATTAAACATGTGACACACTGAGCAGGAAAGAGAAGGAGAGGAAGAGGGAGAAGCCATGCTAACTGCTAAGTGCTAGGCTAGCGGACAGAGATAACAGATTAACTTAGAATTAAGTACTGAGAGGGTGCGTGAAGAAAATGAGTGTATGTTACGATTCAAATATTACCACTACACACAGATTTAATGAATATCAAATTAGATGGAGTGGATAAGCTACAACAGTCACAGAACACAACACAGCGCTACAACAGGAAGTGACGCAATACGCTCACCGTAACGTCAGACGTCAGCAGATCTGTCCATATAAGCTTTCAAGGGAAAAGATGAGCTGTATGCCTCTTTGGTGGTGGCACAGAACAAGTCCAGCGTTCTATTGTCTCTGGTGTGGCATGTAACATACTGAGTGAAAGTGGGCAGAGAGAAGGGCAGATAGGCATGGCTAAAGTTCCAGAAATAAAAAGGACAAACATGTGTTGTGTCTGCAGTCTACTTGCAGCAGAATGGATAACATCACAGGCAAAGTCAGCCTTTGCAGAGGGGGGAATGTACACAGCTATCGGGATAATGTGTGAAAATTCCCTCAGTAGATGGAATGGCCAAATGCTAACAGCTCAATGTCTTTAATTTAGAGCTGTTCTGTAATAGTGATGTGCCTGGGGTTATGCCATGTATCATGAACAATCACAGTTACTCCTCCTTCCTCTTACCACTCTCCCTTGCCCCATCTGCCCGCATCACCTATAAGCCATCAGAGCAATGTTAGTGTACGATATTTGTCCCATTAACCATGTCTCCATAAACAGCTACACTGCCAGTAGTTGCTATGGTGCCAAGTCAGTGCCACTAACTCATCCATACTGTTAGGAAGGGATCTTCCATTTCCCATGGTTATGGAAGAGAAGACGGGTTTGTAACTTCTCCTCCTAGCACGTCGTTCAGCCCCAGCATGGCATTCCCGTCTTTTCCTTCTTAGCTGCCAAGGTACACTGGGTCTCTCGTTGAGTAGCCCTGCCATGTTAGGGAGCACCAACAAACAACATAGTGAAAAGTAGTAGGATTACCGACGCAAGCTTGACAAATCTGCTGTTTGTGTTGTACATTCTGAATTGACTGTGAGTGTGATTGTGCATGGTTGTCTGTTTGTGCGACCCTGTGATGAACTGGGGACCTGTACAGGGTGTAGTCTGTCTTTCGCCCTGTGTCAGCTGCGATAGACTCCAGCCCCCTCTCATTAACCGGCCAGCGATTCCATGAACCTTTTAACCGAGATGAGGCAGCCTACGCCCTCTCGCATGCCTGGGGCTCCATACTACAGAGACCATTGGACAGCGGGGGGCGTGGTCGGTCTGATAGGTTCCAATGGATCTGTCACATCACACGTCGGATGACGCTCTGAGGAAGACAGCAGACCTAGTCGAAACATGTCAGCAAGGTAAAACGATCACCCTTAATAACTTTGTTGGATAAAAGAATTGCTAATCAAATATAAGTAATCAATCTAGACTGTTGACCTGTCCAGGGTGTCACCTGTCTTCACCTTAAGTCAACTGGGATAGACTCCAGCCCCTACGTGACCCTAATGAGGACTGAGCAGTGTATAGATAATGGATGGATGGATATTGAACTTGAACATGTCATACTGTGTAAATGTAGGGAAATCAAATAGTGAGTAAGGAGTAAGTCAGGTAGTCCACAAAACAGAAAGCTACTTGTCTCACTTCTCTCAACAACTTTTTAATCAACCTTAAGAATTTCATACTCAACAGATGCACTCTTCACAGAGTTGAGTTGCCATGGAAATGATCACCATTGACCATGGGGTCATGAAGGTACACATCATGGTGCTGAGCCAATATTCATTCACAAAGGCTGATCATAGTGGTCAAATCTTGAAATTGCAAACCAATCAAATTAAAACTGAACTCCTTCGCAACATTTCATATTCAGTCATCCTCCATGCTGCATGATTTCATTCTTGCATACTGATTTGTTTGCTCTGTTGCAGAACTATTCTTGTTGTTGAACCATTTTGGCAGCAACATTGATTAGGTTTATATACTGAGATCAAAGGTAATCTTCAAAAGTTGTTATATTTTACATTTAAACTCTTACTTGTACTGAATAAATTCCAGAGAAAACAGTACAAAAGCCTATTGACTATTTTGTAAACCTTGTCTTTGACCAAAAAACACAGCAGTTAAATTATTTGCATTTCAGTGTCACGAGGACAGCAATTCACATCTATTTTGTGTCACAATCACATGTCTTTGTTACTAGTTCAACAAGCTAGAGCTTAGTCCCTATATGAAACTCAAGTCGTATACATAAAAAAAATGCTTTTCACCGCTTAATGCCAAGTAAAGAATATCACAATTCAGCTTCTCTTTGCAAATTAATATTGCCAAGCAACATGAGTCAATCAAAACTTTCTCTCTGGTCACGCCAGGCTAATTTAAGTCTGGACCTCCTTGAAGACCTCACACCGATAGGCCTCTCTCCCTTTCTTCTGCCCTCTATTCTTCATTATCTAATTCAAGTGTCAATTTTCAGCCGGCGCCTGCGTTGACCCTTTCTTCTGCGATTGTGTCTGCTCGGTGGGGCGGGAATGCCTCCCACTTAATCGTTGATCCAATTAATTTGGGAAACCTTTCTCTGCTTCTTTACAAGAATGATGGCCACTGAATTAAAATGTGCAACAAAAGAGGTAAGTTAACACAGAGCTGTGTCAGTGATTGACACCGGTGCCAAAATGCCTGTGTGTTGCCATTATGCCAGATCGAGTTATGGAACCTTAGCAGAGAAAGGTGGCCTTGATGAAAGAGATGAACATGTCTAATTAACTTGTGTCAAATAAAAGTTTCCAGCTCCACACAAGTGACTCAGCCACCCCACAGCTTTTTATGGTTTTGCCTCCTGGTAGGGCTTTTAAAATAGCAGGAGCTTATTAAACTGATGTCATTTTATCTTTTTTTTCTTTTTTTTGCAGCACACACCTGGCATCTCTATGCACCATTCTGTATTAGACACACAAGGGAAACACTGAGCTGTGCTACACAAGGCTTCAAACTGCCACACACTATAGGGGGGTAGTTGTAAAATTCTGCAAGAGAAGGCATTCCAACAATTGTCAGACTGTAACTGTGCACTTCTTTGTTAAACTTTGGTTGACTTAACCTTTTTGCCTAATTGGTCATATTCCCAATGGTTCATAAAATGTGCACACTGTGAATGGTTGTTGTGAAAAGAAAAATCCATAATAATTAGGATAAGCCCATAATTAGCTGCCTGTAAAGTTACACAGCTGTATACACAGAATGGTGGAGTGGAGAATCACAGACGGAGCATTCTCTCTGTAATTCCTGGCTTCATTATTTGATAGAGCCGGCTAATTGGGCGCCAGAGTTGAATTACTCACAGGGACAGAAACATATATGAGCAGACTAGACTGAATCAATTGAGGGCCACATCTTTCAGTTCTTCTAAGGGATTAACAAATTGTGTGTGTTTTAATAAATCATGTGTCTGGACATGAATAAATCATCTGGTGTTCAGCCTCTAGGGAGATGGCTTCAATCAGTCAGAGAGACTAGGATTGCGACGACATGGTGCTGGGTGTATGTGACTCCAGTGGGAAGGGAGAAATGCATATATAATGAAGTGATAGTAAATGTGACTCTGAATGTGCATGATGCAAAATCAGAATTGATGTTATTCTGCTGTCCTTTTCATTTGCACTACCTGGCATTCATGGTAAAAATCAAGATCAAAACATCCCAGTGTTTTTCTAAGTATCTAATGCAAAAATACTACATGTTCTTGCATGTGTGAAGAACTACTGTAGGAATGCACTGTATAATGTTACATTAGCTTGTGAGGGTCCCATACCATACCATAGGTCCCATATTTTAAGATGTTTGGAGGGCAAAAATTATATAACAGCAGCTTTAAAACCATGCCAGTAGGTAGCAACATAAACTATCTGTCAGGCAGTAATTGCACAAGAGTTGGATTCAATTCTACAATCTCGAAATACAATCCTCTTCCTCTTCCTTCAACATTACATTCTTTCTGTTCATATCTTTCCCCATCCTCTTCTACTCTTTGTTTTCTCTCTCCCTCTGTATTCATTGCCTATACTTTTCTCTGTGACACACCTGTCTCTCCTGCCAAAATGTCGAAAAATTCATTCAGTAAATTTATATACACCTTCTTCAGTTAAGTACAGTAGTCCCTCACTATATCGCGGTTCACTTCTCACGGTCTCACTATATCGTGGAATTTTGGATTGGGTTTGGTTCTGCAGATGTTTCGTTGTATTGCTGAATTTTTCAGTACAGATTTTTTTCTGTCATTCTTACTGTGGCAAGTTCCACTAAAAGGTAACACTAGACAACATGTACCTACTCTTTAGGAACATTACAATTGCCTAGAGTTTTTATTTTGAAACACTACAGTATAAATGTGGCAGGAAGTCATCAAACACACTACACTTCACACTCACGGTCCTGACAACATAACACTTAACCAAACTAACTAAGATGACTAAACCACAAAAACACAATAAAACATAAATACTACTAACACTGGAAAACTAACATAAACCACAATAATGACATTTAAACCCCCACCACCCCAAACTCCCATGGTGCATTGCAGCACAACAGTTCAGTCATAGCGACCAGCGTACAGCGCTGGGCTCTGATTGGCTCAGCGACCGTAGTCAGTCTCCTCCGTCTCCCCTGAGTATAGTGCATTCAGTATCTGGCCTGTCCGTCTCACACAGACGTCTGATTGCTGCATAGTGTTGCTCTGTGGTGATGTGAGGTGTGTGGGGAGGATTTATAAGCCTTAAAATATATATCAACAAGAAAAACACTCAGAGAGCGCAATACTCCGCCAAGACTGTTCATTCTCTGACCTGGTGCTGAACACAGGCGTGTGTTATGCATGTGTGCCTAAAACGTCTGACCTAAATATGTAGCGGGACACATGTGATGGGACTCAAACACCCCCACAATTTAATCAATCAATCGTTCCTTGTATCAATTCCGATAAGTCGGCAACGGCAGATTTGTAGTAGGATCACATGATCATCAGCAGGGAGCTGAAGCAGCGTTCACTTGTTGTCATGGTTACAGTGACGCCGTGCCGGCCTCTATATCTCGCAATGGGAAATCTTTAACAAATCCGTGGATCCAGACTATAAGCCGCATCACTGCCAAAATCTAACCACTTGGTCCTTGTGTCATTTCTGACCTTCCTTGAAAATTTCATCCAAATCCGTTGGTCTGTTTTGAGTAATGTTGCACAGGACAGACAGATTCACAGAGAAACGTACACTGATTGTCACATAACTCCGCCGCGTTCCTTGGCGGAGTTATAATGAAATGAATACTCTAGTATCGGATTTATGTATGATTGTGTTCATTTGCATTTGCTTTATTTTGTTTATTATTTTTGTGTTTATTTATGTTGTGCCGGTAAGAGCGGTCCATGTTTGTTGTGCTGAGCGGTGAATAAAACCTGCAGAAAACTGTCCTGTCATGCTGGGGATGTTTAGCATGGAAGACAGCAAATGACATGAGCATAAAAACGCAAAATAACTGTAACCAGCCTGACCTACAGCCCTGGAAATGGGTGAGTGGACCAATATTTAAGGGTTACAATATGGTCCCTATATCGCAGATTTTCGTCTATCGTGGGAGGGTCTGGAACGTAACCCCTGCGATATACGAGGGACCACTGTATTTAGATTTCAGTTTGGTTTTGTAATATAGAAATGTGCCTCATGCAGCACATAAACAAAGGCAAAATTTATACAATATATTGATATTATAATACTAAATTTAAACTATAAATATGCTAAATTTGGTCTGTCCATTGCATACTGCATAGGTGCATAATACAAATTCTATCCTTCCTCTTTCTTGTCTTGTTTCAATCACATTCTGTCTTTTTTTTTCTCAGTCTGTCTCTCATCTTGTCCCATATGTCTGGGCAAAGCTGGGCTTTGATTGGTGCAGTCTTTTAATTTTTGTATTAAAATAAAAAGATTTCCAAGACGGATACAGTAAACTCAAAGTCAGAACACATAATCAGGCTAATTGTAAACAAGTTCAAGCTGGGCTTTGATTGGTGCAGTCTTTTAATTTTTGTATTAAAATAAAAAGATTTCCAAGACGGATACAGTAAACTCAAAGTCAAAACACATAATCAGGCTAATTGTAAACAAGTTCAAGTAGTAGAGAGAATTACATGTGTGGGCCTTTGTGAAGCAGCCCGAGATGTCAGATACAGATCAAATTGATCCACCATAGTAAACAGCTGTGGTACAGAGAGAACAGGGGGGTTCACAGCCACTGAGCAGCACCTACTGTTAAAAACATACAGAAAATTCAAACATTTAACCAAAAAATGGTTCTCGGCCGCACTGGGAAACAAGGGGTGGAACACCCATTTTGTTGCATATTACAAAGCTTTATATCACTGCCCATGAAAACACTAGTACCGTAATTTCTGGACTATAAGCCGCTACTTTTTTCTCACGCTTTGAACCCTGCGGCTTATACAACGATGTGGCTAATGTATAGGTTTTTACGGGCGAGCTTCATGCCGTCAATACGTTTAGCCTCATCACATCAGACCAATGAAATTACCGAACAGGTCACAGTGAACCAATGAAACTGTTCGAATTCAATCAAATGCACTCACACAAAATTCTTCACATCAGTCATTTTGGCTTCATGCACAGACCCTCATCACGGAAAACACACAAAGAAATGCGTATGTGCTGTCTTTAAAGTTAAGTGTATAAGTTAAAAGTTGATTTTCAGTTGGGTTTTTAAAACAGCGTCAGAGTGAGTGCTTTCGTTCTAGTTTGGTGTCAGAAATGACGACAGTGTGAGCGCTCTCACTGCTCTGCGCTCTGACTTATCTTGGAAGGTGCTTCGTTTTTCCTCTTAGCTACGTCTCTCATGTGGAGTGCCGACAGCTGCAACAGACAGAGCTAATTCACCTTTTTTGCTAATGTTTCACTACGCTTCTGCCTTGGAGATTATGTCTTTTTATACTATTGGTCCAAGTCAAGCTGAAGTAAAGCACAAAAAAAGCAAGCCCTGTGTGATTATTTAAAGACTTGAGAATGTTAGCTAGCTGTCTAGCTACGCGCTGTAAAGGCAGTATAGCGTATAATGCAGCTTCTAAGTTAAAGGTAATCGATGTGCCTGTCGAAGAAAATAGAGCTGCTGCACGTAAGCTTGGCATCAATGAATCAATGGTGAGACGGAGTCGGCAGAGTGAAGAACCGACTCAGTGCGTTTTACTGCCGTGTTACAGGCACTGTTCGGAAAAAAGCATTTATTTCATTAAAAATTAAAAAATCTTTCTGTGTAAGTATTTCATGTTACAATGTGGACAGCTGCGGCTTACAGACAGGTGCGGCTTATATATGTACAAAAGTGTTTTTCTTTTTAAATTTAGTGGGTGCAGCTTATATTCAGGTGTGCCCAATAGTCCGGAAATTACGGTATTTGTCATTATTTCATTGCGAGGAGAGGAAAGCTTTGAGCGACTGTGCTGTTGCTCCAGGACAATGCTTCTGTCCACACGAGACAGATGGCAGAAACAGACAAATTCTGGCTTTGAACTTTTGCTCTGTGCAACCTAAGCTGAAATCTCACTTCCGTGGTCACCATTTTTAAGATGATGATGAAGCTGTCCACATTGTTGAGGCTTTGTGCTGTCTGCAAAGGGATGGCGAAACTTGAACATCAGTGGACCAAGAGCACTTAAGTGAAAAGAGACTGTGTTATAAAAGAATAAAATAATGCAAGAGCAATTTTTCACCTGTAATATTTTCTGGTGAAGCAGAAAACTTTTTAAAATGACCCTTATATGTAGTGCAAATCCTCATATTACACATTATGTATTCATTGCTTCATTGTTTTATTTACATTATGTGTTGAATCTGTTTGTAACCATGTGGTTTAAACGATAGCAATGGTGCTTGTGTGATTGGTTGGTCCCCCACATTGGTCTCTTGTGAAATATTTCCACAAATACTGGGTGAATTACCATTGTGTTTTGTACAAAGATTCATAATCCTAGGACAACTCACAGTGATTTTAGACATTTCTTCAGGGTCCATGAAGTTGAATCACTCTGGAAACCTAGTGGCCTTTCATCTTACACCACCATCATGTCCAATACTTCACACGTACAAATGATGACATTACCAATGTCTCTGTGGTAGACCTTTGCCACCACCCATGTATGAACCTCGTGGATGGGGTGGTGGCAACTGGTTTTTCAAGAAATGGCTTTTCATCTATGTTATTGCCTTGCTATATTTTTCTTCTTTTTTTTCGAGTCGTAAAATTCATTTCTATTTATGTGTACCAGCATCTGTTCAGGGGTCTTTGCTCTTGCATTTGTGGGAAAATACTGTTTCACTTGAAACTGTGGGTGATTCACAGCAACAACCTGTAAACATTCAGTTTTGTTGTTACAGATCTGTATTCTGAGCAGCATGCAAAAATTATGCTAATGTCAAAGCACTAAGATGGACATAATTAGAGAAAACCAAAAATGTGTGTCGATTTTAATGTGAGTTAAGCAGTGTAAAAGTAGTAAATTTAGTAAGTCTACAATCTGTTGTAGACATCAGTAAGTAAATGGATGCGACTGTCAACGGGTTCGCTCCAGCTGAGATGGAGGGGAAAGCAACAACATTTTTCAAAGACTGCCGCTGGGTGTCTATAAGCACTTCTGATTCTGTCAACAACAATGAATGAAGCCACTGACACCCACATTCATGAAAACCCTTTTGTATGTCACCCGCAGGAGACCAGCTAATTTGAATTTGGGTGTTAAAGGGCATTCTTCATTCCAAGTTCATTTACTAGTCGCCATTTTGACTATACATGCATATTTGGCAACTTCTGCACACATTAAATATGGCGTTGCTCGCGCCTCTCAGTGAGGTCGAGAAGCATTGTGGTTTTCAGCCAGCCAATCAGCGAAGATCACTCTACACTGTAGCACACTACATCGTGGCATTTGACCAATCAGTAGAGGCCTGAAACGTATCAAACTTTCTCTTTTCTCCAAAGTTGGAAAAAGATGGACTTGCAGCTCAGCCCTCTTCCATATTTGCAGTCAAAATGTCAAAACTTACCATGGTTAGTTGACGAAACTCACACATTTTACAGCTGAGTAGTTGTGCTGAGTGATGATGTATACATTTTGTTGGAATGTTTTTTTGTTTTTCCCCATTAACAGGCAAGGATTCATATAGGGTAACTTCACTGACCTTGAATTTCAACATGAAAATTAAAAAAATTTGAAAAATGTAACAAAAGTAAAAAAAAAAAAAAAAAGAAAGTCTCCTCGAATCACACTCTAGGCTGGAAATTCAGAATTTCAAAGTATTTCAATGAGTGCCCTGTAAAGGGTTAACTGATGTGTGGTACTCTATGCTGCGAGAAAGTCAAAGCAGTAGAAATAACTAGTGGCTGTATATCCAAAGCATAAAACTGGCAGTAAAATTAACCTTCCTGTTTTCATTATTTAGTTCCTACTTTGACCAAAAATAACACTAGAACAATTTAGCGGTTTTATTCTCACATTTTAGTTCACACTTGTCCTTACTGGTACTAAAACATCACCCATGACAATTCAAAGTAGCAATACAATAGATAAAGCAAGTGTGGGGCACTTCTGCTCCAAAGTCAAACAGTCTGCACAACATCTGGGTGGGAATAATTTCCTAGTTTAGTGAAAGTAGAAATGAGCCTCACTGGCTTATTTAATGGTTTTACTTATTCATACTATTCTTAACATAGTGGAGCAAAACTGTGTGTTTTGCATGTCTATCCGTTATTGTGATGGCTCAGTTCAGACTTGTGCCATGTTAAAAGTGCTGTTACGGGTTCAGTGAGGCTCAGGTGCAGGAATAAGGAAGGAGACCAGATGAGTCTTCAAAACAAGGTTTATTCACAAATCCTGGGAGCACAAAAAAACCTACAAACATGTCCGGTAGACCAAACCGGAAATGACGCCAGATAGAGCGCGAACAAGACTACTGCAAAGAGGGTTCCCCTAGTGGGCTCGCGGAGTACAAACTACGAACTAAAGGGCTGACTCACGTTGGGTAACACCTAAATAGGAAAGCTAAACAGAACTCTAAAGCGAAAAACGGAAGAACTAGATTCTACATAAACAAGAGCCAGACTATAACTGGCGACTTATAATCTACGCTGGAATTAACAGCGGACACAACAGTAATTCAAGCTCAATAAGAATCCAAAAGCTATTATAGCAAACGAGAGTTATACAATTCTCAGACACAAGGACTATCACTAAACAATACTGACTCACTAGTCTGGAATGCCCGTGCCCTGGGACAGCATGAGTGGACAGGGAAACGGAGGGGAGGACTGGTGTGCGGCTGGTAGGGGAAGTTGAACACGGAGGAGGGTTCCGGTGGCGGACAGGTGTACCAAAGGCACGTGGTGGTGTGGCATCTGAAGGTGGCGGAGACTGATCAGGTGGGTTCCGAACAGGAGTGGTTGGAATAGTTTGCAGCCAGGGTTTCTTGATCCAGATGCAGCGGGAACAGGTGGCACGAACTGGCAGAATCCAGACTAGGAAGAGCAAAGAGAAGAATTACCAATGGATTATGGACTTTGGAGACAGAATATGCAGTGTAGTGACTGACTGTCGATCCTTCACGGTCCCGCACAGAATGATGAGTAGAGTTAGGCTTTATTGTAGAGAAGATGGCTTCTGATTGGCCCTGTTCCAACTGTTCCCGCTCTGCCGCTGCTGATTACAAACATTCACACCTGCCACTGCAGCCTTCATGCCAGCACACCTGTAGAGCACAGAAAGGGAGGGGAAAATGGCAAGCCCTATCTAATGCCTACTTGGGGCAGGCCTGACAAGTGCTACAGAAATGTTACCAGGTCAAACCTAGTAACATTGCTGGTATGACTTTTGAGGAAACCTGGCCAAGGTCTGTGTTCAGGCAAGAAATTAACATAATGGCGTATATGTCTGAAAGGGGCTATAGACTACCAGAGCAGAAGAAGCACAGCGGGCTCATATCACAGAATCAGCATCTAGACAGGTAAGTACCAGGTAAACAATCATGTCTGCCATATCCTTTTTGAGGTTCTCTGTGACCAACTCTCCTTAGTCAATATGAATGTATTCTATTTCAAATAAGATAATTTAGAATGAATCTCAACACTATCCCAGCTGACTAAGTGTAGCCCATCTGGCCTTACAGTGCCATTTCATAAGTTCTGTGTTGTGTGTGAAGAATGAAATGAAGACAAATCTGTTGCCCACTGGAAGTGGGTTTATTTCCACGGGAGCACTGTTCAAAAATAGAAACATCAGCACAGCAACTTTTCATGACCTGGTTACTTCATGCACACCCTCTCCTCAGTGGGGCCTTGAATAATTACATCATCAAACTGCGTCTTGAAGCATGTAAACAAGTGCATGGCTTAAAGTATTCCAGCACCATGCCAGATTTTTGCCGTGCAGTGCCGGCTTTTAGCTCGAAAAAAAAAAGGACTACATTGCCAATCGAATTCATCTACCAATGGAATGAGGGAAACACAGCTTTTTCTCTCAACCAAACTAATATCACTAACCAATGGGAAGTAGACTAGGGGCGGGTCTTAAGATGCGAGCCAGCTGCAGGAGAGTCCATATTGGAGTTTCATGCAGTTTCATGGAGTTCTGTAAGCTGAAATCTGAAGCATGGAGAACCGATTTTTGAAGCCACGGGAAGACATCCTCATAGATAAAGGACTTAACAAGAAAAGCACTCAGAGCTCGCAGTATTTCGCTAAGGCTGCTCAGTTGTTGTACAATTTGCGACTGATAAGTCTGCAGTGGTGGATTTGTAGTAGGATCGCAATCATGTGATCATCAGCAGGCAGCTGACGTAGTGTTCACTTGTCATAGTTATGGTGACGCCGTGGTGCTATCTTGCAATGATACAAAAATGTTTAACAAATCCATGGATCCAGACTATAAGCCGCATCACTGCCAAAATCGAATCAATTGGTCCTTATGTCATTTCTGACCTTCCCTGAAAATTTCATCCAAATCTGTTTTTCCACTTTTTAAAGTAATGTTGTGAAAATAAATCGTGCTGGGTGTGGTTGGAAGAGTTAAACAGAGACGGCAAGGTCTTTGGTTGCTGGTCCAAAAAATTGAAGGAGCTTGCTTCTGTACCATGTGCTCAAAAAAAATTCATGTACGTAACTAACAGCAAAAAAGTTCTGTCATGTCACAATTTTTACATTTTATGACAGAAATTATTACATTTTAACAAGTGGACATTAACACACAAATTTCTAGTTGTTAGAGTTAGAAAAACATTTTAAAGAAACAAATATGTACAACAAAAATGTTGAAGCTCACATACCTGTTCAAAAATTGGGTCATAATTTTGGAATCCATGACCATATTCATGTACCTACCTTTTTTTCTCGATGGATTTGACAAACAGGGACATTTTAGAATAAAAAGCTCCTATGTACCTTTGGGAAGTAACAGCTAACTCTGCTAGAGCCCATTTTTCACAAAGGACCGCAGACACCATCTTGAAGAATAAGCTAGGGGAGGATTCCAGAGGCTGTTAGTACTTGCTTGAAGTGAGAGAGGAACTAGGGTTCATATATGCATATATAATATATGCACAATACAGTGTGGACATCCACATTTATGATACATCTGACATCCGTGCTGTATCATGCATATATATGTATGATAAAGCGCTGATGTCTGTCTGTGTTCAGTGCTCCGCCCAGACAGTTATTTCTGTTGCATAGCATGCTCACCTCCGCTTTTGATGCCATAACGTGCTTAGACGAGACGATTCATTGATTCGATAGTTGCAGCCCTAGCAAATACACCATATGTGAATATTAATAATATTCACCCAATTTGAGCGAACATTTACCCTACATTTTCTGTATTGGTGGAGAAACATTTTAACATCTACACTTCTGACCAGAGTGAAAATACATGTCGTGAATTATGCTAACTTGACTGAGTGCTTCATTTACCCTTTAATCCTCTGGCCTTGTTCAGTAACATCAATTCAGCTTGTTCGTGGCCATTTTTGGCCACCCACATACTGAGTCTGTAATTTTTTAGATTTTTTATGTTTTTTGCTACTTTTACTGCATAAAGTTTTTAACTAACATCAGTTCGTATCATACATATAAAATATTCATTCCTTTTAAATTTTTTAACCCTTCAAATGCCAGTTTGTTTGTACAATGCGCTTGTTGAAAAACAACCTCAAAAATGACCATTATCTATATTCCCAGTGCTACTTATTTTTCTTGTTTAATTAATAGCACAGTCACAGTCTGTAACTGATTAACAGCAACACTGTTTATGATGCATTATTATTTTTGAGCAGAGAGGGCAAAAACAAAAAAACTCCCTCTCAGCTTGTTCGTGGCCAAAAATGGCCACCCCCTGTTTACAGTCTCAAAATGCTTTAAAATTAATATATATTAAAATATTTTTCCACTTTCATCAACTTGATTTTTAAAATTTGCATCAGTTCTGTCCATTAAAACCAAAATTTCATTCAAATTCAGAATTTTAACCCTTTAAATGCCTGTTAGATAACATAATGCTAATGATTTATAAAGGGAGAAAAGCACAAAATCACTTTTTTAATAAAAATAATACATGCTGCCTGATCAATTTTCTAATCATAATTGAAGCTAAATGTTTGTCAATAATTAGCAGTATCAATGATTTTTATGCATCATTAATTTTTTTGTGCAGTGACAAAAAAAGAAGAAAAACTCCCACTCAGCATGTTCGTGGCCAAAAATGGCCACCTGCTGTTTTTTACAAAATGCTGTAAAAAAAACACATATTAAAATTATTTTCTACTTTCAACAGTTAAGTTTTTAAAATTAGAATCAGTCCTGACCATGAAATCCAAAATTTCATTCAGCTTCAGAATTGTAACTCTTTAAAATTGATTTGAGAAAAAAATGCACAATACTTGTTTACTTTGAAAAACAACATTTATTTTTATAGACAAGAGAACAACAGCAGTGTGTGTGTGTGTGTGTGTGTGTGTGTGTGTGTGTGTGTGTGTGTGTGTGTGTGAGAGAGAGAGAGACATAGAGAGAGAGAGAAAATGTCATAGTGTGAACAACAGCGAGAACAAGAGCAAGAGAACAACAGCAGTGTGTGTGTGTGAGACAGAGAGAGAGAGAGAAAATGTCATAGTGTGAACAACAGCAGTGTAGCAGTGTGTGTGTGTGTGTGTGTGTGTGTGTGTGTGTGTGTGTGTGTGTGTGTGTGTGTGTGTGTGTGTGTGTACACGTGCATGCGTGCGTGTGTGTATGCTCAAGGGCAGCAGGATGTGCAAACCACCGTAGAGTGGTCTTTGCAGACACATTTTCCACAGCTTGAGCAAGTGGATGCTGTTCTTCTCCTGGAGGTGCACAGTTCACACCTTCTCCTCATTTTGCTGGTGGGCTGTGGGTCAAGCTCTGTTTCAGGCTGCTGTATTCCAGAAACAATGGCAGCAGCAGCTGTTGAGCGTGGGGGACAAGGCCGTCTTGCAATTTCTGGGGACACCAGCATGTGCCCCAGCTCTTCCAGGAACACTCTCCTTTGGTAGGTTTTAGAGAACTCCCACTCAGGATGGACTGCTTTCCACAGGACAAAGGCATTGTATGCTGAGACATCCAGGAGATTGTAGAAGAGAGCCAGTGGCCAGTGGCTGGTTTTCCTTCGACAACTGTAGGTGCCAACAACCTTGTCTAAATTGTCCACACCACCTTTGCACCTACTGTAGTCCAAGATTGCTGCAGGCTTCCTCTTTTCCCCGTCACTGACTGATGGTTCTCTGTGCTTTGTGCTGAAAAGAAGCACATTCTTCCCTCGCTTGGGCATGTAGGACACCACCATGGCAGTTTTGGTGAAGGCGAAGACAGATGACAGAATTTTCCTCTGCCGCAGCTGGAGGAGCTGGGGAGGTAGCTCTGGCTTGTTTCTCCTGATTGTGCCAACCAGAACCAGTTTTCTTCTCAGGAGTTCCTCTGCCAAGGCGAATGAAGAGAAGAAGTTGTCACAAGTGACAGTGTGTCCTTGGAGCCCCTCTGTCAGTTGGAGTGTGACCCTCATTCCCTGGTTAACTTCCTGGGAACTACTGTGGGGTTTTCCTGTGTAAATTTGCATCCTCCAGGCATATGAGGTTGCCACATCACAGGTGACCCATATTTTAATGCCGTACTTTGCAGGCTTGTTGGGCATATATTGGCGAAATCCACAACGCCCTTTGAATCCAACAAGCTGCTCGTCAACACACACATCAACCCCTGGTTGAACAAGAGGGGGAGGCGAGCAAACCATTTTTCCCACAGGACGCGAAATGCGGCGAGCTTATCATCCCTGAAGCGTCCCAGGCGGGTCAGCTTGTCATCAAAGCGGATGTTAGAGCTGATCTGAGTATATCGGTAGAGGGGCATTGTAGCACGGAATATGGCCCGTCCTGTCTTGTCATTCCACATGCCACATGTTGCTTCATGTCTTGAGCGGTAGATGCCAGCCAGAATCAAGATCCCGATGTAGGCTCTCATCTCCACTTCATCCACATCCCTCCAGTCCTCACACCTCCTCCTCCCATGTAGGTTTGTATGGGTGCACAGCAGCTGAATCATCTCCTCTGTTATAAACAGGTCAAAAGCAGACCTCAGGTTGCTGATGCGGGCAACTGCATACAGGGTGGGCCCCGGGGTGATAACAGTGGGTACTGGATTGAAATGCTGGGTCTCTTTATTAGTAGGAAACCACAGAATTTTCCCATTACGAGATGTCCATTCAGCCGCCAGCTCCTCTTTATCTGTCATTACCTGCTCGGCCTCCTTGTCTGTATTGTCCTCACCCCCTGAGGAAGAAGAATCAGGTACTGGCTGGTACTCCTCATCATTAGTGGTGCTGTCATCCTCTGAGGAGGATGTGTCCTCATCTTCACGAGAGGATGTGTCCTCATCTTCACGAGACGATGTGTCGTCATCTTTGGTAGATGTCGTCTCTTCTTCAGGTGCAGCAGATTTCTCCTCATCTTTGCTCTCTGACTGCATCACATATTCAAGTGCTTGAAGCAGTGAATATGACCTTCTCGCCATCTTGCCAGAGTGAAAATGATCTGGGAGCTGTTGGGCTACTGATAACATTAGTACTGACTGCACCTGCATAAAGTCTAGGACAGATTTCTAAACAGTGCCGGAGTTTGTTTTTGTTTCCCCTGCAGCTGCATCTTTGATCTCTGCAAGATGTCCTGTGTTTTTTCTTTTGGAGACTAGATATTTGGGTGTCTGAGGTCTATTCTGTAGTTGTGTGTGGCATTTTTTATGAAAACAACAAAGCTACAGTTGCTTTCAACATGTGCATCAAAGTCAAGTTTGCCTGGGACACTCAACGCTCAACAGCCTGCATCAGCAGAAATTCACTGCAACTTGGATGTAAGATGCAATAATTTATTTCTCTCTCTTTCAAATACATTTTTTGTGCTGCAATTTCATGTACAGGCACAATTTTCATTATCTGACATCCTTAAGATCACACCTCTGTCAAAATTGTGTCATTCATTTACTCTATTACAGGGCAGTAAGCCATCATATGCCCCTATTGGAAACTAAGAATATTACATGAAATTGTTCCTTTGGCCAAAAATAGACAAATGACACAATCTGGTAGAAAACATTAAAAACTACAATTTTGAAGTGTTGAGAACTTGTATGATTTAGTACTGTGAATAACAAGGAATGAAAAAATGTAGTTTACATGGGTTTCAATTGGCCAAAAGTGGCCACGATAGAGCCAAGAGGAACTATTGTGAGTATACAGTATATTTTTGACATATTTAAAGACATGAAGTTAAAAATTAAAAGATCTGAAGAGAATCTAGACCCTAGGAAAATTTCATTCCATTTGCATTAACAGCTGAAATGGTCAAAAAAAAAGAAAGCGAAGTGGACACAAATGGCCACCATAGAGACCAGAGGGTTAAACAAGCACCAATATGGTGCATTTGCACATATCATCATGCAGCAGAGTTGAAGAAATGATTGCAAGTATTTTAGTCTAAGACCTGTAGTAGTAAAATCGAGAGGAAAACACAAGATTTACCTAATAACGGGTGCAACCTCTCTCCCAGCCATGTGTCCCTGTGGCTTTCCTCTAAGTGGCTGCAGGTGAACGTGCACAATTACTCCCGTCTTTGCCATTTTGGGGTGAGTGGGCAGATAAACAAGCAGTGTATGGAGCGACTAATTGTCCCATTATATGAAATGGAAAGTGCAGGAGGGGTAATCAAGCGGCTTTGTTGCAACCAACATGCCATGGAAATGTCTCTGTTCAGGCTGTTGTTTTTTGCATTTTATTGACAGTCTACCACCACACTGACACTTCACCTGTGTTCTTTGGGAGGAATAGAAAATAAGAGATGACATTTTTGCTGATAGGGACTGTGTACATAAATGCAGCACATTATTTGACTTTGCAGGTCAAATCAGTATAAATCTGCATGCATTTTTACTGCCATGCAAATTACTCTGCTTGCTAGATAATTTTTTTTTTGTTTTTTGTTTCAGCTTATACTACAAGGTACTGTGACATGAAACGTCATTGATACATTTTACAGACTAGTTTCTGAAGCATGAACCACATGTTTAGTGATTTTTAAATCACAAATTCTGTGATGTATTTTATCAGCCAGCACCTACCCTGCCAATTACTGACAAGCTTGCTCAAGCCCAGATGCTAAAAAGGTTTACTTAGGCACAAGGCAGAGGGGCATCAACATTTAAGTATTATTTGTAGTCATTACATTTATTAAGTTAAAGGATGAGGCAGGTGCTATACTACCTTCAGAGAGAAAACAATCGCATATGGGGAGTCACTCTACCACTTTGCTGTAGAAATATCTTTTATTGGGTGGACAGTCATGCAATTTGTTATAGATATTCATGGTTCTCACAGGATGAATGTTTCAGTGCTTTATCCTGTGACTTTTCCCCCAGCATCACCACAGGCTGGCATTTTTGTTTCAAAGTGGATTGGATTGCCATGAAAAGTGATTCTGAAATTCATGTTTCCCTTCAGGATGAAACATTCAATTTCGCCTCTATGTACATTCTGCAAGCTAACATAACCTGTGACACATGCTCGCTGTTGATGGACAAGTGCAGACTTCCCAATAATAACTACTGAACTAACTAAACTAAAACTGTGAACATGGTAAACTACAAGCCAAATATTAACATATTTGGACTGTATGTTAGCATGTAGATGTTAACCTTAGCTGAAAATATTACAGCACTATACAAACTGAAGAACCCAATGTAGAGCAACTGAGTTGTGGCAGAGTGAAAATGATGAAGCACCTGCTTTTCTGGAGAAGGTTGTGTGTTAATGCTGGGGGGAAAAATGTACCCTGATGTATGGTATCAATATGTAATAATGAACTGCAAGACTCCTGAGTGTGAAGGCTTACTGTATGTGATATTTCTAGAATTTCTGAATGTTTAGGTCATGATAAGTTGGCACCTGCAAGTTGATAGTTGCCAGTTTGGCTTGGTTTTCTGTTATGCTAACTTTTCACTTGTAAAGCACTTTCAAGTCTTATCACTCTTGCACATCCATTTTTAGCTTTTCTGTATTGTTCAAACCAGTATCAATAGTGATATATACACACGTGGAAAAAATTGTTGGTACCCCTCGGTTAATGAAAGAAAAACCCACAATGGTCACAGAAATCATTTGAATCTGACAAAAGTAATAATAAATAAAAATTCTATGAAAATTAATCAATGAAAATCAAGACATTGCTTGAAACGTGATTTAACAGAATTATTTTAAAAAATAAACTCACGAGACAGGCCTGGACAAAAATGATGGTACCCTTAACTTAATATTTTGTTGCATAATCTTTTGAGGCAATCACTGCAATCAAACGATTTCTGTAACTGTCAGTGAGACTTCTGCACCTCTCAGCAGGTATTCTGGTCCACTCCTCATGAGCAGACTGCTCCAGTTGTCTCAGGTTTGAAGGGTTCCTTCTCCAGGCGGCATGTTTCAGCTCCTTCCACAGATGTTCAATAGGATTTAGATCAGGGCTCCGAGAAGGCCACTTCAGAATAGTCCAATGTTTTCCTCTTAGCCATTCTTGGCTGTTTTTAGTTGTGTGTTTTGGGTCATTATCATGTTGCAAGACCCATGACCTGCGACTGAGACCAAGCTTTCTGACACTGGGCAGCACATTTCTCTCTAGAATACCTTGATAGTCATGAGATTTCATTGTACCCTGCACAGATTCAAGACACCCTGTGCCAGATGCAGCAAAGCAGCCCCAGAACATAACAGAGCCTCCTCCATGTTTCACAGTAGGGACAGTGTTCTTTTCTTGATATGCTTCATTTTTGCATCTGTGAACATAGAGCTGATATGCCTTCCAAAAAGTTCCAGTTTTGTCTCGTCTGTCCATAGGACATTCTCCCAGAAGCTTTATGGCTTGTCAACATGCAGTTTGACAAATTCCAGTCTGGCTTTTCTATGATTTGTTTTCAACAGTGGTGTCCTCCTTGGTCGTCTCCCATGAAGTCCACTTTGACTCAAACAACGACGGATGGTACGATCTGACACTGATGTACCTTGACCTTGGAGTTCACCTTTAATGTCTTTAGAGGTTGTTCTGGGCTCTTTTGTTACCATTCGTATTATCCGTCTCTTCCATTTGTCATCAATTTTCCTCCTGCGGCCACGTCCAGGGAGGTTGGCTACAGTCCCATGGATCTTAAATTTCTGAATAATATGTGCAATTGTAGTCACAGGAACATCAAGCTGCTTGGAGATGGTCTTATAGCCTTTACCTTTAACATGCTTGTCTATAATTTTCTTTCTAATCTCCTGAGACAACTCTCTCCTTGGCTTCCTCTGGTCCATGTTTAGTGTGGTACACACCATGTCACCAAACAGCACAGTGACTACTGGAACCCTATAAATAGGCCAACTGACTGATTACAAGTTTGTAGACACCTGTGATGCTAATTAGAGGACACACCTTGATTGAACATGTCATATTGTCATAATATTTTTGCTCATCAGTGTAAAGTAAGTCCATCGCTTTATATTCAGTTATTAAAATGTAGTAATGAAGTATTATTTTGGGCCATTTGACCATACTATATTGCCTGTTTTTTGACTGCTGATGTGGTTTTTGCCCAAAACATTTGGCTATCACCAAGCATCAACTTCAGACCCAAGTGCCTGTATGGCACAACATTAAAATTGGTTAAGAAAATAAAATTTAGACATGAGTGAACTCTAAAGTCCCATGCGAAAGTTAAATACCTGTTGGAATGACATGATATACAGAGTTTGCCTGGACATATTGTGGCAGTATGGTCTACAGTAACTATGTGCTAATTTAACTTCAGCAACATGTATCAGCTGCATGCATTAGATTCCAGCACCATGGTTTGCATTTCTGTTTGCAAGTGCCATGAGAAAGAGGACTGGATGCTTTACCTGAGTCTGTGTAGAGGTTCATTTTGTCCAGGTCACTGAGCTGAAAGGGCATGAACGCAACACATCCTGGAACTTGGCTCCTGTTTCCACACCTATTAAATGTGGAGCTTTAAGCCTGTTTTATGCGTTCCACGTCCGCGAGGTCCATGCAGCTCCGTGCGGAAAAATTGCATCATTTTAGCAGCTACGCCCCCTCGAGCGGCCCTTCTCGTGGAAAATTTCCGCATCGTGCACCTCCACTTTTTTCTGACGCCGATGGAGCCGCGTGGAAAAACATGGCAGAGGACCAGGACCTACTCGTAGCTGAAGTCCAGAAATACGGGAACTTATACAATTCATCACACAGAGATCACCGTGACAACCGAGTTATGAACAATTCACGGTGTGAAATGAAAACTAACTTCTGAAATGCTTTTATTCAGTAAAATGCCATGTTGTAAGTGGTGTAAACAATGGCAAACTTCTTCGTCTCTAGTTTATTACTAGAGTAGACCAGGTAAACGTGTGTTTGAGATACACTGCCCCCTGCAGTTTGGGAGCAGACGTCACACGGAGTATAAATGCACACACGTTCTCTCGCGTGGATTTCCGTGCGGCTCATTTCCGCATGGCTCGTTCGTGCGGAAAGCATAATCCAGCCTTTAGTCCCACTCCTTCATTTAAGAAAAATCACAATGGAGTATCGTCAATGACATGAGCAGGCACAGGGCAAATTCACTGAATCTAAATGTGTCTCTTACAAGAGCACCTGTATTAATATTTCTCATAATGCTGTACTTATCTCCAATCTTTCCTAGCATTGGGTTTCCTGCAGTGACACTGTGTGAGATTGTTAAGAGGTTGGTCGAGCCCTGGCACACAGGGCCCTCTCACTGAGTATAGCACCTCATTTACTTAATGCACACCCTTGGAAAGTGTGATTACATTAACCTACTGTAGTGCAGGCATTGTACTGTAGGTGTACCTCTGCAACAAGGCAGAAAATAGAGAGAATCAGATCCTAAGTGCAATTTGGAAATTATGGATTTCAATGAAGGCCCTGGGAGGTGGGCTGTGTGGGTGCAGCTTATAAGAAGGGTGCAGTAGAAAAATAAAGCCATGCTACTGACTGTTCTTAGTTTTTACTCTCTCAAATACACAGTAAAAGTTTGAAGAAAGATTTTCTAGGACATTTCTAGGACATTTTAAGTGATGTAAGACTGATATAGAATGAGAATTTTTTATAATGACATCTCAATATATTTTAATCTATCACACAATACCATCAAGGAGACATCTGATCTCTGATGGTATTGTCTCTTGGTCCTAGATACATTAGGCAGCAGGACAACAAACCCAAACAAACAGCCAGAGTCATAAATATCGACTGTATCTTCAGCTACAAAGAACATGGAGTCCAATAGTCTGAATCACATGCAGCCCTGATCGCAACATCATGAAGTTAAGTCTGGGATCACATTAAGAGACAGAAAATACTGATGCAGAAAAATTGTGGAAGGGTCTTTAGGTTGATTGCAACAGTGTACCTCCTCAGTATCTTGAATAACTGTATGCACAATGGCGGTCAAACCAAACATTGCTTTATTTTACTTTATTCTGCAGTATGTAAAAATTCACTTAAATAAAAAATACTCAACACAACTTTGAATTTGCTACCCCCTTTGCACAGTACTATACAAACCAGGTTTCATGGCAATCTGGCCAATTGAGTTTTGGACAGATGAACAAGGTGGCAGAGAAATAAAATTGCTGATGATGGGCCATAGTATACTGAGCTGTTTACTGTACCCATTCCATTATAACAAAGTAGACTGTCATGGCAGTCAACAACAGAAGGACAACAGGACGGAGTCAATTGGCTGTGGAGACAGGAAAAATGTCTCCTAACCCTTTAGGGATGCCCATTACTACTCAGCATGATGAGTAGTGGCAATGATGGGTGGGGTAAATGTGCAGATAGAGAAAGGTTAGAGATCATCCTTCCTTGAGACCACAGAACAGCTGGAGTGAAGCATTACATCTCTCTGTCTTCCCTTCCCCTTCACCAAGCTGAGACGTAGCTCAGATCATTTTACCTCCCAGCATGGACTAAGCAGCGCCTAATTAGCAGCAGTCTCTCTTTGAATCCCACTCAAATGAGGCACACCTTGAATTAAAATGAGCAATGACTGATCATATTTGTATTTACACAGTCTAAATGCACCCAAAATGAATTATAATCAGATGTAATCTGACCTTTGTAGCAATGTATTTCGTGCTAAACCTCTCACCTATCTCATTCTGTGCTGGAGAACAGCAACTTCATACCTATCTCACAAAGCGAGATATCATTGTTTTAATTACACTCCTCTCCAAAAGTATTGAAACAGTAAGGCCAATTCCTTTATTTTTGTTGTAGACTAAAAACATTTGGGCTTGACATCAAAACATGAATATGAGACATGAGATCAACATTTCAGCTTTTCTTTCCAGGTATTTACATCTAGGTATTACTTATGTCTTTATGTCAACCACTCATTACAAAAACAACCTTTTAATGTGATTTTTTTCTTCGTGACTTCAACTCCAGGTTTGCACTACATGTTTCAAGAAAAATGACACATTCTCTGAAAGTGGTAAATTCAGTTCAATTCAATTTAATTTTATTTATATAGCACCAATTACAATTCAGATTGTCTCAAGACGCTTTACAAAACCCATATGCCTGAACCCTTAGAGCAAACCCTAAGGTGACAGTGGCAAGAAAAAACTCCCTTTTAATGTGAAGAAACCTTGAGCAGAATCTGGCTCATATGGGGGGACCCACCTGCTGCTGGCTTGTGGGTTAAGAGGGACAGAAAACGCAGAGGTTGTAAGGAAGTGGGAGGGAGAGGGCAGGGAGAAGACAGGGGTGGGAGACAAAGACACATAAAACACACATTGGGATACATGCATGATAAGATAGATGATACATACAAAGTACAAGCCAACATTGAAACTGATTCATATGTTTATCGTTATGGTGCAAGACTGGCATTAAATATACTACATATACAGCTGGTAGTAAGATGCAAACAGTGTGTAGATGAGCATATCAAGTATAGTAAGGAAGATGCAAAGTAGATTGGTGGAAATGGGCAGCTGGAAGCAGTGGACTGGAGGAAAGACAGCAGCAGCATCCCACAGTGAACATGATGGAGACTAAGCCAGTTGGTGGGACAGCAACCACAGATCAGAAGCATCCTGCTCCGGGACAAGGGACACTCAGAGAAATGACACAGGTTGACACAAAGTGAATGCAATGCAATAATGGTATATACAGTAAATACATAGGTAATGACAGAAGGGTTCAGTGCATTGAGAACTGACCCCCTCAGGGTCACCCGACTCAGCCTGAACTATAAGCTTTGTCCTACTCTCTCCCCCTCCAATGCTGAGAAGCTGGTTCATGCCTTTGTCTCCTCCAGGCTGGACTACTGCAATGCCCTCCTCATCGGGATCCCAGCAAAAAGCCTCCAAAAGCTTCAACATGTGCAAAAGACTGCCGCTAGGATCCTGATGAGGACGCCCAAACACGCCCACATTACACCTGTTCTCCGTAACCTCCACCGGCTTCCATTCTCAAAACGCATCCAATACAAAGTCTGTTTGCTAACCTACCAGTGCATTCATGGACATGCCCACGGACTGTCTCTGAGAACTCGTAACCCTTCGCTCCATTCCCAGACAACTTTAATCCACCAATACCAACCTTCTGTTCACTCCAAGATCAAACCTGAGAACAATGGGCGACAGAGCGTTCCAGACAGCTGCTCCTGAACTGTGGAACGCATTACCAGCACCCCTCAAGGCCCCACAGTTCCTAGAGTCAATTAGGAAACGGCTAAAGACGTTTTTATTCAAGTTCTAACATGTTGCTATTGTTTTGAAAGGTTTTATAAATGTATTTTGTACTTTCCCTATTGTAGCACTTTGAGATTCTGTATGTAAAGTGCATTATAAATTAAAGGAATTATTATTATTATTATTATTATTATTATTATTATTATTATTATTATTATTATTATTATTATTATTATTATTATTATTATAAGCTTTTTCGTGGTTCTCCTGCTAATTTTTACAACCAGGGAGTCACACAGAGAAGAGTGGGACCATTGTTTACGCTCGTGAACAGCTGATAGTATACTGTGAGTGTAACGTGTTTTGTTTCACAGAGACATAGCTGCATTCACTCATTTTGAACCACAATGTGACCGTACCTGGCTTCAATACAGTTAGGGCGGACAGAAACATTATTCAGAGTGGTAAGAAGAAAGGGCCGGAATTGCACTGCTTGTGACCGAGAGGTGGTGTAATCCTTGTCATGTACATGTGAAGGAATGTTTCTATGGCCCGGACATTGAACTGTTGGAATGCACCTATTTTATCTACCCAGAGAGTTCACTTCTGCCATTGTTGTTGCTGTTTACATCCCTCCATCAACTGACATGGATGTGGCTTGTAACACTATTCACTCCACTGTGGTTAAACTTCAAAACCAACACCCAAATGGGGATTACAATCATGTCACACTGGATAAGACTTTACCAACTTTTTACCAGTATGTTGACTGCCACACAAGATACAATAGAACAGTGGACCTCCTGTATGCTAATGCTAAGGAAGCATACAGTGTCACTGCGCTGCCCCTGCTGGGCACAGCAGATCATAGCCTTGTCTTGTGTTCCCCAAAGTATGTCCCCCTTGTTCAACACCAGCCTGTTTGCACAAGGACTGTGAGGAGGTGGACTCATGGTGCGAAGGACACACTGCAGGACTGCTTTGAGTCTACTGATAGGGGCTTTCGACCGGGGTGGAGCCCGTTCGGAGTCGGAGCCAGTGCCCGACTTGGCGCCGGTTTTTTGTCTTTCCACCACCGGAGCTGCGGCTCCGGGCTCCAAAAACTGGGGCTTTTTCGGGCACCAACTCGTTGCTGGGCCAGACTTGGCCAGAGTTGAGAGCCGAGCATGTCACGGGCAGGGGGCGGGGTGACAGCTAAAAACATCTAAAAAGATAAACATAGATATGATCATCAACTTATTGCGCATGTTTAACTGCTAAGTAATCAATACAAGCGTAGTTGAAGCTAAGTAGCTAAGCTAATGCTAGCACGTTTACTGTTAAGTATCCAAACGTCTTTGATAATTACCTTTCTTCTCAAACGTGATCGCCGGGCATTGGAACGGCGACGCCGATGGGTAACCCCTAACAGAAGGTTTTGCTGTTCAGCGATGGCGAGACTCACTAGCAAAGCCATGTACACCACTCCAATGAAGTCTTCCATTGTTGTTGTGTGGGTTTCCGTACGGCGCGAACGCTGTTGAACGGCTACGTACGCAGTGACGTACACACGTTTTGTGGTGGCGCAATGACGCAGCTCCAACTTTGCTCCTTCCGAATGGAAACACAAACCCATTCTGGGGTGGCATGAGATTTGAACCAAAAAAGCACTGGCTCTCAACTTTGAACCAACCTAGCACCTGGTGCCAGGGCTGGACTGGGACCAAAATACGGCCCTGGCATTTTTGGTCATGGCGGCCCACCATGATTATTTATACAATATGCCAAGGCATACGACATACCAGAGGATATATGTGCACATTGTATTGTTTCAAAAATTAAAATAAAACGCAGCAGCCTACGTGGAAGAGAGTAACCATGTTTAAAAAAAAAAGATACACTCTATCACTTCTCACAGAGACTTTATTTAAAATTTTATTTCAAAGTGTCAAAATTACCAACTTGAATTAAAAGTGGAGCTCTTCACCAAAATGGAACCTTAAAGTATGAAGAGAGAGATTGAGAGAGAGAAAGAGAGAGAGATGCATAGATGATAAAGAAAAGAAAGAGAGCTGGAATCAGTTAAGGTATAGTTTTAATAATGTTTAGGTGAACAGAGAGATAATATTTTGTACTTACATATGCTGAGACAAAAGGCTGCATGGACCTTGCTGCTCTGATGTAGACAGAAAGCAGAGGTGACGTCAGATATGCTAGATTCATCTGATACTGTCTCTTCTAATTAAAACTGGAATTAAATATTATTAAAATAAGAACTGTTTAGTAAACTCACAATGATAGAAAAGGAAAACATGTAAACTCCACATCAGGGAAAGGTAGACCTTCACTCCAAATATGCCCTAAGTGGAGAGAAAGAGAGGCTACATGGGTCAAGAGAATAGTGAGGATGAGACCAAAAAATTTACACTGACAGTATTGTTGTCTTTAAAATAATGCAATAATAGATGGTTGCATTCATTACAATCACTCTCTAAAAGTAGTAGGCTTAATGACCATCCAGGTGGATGTCAGCAAGAACACATAACAGTATACAGTATAGTAAACTTTGGGACACAGCTACAGTCTCTCTCTCACACACAAGCTCTCTCCTTATATGATACTTGTTACCGGGCTAACAGGAGCTAATCTGACCTCCTCGATCTGTCCCTGCTGTGTCACGTCTCTCCCTCTGTCCTCCTCCTCCTCCTCCTGCTCCTTTTCCTCAGACTCCCCCTGAACTTCGGCTTCTTTTTCTATCCTGGCAGCAGCACTCACTGCCGCAGGTGAACTAGTGGAAGCAACGGCAAACATGTCACTTATTTTGCTGCATTTTGCTGCATCGACTTGCAGGCTTTTAAGCCTTTTTTCGCGCAATTTTTCAGCGCCCCCCTTTCGTTTGGGCCGTTTCTCCATCTTTGCTCCTCTCCACTTCCGGCCAACTCAAACGGCAAAATTTGATAACTTTGGTCAAGAGGCCGGGGAGGGGCGGGCCTGGGAGGGGCGGGCCGAGGAGGGCTGAGAGATTTCATTGGATTATCTCAATGTCCTTCAAGAAGATCAACCAATGGGCCGTCGCGATTGACAAAAAGGATTTATAATACACTTTCTTGGTTAAATTATGACACCCCCTGGGCCGGCCCAAAAATGTGCGTCGGCCCAACGGGCATCGCCCGGTATGCCAGATGGCCAGTCCACCCCTGCCTGGTGCTCTTTGGTCGAAAGCCCCTATGACTGGAATGTGCTTTTGAACCACATGAGGAGAACATCAGTACCATGACAGACTGCATCCCAGAATACATCAAATTGTGTGAACACAACACCTTGCCAGCCTGGACTGTACGCTGCTTCCCGAACAACAAGCCCTGGATTACCAGTGATCTGAAGACACTTCCAAACCACAAGAAGAAAGCTTTCAGGGCTGGGGACAGAGAGGAGTTAAAGAGGGTGCAGCTTGAACTCAAGGTGAAGCTGAGGGAGTGCAGGGACTCCTCCAGGAGGAAGCTGGAGGCTAAGTTCCAGCAGAACAACTCAAGGGAGGTGTGGACTAGTATTAGGGAAATCACTGGGTTCAAGGTGATGGACATAGTACCAGCCGGCAGCATGGAAAGGGGTAACGAACTGAACTGTTTCTTTAACAGGTTTAGTTCACAGCCTGCTGCCTCCCCCTCCTCACACAATGGCTTCCATTCACCCTCACTACTCTTAATGCTTCCCCCCTACCATCCCCCCTGCTGAGCTCCACAGACCCACCCGCCCTTCACAGACGACCCTCCCCCGTTTGGTTGTGACTATTGACCAGGTGAGAAGACAGCTTGAGAGACTCCAACTTGGCAAGGCTGCGGGCCCTGACGGCATCAACCCCAGGATTCTCAAGACTTGTGCCAGCCAGTTGTCTCCAGTCTTGTGTCACCTCTTCAACCTGAACCTGGACCAAGAGAAAGTACCAATGCTGTGGAAGACCTCCTGCCTGGTTTAAGTGCCCAGGAAGTCATCTCCATCGGACCTACATGACTACCGACCCATTGCCTCGCCTCTCATGTGATGAAGATGTTGGATAAGATAAGATAAGATAAAGTTCTTTATTTCTCCCCACTCCAGGGGAAATTTACATTGTTACAGCAGCTTTATTTACAATATATACAAGGGTGGCAAAATTTTTTAACAGAAAAAATTAAAATAAAAATAAAGTTTAAAAGTGCAGAGATGTGCAGTGCAAGAATGTCAGTGCAAATTTTATGGTTTGGGGTGGTAATGATGTAGTCCAGTTTATGTTAACATCAGCCAGTGATGCTGATGTTGTAAAGTCTTATAGCAGATGGGATGAAGGACCTGCGATAGCGCTCTTTCTTGCAGGGTGGATGTCTCAGTCTGCTGCTGAAGGAGCTGCTTAAAGACCCCACAGTGTCATGCAGTGGGTGAGAGGGATTGTCCATGATGGATGTGATCTTTGACAACATCCTCCTCTCACCCACCTCCTCTATGGAGTCCAGGGAACAGTCCAGGACAGAACCAGCCCTCCTGACCAGTCTGTTTAGTCTCTTTCTGTCCCTTTCAGTGCTCCCTGCTCCCCAGCAGACCACTGCATAGAAAATAGCAGACGCTACCACAGAGTCATAAAATGTCCTAAGCAGAGTCCTGCACACTCCAAAGGACCTCAGTCTCCTCAGCAGGTGGAGACGACTTTGGCCCTTCTTGTACAGGACCTCTGTATTGTGTGTCCAGTCCAGTTTATTATTGAGGTGAACACCCAGGTATTTGTATGTGTCCACCATGTCAATGTCCAAACCCTGGATGTTCACCGGTGCAGTCCGGGGTGTCCTCCTCCTGCGGAAGTCCACGATCATCTCCTTCGTCTTACTGGCGTTGAGCTGCAGATGGTTTCGCTCACACCAGTCCACAAAGTCAGAGATGACCATCCTGTACTCCCGCTCGTCCCCTTCAGATACGCACCCAACAATGCCTGTATCATCGGAGAACTTCTGGAGGTGACAGCTCCCAGAGTTGTAGTGGAAGTCCGATGTGTACAGGGTGAAGAGAAAGGGGGAGAGCACTGTCCCCTGTGGGGCCCCCATGCTGCTGACTACCACATCAGACACACAGTCCTGAAGCCTCACGTACTGTGGTCTGTTGGTGAGGTAGTCGATGGTCCATGCAGCCAGGTGACAGTCTACTCCCGCTCCTTCAAGCTTCACCCTAAGCAGAGAAGGCTGGATGGTGTTGAAAGCACTGGAGAAGTCAAAGAACATGACCCTCACAGTGCTGCTGGGTTTCTCCAGGTGAGTCAGTGATCTGTGCAGCAGGTAGACCACTGCATCATCCACTCCAATGTTCGGTTGGTAGGCGAACTGCAGTGGATCCAGATACTGGCTCACCTGGGGACGGAGGTTCTTGAGGACGATCCTCTCCATGGTCTTCATCAGGTGAGAAGTGAGGGCCACAGGTCTGAAGTGGTTAGGCTCCCTGGGGTTCCTGGTCTTAGAGACAGGAACCAGGCAGGAAGTCTTCCATAACAGAGGAACCCTCTCCAGACTCAGGCTCAGGTTAAAGATGTGCAGCAGCACCTGACAGAGTTGGTCTGCACAGTCTCTAAGGAGTCTGGAGCTGATTCCATCAGGACCTGCAGCTTTCCTGGTCTTGATCTTTTTAAGTTCACTTCTCACCTGATCAGCTGTTATGGAGAGGCAGGGGGAGGGTGGCAGGGGGAGGGGTGATGGTGGTGGTGGGGGGTGAGACGAGGAGGGGTGATGGGGCTGTATGCGGAGTCCGGAGGTGGTAGAAGACGGGGATGGGAGGAGAGGCTAGTCTTGACCCTCTTGGGACCAAAAGTGAAACCATCTCTGGACCTGCTGCAGTTTGCCTACCAATCCCATCTCGGTGTGGATAATGCAGTCATCTACCTGCTCAGTGTGCTCTCTCACATCTGGATGGTGTTGGGTGCCCAGTGAGAATCACATTCTTTGATTTCTCCAGTGCATTCAACACCATCCAGCCATTTCTGCTGAGGGAGAAACTGCGAGTGATGAGTGTAAACACGTTCACCACCTCCTGGATCACTGATTACCTGACAGACAGACCACAGTTTGTCCATCTGGGCAATGCTTTGTCTGGTGTGGTGGTTGGTGATACAGGAGCTCCTCAGTGAACTGTATTATCTCCTTTTCTGTTCACCTTATATACCTCTGACTTTCAGTGCAACTCTGGATCATGCCACTTGCAAAGGTTCTCTGATGACACTGCAGTTGTGGGGTGTATAATAGATGGACTGGAAGAGGAGTACAGGGCTCTAATGGGTGATTTTGTAGAGTGGTCTAGTAGGAATCATGTGCATCTCAATGTGGCCAAGACCAAGGAGATGGTGATCGATTTTTAGAAGAAAAGGACTGCTACACAACTACTTCACATCCTCGGTGAGGACTTCGCCAAAGTGGAGGACTGTTAGTACCTGGGTGTCTACCTTGACAGCGGAGTGAACTGGAGGACCAACACTGACACTATGTGCAAGAAGGGGATGAGCCACTTCTATTTTCTGAGGAAAGTAAGATTCTTTAACATGTGCGTAGGAAGTTGAAGGTCTTTTACCAGTCAATTGTGGCCAGCACTCTGTACTTTGCAGTGGTCTGCTGGGAGAGCAGCCTCACAACTGGCGATAAGAACAGATTGATTAAACTGACCAGGAAAGCAGGCTCTATGATTGACTGCAAACTGAACTATTTAGAAGCTGTTGTGGAAAGGAGGACTTAAAATAAACTGTTGTCCTTCCTGGATAACCCTGACCACACACTTCACCCCCTGCTGAACAGGCAGTGGAGTAGTTTTTCCATCAGGCTGGTCCAGCTCAGCTGCCACAAAGATAGATACAAGAAAGCTTTCCTGGAGTTTGATACAAAGATTAACATAACTGTTTATAATGCATTCTTGATTCTTTTCTGATTGACTTTTAATGATGTAAATAATAAGCTGGCTCCTGCAACAAAAACTACACACCACTACAAGAAGGGATCCATCTGCCATAGCTCAGCAAACAGCTTCTTTCTGCTGAATCAAATTACATAAACACTTTCTCCTGGAACAAGGGCTGTGCATTTTGTCATGTTTCTTAAAATTGACCTTTGTACAAAGAAGTTAGCATGTTCACTGCCAGTATTCTGCTTCGGTTTGATTGCTGAAAAGCAGAACAAAGTCTTAGATATTTCTTTTTTATTTTACATGTCCATTTCTTGAGTTTTTAAATGTTTCTATATCCTCAAACTTATTGATTATGTCCATGTGTTATGGTGAGGGGAGTCAGAACCCAGAGTGCAGGCATACAGTACAGACACAGGCCAGTTTCAACGAGGGAGATTTATTTTAACAGAATAAGTAATATGCAAATAAACCAAAGCCAACTAGGAACAATTGATAAACCAAAGTCCAGGAAAATTACTAAGGATAGAACAGGATTAAGCAAACTCAAGACTAAGAACTGAAAACGACTAAAGGATAGTGACCGGACCTAAAAAAACAACTAACAACCAAATCCGGTGAACTCACAAGCCAGAGCAACAAAGCAGGGAGGGCAAGGGCTGACTATTCAATTCAGTTCAATTTTATTTATATAGCGCCAATTACAGTCAAATTGTCTCGAGACGCTTTACAGAACCCATATGCCCTGACCCCCAGAGCAAGCCAAAAGGCGACAGTGGCAAGGAAAACACCCTTTTAACAGGGAAAAAAACCTCGAGCAGAACCCGGCTCTAATGTGGGGGGACCCATCTGCCTGCTGGCCGGGCGGGTTGAGAGGGACAGAAGAGGTAGAAAGGTAGAGATAGAGGGGTAGAGATAGAGGGATATAGATAGAGGGATAGAGGTAGAGGGGAAGAGGTAGAGGGGTAGAGATAGAGGTGTAGAGGTAGAGATAGAGAGGTGGGGGTGGGACACAAGGACCATAAAACACAGCCACACATCTGAAGCATCCAGCTCTGGGACCAGGGACACTCGGAGAAAGGACACAGAAAGAAACAGAGTGAATGTAATGCAATAATGGTATATATAGTAAATACATAGATAGTTAGAGAAGGGCTCAGTGCATCAAGAGAGGTTCCCCAGCAGCCTAGGCCTATAGCAGCATAACTAGGGGCAAACTAAAGGGACGTCAAGAGGGGAAGTCAGTTTTGCAAATGAAAACACCAGCTCACCCCGTCAGGGTCCCCCAGTCAGCCCTAACTATAAGCTTTGTCAAAAAGGAAGGTTTTAAGCCTGGTCTTAAAAATAGAGAGGGTGTCCGCCTCCCGAACCCAAACTGGGAGCTGGTTCCACAGGAGAGGCGCCTGATAACTGAAGGCTCTGCCTCCCATTCTACTTTTAAAGATTCTAGGAACAACAAGAAAGCCTGCAGTCTGAGAGCGAAGAGTTCTGCTAGGATAATATGGTACTATCAGGTCTTTAAGATATGATGGAGATTGGTTGTTAAGAGGGCTGCACAGTGGCGTAGTGGTTAGCACTTTTGCCTTGAAGCGAGAAGATCCCTGGTTCGCGTCCCGGCTTTCCCGGGATCTTTCTGCATGGAGTTTGCATGTTCTGCCTGTGCATGCATTGGTTTTCTCCGGGTACTCCGGCTTCCTCCCACAGTCCAAAAATATGCTGAGGTTAATTGATTACTCTAAATTGCCCGTAGGTGTGAATGTGTGAGTGCTTGTTTGTCTATATATGTAGCCCTGCAACAGACTGGTGACCTGTCTAGGGTGTCCCCTGCCTTCGCCCGAGTCAGCTGGGATAGGCTCCAGCCCACCCACCCACTCCCACCCACCCCACCCCACCCCCCACCCCCCCGCGACCCTAGTGAGGATTAAGCGGTGTATAGATAATGGATGGATGGATGGTTGTTAAGAGCTTTATATGTCAGAAGAAGGATTTTGAATTCTATTCTAGATTTAACAGGAAGCCAATGAAGAGAAACCAATATAGGAGAAATATGATCTCTCTTGCTAACTCCCGTCAGTACTCTGGCTGCAGCGTTTTGGATCAGCTGTAGATGTTTCAGAGAGCTATTGGGATAACCCGATAATAAGGAATTACAGTAGTCAAGCCTAGAAGTAACAAATGCATGGACTAGTTTTTCTGCATCACTCTGAGACAGGATGTTCCTGATTTTCACAATATTTCTCAGATGGAAAAAGGAAGTCCTACAGATTTGTTTTATGTGCGAGTTAAAGGACATGTCCTGGTCAAAGATAACACCGAGGTTCCTCACAGTAGTACTGGAGGCCAATGTAATGCCATCCAGAGTAACTATATGCTTTGAAAGCAATTCTCTAAGATGTTTGGGGCCAAATACAATGACTTCAGTCGTTTCTGAATTTAGTAGTAAGAAATTATAGGTCATCCAGGTCTTTATGTCCTTAAGACAATCTTGCAGTCTAGCTAGCTGATTAGTTTCATTTGGCTTCATAGATAAATACAATTGAGTGTCGTCAGCATAACAATGGAAATTAACACAGTGCTTCCTAATAATATTGCCTAAGGGAAGCATGTATAATGTGAACAGTATTGGTCCTAAGACAGAACCCTGAGGAACTCCATGATTAACCCTAGTATGCTCAGAAGAGTCATTGTTGACATGCACAAACTGGAACCTGTCTGATAAGTAGGATTTAAACCAGTCCAGTGCTGTCCCTTTAATGCCAATAGAATGTTCTCGTCGCTGTAATAAAAGTTTGTGGTCGATTGTATCGAATGCTGCACTAAGGTCCAATAAAATAAGTATAGAGACCAGTCCATTATCTGACGCTATGAGAAGGTCATTAGTAACTTTCACCAGAGCTGTTTCTGTGCTATGATGCACTCTGAAGCCTGACTGAAACTCTTCAAACAAGCTATTCCTTTGTAAATGTTCACATAATTGATTTGCAGCTGTTCTTTCCAGAATTTTGGAGAGAAATGGGAGGTTGGAAATTGGTCTATAGTTGGCTAAAACATCTGGATCTAGAGTGGGCTTTTTAAGTAAAGGTTTGATTACAGCAACCTTAAAAGCCTGTGGTACATAGCCTGTTACTAGAGAGAGATTAATCAGATCTAACATTGAGGAATTAATTAAAGGTAAAGCCTCCTTGAACAGTCTAGTTGGGATAGGATCTAAAAGACATGTCGATGGTTTGGATGTAGAAACTATTGAAATTAGTTCAGAGAGATGTATGGGAGTGAAAAATTCTAAATATCCATCTGGTCTTACAGCCAATTCTAAAGTATCTGTACTCGATGATACATCTGTGACATTTGCAGGAAGGGCCAGATTAATTTTTTCTCTAATCGTAATAATTTTATTTGTAAAGAAGCTCATGAAGTTGTTACTGCTCAAAGCTAAAGGAATACAAGTTTCAACAGAGCTCTGACTCTTTGTCAGCCTGGCTACAGTGCTGAAGAGAAACCTGGGGTTGTTCTTGTTTTCCTCTATTAAAGATGAATAATATGTTGTCCTGGCATTACGAAGAGCTTTTTTATAAATTACTAGACTATTTTTCCAAGCAACATAAACTTCCTCTAAATTAGTGGAGTACCACTTCCTTTCCAGCTTTCGGGACGCCTGCTTTAAAGTCCGCAGCTGGGAATTATACCAAGGAGCAGGTCCTCTCTGAGATAGAACTTTCTTTTTTACAGGTGCAACACTATCAAGTGTTGTACGCAGTGAGGCTGCAGCATTATTAACAATATAATCCACTTCTGTGGGGGTAAAATTAAAATATTTCCCTTCCATTATATCAGTAAGTGGTGCTGGACTAAATAGAGAGGGTATTATTTCCTTAAATTTAGTCACCGAATTGTGAGACAGACATCTACTGTAATGATATTTATTCTTAACTCCTATACAATCTATTGTTGTAAATTGAAATGTTATCATAAAATGGTCAGAAAGAAGAGGGTTCCGGGGAAATACTGTTAACTGTTTGATTTCTATGCCATAAGTCAGAACGAGGTCAAGGGTATGATTAAAACTATGAGTTGGTTTATTTACATGTTGAGAAAACCCAGTTGAGTCTAATATTGAATTAAAAGCAGTCGTAAGGCTGTCACTGTCCACGTCAACATGAATGTTGAAGTCACCCACAATAATGACTTTATCTGAGCTGAGCACTAAATCAGATAAAAAGTCTGAGAATTGAGATAAAAACTCAGAGTAAGGAGCAGGAGGACGATATACAACAACAAATAAAACTGGTTTCTGAGCTTTTAAATCTGGATGAGACTGAGAGTAAGATTTTCAAATGAGCTGTAACTAGGTTTAGGTCTCTGGTTCATTTTTAAGCTAGAGAGGTAAATTGCTGCCACTCCTCCTCCTCGGCCTGTGATTCGAGGAACATGACAGTTAGTATGACTAGTAGGAGTTGATTCATTTAGACTAACATATTCTTCCTGCTGCAACCAGGTTTCAGTCAAACAGAACAAATCAATCTGGTTATCAGTTATCAAATCATTTACTAACAGAGATTTAGACGAGAGAGATCTAATATTTAACAGACCACATTTAATTGTCCTGTTTCTTCGCTCAGTTGAAATAGTGGTATTAATTTTAATTAGATTTTTATGGTTACTATGTCTTTTGTTTATTTTTGATTTGCTTAATTTATTGAATTTTGGTGGTCGGGGGACAGACACAGTCTCAATAAAGCTAACTGAATTACTGGAGGAATTACAGGAGCTGTGAGGAAACTGCAGAGAGGTGTGGAAGACTACAACTCTGCATCCTGGTCTGAACTCTGGGTTGTCATGCTTTAGGAGTTCTAATAAAATCAGCCATATTTCTAGAAATGAGAGCTGCACCAGCCAAAGTGGGATGGATGCCGTCTCTCCTAATCAGACCAGGTTTTCCCCAGAAAGAGCTCCAATTGTCTATAAAGCCAATGTCGTTTGCAGTACACCACGTAGACATCCAGCGGCGAAACGATGCCATACGGCTAAACATATCATCGCTGGTCAGATCAGGCAGGGGTCCAGAGAAAACTACGGAGTCCGACATGGTTTTGGCAAAGTTACACACCGATGCCACACTAATTTTGGTGACCTCCGATTGGCGTAACCGGGTGTCATTACCGCCGACATGAATAACAATCTTACTGTAAGCAAGGAGTGACCAGTGATCCGGGAAACGCGTTGGGTTGACTGGGCAATGGCAGAATCGACACCGGCTGCGGAAGACAGGGAGCAGCGGCCCGGTAGACAGGCTCGAGCTGAGAGTGGACGGGCCGGCAGGAATGTCATTGAAGCTTTGGCTATGACCCGGCAGAGACTGGTGTGATGAGCTGGCTTTTAAAGGGAGCTGATGGCTGATCTGGAGCAGCTGTGCTTCCTGCACAGCTGTATCCACCGTGCTGGAATCAGCAGTGTGACCAAGTGCGTAGCGTAGAGTGGGGAGGTAACGAGGCCGAGGAGAAGACAGGCAGGTAGAAAAAAGGGAGAGGAGGAAAAGAGAGGAAGAGAGAGACGAGGAGGAGAAAAGGAGGGATTGAGCGAGGAGAAGGCAGACAGGGGGCCACGCTGGGTCTCTGACACCATGTTTCCATTTTTTTTTTGGCATTTCGATGTTTCCATGGAAATACAACAGTTTTAGTATGCTCTCAGACTTTTGTATCTCACTGAATTACAATCCGTCATTCAAAAAATATCAACTACAGAGCATTTAGCAATATTCAGTCTTTTGCAATTTTAATGACAGTAGTTGAGAATTATTAGAATTCATTTCAAACCAACATCAACTCTAAAGCCTAAAACAAAGCTGACAAACTGAATGATTAAATGAATGTTGAGCACATCCTCCAGTGTTCCCAGTTTGCCTGCAAGTAGGTACATTTGTCTCAAGTCCTATGTAGCACCAGTGAATGATGTGTTGATGTTGCTCTTTATGCACTCTGTACTACATGGGCCTATTCACTTCGGCTCATGCAGTCTCTTGCCATGGATGTTGTTCATCATCAGAGCCTCTTTATCTAAGGAGAATTTTTGTTGTTTTTAAAATATCTATTTTCATAGTGACCTTATTATTTACTTTTGGAAAAGACTTTCTTCAACCTGACATGGGTGACTATATGATGAGGTGGAGGCCACTGCTCAGCTTGTACAGCTCATCCAGAATGTGACCGGGCACCTCTCTGTCTGGCAAGCAGCAAGGACACAGCAGTGTTTAATCAAGTTAACTGTGCATTTACTGCATCCTATACAGAGGTCTTGTCATAAAACCAAGGCATGAGAGAGGGCATGGTGGAGGTAACCACACTGGGGCTGCAAAATGACTTAAGTGGTAGAAAAAATCCCATGGCCCATTAATTTTCAAATTAAGCACTGCCTGCCAGCACCCATTTTGTCCTTAGTCATAAAGGGATTGACATGGAGGTTACTGCCGCTGTCTTTATGTGTCCAACTCTTCCAGGCTTGTCTCATTTTGCTCCCTTGGGCTGTTTTATCTCTGTGTTTCTTGGTGCTCCAGCCAATTAGCAGGCCATGTTAGCAAGCATACACCACGCAGAGCTGAATATGCCCAAACCTGCCTCCCTGATTTCCACAATTGCACCATGGCCTCATTATCTCATCTAGCTAAGCAAGTGCTTGTGCGAAGTGTGTGCATGCTTGTTTTTGCTTATGCTGTACATTTAATTACATCATCTGGTGAAGTCACGGCTGATGCTCTGTGGGGAGTACAGTTTCCCAATAACTACTCTGACCTTCTGTCCAGTAAAAACTGAAAGTTGGTTTGCAGTGCTGAGTGCAAACTAGCTGGCAGCAGCATACTTATGATTCATTCTGGTTGCAGAGAGGTGGGCAAATAGCACTGATTGTCTCTTAGCGGTTCATTAAGCAGCAATAAGGTCGAACATTAGCCCATAGCCATATGATATTCACGGCTGCTGATACCACTTTAGCCCAGCATCTGCTTCTCCAGCTCATGTCAGAGTCGATCTTTAAACAAGTCAAATCAATATGCCAAAGATAATCACACAGGACTAGAATCATCGTCTGACATGAGGCTGAGGGCCTTACACACACAGAGGCTAATTCAAAGCTTCCTCTTAGTAAATGTTAGGCTTGCTGTATCCACATATAGGTCGAAATGTCAAAGGAAGATCCAGACCACATGCTATCATTAAATGATTAGAGGAACAGCCCAAGAAAAATAAAGAAGGACAGATGAGTAAGAAGAGCAGATACATCTAGAGGGCCAACCAGATTAACCTTGATTTATTTGATCAGCACAACTCCATCCTGCAAACCACTAACCTCATTAATCCAAGGCCATGTCGGCACACAATTTTCTTTGGTTTGTTTAAAAAAATATATTAAAGCATTATTTTTGTAGAACTGTACAATGGCTTGGTGGTTAGCACTGTCACCTTGTAGCTAGAAGATTCCCGGTTTGCCTCCCAGCCTTCTGTATGGAGTTTGCATGTTCTCCCTGTGCGTGTGTGGGTTTTCTCCAGGTTCTCTGGCTTCCTCCCACAGTCCAAAAACATGCTGAGGTTAATTGGTGATTCGAAATTATCCGTAGGTTGTGACTGTGAGTGTGCTTGTTTGTCTCTCTGTGTAACCTTGTGATAGTCTGGTGACCTGTCCAGGGTGTCCCATGCCTTCACCCTAAGTCAGTTGGGATAGACTCCAGCCCCCCATGACTCAAATGTGGATTAAGTGGTGTATAGATGATGGATGGATTATTTTTGTATGTTCTCATTTGACATAGTTTTTTTTTTTTTTTTTTAAAGGTGCAACTATGCAAAAAGACCCAAAATGAGTTTCTAGAACACTGAAATGTCTTATGTTGAAACAGTGTAATATTGAATGTTGTCAGTGGTAAAATGAGTGGTAAAAACATGCAACTAAATTACACAAAGACTGTTTTTGATGTTAATGACAGATTTATTGAAAGACAGACAGCAACCACAGATTCTGACTTTGCTCTTCACAAAGACTTTTAGCTGGACCAAGGAGCACTTGTCTCATAATGGAATAAACACATCAGTCCAAACCCTGAAAGTCAAATTTTTACTGGACAAATGCACTCATTACAGGATTATTTATCTTTAGAAATGTTCATAGAAAACATATCAGATATGAGAGACCTTTTGTTTGTCACAATCTCATCAGACAGTAGGCAGCACTTCTGTAATTTTTTTCTGTTCAAGTTTAGAAAATGGGATTTTATGGCAGCATTTTTTTTTTAAATATTTTTTTGGTGAGGTGAACAAAACACTGTAAATATTTACAGAATGGATTTAAAAATGTTCCATCATCTGGCCATTTGATCTTCTTAAACTGTACTTTAAGGATTCCAGATTTTGGCAAAAAGTGAAAACTGAATATCAGCATTTTATATCTCACCAATGTTTTAAACATTTATACACATACGTTGGGGTCTGGGGCCACATCCAATCTGTTGTACTTCAAAGTCATATTCCATGAAAATCAGGGAAAAAAATCTGAAAGTTTGAAGGCTTAGAAATATTTAAAAACACAAGAAGTGAAGAAGTATAAATATTTCAGACTGTTCTATTTGTAAATCAGCAGTCAGACTTAAGCAGATTAGTGTCAGTGACAATGTTACCTCCTTTATACAACATGTTAGGTTGTCAGTTCTAATTTTAGAAGTTTCCAGAAAATTCTCTCATTCAACTTTAACAAAGTTAAACTGTCATTTGGGGGGAAACATTTACTATTTAAATCAAAACTAGTGCAAAAGAGCAGACCTTTGGACCCCAATATATCTTTGACTTTGCTGTTTGACTGTCCTTAATGTGTTGATATTCACAGTCAAAAATTAGAAACATAATTGGATGTGGCCATGATAGTACAAGAAAAGAAAAACTGACTGAAGCATTCCTTTTGGATTGCAGGGCTGTGTCACTTCATTGACTCTGAAATTGAATCTTAAAGTCTGATGGGAGAAAAATGTGCTCTTAAAGCAGGGGAGCAAGAAGAGAAGTGAGACAGAGCCGTAGAGAGAAAGAACACACTCCATTAAATCAATTAAGTCTGCATGCTGCAGGAGCCTGGGCAGCGGGATAATTACTTAGGGAGAGTGATCAGAGACTAATCTAATGATGATGCCCTTTGCTACCCAGTACCAGACTTGATGAAGCAGCACTCCTGTGGGACTGGGCCCTGGCTGAGAAACTGAGGAAACACACACATGCAGATGGAAGACATGCAAGTCTTTGTGTATTAGGTTTCTCTCCATGTAAAGGAGTGTTTTTGAAGGTGACACAAATATTCTGTGACTGGCTGTGATTGAGCTAATCATTTTTAGCTAAATTCAGGAGCAGGACCACACCTCAAACACTCCCTTTCCTGTCATATGTCTATTAATATCGAGTCACCCTGCTCACCCATTTGTTCTTTGATCAACCTACCACTTGATGGTGTGCCCTTTGCTAGTATATTGATATTTGTGGATTTTAAGGATTATAAACAGTCGTATATTTAAATGCACTGCCATTCAAAAGTTTGGGGTCACCCAGACAATTTCATGTTTTCCATGAAAACTCACACTTTTATTCATGTGCTAACATCATCACACAAGGGTTTTCTAATCATCAGTTAGTCGCTCAACACAATTAGCTAACATAATGTAGCATTAGGACACAGGAGTGATGGTTGCTGGAAATGAGTCTCTGTACCCGTATGTAGATATTCCATTGAAAAATCAGCTGTTTCCAGCTAGAATAGACGTTTACCACATTAACAATGTCTAGACTGTATTCCTGATTCATTTAATGTTGTCTTTGTTGAAAAAAACTGCCTTTCTTTAAAAATAAAGACATAAGAGACTCCAAATTTTGAACGGTGGTGTGTGTATCTCTCTCTCTCTCTCTCTGTATATATATATATATATATATATATATATATATATATATACATATAAAAATTTTATCTTCTGTTAACACTGAGTAGGTAAGAAATTTTGATGTTCTCAATTCTTCCAAGAAGCTCCTCTAACATAGTGAATCTGACACCTAGAACAATGTTCCGTTTTTTCCCCATTTGTCTCCTTTCAATGACTTTTCCTGTCTGTGAGCTGCCTTGCTGTTTATTCTCCTCCTGTCTTGGTGAGAGGCTAATACACCATCTCTCCTCTATCTTCTGTCAGTCTGCTCCTCTCTCCGTCTCTTTCTATTGGTATGGAGAAGGCACGGATTATCCCTCCAGTGGATTTCCACTTCACAGAGAGTGGGCTGCTTTTGCTTTTGAACTTCCATTGACTGAAGGCGCTTTTCATTCGTAGGCTGTTCATGAGGCACTAGAGTCTCAGACATAAGGGACAAGCTACAAAGAGAGTGATGTCAGAGATTTTTTTTAAATGAAAGAAGTGAATGGATATAATCAAGATTTAATCACCAGGCAGGACAAATAAACTAAAAGATAACAGAAATCATGATTTTAAAAAAATCTAATTAGTCTTTGCATATTTGCTTGATTTCAGATTTTTAATTTTTTTTTTCTGATTGAATTATTTTTTTTACAGATATAATGAACCCCCATCACTTTCATAGGTGTGTACTATGTTTTATTTGGTTGAAATCTGTTAACAAACCCTCATCTTATCATGTATTAGTTTTTTTTCACAAGTAGCCAATCCAAATTATTTGTACAAGCCTGAACATGAAAACTGTCTATTTCACAAAATCAGGGAAAAAAGGGTTTAATTTAGCAGTAGTAGTAAATATTTACTAAAAAAAAAAAAAAAAAAGAAGTAGAGATTTCTATAATTTCAACCTGGTATATCTCCTTTGGGACTGCATGGCGATGTAGCTGATTGGTTTATTACATAGTCCAAATTCCATGATTCTTGTAATACAGTTAACATCAGGATACTTTTTAAAAATATTTTTTGATTCCTGCAGCAGATTGTCTGTCCTCCACAAAGCTGTGACCCTAACATCATAGAACTAGTCTTACATAGAGACTGAATACAGAATTATAGAAAAAATGAGCAGCAGCAGGACAAGAAAGATTTTTTCCTTGGAAAACAAAGTAATTACTAAAAGACACTCACAGAAGCTGTCGGACATTGTTGGACAAAATCAAAGTTTCAGGTTCAGCAGATTTTACAATCTGAGGTGAAACACAGCCTGACCCACCTCTCTATTAGGGGCTTTCGACCAAAGAGCACCAGGTGCTAGGTTGGTTCAAAGTTGAGAGCCAGTGCTTTTTTGGTTCAAATCTCATGCCGCCCCAGAACGGGTTTGTGTTTCCATTCAGAAGGAGCAAAGTTGGAGCTGCGTCATTGCGCCACCACAAAACGTGTGTACGTCACTGCATACGTAGCCGTTCAACAGCGTTTGTGCCGTACGGAAACCCACACAACAACAATGGAGGACTTCGTTGGAGTGGTGTACATGGCTTTGCTAGTGTGTCTCGCCATCGTTGAGCAGCAAAACCTTCTGTTAGGGGTTACCCATCGGCGTCGCCGTTCCAATGCCCGGCGATCACGTTTGAGAAGAAAGGTAATTATCAAAGACGTTTGGATACTTAACAGTAAACGTGCTAGCGTTAGCTTAGCTACTTAGCTTCGACTATGCTTGCATTGATTACTTAGCGGTTAAACACGCGCAATAAGTTGATGATCATATCTATGTTTATCTTTTTAGATGTTTTTAAATGTCACCCCGCCCCCTGCCCGTGACGTGCTCGGCTCTCAACTCTGGCCAACTCTGGCCCAGCAACGAGTTGGTGCCCGAAAAAGCCCCAGTTTTTGGAGGCCGGAGCCGCAGCTCCGGTGGTGGAAAGACAAAAAACCGGCGCCAAGTCGGGCACCGGCTCCGACTCCGAACGGGCTCCACCCCGGTCGAAAGCCCCTATATGACACTCTGCACTGCTTGCCCACCCAGCATTTTACCTTCAGGGCCATTTTGTGCTTTCAGTGCCCATGTGCACAGGCCGATAAGTGAATGTGGCCCTGTTCAAACTACAATGGGGCTGCAACAAGTTGCATTCCACCTTGTATCAAATACAGACAAAACAGCAGCAGCTACAAATTATGCTGTAGCAATGTGTCACTGATAATTCCTGATGTGTGTGCGAACATAGAACAGGATTTCTGGAGAAATGAAGACTTTCTGTGTTTTAACTCTGTCAGTGGAAAGCATATACAAGTCAAAGCTCCTCCAAGTCTGGCAGCGACTTTTCAATTACAATTCTGTCGATGATGAATGGTAAAGGTGTGGATGGTTGAGACTCTCCCCATACATTCTCGACTAATGACAGACAATTGCTTTAAGCATCACTGGTTTGCTTGATACATGCACAGTTCGCATGCTTGCAGTGCGCACAGTCCACACATCACAAAAGTTTGGATCCTCGCAGACATCAGTTACCTGTGTTGATGCATTCATACCAACCCCCATAAGAGCGAAGGATTAGTGAAACCTCTTATAGTCAACTTAGCTAACAATTCAAATGTAAACATAGTAATAACATCCATTTTAACAAGACCATTGACTCATACAAATTAAATTAAATACATAATAAACTAATTTCGTACCAAACGAAAGCCAAACTAAAATAACCCTCCTCTACCTACTGATCTCTGTACTATGAGATTAGTGGGTTAGCATGTATGTTGAGCATAAAGCCAAAGTTTTTAATGACACGAAGGTGGCCCTGCTAGATCACCATGGTAATTGTTGTTGCAAAGCTAACCTGGTCTGTAGATTCTGTTCAGAATTTTCTAATTTAAATGGGCTGTAATAATGCCACCCTTCCACGAGTCCGTTTGCTGACCATATTCTCATGGAGAGACACAGTTTCTTAGCTAAGAGAATACATCACATCTGCAAACCTGTTAAGCTGTATGTTAACAGATGCCGTGAAGCTACAGTAGTGCAAGCTGTATGTGCTGTGTTGCCAGGGAAACTAGATGTATTAACTAGTGATGCAGAAAATGAAGAAATATGTGTTTAAGTGTGATCCTGATTTGATGCGATGTCTGTTTTACAATGCTAGCATTGCAACTCATAGAACAGAAAATAAAAGATTGATTAGGCAATTTGTGCTTATCACAGAGATTATTCATTTAATAACATTAATCTTTCTTTGCTTTGGCCAGAAAGTGATTTCCAATATGGGACTATGTCAGCCATAAATGCTGTCTTGAATTTCATGTTTAAATGTAAAGAATTAGAGGGAGCTCTTACTTGCAGCCGTTAGAAATAAGTAGCTGCATTTAGACGGCACTGAGTGGAGCAAATATGTATATTAACTATATGTATTATAACTTAAACCATCAACAGATTTTTCCCCTTTTGTATCTGCCTTATTGGCAGTAACAGCAGCTGTTACCATTACTATTTTTTTTTTGTATTTCTGATAACTCTATTTTAACAACCTGTTCTTCTTGACTGAAGTTTGTGTGGAAGAAAACTCAAATGACATAGCAAACCCCCTCTTTTATGGAAGCATGCACAGAACCTGGTGAAGAAAACTTGCTAAACAAAAGACGCTGATATCTTCCACCATGATACCAGTCATCTCAGCTTAGGGTCTGAGGTTTTATCAAGCCAGCTAATACAAACAAAGCCTGGTCGTGTACTGCTTCATTCTGCAACCATCAGAGAATCCACATAGACTCAAGATAAATCAGATGAGGATCACAACACACCCAAAACTCTACAAGCAACCGTGTTATACAGGAATGCTGTACTGCATGATTTCAAGGTTTGATCATTCAGTCTCAATACAATATTTCTACACTAATCTGGTTTTACCATAAACAACAAACAAATCTATTTAAATACAGCACTGCTTTAAATAGCTACATTAAACACAAGTTTTACATGCATATTATAAAGTCAATGGCTGTCTTGTGAAGCTTCATGAAATTTAAAAAGCTCAAAAATCCCCTCAGAACTTTAACTATTAACCTTTTAGCTTACTTCATTAGCTTCTACTTGTCTCGCCAAATAGAGGTTCATTTAAAGACAGAAGAGACTGCTTCTCTTTATCTCCTGTGAGTTCAGAGAAGCTGAACCTCCTGCTTTTGAAAATGTTTATGATTATCCTTTCTTTCTTCTCCTCTCTGCTTCAGTTGCTGTTTCTGCCTGTTGTGTATATTGACTTCATGTCTGTGTAAGTGCTGTTGTGTGTGGATGCATCTGTGAAGCACTAACAAAGTACCAAGAGCGTATCATATAGTTTGTTGCTTGCAGCCAAGCAAATAAGGATTTCATTCTTATGTTTTATTTTCTTTCATGCCCTCCCTGTTTTATGCGATGGTAATCAGATGAAGGGCCACTTCCAACTCATATATATATATATATATATATATATATATATATATATATATATATATATATATATATATATATATATATATATATATATATATATATATAAGAAGTGGTTAAGGCTGATGACCAAGGAGTTATGGGTAAAATATCACTAATCCCTAACCTGTCAGCAGATAAGCAGAAATAGAGTTAAAAGTTGTCATATGTTTATAAATGCTGGCCCGCCATACACACCCGTTCATTCTTGTCTGCCGTGAGTTCTCACTTCTTGTGCACAGAGCAACAAGCATTGTTGCTAAGCCTGGTCGCAGTCTGAAAGTTTTAGAAAAATCTTTGACATAACCGACCTCCCGCAAAGATGACTACAATCAGAATTCCTGTTTCAGCCCTCTTCAGCTGCCCCGGCACTTCTCATCTGATTGCTCCAAAACAGTTTGTGAGAACTGGATAAGTTGTCTCCAAAACAGGATCATGCAGACCCAAAATGAGCTCACCATCAGAAGATCAACACATCAGGTTTTGTTCACTGAATAATACAAATGAAATGCCATCAGATGTTGCCAGTCTAAAGTTCTACATATACAGTGAATTGACCCTGACCACAGAGAAGCAGTGTTCTGTTCTTCAGAGACATGCTTCATCCTCTAATTTGCACCTTTGTGTACAGGGATTGATACCTCAGCAGGACAGGGAGCCCAAACACACCTCAAAGCAGGAGGGAGGACGCTGAAATTAGTGAAATGAGATGAGCCTCATGTCGGCAAGGACGACAAATGTGTATTTTATGATATTCAATATTAATATACTGTATGTCACTCCATCCTGAGTCAGCTGGGATAGCCACTGTGACCTTAATGAGAATTAAGCGGTGTCTAAATAATAGATAAATGGATGGATGTCGTGTTTTATTTGTCTAGTATTGTTTAGTGAGCCATGACCATGTTGTTCTTTAGTGTGTCAAATAAAAAATAAAAATGATTACATCTGTAAATTCAAGCTGCACAGTGACTTGGTGGGTAGCACTGTTGCCTTGCAGGTACAAGTTTCCTGGTTCATAACCCCACCTTCCCAGGATCTTTCTGCATGGGTACCCGGGTTCCTCCCACAGTTCAAAAACATGCTGAGGTTAACTGGTGATTCTAAATTGTCCGTAGGTGTGAATGCGAGTGTGATTGTTTGTCACTCTATGTAGCCCAGTGATAGACTGGTGACCTGTCCAGGGTGTCCCCTGCCTTCGCTCTGAGTCAGATGGGATAGACTCCAGCCCTCTCCTTCCCGTGACCCTAAAGAGGATTAAGCAGTGTATAGACAATGGATGGATGGATCTCTAAATTCTCATCACATTCTGCTATGTTGTGACCTGAACTATAAGAATTTGAAATGTAACTTATCATGAACACTGTTCTATTCATCTGACAGAGATCATCAACATAGTGGTAGGTTATAATAAAACAATGGAAAGATGCAGCTGCAGCTCTGCCATGCATCATATTTAATTGGCGTTGCTTTAAACTGTCACTCTGAGATGAGGATGTCTCATTTTGTTAAAAACCTGTTGCCTTGACTGATGATACTGCAGTGCTGGGTTGGTGGATACACTACTTTGATAAGCTGTTTCATAGCTAGCTTATTCACCCTGTTTCTACTCATATTGCTGAGCTACACAAACCACTTTGTGACTCAAGTTGTTAGCCATAGCAAATAAGCTTTTTTCCTACAATTCTCAAGCCTTCTCTAAAAAGTGAAACGTGTATTCCCCTGTGGTCATTATTAGAAAAATTAGCCAGGTGGATTTATGTATTTTACTAATTCACATTCCCTTGTTCCTAAAATGCTTTTGGCATGTCTTCATTTCTCACTTCATCCATCAGCCTCCTTGCCTGCACAAGGGGTTGTGGTATTCCTGTTCTGGGAGGCGCTATCGTCCTCAACTAATTGAGATGTCTGTAAATCCTGATAGACTCAAATCTTCTCCCCAAAACTCTCGGGATCCTTTGAGGATCACAGAAACCAAGCTGCTTTTTAAGTTACAGACTAACAGAGCCAGTGGCACTCAAGGCATGTCTTGATTTTCATAGCAGCCACAGGCTCTCACTGCAGTTTGCCTGTTAAATTCTCTGCTATCCCTGAAATACACCCTTCAGAGAAAGAAAGAAAGAAAGAAAGAAAGAAAGAAAACATGAAATTCTGTACACAGGCATAATGCTTTGCAGTGCTGTCCTTTAAATGATATGAACTGGCCAGTTATGCTGCCCACACATGTAAAATATAGCCAGCAGTAGTAGTAAATATTTACTTATTTTTAATGGAATATCTCCATAGGGGTACAGAGGCCCATTTCCAGCAACCATCACTCCTGTGTTCTAATGGCACATTGTGTTAGTTAATCATGTTTGAAGGCTAATTGATTATTTGAAAACCCTTGTGCAATGATGCTAGCACATGGATAAAAATGTGAGTTTTCATTCAAAACATGAAATTGTCTGGGTGACCCCAAAATTTTGAATGGTAGTGTATATAAACTTCGGGTCAAAAGTTTTAGAACACCTTCATTTTTTCCAGTTTTTTATTGGAAATTATGCATGTCAAATAATTAAAGATTAAAAAGTGTGATTGTATTAATATTCACCCCTTATATCCAAAATAGGTACAGCCAATTGGTGCTAAAAGTCCCTCAGTTAGTGAAATGGAAATGATCTATGTTCATTAAATGTGCTTCAGTGATATGCCAAATTAAATTGACTATGATTCAGTGATTAAAAAAACACAAAAGGGGAAAAACGAAGTCAAAACATTTGATAGGCTCTGTACATGACACATAGAAAGTTTGCTGATACCCTATTGATGACATAAAATTTATGTTTACATCCTCATTTGCCAGATTACATTTTTTTACAAATATGTCAACATTTTTGCAAAAAGGGAAAAAGTTTGATTTTGATGTATAAATGCTAATAATAATAATAATAATAATAATAATAATAATAATAATAATAATAATAATAATAATAATAATAATAATAATAATAACCCTGGCATATGTTTTAATACAGAGATGCAATCTAATAAATTGGAAAATACATTTTACTGTCCTCAATTAGGTGAAATTGAACTGAACTGCAAAAAGCATTTTAAAAATATATTTGGAAAAGAAAACAAGAAAGGCATGATTGATGTAAAGAAAATGCAGAATGAACAAAATAAATGCAAAGAACAGAGGTTGAAGAACAGACGGTTGAATCCAGCTGCCTGTTTGTGAGTCAGTGTGAGTGTGACTAAAGGGCTTGCTGCCATATGTGTCACTATCTCCCCTTGGTGTCCAGGTAGCTGGAGGTGGCAGCTCCTCCGCCCCCAGGTACAGGGCCTTCTGATCAGCTTCCAGACTCCCACTCTCCCCTCAGGAGCGACGAGTCAGCCTCCACTACCGAGCCCAATTTAGCCACTGCTAACACTAACGTGGCGGGGGAGAGCTGCTGATCCTCCAAAGCTTTCAAAAGCTCTCTTCATCAAAGGCTGGATGACAACCTGAAAGCCACTAAGTGAAGGCAGAGACAGTGAGCATGTGTGTGCAGATAGTAAGAAATGAGTGATGTATATATGGGTTGAAGAGAAGAAGATGGAAATGGCAGAGAAGAATGTGAAGAGAATGTGTGGGAAAAAATGGGTGAGGGAGATAAAGAGAGTGCTTCAAACATAATGAGAACAAAGTTTTGACTAATACAGGTCAGACAAGGCATGCTGGTTTTGCCAGAAATGCATTGTTTTTAGTTTAGAACAAATTCCGAAGCAAAATTTAAATATTTAATCCCCATTTAGACATGAATTCCTTTCCATTAATCTGCATCTGAATGTATCATTTTTATATTTGAATAAGCACCCTGGTCACTTTTCTGTAAAGCTCAAAATTTCAATCTGACCAGGTTGAACCTAGTAACATTTTTATATCACTTTTAAGTCTGTCAAGTCTGACCTTAATTAATAGATAAATCACCACATTACGATGTACTAATGTGGGATATTTCCCATGTGTCTTTCCACAATGTAAATCATGGCCCAATCAAGCCTCTTTTTCTTATTCTGATGTCTTAGCAGTGGCTTGCTTGCTGCAGCTCCACCTGTCAAACCTGCAACTCCAAGTCTTCTCTTCACAGTTGAAACTAAGACTACTTACTACGACTACTACTAAGCTGTGCTTGAAGCTGTTGTCCTGTGAGCCGCCTATCACGCAAGCTGTTGACTCAGAAACTTGTGTTTTGATTCTATTCTGGCTTTGGGTCTTCCAGACCTCTCCCTGTCAGAGTTTCCCCCAATTTCTGATTGCATTTTGATGGAGAAGAAAACTGTACACACTGACACTTTGACTTTGTTCACAATTTCTCTATAGGGAAGACCTACATTTTTAAGTGTAATCACGGTCTGTCTCTCTTCGATTGTTAATTGCCTTTTCTTCGCCATTTTTATAGCAACACACTACTTTCTGCAGTACAATACTGTTCATATAATACTCTGGAGGGTATGGTGCCACGGCGTGTTCCAACACTACTTTTATGAAGACAGAGTGGGGTGTAAGTAATCAAGAAAAGTTGGGATGCCTGCAAGATTTGGTAGCACCAACTTTCAAGGCTTGAGCAGCCTCCATTGCTGCAGAACAGCTTTAAGTTGGGAACCCATTTCTTGTTCCCTGAAAAAGGCCTTTTTGTATAATTCTGAAATAAACATTATTTTTTCAGTTTTGAGTAACCTTACCTTTTGTTAACCTCTGTCAGTTCACCACTTACCTTTATACTATTTCAAGCTATTCACTGGACTTCAACTACTTGAATTTCAATTTTAAAAAATGAAAAAATTGGGGCATTCTAAAACTTTTGATAAGTAGTGTACCTAACTAGGTTTTCTCACAGCTCTTTCTGAAACTCAGCAAAGATTAATATTACTTTGGTACAAAACCATGAAAGATGACTAAAATATGATAAACTCATTGCTACTGAACTAATTTTTTGCTGCAGTGAAGATGAAAATTCTGAATCACGTTGCTGATTCAAATCACAATGTGTAGCACAGTTCAAAGATTTGTTGACACTGACTATGCAGTATATTATCACTTTGTTTCCAAGTAATGGAGTTACATCTAGGGATGCCCGATCAAGTCATTTTTGCTTGATCAGAGACACTTCAATTACGTTACATTTATTAAATTTAATCCAATGTACAGGCCTCCGACAACATGCAATTAAGTGTTGGCAAGAGCATTTTATAGGTTTTGCTTGCAATGGACACCATGACAGAAACTTCTAAGCCACTTAGTGTCCCTCAATCAGACTTAGAGTAATTTCTTTTTTCAAAACATTGTACCATGGGGCTGACATCAATCACTTAAATGTCAAAGTCAATATGCCGTGAGCATCTCTGATCCTGATTAGTTATCTCGGCTTAGCTGCATCACCTTTCATATGCTTTTCAGATTATCTTCAGTTCATTTTACTCGTTTTATTTTGTGCTAGTCTAGGATAGCCTGTACAAGCATTGCACATAATTGTATGTACCCAACTGCAACCTAAATGTGTAGTAAACTCCATCCATCCATCCATCCATCTTCTACCGCTGATCCGAGTCGGGTTGCGGGGGCAGCAGCTTTAGGAGGGAAGCCCAGACCTCCCTCTCCCCGGCCACATCATCTAGCTCCTCCCGGGGGACCCCAAGGCGTTCCCAGGCCAGCTGGGAGACATAGTCTCTCCAGCGTGTCCTGGGTCTTCCCCGGGGCCTCCTCCCAGTGGGACGTGCCCTAAACACCTCACCAGGGAGGCGTCCGGGGGGCATCCTAATTAGATGCCCGAGCCACCTCATCTGGCTCCTCTCTACGCGGAGGAGCAGCGGCTCTACTCTGAGATCCTCCCGGATGGCCGAGCTTCTCACCCTATCTCTAAGGGAGAGCCCAGCCACTCTGCGGAGGAAAATCATTTCAGCCGCTTGTACCAGCGATCTTGTTCTTTCAGGTAACTACCCAAAGCTCGTGACCATAGGTGAGGGTACGAACGTAGATCGACCGGTAAATTGAGAGCTTCGCCTTTCGGCTCAGCTCCCTCTTTACCACGACGGACCTGTACAGCGTCCGCATTACTGCGGAGGCCGTGGCAATCCGCCGGTCGATCTCTCGCTCCATCCTTCCCTCACTCGTGAACAAGACCCCGAGGTACTTAAACTCCTCCACTTGGGGCAGGACCTCATCCCTGACCCGGAGAGTGCACTCCACCCTTTTCCGGCTGAGGACCATGGACTCGGATTTGGAGGTGCTGATCCTCATCCCGACCGCTTCACACTCGGCTGCGAACCGATCCAGTGAGAGTTGGAGGTCCTGGCATGATGAAGCCAACAGGACCACATCATCCGCGAAAAGCAGTGACGGAATCCTGAGGTCACCAAACCGGACCCCCTCAACACCCTGGCTGCGCCTAGATATTCTGTCCATAAAAATTATGAACAGAATCGGTGACAAAGGGCAGCCCTGGCGGAGTCCAACTCTCACTGGAAACGAGTTCGACTTATTGCCAGAGATGCGGACCAAGCTCTGGCACCGGTCATACAGGGAACGGACAGCCTGTATTAGGTGGTCCGTTACCCCGTACTCCCGGAGCACTCCCCAGAGGGTTCCCCGAGGGACATGGTCGAAAGCCTTCTCCAGATCCACAAAACACATGTGGACTGGTTGGGCAAACTCCCATGCACCCTCAAGGACCCTACTGAGGGTGTAGAGCTGGTCCACAGTTCCACGGCCGGGACGAAAACCACATTGCTCCTCCTGAATCCGAGGTTCGACTATCCGGCGGACCCTCCTCTCCAGTACCCCTGAATAGACCTTCCCGGGGAGGCTGAGGAGTGTGATCCCCCTATAGTTGGAACACACCCTCCGGTCCCCCTTTTTAAAAAGAGGGACCACCACCCCAGTCTGCCAATCCAGAGGCACTGCCCCCGATGTCCACGCGATGTTGCAGAGGCGTGTCAACCAGGACAGCCCCACAACATCCAGGGCCTTGAGGAACTCCGGGCGGATCTCATCCACCCCCGGGGCCCTGCCACCGAGGAGATTTTTAACTACCTCGGCGACTTCGACCCCAGAGATGGGAGAATCTACCCCCGAGACCCCAGGCCCCGCTTCTGAATCAGAAGGCATGTCGGTGGGATTGAGGAGGTCTTCGAAGTACTCCCTCCACCGATTCACAACGTCCTGAGTTGAGGTCAGCAGTGCACCATCCCCACTATACACAGTGTTGACAGTGCACCGCTTTCCCCCCCGAGACGCCGGATGGTGGACCAGAATCTCTTCGAAGCCGTCCGGAAGTCGTTTTCCATGGCCTCGCCAAACTCCTCCCATACCCGAGTTTTTGCCTCGGCGACAGCCGCAGCTGCAGCCCGCTTGGCCAGCCGATACCTGTCAGCTGCCTCTGGAGTCCCACAGGCCAAAAAGGCCCGATAGGACTCCTTCTTCAGCTTGACGGCATCCCTTACCGCTGGTGTCCACCAACGGGTTCGGGGATTGCCGCCGCGACAGGCACCGACCACCTTACGGCCACAGCAACGATCGGCCGCCTCAGCAATGGAGGCACGGAACATGGTCCACTCGGACTCAATGTCCCCCACCTCCCTCGGGACATGGTTGAAGCTTGACCGGAGGTGGGAGTTGAGACTCTTTCTGACAGGGGACTCCGCCAGACGTTCCCAGCACACCCTCACAATCCGTTTGGGTCTGCCAGGTCTGACTGGCATCCTCCCCCACCATCGGAGCCAACTCACCACCAGGTGGTGATCGGTTGACAGCTCCGCCCCTCTCTTCGCCCGAGTGTCCAGGACATGCGGCCGCAAGTCCGACGATACGACAACAAAGTCAATCATCGAACTGCGGCCTAGGGTGTCCTGGTGCCAAGTGCACATATGGACACCCTTATGCCTGAACATGGTGTTCGTTATGGACAATCTGTGACGAGCACAGAAGTCCAATAACAGAACACCACTCGGGTTCAGATCGGGGGGGCCGTTCCTCCCAATCACACCTCTCCAGGTCTCACTGTCATTGCCAACGTGAACGTTGAAGTCCCCCAGCAGAACTATGGAATCCCCAGAAGGGGCGCTCTCCAGCACCCCCTCCAAGGATTCCAGAAAGGGCGGATACTCCGAACTGCTGTTCGGCCCGTAGGCGCAAACAACAGTGAGGGACCGTCCCCCCACCCGAAGGCGAAGGGAGGCCACCCTCTCGTCCACCGGGGTAAACTTCAACACACAGTCACCGAGCCGAGGCGCAATGAGTATTGACACCCCTGCTCGGCGCCTCTCACCATTGGCAACTCCAGAGTGGAAGAGAGTCCAACCCCTCTCGAGAGGGCTGGTTCCAGAGCCCCTGCTGTGTGTCAAGGTGAGGCCGACTATATCAAGTCGGAACTTCTCAACCTCGCACACCAGCTCAGGCTCCTTCCCCGCCAGAGAGGTGACGTTCCACGTCCCTAGAGCCAGCTTGTGTAGCCGGGGGTCGGTACGCCAGGCTCCCCGCCCCTGGCCGCCGCCCAACACACATGGCACCGGACCCCTATGGCCCCTCCTGCGGGTGGTGGGCCTGCTGGAGGGGGGTCCCACGTCTCTTCTTCGGGCTGTGCCCGGCCGGGCCCCGTGGGAAGAAGCCCGGCCACCAGATGCTCTCCATCGAGCCCCACCCCCGGGCCTGGCTCCAGGGGGGGACCCCGGTGACCCGCGTCCGGGCAAGGGACTCGTAGTTCCAAGATTATTTATCTTCATTGGGGTCTTCTGGGCTGCTGATTGTCTGGTCCTTCACCCAGGACCTGTTTGTCATGGGTGACCCTACCAGGGGCATAAAGCCCCCGACAACATAGCTCCTGGGATCATTGGGACACGCAAACCCCTCCACCACGATAAGGTCGCAGCCCAGGGAGGGGGTGTAGTAAACTCAATCTACCAATTCTTAGGATACGGGACTTTTTTACAACTTTTGCGAAAAACAAAGATTCCCTGCACTGGAAAATGATCCATACAAGAAGTCATTAAATCATTTATGGCAACAGCATTTAGCCATATCGGTATAGGTATACCTCTGTGGTATAATTGCAACCTGGACAGCACATGCTGTCACCAACAGTAACAACCTGTAAAAACTGTTCATACTATTATAACGAATCATTGCATGGCGATTGTATATATATACACAGCTGTGATGAATATAGTGCATCAAATCTGGAGTTGAGCTCAACAATATTCCAAAGACATAACCAACTGACAGGTCTAGAAAAATATATAACATTCTCTTATATTCTGACTAATTTTAAGTGGTTGAGATAAGCTAGATTGGCTGTAGATTTGGGAACTGGCATTCCAGTCCAATACTTACTAAGTCACAGAACCAACATTTCTGTTTAGATTGTATTGAAATCCCTCTGGCTAACTTGTTAACAAACAATAGCATTTGAGTCTGAGTACATCCTGCTCCTTGAGAAGCATTCAGAACGGAATGGGGCCAAAAGCAGGATTAAAGTCAGGCCGCCATACAGCAGCCATGTCTGAACAGCTAAAAGGAGATGGAATTACAGACATACTGGCATGAGTGTTGTTTCTTGAAGGGATATTATCACAGCCTTTTAGTCACCAACAAACATGACTAAAGCGTAGGAGCACACAAGCTGGCAGACAATCAAACCAAGGTCCATTCTCTCATGACATATACATTTGTTCACCACCTCTCATGGATTTAGAAGCATTGAAAGAGTCTGAGTGTGGGCTTGGAGAAAGGACCAATCCAGAGCTTTTTAAAAAAAAAATCCATAATGAACGCACTGAAAGGATTGTATCGGGAGTCTATTCCTGTTGCTGTGTCATTTTGACGTGCAAATCCAAAGCTGGCAGAGAATGTCATCACCTAAGAGGTTGTCTGGGTGGTGGGTTCCTTGATGTCCTTGGCTATGTTCAATAAGATGTCAGATTATGTTGGAGCAACATCAGGCATTTGAATACCAGTTGATATCTGCAGGACCCTTCCATGTTTACCTGTATAAATGAAAACCAGTGCATACAGTAGAAGGACTTCCTACATGATAATCTGCTGTCCTGTTCTCTACCCCCTTTAGTCTCACCCCAACTGGTCATGGCAGATGGTTGCCCTCCCTGAGCCTGGTTCCACCTGAGGTTTCGTCCTGTTAATGTGGAGTTTCTTTCTCCCCTCTGTTGTCGAGTACTACTTAAATGGAATCCAAAGGAAACTTTGGTTGTGAGATTTCTCAGTATAGTTTTGTTAAGGTCTTTGCCTTCCAATGTGAAGTGCCTTGAGATGACATATGATTTGAATTGGTGCTATACAGTGGTGGAAAAAAGTTTTCGGACACCCCATGCATTTGTGAAATATTGCAGTACGAATCACACTTAGGTCTTCAAATGCAATTTCTTGTAGTACAGTCACAGCCATAATACTAAACAAGTCCTAAAAAAGCAATTAAAAACTTTAAATTAATTGGTTCCATAAAAATACATAAGAAATTTTGAGGATTGGCTCATTTTGGTACTAGTGACCAGTGGTCGTGCTTTTCATTAAAAGACACAGTTTTTGTTGGCATGCTTTGTGTCTATATAAAGCCAGCACATGTGAAAGTTCTTCAGAGACAAAAATGGCTTAAACAAGGAACCTTACACAGGAAACCCACCTGAAGATACGGATTCTCAGCCACGAAGGGTACAGTTGCCACCAGATAGCCAGGAAGTGCAGATGCAGTCCTTGAGCAGTTGGATACATTCTATGGAAATACAGGCAAATCAAGAGCTTGGAAGACAAACCAAGATCTGGGCATCCAAGGGTTTCTTCAGCAAGAAATGACTGCATCTTAATCCGCATGTGCAGGGAAAACCGCCAAATGACATCACAGGAGCTTCAGCAGCAGTGGTCAAACCAAACTAGTGTCCAGTGTTCCACCTGCACTGTACATGGATGGTTTTTAGATCATGGCTTAAGGTCCTACAAGATTGTCAAAAAGCCCCTGATCAATGAGAGACAGAGGTTAGCCCGGCTTCGTTGGGCCCAAGCACACAAGAACTGGACAGCCGGGAGCTGGAAGAAGATTCTGTGGTCAGATGAGTCCAGTTTTCAGCTTTATCTTCCTCCTGCTAATGTGAGAGTAAGCAGAAGGTCGGGCGAAGCATTATCTCCAGCATGTACAGTACCTACTGTCAAGCATGGTGGAGGTAGTATCATGGTTTGAGAATGCATGAGTGCTGCTGGTTGGTCATCTCACTGTCTGCGATAGCACATTGAACTCTGCCAAGTATTGTGCCATTCTCCAAACCCACATGCTCCCTTCTGCAAGTGCACTGTTCCGTCAAGGTCAAAACTGCATGTTTCAACAAGATAATACTCCTTGCCACACATCCAGGACCAGTAGAACTTGGCTGCGGGAGCACAGTATCCAGGTCTTGGATACTAATTTGATGATGTGATGGTTATCTATTTTTTGCTCAGTTTTGAACACATTCTCTGTTATTTGTTGACTTTGATACCGACAATGTTGAGAACTGACATATTGAAACTGTCAAGAATTTAGTTTTGTCAGTTTTTCTTGTAAACAGTAAACAAAAAAATATATCATTTGTATTTGTGTCTGTCTAATGCAGCCACACCTTTTGAAACACAAAAAAGATTTGAATATGTGAGTGCAAAATATTAAGGGTGTCCAAAAACTTGTGTACACCCCTATATGAATAAAATTAAATTGAGCTTGCTACAACACAGGTGAGTCCATCTTTTTTTTCACATCGAAAAATGTAACTACACATCAGGGTTACAGCATCAACAGAGGTAACAAATAGGGACTGCAAGACCACAAATGAACCTTTTACTCCCTGGAAGCTTATGAACTGTGACCAGGATGTCTGTTATTAAAAGGCAACCATCAGTCATTTTTCAGAGATTGCAATGTGTGGCACATTCACTCATAGGGACCTACATGCCTTGGAGCTAAAATAAAATGATTACACCAAATTATCTAATTTTCCTATCTGTTAGTCACCAGTTTATCCACCTAATAACTCCATTTAATTCACCTGAAATTATTCTTTATCAATACTAAAAAAGTGCAATTCAAAGTTGTTTAAATAAAAACACACAGTTGACTAAAAATATCTCAAAATAATAAAATCCCAGTTGACTGTACACTACTGATGCCATTTTTTCCTTCCCAAATTCCTTTATTGTCCACCATATAGGTAGCCCTACAGGTTGTTCTGGACTGGCTTTATGAAAAAATAAACATATACACATAGCATGAGAGCTACTGCAAATATGAATTTCTATTTAAAAAAAATAAATAAATAAATAAATTGATCATTGCTTATATGCACAAGTTGCCATGTTTTTGCAGACTTCTTCATTCTTTTTCATTTCCACTCTTTAGTGTGCCTTGGCTCTCCTCTTTTGTCTATCACCTATTGTCTTCTTCTCTTCCTCTGGCTGCACATTGAGAGTACTGGACGACCTCCAAGATGTATCCTCCCTCCACCATGTTTTGATGTGCCACCTGTCATATACAAACTGATTTCAATGTCTAATCAAGACCATTCATTTTCTTCCCCATGCCTCATGCTGAAAAATCACCTATTCAAAACTGCCTTTCTATACCGACTGTGAAATTTCATAAAACACCAGATAGTGATTAACAACCCTTGAATGCAAGCTGGAAACTCAGTGGATTGAGTCAAAGTGATTCAAGCAAAGAAGACAGCTCTCCGTTGCTCTCTCTCACTGGGTTTCAGTCTGGGCACCCTCAAGGTTAGCACATTAGCATACAACATCAGATGTGGGTATGCGGAAGCATCCAGGAGGCTTCACAGGTCCCAGCTCATGTATGCACTGTACAAGTGCTATTAGCATGCAGCCAGTTATCTGCCTGACAAAATGGGTCATGTTGTGTCATGTCATGTCATGTCATGTTGCAATATGAAGTTATCACATTGTGATACATTGTGCAGCTGTCAGGGAGAATAGCAATCATTCCAGTGTCACTCTGTGCCATGAAGAAACAAAAAACATTGGAGACTTCTTACACAGGAGAATATGCTGTGTAAAAAGCTACAAAAGGTCCCATCAACCCAAATCATTCCCATCAGTTTTGCATTTCTGCCACACAATCAGTTCTCAATTAGTCTTTTTTTTTAGGTTTCAAAGTGGAACAAACAGATTTTTTTGAAAGGCACTATAGATAGTTTGGGATCAGGATTGCTGTATTCTGAACTAAAAATCAATATCAGTGCCAAGGAGACATTCCTCTCTTCACACGATTTTGTAACAGTGTGCACAATGTAAGGTTGGCAAACCGGCCATGAACCGAACTTCATGAATGTTTATTACTTTTGTCAAGTATTAAATGTTATTCTGTATAGAAAAGTGATCTATAGACTATTTGATGTGAGTACAGTTTAAGGGTCTATTATTTATATTGCATTGGTTTATATAGTAATGCTAATTCTGGGCTGTCAGAAAGATCACTTTAATCACCTGCCTCCAGGATATTACATCTGTGGAAATGCAGTGCGGGGGCTATTATTTTAACCTTAATCACTGTAATTGCAAGGTAAACAGGAAAAATGTGTTCCACGCATGCTTAGATGGACACACACACATAGTGTAAGGCTGGATTATGTCACATTATGTTAAGGCAACAGTATCAGTTTCAGTTTATTTCATTGTTTTTCATCTGCACAGTGCCAACATAGAAGCCTCTTCAAGGTGGTTCATGTCTGTGTGGATCAAGTGTTTGTCATTTTTCGCTTGACAATACCCCATATGGGCTTCTATGGGGTTCAGGTCAGGTGAGTTGGCTGGCTAATCAATATCGTGATCAATAAAGCATTTGGTAGTAGTTTTGTTACTGTTGGCAGGTGCTGAGTCCTGCTGGAAAATGAAATTGGCATCTCCATAAAACTTGTCAGCAAGTAAAAGCATGAAGTGCTCTAAAATCTCCTGGCTGATGCTGTATTGAACGTAGACCTCATAAAACACAGTGGACCAACACCAGCAGGTGACATGGCACCACAATTCACTACAGACTGCAGAAACTTCACAATGGACTTCAAACACTTTGGATTCTAATCCTCTTCACTCTTCCTCCAGACTCTAGGATCTTGATTTCCAAATGAAAGGCTGAATTGTCTTTCATCTGAGAAGAGGGCTTTGAAACCACAGTGAAAGTTATTTATTTATTTTTTCCGAGTTTGAAAGAGAATAAGAGGGTGCTGGTGATGCAGAAGCCTGTTAAGGCAGCGTTTTAGTCCTGTGTTTTTCAGTTTAGTGTGTTTTTTTCTTGATGCCAAATGTTTTTACAATTGTTGGCGTTTGAAGTGTTTTTTATTTTGCTTTTTTTTTGATTGTCTTGGAGGAGTGAGAAGCGAGAATGGAGTAGAAAGGTCCGTTTCTACTGTTACTCAGTGGAGTTCTCCATGTGGAGCAACAGAGCCAGCCGGCTATTGTTTACTCCCCACAGGAGCTTCTTGATCTTGCTGAGCTCTCCAAAACTGCTGGGATGAGACATGATATTCCAGAGGAATTATTACAGAAGAGACATAGATGGAGATGAGCTGGAGTTAAAAGGAGCAGGAGTAAGGGGGAGAGAGTTTGAAGAGAGGCTTATAGACCGGCTCTACCGTCTGTTATTTATGGGAAATATTTGCTCCATGACAAACAAGATAGAAGAGTTTGAGGCACACACATACCCACACACATACATACAGTGGCTTGTGGACTATAGGAGCCAATCGGGATGCCATAGCGTGCGGTAAGAGGAGAGGTGGAGGACTTGCTCTGCTTGTGAATGACAGATGGTGTAACCCTGCACATGTTACCATCAAAGATCAGATCTGTAGCAGGGACATTGAACTGTTAGCAGTTAGTCTGAGACCATAGTATCTGCCATGGGAGATCACTGTGATCATTGCAATTGTTGTTTACCTTCCTCCTACTGGCCACGCTGAAACTGGAGAAACCAGGTCGATCATCTCCTCCCACCCTCATCCTTCAACCCAAACTTCTACCTTCATCCTTCCAAGCTTGCCTCTCTTTCCTCCCCCACCAGCTCTGGTGACCTCCAGCAGCTCAGTCCCACCTCCCCTCACTCCTCCTTCTCTGTTGTCTTGGTTGTCTATGTTAACATGCTGCTATTAAGGATCAATAAAGTATATCTTATCTTTATCTTTTATCTTTTTACCTTAAATCATCCATTTTTTTCCTCCCTTAGCCTAGGTAAATTGCTTCTGATGTTGTCGCTGGTTCAGAAATGGCTTGATATTCCTGAAGATATCTGTGCTTGGTGGCTCTTGATGCACTGACACCGGCATCAGTCTACTTCTTCTGAAGCTCCTCAAATGTCTCAAATCGATCAACAATCCTCGATTAATCAGTTGGTCTACATTCCACACCTCACCGTTGCTCATGAGCTCTGGGTAGTGACCAAAAAAATTATATCAAAAAGTGGTCAAAAAGTTCCTTAGAGATAGGGTGAGGTGCTTGGACATCCAGAGGGACCTCAGAGTCACTGTTCCTTTAGGTTGAAAGGACTCTGTAAAGGTGGTTTGGACATGTGATTAGGATGCCTTCCAGGCAACTTTCTTTGGAGGTTTTCCCGGCACATCCAGCTGTGAGGAGGTATCAGGGCAGACCCAGAACTTGCTGGAGGAATTATATATCTCATCTGGCCTAGAACCACCTTGGGATCCGCCAGCAGTAACTGGAAAGTGTGGTTGGGGAGAGGGAAATCTGGATTGACATCTTACACCATAAGATGTTAACAGCTACAATGAAACTGGAGGTATGAGAAACAATTGGCACTTTTCCATTAACACCTACTTGGCTCGACTCGACTCGACTCGGTTTAGGTCGTTTTCCATTACAATTGAGTACCACCTCATCATGGGTGGAGTTGTCATAGCACGGCGGCCTGGCCATGGAGTTAACACTGATGGCTAACTAGCTAGCTTATTGTCTGCATACAGGAGATAATGACATTATTTTCAAAATATGCTTGTTTGTTTCAAGTGAGCTTGCCACCAATGGGACAAATAATGTAAAAGTTTTTTGAAGTCACAAAATACTCACCGGTTGTCGTGAAGGAATCGCTCTTGGGTGTCATCACTCCCCGTCCAATCAGACGTCACAATATCAGCTCGACTCAGCTCGCTTGGAAACCCAGCTGAGTAGATACTAAAATACTACCTGGTACCAGGTACTACGTCCTATTGGAAAACCTCACAAACCGAGTAGAGTCAAGTCAAGTCGAGCCGAGTAGGTGCTAATGGAAAAGCGGCAAATGAGTGTTACTGTCTCACCATAAAGCACACCTTCACGTCTTGTATTTTTGTATCAGACAGGTATGAGCAAATACTGGCAAATACATGACATAAAATGAAAGGTCATTGCTAGTCTGCCACAAAATCGGTCTACTACAGCCTAGACAGACTTCATAACAGTAAATGTAGTTTGTAAAGTATGACTGAGTAGCATGAAAAGTCCAGAGTTGATAAGCCTGCTAACCCTCAGCACCCCTGTCATGAGCAATAAAGAGAGGAGAACAGGTGCAGCACACATAAGGACTCATAATAAGCACTGGTGATCAGCCTGGAAGAGGGGATGGAGGCTGTAAAACAATGAAGACAAAAGGAATGAGAAGGAAGATCCATAACTAGAATAGGATGGGATGGAGGGGTCTCCTCGCTGACGGCAGTCATTACCATGAAGAACCAACAGATGCCACGTCTGCCGAAAGAATAATCTGGCAATTTACACCCCTGTCAGGTCTATGCAAGTTCCAAGAAATCAGGTGGTGCAGCTCTACCCACCTGATGCCTTCTGCATGCACATATGGCCAACACAGCACAGTGTAGCACACTCACAGCTATGCACACAGAGACATAAACACTTACATTAACATACTGCTGGCACACACAAAGTCCGTCATTGAAACTCTATGCAATACTCTGTACACACACAGTGCCAGTCAAAATTTTGGGCACACCTTCTGATTAAGTGTTTTTTATTTAATTATTTTATACATTGTAGATTAATCCTGAAGACATCAGCGACTGTAAAAGAGTATATATGGAATGTTGTAAACAAAAAAATGTTAATCTTCAGTATTAATCTACAATTTAGAAAATAATACAAATAAAGAAAAAGCATTGAATGAGAAGGTATGTCCAAACTTTTGACTGGTAGTATATACAGTCATGAAAAAAATTATTAGACCGTCGTTTTTTTCTTATTTATTTTAATGTCTGGTACCACTAAAGGTATATTATTTGAAGAACACAATGAACACGACAAAAATGCAGGTGATTACATACTACTTTATGTCCTATTTAACATGCTTAAGCTTAATTGTATTCCCAGGGTATATAAGAGGCCATTTCATGCCATAAGCAGCACTGCACATGCAAAGGCCTAGAGTGATTTCCTGTTTAGATTCAAGTCATAGCGGGCTGCACAGTGGTGTAGTGGTTAGCACTTTCGCCTTGCAGCAAGAAGGTCCCTGGTTCGCGTCCCGGCTTTCCCGGGATCTTTCTGCATGGAGTTTGCATGTTCTCCCTGTGCATGCGTGGGTTCTCTCCGGGTACTCCAGCTTCCTCCCACAGTCCAAAAATATGCTGAGGTTAACTGATTATTCTAAATTGCCCGTAGGTGTGAATGTGAGAGTGATTGTTTGTCTTTGTATGTGGCCCTACGACAGACTGGCGACCTGTCCAGGGTGTCCCCTGCCTTCGCCCGAGTCAGCTGGGATGGGCTCCAGCCCCCCCCCCGCGACCCTAGTGAGGATTAAGCGGTGTATAGATAATGGATGGATGGATGGATTCAAGTCATAGCACAACTCAGAAGTTGTGAGCTCTCACATAATGCCTAAAACAAAAGAATTATGTGAAGTCACAAAGGCAGCCATCTTGGCACTGCTGGAAATTGGCATGAGTGAGAGACAGGTAGCGAAAAAACTGAAGATCTCCAAGACAGCTGTTCATTATACCCAGAAAAAACAAGCCAAACATGGTACTACCAAACTGCTAGCCGATCACGGCAGGAAACATCTTTCTACCCCACGAGATGTCCATGCACTCATCTGTTCCTGTGTCAAGACTTGTCGTGAGACCTCCCGGGACCTTAAAAATGAGTGGGCACTGTCGAGAAATGTGACTTGTTCGGCAAGGACAGTTCGAAACCGACTTCTTGAAGCTGATTTGAAGTCACACAGGGGACTGAAGATGCCCTTCATCAAAAAAAGGCAGAGGAATGCCTGATTACTCTTTGCTGGGGATCACAAGGATTGGACTGTTGATGATTGGGCTAAGGTTCACTTCAGTGATGAATCCAATTTTCAGTTGATGCCCACTCCATCCAACTTAATGGTTAGGAGGAAGCCTGGAGAAGCCTGCAACTCAGACTGCCTTGAACCTACAGAAAAACATGGGGGTGGATCATTGACAATCTAGGGTTGTTTCAGTATGGATGGAACAGGGCAAATTTAATTGAGTGAAGGACGAATGAACCATGTCATGTACAGGGCTACTTTTGAAAACTTTCCTCTTCCATCAGCTGGAAAACTCTTTCCTGCCTTGAATGACTGGACTTTCCAACAAGACAGTGCCCCTTTCCTCACGGCAAGGTCAGTTAAAGCCTGGATGGAGAACCAGAACATTCCAATCATGCCTTGGCCTGCTCAATCACCAGATCTAAATCCAATTGAAAACCTGTGGAAAATCATCAAACACAAAATGGAGAATCACAAGTCCCCCAAAAAAGGAAAATTTATTTGTATCTGTGCAACAGGAATGGATTGCTGTGACAGCAGTACAATGTCAGAAGCTGGTGGAGAGCATGCCAAGATGGCTGCAGTCATCAAAAACAATGGTTATGCAATCAAGTACTAACTCCTGTGTGGATCATGTGACAAAAACAGACAGAAAACATGGAATGCCTAAAAGCACTGTTTTTGGCAGTACAATGCCATAGCTATTGATGTAAGAACTTAAGTGATTTTGGTTACTATCAAGAAAACCATGGAAAATGGCTAAATATCAGCTCTTAAATTAAACTCTTGTGAGCTATTTTTGTTGTTATCATTATATTTGTCCAAATAAATGTACCTTTAGTTGTACCAGGCATTAATATGAACAAGAAATTGAAGAAAGCAAGGGTTGTCTAATAATTTTTTCCATGACTGTATATATACTGTCAGTCAAAAATTTGGGGTCACCCAGACAATTTCATGAAAACTCACACTTTTATTCATGTGCTAACATAATTGCACAAGTGTTTTCTAATCATCAGCCTTTCAACACCAGTAGCTAACACAATGTTCCATTAGAACACAGGAGTGATGGTTGCTGGAAATGGGCCTCTGTACTCCTATGTAGATATTCCATTAAATATCAGCTGTTTCCAGCTAGAATAGTCATTTACCACATTATCAATGTATAGACTGGATTTATGATTAATGTTGTCTCCATTGGAAAAAAACAGCGTTTCTTTTAAAAATAAGGGCAATTCTAAGTGACCCCAAACTTTTGAACGGTAGTATATATACATAGCTGAAATGTTGATCTCTTGTCTCATATTCATCGTTTGATGTCATACCAAAATGTTTTCAGTCTACAGCAAAAAGAGAGGAATTAGCCTCACTGTTCCAATACTTTTAGAAGGGAGTTTATATATATATATAGCTACTATAGCAAGACAAACATTTACATACTTACATGCACTTGTTCACACCACACCATGTATATCATGGATCATGGCAATCTTGAGTGTAACTGAAATACATGCACAAAGCAATCATGCATTTTGATTCTTTCACAGGTTTATTACAGGTCTTCTGCAAATATGACAAAATCTGTTGAGTCAGAAATATTCATTAAGATTTTAGGAGTCAGTGGAAACTCAAGACTGCCATGATATGCATGATTTTTACAAGTGTCTGTTAAGTTTTGTTTATGATCTTTTTAATGGACTGGGATTCACTAGCATTGTGTCAAAGCACTGTGTTCTGAGAACACAGCTCTCAAAAATCCAGTTCAGTTGAGATCTGATAACCGTGAAAGCCACAGATCATTATCATCCACATCAAATCACTCATGCATGTACGTATATGTGAGTTTGCATTTATGTTTCTTTGTCATGTACTTAGGTTTACATTTTAAAATGTATAGAGTGTAGTTTTTCTGTCAGGTGGATCATATCATAGACAGCTCTACTCTATTCCATTATCACCTGTTCTTCCACAACCTGCCAAGCAGATGTCACATGAGTGTACATTGAGGAGTCCTGCTGTGGTCTCCTCCTGCTTAACCTCCTGCAACGCCGTTCTCCAGGGGCCTCACCTGTCAGGATGGATGTGGACGTCAATGCATAGCAGATCTGCCAAATGCATCTAGCCACTCTGATATCTGTCTCCAACTACTCCCACCCCCCTGCACCTCCATCCCCCTGCTGCCACTATTCACACTTTCATCCCTCCTGAGGGCCATCAATAATGCAACATGGAGCTTCTCAAGCAGTGTATGCACACACACCAAGTATATTAAGACACACAAACAAGCCAAAACACACAGTCTTGAAAGCGCATACACACACACAGTAGGCTGTTTGCTCTGTGTCCCCCGTGTGATTTATAGACGGACACTGTTAGGGGCTCCTACAGTGGAGGCCATTATCATGCAGGCAGGCACATCTGCAGACATCAATAAGTAAGGCAGGGGGTTGAAAGGGTCCCAGGGTCACTGTGGGGTGCCCCTGGTGTCAGCAGGATTCTCCTCAGTCTGTGACAGCCTTTCACGAAGGACTCTAACAACAAATAGCGTCTCCTCGTCGTTGTTCTACTATGGCTGTCAGTTACTTGGTTGGCGGTTGAAGAAAAGAGCAAGGGGCCTCTCTAGGACATGTGTATTAACAGGAGAGAGGCCAAAGAGCAGCTTCAAAACATGTGCACCAAGGCTACATCTTAGAATGGAGCTGAAAACTAGTCTTCCGTGTGATTCAAACACTACAACTTAGACTCATCAGAAAGAATAGCTGAAAATCATATGCTACATGGCTCCTCAAGTTGTCTCCTATGCAAAACTAGTGAGATTCTACACTAAAAAGCAAGGACAACTTTGTTTTAATGTCTCTGTAAGCAGATGTTTTGAACTTAACTTTACGTTCAGACATTGAAACATCATTAAACATCTACAGTTCCATGTTACCTGAGCAAACTCCATTTGCTCAGTATGGCCATGTGACAGTCTCTTGCAGCTTCTAAGTTCAAGGCAAAAATTGGTGTCAAGTAATGAAATCAAAATCAAAGTCAAAATCAAATACTTGTTTAATGTTTGTTGAATGATGTTAGATGTAATTTTACCGGAAAATTATATTCAGATGAGGACTAAGGACTTTGGATTCAGATTGCAGGCATTAACATCCCAGAGAAGCAGATCTGGGTTTGGTGTACTTGTTCCAGAAACAATATTTTCACTTTTCATATTCTGTAGTCTGTCAATTATTCAGAGTAGAACACAAATTTTGGAAAGGCTGATTGCTGTTGTGATTTTTAAATAAAATGTTTTCATGTGTGGAGCACAAATGAACTTCAGCAAAGTAAAGTCAGTACATAGATAACACTAGGGTTACTGTAATTTGGAATTAAATTTTGATTTGGGTCAAAGAATCTTTCAGATTTATAGAGTTGTGAAGCAGAAACCATATTTGAGGAGGGAGGAGAGCACTGACCTTGTAATGTAATTCAACACTCCCTGTTAAATTGTTGTGATTACTATTGGAGGCTGAGCAGAAAAATTCTGCCTTGCTGAACTGGATGAATGGCAGTAGTTGTTGGGATGGCAATAGTTGCCATGGCAACAGCAGTATGAGTAGTAAAAACAAGGTTTCTAGGGAGAGTAACGAACACATTGATACACATCACCTGTAAGCCTCCTGATCATCCCTAGAATTACATGCGGCCAACTCTAGACTGTTGCTCTGTCTTTCTTATGGAGAGAACTGAAACAAAGATGTGGCTTTTGCACACTCATTTACATATGGTCTATAATTCATTAGAAAATATTTTGAAAAATGTAATTTCTCAGTTTTTTCTGGGAAGATCAACCTCATTTCTCCGTGTTCAGTATTGAGCTAGAGTCAAGGCGTTATTAGCCTAGTTTGACATAAACACCAGAAACCAGTTGATAGAGCTACACTCTCTATATGCAGCAGCTTTTAAAAGTAAATACATGTATTTATTTGATTGATTTATATTTTTTTTGCATCAAATTCAGTATTGAGAATTGTGTAATTTAAATTGTATTAGTGCAGGGTACCAAATCTCTGGCAAAAGAGATATCATGATAGATATCCTTTTACTTTAATATATCAGCATCCAGTAGAAACAAAATAATGCTCATTATTATCTCCTCAAACTATTAATCTATCAGCTACATGTTATGTGTGAGCATATGGCTATTCACTGGTGTGGAGACTAGATTTTAATCAAACCAGTAGAAAACATCTGGTCATTCATTTTTGGTCGGTCATACTATGAACTTCTTTTTACATGCATATCATTCAGTTTTCAATCTTTGGTATTTCACTGCAGTGTGCTACACTGTGTTAAAATGCCCTTGAATATCCCTGAATTCTGACAAGCTTCAAATTTGTTGCTCTCAGAAGATAATTCTCTGTCAGGAGAAATAAAGTGTCTTATTAACACCACAAATCCAACACAGAACATAATCTTTGTTATTCCAACATAAATATAATATAAATCCTGAAGTCATTAAGAGAAAATAAGAAATTCTGTACATCCATTAAGAAGTTGGCATTCAAAGAGTGTCCATTCAAAAGCAGGAGGAAGCACCTGCTCTGAATGTCCAATGAGAGTTGTGCTTCAGCAAATCTGCTGAAGTCGGCACCATTTGTACTCTATGTGCTGTGTGTGTTCACATCTTTGACTTCTACTAGTATTAAACAGAGTGAAAAACGAGAGCTGCCGGAGGAGGGGAAGAAGAAAGAGAATGAGCCAAGCAGCGAGCAAATGAATGGTGCAAAGGGAAAGAGTAGAAAGAACTAGACTGTCAAAGTCAAACAAATTCGGAGGGATCAATGTGCAGACTTCGCCTGGCATATCCAAGGGAGCGCCAGACTCAAAGCTCTTCAAGCTCACAGTTCAAAGTGGTGACACCCCATTAGAATTTCTAAATCTGATTGCATCGACAGGTCTACGTTGCAGGGAGAGAGTGAGCGGAGAGAAATCTAGGCCACTTCTGAGAAAGATAGAAATGCATTCTTGTTCTTTTCATTCCTTTATTATTTTAAAGTCTTATACTACTCATTTTCAAATAATTCCAACAAAGTCTAACCATACCCTGAACATGTTATCTGACAGGAAGAAACACTTTCTCTCCATGAATGAACATCATTTATTCATTTGCGTTTTGAAACAACACACTCAATTCAGGTTTTCAAGTTATATAGTGATCTTAATGCTGATAAATATTATTAAGAGGCAGTCAGTCAGGACCACAGACAATAAATAAAGATGGAGTGAATGAGGTGTAACCATTGCTTTGCACTGGGGCAGTTACAGAGCTACTGCATTGTTCATCACTGCATTTGTCACATGATGCACGTCATGCAAAGTCTGGAAGAACTGTATGATTATTTTAGTTAAGTCAATTCATATATGCTGGGAGGAAGAGTCAACTGCACATTTATTGGAAATCACAGTTGAATATGCTGTCTTAGTGCTCAGCTAAGAGGGACTTAAATAAACATGTTCAATGGGCTGTCCTGCTCTGGACTAAGGGTCTGTACTATGACGCGAGTTCAGCATACCCAGGGCATGTTTTCGTTAGTTGGAAACAAATGACCAAGCACGGACATGGATACGTCTATGGGCACCAGAGGGATATATTTTACAAAGAGCAAGTAGTAGAGAAAGATTTTAAACTCATAATACAGACTTAAAGTAACACAGCTGCAGTGTGAAGTGCAAAAAAATTCTGACTGTGTGAAGGTTGACAGGCTTATCGATATCACTGCCAAACTAGGGCACGAGTAGATCTTACTATAATTACAGCTGTATATTCTATTAAATGTCCATGTTGCTTAGCTGTATTCTTCTGGCTGTAAGACAGTTTTAGTGCTTCAGCTGCAAACCTGCAGTGGGAATCGGTCAATCAGGCTGTGGGGCTTTAGTGTCTTGATCAGTCTCTGTTTTAGGATTATATCACTCTGCATAGGCAGATAGAACAGTGAAATGGCTTTGAACTCACTTGTAGGTCTAAAAACTCCTGTCTTCCTCACACACTATCTGTGCACCGATCTTCACTGGGTCTTCTGATGCTGATGACATTTTCCAAGAGGTCATACCCCATTCCTGCTTAAGTATCTGAGAGCCTGGATCGATTCCAATCTTCCTTTACATTTTTGTTCTTTTGGCTGAAGATAGTTCTATGAACCTGGCTGTGTGTTTAAGGTCATTGTCCTGCTGCAGAAATAAATTAATCTAAGGTGTCTTTAGCACAGTACAGAATATAAAAGCCACCATCTCCCTTTTTTCATATATTGTAATGAACTAAATTCTGGATTAGAAATCCAAGACATTTCACAGCTGACACATTAAAACTCCCAAGCTGGACCCCAATTATATGAATCTTGTTGTTGTCGTTGTTTTTAATACACTATTGCTTCTTGTCCCTCACTTCATTCAGTCTAATTAGGTTGCCTTCACAACATGTGCAGACAGCAGTTTAATTTATGTTTCCTCTGTTGACCAATGAGGACACTGTTCTGTTAAGAAAATATTTTACATTTTTTAAATTCAATTTCAGACATAGATATTAGCCAGCATATTATGATAAGGGTTATTTTTTTTAGTTTTTCTGGGGGGGGCTTTTTGCATTTATTATATAGTACAGTGGAGAGAGACAGGAAACATGAGTAGAAGAATGGGGGAAAGATATGCAGTAAATGGCCATGGGCTGGATTCAAACCCATGACTGCTGCGTCAGAGACGACAGCCCCTGTTTATGGGTCACTTGCTCATCCAGCTAAGCTATCTCAGTGCCCATGATAAGGCTTTTCATAGTGAGTATATAGACAAGTGTCAGCCTCAAAATCCAGATTAGATCACAAATAGAAAGCAGACCAAAATGGCCAAAAATGAAAACAAACCACCATAATTGCCAGGAAGAGGTAATTAGGAAAATGGACACAAGAGCAAAGTACACAATACACCTTTTTTCTAGCATACAATCAAACATGTCAAGTGTGACTTTAATGACAGCATTGGTCTCAGGGGGGCAGCTCCATGTTCTTTGTATTGCTCTCACTGGCAGACTAAAACAGGGGAACTGGACTACAAAGCTAGATTAGTGTGTTAGCAGGTATGTTGAGCCCAAAGTCAGAGTTTTCAGTAACACAAGGGTGGCTGTCTATTAACCTGCTAGATTACCATGGTAACTAATCTAGTCTGGATCAGGTCATGTTCAGAGCTGTTGATTTAAATAAGTGTCTGTAAATAAGTGTCTCCCTTTTACCAGCTGATTTCCTTATGATTCTCGAGGAACAAATAACACGAACGATGGTACATTTCCACAAGTAAGCAATAAAAGTGAGCCTAACGACATAACATAGGACCCTAGATATTTTTCATTATTTAAGTGCATATTAAATTGTTTGATTGGTAACAGATACTGCTATGAGGCAAAACTCCCTGTGCCAAATCTTCTATTTTGCCCTGAGCACTTATTAGGCAGCCATATCAGCCAAGACTCCAGTGACTAAATAACACTGTTAACATCTTGTTCTCAACATTAATCTGGTGCAGAGGAGCAAACTTCAAGCTAGAAAACAATTTTGAGAGCTCCTCAATATTGTTTCTCTTGTAGCTTACTTACTTTGGAGCCCCCAAGCAGACTGTTTCTAATCATCAGCTCCTGGAGATTTGCCAACAAACTCGAATAAACATTCTCTCATATTCTGTGGTTACAGATAACAGTCACCTTGAAATCACTACCATATCCTAAACACTGTTTAGGTCAACAATTGAAATGCTGTTCTGAATCGAGTACAATATACTAAACTGCAAGTAATCACAGTACCATTGGTGTTAATTCTGATAAGGCACTTTACGATCTTCTCATAGAAAAAATAATTGGGCAGGAAATCTATGGGATTTACAGCTTAATCTGCTTAGGCACTTCCCTGTCAGCTGAGCAGACTGCAGACTGTGGCTAAGAGGAGAATACGTGCTAGCTTAGCACAGCTGTCAGGAGCTGCCTGCCACCAAATCAATACTGCTCTTTTCCTCCTCCACTTCTCTGGGTCTCTCTCATGCCTGTATCCCCCGCCTGCTCAGCCTCAGCCATCAGATTCTCCTGCCGGCGCTAAATCAATGAGTCCTGAAGCTGATTAGCAGGTTCAAGTGCGGGTCATTTCACACAGCCGGGGGACATTTTTACCAGTAAATATAATCATATCAGTAAATATAATCATATTTACTGTAACAGCATACTGCAAGCACAACAATGTTGACATCTGGAAGTTCTGAGAATTTGGTGACTAAAAGCTCATTCAAACCCTAGACTGTATATACAGTCTATGATTCAAACACACATTTCTTCCCTTTTTAGAGTGTAGAGCAGAGAGAGATTGATCTCCTTAGGATGAAGCACTAACAGTAGATTCACATGTATAAAAAGTTTGGTTTCTTGTGCGTTATTGGATTAGGCAAAAAATACAATATCCGTGCCGTGTGCATAAAAGTTATTCAGGATTAGATAATACAAAGAATCTACTGTACTCTATTTGTTATGTAGGCTTGACACATTTTCTTATAGACATTTGTGGAGACTTGCCAAGGCCATGACTTTTCTTATTTTATACTTTTTGATCAGTTTATTTCTTGGTTTCGGTGTATCAAAGACTACATCCACATACTGAACAGAGCAGCTGTTTTTATTTTTAAATAAAACCCTACTTTTAACTGATTTTAAGTGCCATTAATGTCAATTAAACAGAATGAAGCAATTTAGTTCAATTCAATTTTATTTGAATTTTATTTATTTATATTTATCTGGCATTAAATATACTACATATATAGCTGGTGGTAAATTCAAAAATATGTACATGAGCAAATCAAGTATAGTAAGGGCAATGCAGGGTGGATTGGTGAAAATGGGCAGCTGGAAGCAGTGGGCTGGAGGAAGGTCAGCAGCAGCATCCCACAGATGGAGATTAGGCCAGTTGGTGGGAGAACAACCACACATCTGAAGCATCCAGCTCTGGGACCAGGGACACTCGGAGAAAGGACACAGGGAGAAACAGAGTGAATGTAATGCAATAATGGTATATATAGTAAATACATAGGTAGTTAGAGAAGGGCTCAGTGCATCAAGAGAGGTTCCCCAGCAGCCTAGGCCTATAGCAGCATAACTAGGGGCAAACTAAAGGACGTTGAGAGGGGAAGTCAGTTGTGCAAATGAAAACACCAGCTCACCCCGTCAGGGTCCCCCAGTCAGCCCTAACTATAATCTTTGTCAAAAAAGAAGGTTTTAAGCCTGGTCTTAAAAATAGAGAGGGTGTCCGCCTCCTGAACCCAAACTGGGAGCTGGTTCCACAGGAGAGGTGCCTGATAACTGAAGGCTCTGCCTCCCATTCTACTTTTAGAGATTCTAGGAGCAACAAGTAAGCCTGCAGTCTGACAGCGAAGAGTTCTGCTAGGATAATATGGTACTATCAGGTCTTTAAGATATGATGGAGATTGGTTGTTAAGAGCTTTATATGTCAGAAGAAGGATTTTGAATTCTATTCTAGATTTAACAGGAAGCCAATGAAGAGAAACCAATATAGGAGAAATATGATCTCTCTTGCTAACTCCCGTCAGTACTCTGGCTGCAGCATTTTGGATCAGCTGTAGATGTTTCAGAGAGCTATTGGGATAACCTGATAATAAGGAATTACAGTAGTCAAGCCTAGAAGTAACAAATGCATGGACTAGTTTTTCTGCATCACTCTGAGACAGGATGTTCCTGATTTTTACAATATTTCTCAGGTGGAAAAAGGAAGTCCTACAGATTTGTTTTAGGTGTGAGTTAAAGGACATGTCCTGGTCAAAGATAACATCGAGGTTCCTCACAGTAGTACTGGAGGCCAATGTAATGCCATCCAGAGTAACTATATGCTTTGAAAGCAATTCTCTAAGATGTTTGGGGCCAAATACAATGACTTCAGTCTTGTCTGAATTTAGTAGTAAGGAATTATAGGTCATCCAGGTCTTTATGTCCTTAAGACAATCTTGCAGTCTGGCTAGCTGATTAGTTTCATCTGGCTTCATAGATAAATACAGTTGAGTGTCGTCAGCGTAACAACGGAAATTAATACAGTGCTTCCTAATAATATTGCCTAAGGGAAGCATGTATAATGTGAACAGTATTGGTCCTAAGACAGAACCCTGAGGAACTCCATGATTAACCCTAGTATGCTCAGAAGAGTCATTGTTATAAGCGTCCCAGGATGAGGCTCTCTCTACTGCATTTACCATAAGATAGGGGAGGTCTGAATATGCCAAATCTGGAGTGGTATTACTGGGCGGCTCAAATTAGAGCTGGGATGTTCTATTTTGAAAGAAATCACCCGCCGGCCTGGGTTTCGATAGAAACACATCAAATCAGTATTCCCCCAAACCTCTATATATATTCAGCTAACAAACGCAAACTGTCCAAAAATACAAAAAATCCATTCTTGAGAAACACACTGACAGTTTGGCACACATCGCTTGCCTATTTAAGAGAAGTTGCTGAACTTTCTCAGTTCTCTCCAATTTATGGTAATGATGAATTTGTTCCTGGTAGAGCTGACTCAGGGTTTAAAATTTGGGCAGCCCAGGGAATAGCAAAAGTAGCAGATCTATATGATGATAGCGGGACCCTAATGGCATTTGAAGACCTCAAATCTAAATATGGTATTCCCACCAAACATTTTTTTAAGTATTTGCAACTGAGAAGTTTCATTTTCTCAAGGCGGAAAAGTAGCTTGACACTCCCCTCCTTATCCTCTCTAGAAGATTGCACTTTGAAGCTCCTGCATTCTAAAGGACAGGTTTCAATTCTATATAAATTATTCGCAGATGCATCTAAAGAATCATCTTCACGATATCTTCAAGCATGGAGAACAGATTTACATGTAGATATAACAGATCAAGAATGGTCACAAGCTTGTCTGCTAGCTCAGACCCAATCAATAAATACAAATTCTAAATTATTGCAGTTCAAATGGTTAAACAGATTATACATAACACCTGTAAAATTACATCACTTCAACCCTAATATACCTGACTCTTGCTTGAAATGTAGGGACTTCAAGGGAACTCCATTTCATTGTATGTGGGAGTGCCAATATATTTTCTCATTTTGGGGTCAAATATTGAACAGTGTTGGTCAAATTATTGGCAAGCAAATTCCTTTAAATTCCAAAATGTGTTCATTGAATATTTACCCAAAGGATTGTAATTTTTCAAAGAATGTCAAATCCCTGCTGAATATTTGTTTCCTAGAAGCAAAAAGATGTATAGCAACTTCATGGAAATCAGATACTCCTTGTACAGCGTCACAATGGTTAAAAGGAATGATTTTTAATCTTGCTTTGGAAAAGATAAGCTATGCAACAAAGAACAGACTGGACAAGTTTAAAGAAATATGGACTCTTTTCTACGATTTCCTTCAGAAGAACAATATTCCTATCGATGGCTGGAAGGATGACATAAGCTAACTTGATTATGTTTAAGATGTATTGATTTATATAATACTACTTTTATTATTACTTATTTTATGTATTTTTGTTTTAATTTATTTATTCTATTTTTTTTAAACTTAATTTATATATTCTTATTCTTTTTTTTATTGCTGTTTTTGTGCCTCGTTTTTAGTTTTCTTCTTGTTGTTTGTTCTTTTTTTGTAAACAAAACAAAGAAAACCTGAATAAACACGTTTTTAAAAAAAAAAAGAAGAGTCATTGTTGACATGCACAAACTGGAACCTGTCTGATAAGTAGGATTTAAACCAGTCCAGTGCTGTCCCTTTAATGCCAATACAATGTTCCAGTCGCTTTAATAAAAGTTTGTGGTCGATTGTATCGAATGCCGCACTAAGGTCCAACAAAATAAGTATAGAGACAAGCATCTTAAATTACAAAACTCACAACATCTTTATTGTTTGGATCCTGCATTTTCAAGCCAATGTCCTGTAAACTTTCCTCATAATGTACTAAAACTAATTTATGCTTAGCTGTAAAATACAAATATATCATTGTAAAGTACATAATTTGGTGTTCATTATAAAGGAACTCCAGAAGTGATGAGTTACAAGAGAAACTGTTTGGACTCCAGCGTCTATAGAATGTTCATATGTAATATAAGTTGCTCATTAACCAAAACTATGGTCTGCATCATATACATTTATTAAATGTAATGCTCTTATGTTTCAGAAATATAAAAGTCCAACTATTGTTATCCATTAACCATAGTTCTATGGTGCTGACACTGGGAATTATTAAGCATTAAACAGAAGATTCTAAAATTTTGTTGTATGCAAATTAATAATGGTTCAGAAACTGACCTTCAGAATTTATTGTTCTTAATTTTTGGGGGGACTTTGAGTTGTGATACTTTATAGATCAGCTCAATCTCTAAATATTCATTTAGCTGATGTTTATGCTGCTTGTAGGTTGAATTGCATTTTTATCGATGAACTCACAAAACAAACTTTTGTTTTTTATGGAAATTTTGCTATCAAATTTCGGCCACTGATTTCTTGGTTACTTACAAATGTATCTCCACCAAAATTTCCACATACCAGACTTCTACTGTACAGTTTGTCAGTGATTGTATTTGTTCACTTCTCTAGGAAACTGATGATACTGATGTTAGTTTAAGGATTATTTTTAAATACAAACTTTCCTATTTTTTCTTTCTTCAAAACTTAACAAGCGGGGAGCAACAACAACTAACCAGCACTCCCTTTCTTTTACAGTGAATACTAAACTGCGTAGGGGTTTCTCGGAAATATGCCATTTACAACTTTTTAGGAAATTATGAGGAATTCCTACAAGAAATTCCATAGAATGTCCGTTAGTGTTACCAGATACTTTTTGTTATAAGCTAGGAAAAATATGTTCACGCTCCCATTATGCGACTTAATCCAATTATCAAGAACAGACCCTTGAAATAGAAAATATTTTTAAAGGAAACCCTAAATCAGAATTTGGCACCATTGTTAAGTCACTCCAGTAAGCCTTAATCTAGTGAGCAGTGATCATTGTGCATTGGATATAATGTCTTTAAAAATGTGTTTTTCATTTCACATTTTTTGCAGCTGATTATGCACCATATATAATGCAGGATCTGCCTAACACCAGCAGCGCATATTTCCAAACAGATTTTAAATCAATCAAACTTCTACAAAGAAACTGACATATGAATCAGGGGCCGTTGGGGCCCCTGGGGGTGGGGCCCTGTGCACTCTCCTGTTTTTGCATTAATTTTCATTAAGTTCACCTTTCCTTTTATTTACTAAAACATGAGCTTTGCAGCAACTAGTGAATAACATTAGCTCTACAGCTCATTTGCAGATCATCTTACTTTTGTCTGAATGTTCAGCAGAATGATTTATTAAATCTAAAACTGCTGCTGGGAGTCCACTTGATGCATACTAAGTTGCAGTTCATTGGCCCACAGTACAACATCAACGAAGAAAACACAAGTCAAACCCATTGAGCTTTACACTAATAGAAATCCTATAGCACCTCCGAGTGGTCATACGGGTACACAACAAACATTACAACGAAAGGTGAGGTGTACAAAGCAGAAAGAGTGAATCAGTTTCTGTTTTCAGTGTTTATTAATATTAATTCTCCAGGTTTACTTTCCAGCTGTAAGTCTAGAATATACAGACTTAGGCCACTGCTACTGTAGAGGAGTGTTTCCACACTCCGTTGTCCTCTCCTGCACAAGTTTTAACCCATTCATGGCTCCATCAAGACCACTACTTGTCCACCGTGCGCCTTTAAGCAGGTTAATAGAGACCATCTCCAGCACATAAACATGACCACTGTCACCAGTAGCCACTGATTCCCCATCGGTTATGACTTCTTGCCAAATTGTGCTTAAAATGGCTTATTTTCACATGAAGTATCTGACTAACATATATATATATATATATATATATATATATATATATATATATATATATATATATATATATATATATATATATATATATATATATATAAATAAAAAGATTCATCTTATCTACCAGGATCACTGCCAGCTTGCTGCACTATGCCCTGCTCACTATGATAATAACTGTCTTGGTGGTGGCTTTGTGACTGTCTTTAGCAACTTTAAACTAGGCAGTCTCCACCTGATCTTGTTTGGTTTATTATATGATCATCCACAATCAATCAGCAGTTTGTTTGTTTTTTTGTTTTTTTTTTTAAAGCAAAACTCCCAGAATTTTGTGTTTTGAAATATGATTTAATGGTTGTTTGCGGTGATTTTAATATCCACATAGGTAATTTCTCAAATAGTCACACTACTAACTTTTAAACATTACTGCATCTTGTTTAATTTAAAGCAGTTCATTTGTGGACCAACCCATAATTATGCCAAACTGGGCACCAGTTTGGGGCAGCGTTCAAAAGTGAATACACATGTAATCACTGTCACACATTAGAAACGCTGTGACCTCTGAAACAAGACTATGATTTCCAATTACATGAAAAGGTTATAAAATGATCTGCAAACACCAGAATTTTCACAGTTTTGGTCAACAGCTTGTTGAGTGTGTTCTGTCCTGGTAGTGGAGCTGGAGTCTGTGGTGGAGGTGTCAGAGAGGAGGATGCTGAGGACACTACTCAGTATTATGAACACCTCTCATTCATTGTACGCTACACTGTTATCACATCAGAGCAGCTTCAGGCGCAGACTGAGACCACTGAGGGACAACACAGAACACTTTCCTACCAGTGGCCATCAAACTGTAGAACTTTACCTTCTACAGAAATGACAGCTAAAACACTGGACACTTCGAGCTAAACAATAATTAAATGTTGCGTCTCAATAGCTACAATTCAGTATCTATTTCTGTATCATGTGGAGCCTTTCATTTCATGTGCAATATGCAATGTGCAATATTTTACATTTTTATTTCTCAGTTGTAACATTTCATTATCATGTATGATATTAGGGGCTATACAGTGGATTGGTGGTTAGCACTTTCGTCTTACAGCAAGAAGATCCCCGGTTGGTGTCCCGGCCAACCCGGGATCTTTCTGCATGGAGGTTGTATGTTCTCCTTGTGCATGCATGGGTTTTCTCTGGATACTCCCACTTCCTCCCACCGTCGAAAAATATGCTGAGGTTAACTGATTATTCTAAACTGTCCATAGGCGTGAATGTGAATGTAATTGTTTGTCTGTATATGTAGCCCTGTGACAGACTGATGCCCTGTCCAGGATGTCGCCTGCCTTCACCCCAAGTCAGCTGGGATAGACTCCAGTCCCCCCGTGAACCTAATGAGGATTAAGTGGTGTATAGATAATGGATGTATGAAATCATTCATTACCCCAGTATAATTGACATGATTACTTTTTGCTGTTCTATTCCAGCCTTATTTTTGCTTACTTATTTTATTTCAGTAATGTATTGTACTTATATCTCATTGCTTTTTACTTTTAGACACTGCTTATCTAATCTTGCTCTGTTGCTCAGATGTAGTCAGAGCCGAATTTCCACAATGAACTTTGAAAAAAACTTTGTATCCTAAAAAAGAGAACAGGTGCAATATTGAGAGATTTATTTTGAATATACAAGCAAATGAAAACTGTTAAAATTATTGTAGCTCAAGTATAGTGTATGTTATTCAGGAGTGCATATACGATAACATACAACACCAACCAGTAAACAAAGCTCAGTGATTAGTACTACAAGTATGACGATCTACATTCCTTGGATTTTTGCTTAATACACTGTTGCTGTAAGGTGCTCTACATGGTTACGGAGCTTTTGAGAAAGAATATAAAACACATTAAACAACAATGCAATACATGGCTGCTAGTACTGAAATACAGAAAGCTGAGAAAGATGAACAGGACAGAGGCTTTCAGCTTATTCTTTTCGCTGACACTATCTTTACAAATCCTGACATGTAAATATTTCCTTTAAGCTTTGCTTTTGTCAGAGCTGTCTTGCTCAGCGCTCTCTCCTCTGCTGCCAAACCGCTGGTTCAGCTCTGACGTCAGCACTGAGCAACAGGATTTCTGTAAAAGAACAGACGAAATTTAAGAAGAACGAGAAAGAATAAGAATAAAATACTCAGTGACATAATTACACCATGTGATACTCTGGCCTACCTTGCCATCCTTAGCCTGGTGACGTGCCCTTGATAGGAGCTCCAGCAGGGCCAGCAGGAGCCCAAAACCCAGTCCCAGTCCCAGGAGGAGGAAGAGACCACGAAGGTCATGGGGTAGCAGGGCCTCCGAGACATGAGCCCCATCAGCACTCACACAGCTGCTGGCCCACCATTTGTCCCGCAGGTACGTTAGTTCACCTGACTCACTGAGCTGGAGGATAGCATTGGTTAGGTTCTTCACCAGCGGGGAACCTGGTGGAGCAAAAACACTCAGTGTGACAGGAGAAGGTCCTGAACATCTCTCCTCAAAACCACAACCTGCATACTTCATTCTTCTGGTATCAGACTATCCACCACATGTTGAATCTGCTACAGGGGTTCAGATCTCTCACCGCTTTCAGTTTAAATTTTCAGTATGAAAAAACAGTTTCTCACCACGTGAGGCTCCAGGTGACCATGTACAAAGGATCAGTACTGAATTTGGTATCAGAATTTAGATTTTATCATTCTGAAAACTACAACAAAATCCTGAGAGATGCAAGCAACTCACCCAGAGGTGCTGCGATGGAATAAGCTCTCATAGAGATGACTTCCTGTGAACGGGTCAGTTTGCAGTATCGAGCCACTGCCAAGTCCAAGGACACTGCTTCACCGATAAAGGCAAAGTTTCCCTCCTGGGTGCGGCGAACGCCCTCCTCCATGCTGGACACGTAGCTTTTCTTACGCTCCATGCGCTCGTAGATACGGCGGTACACAGGGTTGTTAGAATTCTGTGAAAGAAAATGATGAAAAACACATAATATTTATTCCTATATACATTCATCTCAGAAATGATTAAGCCGCTGTACTGATCTTTAGTTCTAGTTAGGTGCTGCTGATCATGCCTTAAAGAAGAGCATGGTCGATCCAGCCTCAACTGTGCCATAATCGATTACATCCTGGTTAGCAAGATCTTCAAAGCTCTTGATGGAGATGTGTTTGCTGTTGGAGTGCAACATGGAGTGGAAGTTGCCGAAGTAACAGGCCAGCAGCAGCACAGCGAAGATCCACCAGATGGCGCTGACAACACGTCCAGAGAGGGCTTTAGGGTGAGGACCAGCACCTGAGAGAATAAACACAGCAGAGGAGTTGCAGCTGCAGAATAAAGTAACAGTGCAGTTTGCTAACACACATGGTTTCTGCATGCTCTCTCAGAATATATGGGATAACATCTTGAAACAGAATACACAAAAATGTGCGTAGTTAACAAAGTGTGGCATAAATCAGGAATGATGCAACGACTAGAGTAATGATTATTTAGTCCTGGCTGAGTGGTCCCGCATCAACAGTGAAACATATCCTGATTCCTCTCTAACTCCTTCTTTAGTTACTACACACATTTTGGTTTATTCGATTTTAAGATGTTATGTACTCATGTACTCTGAGAGCATGCAGAAAGCATGTGGGTTTCTGCGCCCGTGGTTCAGTTTAGCTGACTGCTGCGTTACCTTGCAGGGTTAGAGCTCCTGTGATGTACCAGAAGCTGTGCAGCAATGTGAAGCTGTGCTCGTCTGTGTCTGGCTCAGCCCATTCAGTGGGACTGATCCTGCAGAAAAATAAATGGCTTCATAACCAGTAGCATTAAACCTGCAACTGAAGCAAGGTTAATTTGCATAGGTCTACTTGCTGAAAAGTAATACTCATTTCTGAGGATTTATTAACAGGAAATTCGACAAATAGGAGTCTCTGTGAAGGCAACACATTATTCCACATTTCCTATTAAAATAAAATGAATAAAAACAGAACATTTTTACATTTTGTAGTGCATACACTACAGTTCAAAAGTTTGGGGTCACTTAGAAATGTCCTCATTTTTGAAAGAAAAGCTTTTTTTTTTTCCAATGAAGATAACATTAAATGAATCAGAAATACAGTCTAGACATTGTTAATGTGATAAATGACTATTCTAGCTGGAAATGGCTGAATTAAATTGAAATATCTACATAGGAGTACAGAGACCTATTTCCAACAACAACCTCCTGTGTTCTAATGGTACATTGTGTTAGCTAATGGCATTGAAAGGCTAATTGATGATTAGAAAACCCTTGTGTAATTATGTTAGCACATGAATAAAAGTGTGAGTTTTCATGAAATTTCCTGGGTGACCCCAAACTTTTGAACGGCCGTGTATAGCAACATGGATGTATGTATGCACATGCAAAAGGCCCACAGTCCTCCTATACACAGAAGGAGCAATAACTTAGACCGAAAAACACAAAACTATTAGAAAGAGCATGGTTGTGTTATTTGTAGCTATTTAAGGTTTAGATTTATGGACATGTTGCATGTTGTTTCTTGGGTTATTTTTTTCCACTTGTTTTTACTAATTTTTGCACATATGGAGATAAAATCCAAATGAGATTTCATTTGAACTCAGCCACATATAAAAGGTTCCCTGCTGGACTTCCGGTTCCGGCAACCTATATGGCAGCAGCTTGTTAACGCAGCGGCTACCGACCTAGGCCCTCTTCACATCCTCCTCCTTCTTACTTATTCAAAAGTGGTGTAATAATACGTGCAAAGCCAAAATGAGCAACGCGAGCAGAGCTGCGAAAGAAAAAAAGTCCACCGACGGGAAGAACAACGCAAATAAGTCAAACTTTTTCCTCCCCAAAGAAGCTAACGCTAACTCGGCTAGCCCGCTCCAGGCAGAGAGCAAGGATGATAACGTGAGTGCAACAATATTATCCGAGCTAAAGTCGTTCAGACGGGAGAACAATGAGAAGATGATGGAAATCACATCAGCCATCACCTCCCTTGAACAGTCAGTGGGAAATATGGGAGAACGTTTAGCTCATGCAGAGGGCCGGATTAATCAGGTAGAAGAAGGATCGGCACGATCTACGCGCTTGCTAAGCTACCTGCTGCGACGAGAGAAACAGCTTGAGGATAGATGTGAGGAGCTAGAAAATTTCACAAGGAGAAACAATATACGAATCTATGGGATCAAAGAAGAATCGGAGAAGGGAGACATGGTTAAATGGACTACGTCTTTCTTGAGGGAGCTGCTGGATTTACCCCTAGATGCTCCCATTTGCATAGAGAGAGCCCACAGATCCCTTCAACAGAAACCTTCGGGAGACGAAGCCTCACCGCGGTCACTAATAGTGAGATTCATCAATCACCGGGACAAACAGCAAGTTCTAACTAAGGCATGGAGCACCAAAAATCTACAATTCAACGGGAAAAAGATCTATATGGACCATGACTACTCACCGGCTCTACAGAAGAAAAGACGCGAGTATACAGAGATTAAAAAACAACTAAAGGAAAAGAATATCCGATTTCAGACCCCATACCCAGCGAAGCTTAAGGTCCATCTTAAAGAGGGAGTCAAAACATATATGTCGGCCTGGGAAGCAGCAGAGAACTTGGCACCGCTGGGAATCCAGACACCTATCTCTGAAGGCCAGAAGCTGGACAAGGAACTGCACCGAATTGGCTGGCAGTTAGCCAGCGGCCAGCGCAGACAGGAGATACTGACTCGCAGTCTTATCCACGACATAGAGGCCCTTCAAAAAGAAGCCTGACCGAAAGATCTAGATGAGATCAGCAGCACTTAAAAATTCCAAAACGGATGGTGAGGATTCTGTTTGAAGAAGATAATGTTGAGATGGTTATGCTTGAGTTGCTTATAGTCTAAAATACTATACTATTAGATCTCGTTTTGAATTTAGAGGAAAAGGGAAGTTACATGTTTTTTTCTAATACTATCTTCATAGGAGGAGGGGGGCTGGGAGGGGCGGGGGAAGTGAGACATGCTGTCAATTCTCTTATTATTATTATTGCCAACATCATGGGCGAGGGCCCTCTGTCTTTGACACAGGCTTTCCCTCAGAGCCAGCTATTCTAGCTGGCTCCATCAAGGTTATAGTTCAGACCTGTTATTTGGAAGTCTCAAAAAACAGTACTGCAATGTTATATGTTTACTGTTCATTTCTTAGTTCATTATGTTCTTTTGTTAAAATGGAGGAATGGTTAAATGCTCTGAGAGTTAAAAATAGGGGAACAAACCTGGATGGAGTAAAATGGAAGAGATAAAAATCACTTCATTTAATGTAAATGGTGTCCACAATCCAATCAAGAGGGCCAAGATATTATCCAAATTGAAAAAGGAAAACACACATATAGCTCTCCTACAGGAAACCCACCTAAATGACATAGAACACACAAAACTAAGTAGACTGGGGTTTAGGCATGTTTTCTCATCATCGCATGTATCTGGCAATAAGAGAGGGGTGGCTATCCTAATTCGAAATACAGTTAACTATGAACATATAATGGACAAAAAAGATAGGGAAGGAAGATATGTGCTGATCAAAGGAAAGCTAGAAGGTACTCTCATTACGTTGTTGAATGTGTATGCACCCCCTAACAGTGACTGGAACTTTTATAGGATGATATTTGACATCATGACATCTGTGGCTGAAGGGGTCACTGTATGTGGTGGGGACTTAAATGTAAAGCTCAATGATAAGTTAGACTCTTCAAGAATGAGTACTAGGCAAAACAAAATTAATAAGAGAATAAATACTGTGATGCGAGACCTGGGAATCATGGATGTCTGGAGGGATCTTCATCCAACAACTAGGGATTATACCCATTTCTCCCATCCTCACTCCCTATATGCGAGAATTGATTACTTCCTGATGTATAATACAGAGAGACATAGAATAACCCACTGCGACATAGGAAATATTGATATTTCAGATCATAGTCCCCTATACCTTACTATCAACTTAAACAGAAACTTTAGGCGTACATCATGGAAACTCAACTCCAGTATACTGAGCAGTCCCCAGACCAAACAAGAACTAGTAAAGGAAATTCAAACGTATTTCGAACTGAATGATACAGGAGAAGTGGGACCACCTATGGTATGGGACGCATTCAAGGCAGTTATGAGAGGTAATATTATAGCGCGTACCACACATTTAAAAAAGTCAAGACAGGAAAAGTTGGCTGCACTGCAGTCAAAATTAAAGTTACTACAAAGAAAACATAAAGATAATGTGGAACCAAAGATTGAGCAAGAAATGAAAACAGTTAAACGTGAAATTGATGAAATATACACACAAGAAATACAGAAGAAACTAGTCTACCTCAAGCAAAAATACTGGGAAGCGGGCGGTAAAGCATCAAAGTTACTTGCCTATAGGTTAAGGAAAAAACAAGCAGACAGTACACTTTACAAAATTAAAAATCCAGAGACTAATGTGATTGAATGTCAGCAGGATGCAATTAAGCAATGCCTACTGTCTTTCTATAAAAAATTATATTCCCAAGAACAATTAGATAATAACTCAAAAACAGACAGTTTTCTACAATCAATATGGCTGCTAACAGTCACAGATGCACAAAATAATATACTCAGCGCTCACGTGACAATAGAAGAAATTCACTTAGCTATTACAAGACTCAAGATAGGCAGTTCCCCTGGCTCAGACGGCTTTACATGTGAGTGGTACAAGGCTTTTAGGGAAATATTAATGCCCTCACTATTAAAGACCTACAACTGGATATTAAAAAAGTTAGAAATGCCTCCTTCATGGAGAGAGGCAATTATTTCTCTCATTCCTAAGGAAGGCAAAAACAGACAGGAATGTGGCAATTTAAGACCTATAAGTGTACTGAATGTGGACTATCGAATATTTACATCTATACTTGCGAGGAGGCTGGAAAATTGTTTGCCAGACATCATTCATCTGGACCAGACTGGCTTTATAAAGCAGAGACAAACACAGGACAATATTAGAAGAACACTACATATAATACGATATATCACAGAAAATAACATAGAATCAGCCCTAATTAGCCTAGACGCCCAAAAGGCATTTGACACAGTGAGCTGGAAATTCCTATATAAGGTTCTAGATGCGTTTGGATTCCATGATACATTCATAAGAATCATTCAGACATTATATAGCAACCCAACAGCCAGAATCAAAGTGAATGGAGATCTCACAGATTCCTTTTCCCTTGAGCGAGGATGTAGACAGGGATGTGCTGTTTCCCCTCTCTTATTTGCCATCTTTATTGAGCCCTTAAGTCAATGGATTCGCCAAAATTGTAATATTAAAGGGATTTCAACTTTTAAAGAGGACCAAAAGTTGGCATTATTTGCCGATGACCTCTTGATCTACCTAGAAGAACCGACGCAATCTTTGCCCAGACTATTTGACTGTATGGAGGAATACAGCCAGATGTCTGGCTACAACCTTAACATATCCAAAACACAGATTCTTACTTTCAATTATGAGCCTCCTAGGGATATAACTCAAAGATACCAGTTGAAATGGAATACAGACTCAATAAAATATTTGGGGGTACACTTACCAAAAGACCTAACAACGCTATTTAACATCAATTTTGGACCCTTGAACTCCAAAATAAAGAAAGATATAGCAAGATGGCAAACTATTCCACTCCTAAATTTCAGTTCAAGAGTTGAATCAGTAAAAATGAATATTTTACCGAGGCTACTGTACCTCTTCCAAACACTGCCTGTGGAGGTGACAACCCAGCAATTTATAGAATGGGACAAACTTATATCTAGGTACATATGGAATGGTAAAAAGCCTAGGATAAAATATAAAACTTTACAGTTGAAGAAGGAGCATGGAGGAGTGGGGCTTCCATCCCTGTTGGAATACTACCACGCAGCCCAACTTCGGCCCCTTATATGTTGGTGTAATCCTGGATATAGTGCCAGATGGAAGAACCTTGAAATGGCAATGTCGAGGATCCCTCTTCAGGCAGTTATTTCAGATGAGACTCTAACTAAATACCTCTTAGATAAAGCTAACCCATTCATTGGCCTATCTCTTAAAATTTGGAGGCAAATTCAGAATATATGCCAAATACAAAAAATAGCCAAATTACTAAAATGGTGCGCTTTTGATAGTGATTTTCCCCCTAACATTAATGATAAAAGATTTAAGGTATGGGTAGAGAATGGAGTTGCTGCCTACTGCACTTTAGTACAAAGAGGGTCACTGAAGAGCTTCCAAACTATGAGGGAAGAATATGGTCTTGAACACCAAGATTTTTACAGATATCTTCAAATGAGACACCACTTTGACACACTAAAGAAAGACATAGATATGGTCAATTTAGAGACTGGAATCATGAAAATATTCGGATCTGCATATAACTCTGAGGAAAACACTAAAATCATTTCCAAGATTTACAACTATTTCTCTCAGAGAAAATCACAAGACTCTCAGTATATTAAAGAGAAATGGGTTAATGAGAGTAATGAGGCTATTTCTCAGGATGATTGGAACACAATTTGCCAAATACAGTGGAAAACCACTAGTTCTATGAGCTGGAGGGAATTCTGCTGGAAGAATCTGGTACGTTTCTTCATAACTCCTCATCAAAAGCGACACTACACCACTAACTCTAAATGTTGGAGACAGTGCCAAACCGATAATGCGAATCATTATCACATATTTTGGTCCTGCCCAGCACTGGTCTCTTACTGGAAAAGTATCCACCAGATTATACAGGAGGTTCTTCAAACCACTTTCCCTTTTAGATTCGATATTCTATATTTGGGTAACCTTCCACAAGAGATAGGTGCTAAGGATAGGAAACTTGTGTCCATCTTGCTGGCAGCAGGTAAGAAGGCCATAACCCGCAAATGGCTGCAACAACAGGCTCCCTTGGTTGATGATTGGATTGACATTATTTATGACATATATAAAATAGAAAGATTGACATATTATCTCAAACTCCGTCAAGACACGTTTGCCAATATATGGTCTAAGTGGACTGTACATATAGCTCCCAGAAGAGCAGAATTTATATGATACATACCATGTTTTTAAATCAAATATTTACCTTCCTCCCAGTTCTATGATATATATGTAGTTCTGTTGGTACCAGACAGAATCTTTAATGAAAGATAATACACAAGTTAACACATATTTAAATATTTACCCTTTCTCTCCTTCTCCTACTTCTGATTCTGCATATGAAAGACAAGTGATAATAAGGAGGAAAGCTTTTGTGGGATATTTCTGTTATCATTTACGCTTATTTCTGAATTTTTTTTTTTTTTTTTTATTAATTTATTTTTAAAAAAAATTTATCTATTTTTTTCTCTTTCCCTCAGTCTGCCTAATTCTTTTCCTTCAAGAATACTTTCATGACTTGTGTATTTACACTGGTGACATGGTTGGAATGTGCTCTGTAAAGCTCTGGATACCAATAAAAAATAAATTACAAAAAAAAAAAAAAGGTTCCCTGCTGGTCTGCTCATATATGTGACTGCAGTTTGTGTTGGTATTCAGGGGCTATATGCAAATCAGGTCGGTCCTCATTCAGTCCACAAAGAGGTGGTGCAGCTGAGACTGACATAAAATAACTTCTGCACTTCAACAGTTATGTTACAACAATAACTGCTTTCCACTTTTAGAAAGACTATCTTGCTCATGCAAATCTTTTGTTTATCGCAGCAAAACTCCTACAGTCCAGCCTATGAACCTCTTTGTTGGACTTGGGGGCAACAATGTTTTTCAGAAGGGGGATATCACTGAAGAAGATCCACTGCCATTATATCAGGGTATTTTTAGTCGAACTTTATTTGGTGTCACAAGAATAGAGCCGGGAGATCATGCATGTATTTAGAAAATCACACACAAAGTTATTTGTTATATATTATTATATATTTACACTGACATACTGTTTTGTAAATGTGAAAGTAAAGATTCTAAATGTGTCTTGGAGGACGGATGAATTTATGCCTTTTCAGCAACTGACTTGAATGTGTCCCAATCCTGCTTCTGAAAGGTTTGAGAAATCTGGTTTCAGTTGGTCTTGAATACTTTTTTGATACACAGAGATTTTTTTGGGATGATGGTTGTTATGCATTTCTTGGTTCTCTAACAAAAAATCTGAACTGACACGGCATACTGAGTTCGGCATGCTCAGCAGCCTACTCCATCCTCGATACTAACGAGTCTGCTACTATCACTGTCTAGTCTCGTTTAGCAAATGTTACGTTCTGTAGAACATACTGGTGTGGCATACTATCATGCTATAGAGGAAAAAAAACACTTCAGTGGGCAGAGGTAAGCCAAGAATGTGCCTTCAGTGTTCCCTGAAAGTAGTGACAAGTGGAATTGTTTTGTTGAAGTATGTGTATGCAGGGAGATGAGCAATGAGTTTAAAAGGATAACTAGCAGGGCTGCCTGAGGTTGTTGCTTGGAGGTTGTCGTTGTTCCCTGTAGTGAAGAAATGGTAACATGCAGATAGTGGAAGGAAGGACAAAGCTGTATAAAAATGACTGGTGACTTATACCCACATGCTACATCCAGTGAGTCACACTAATTACTTTGTGACTGTAGTTGGGGTGGGAGGAAAAGAGATTCACAGAGGGCCAAGCCAACACTAGCCACCCCTCTGGCTTAGCCTCTGCTTGTGGTCACCGAGTTATGGCCTTTTAAGTTTGTTGCTCTGAGTTAATGTTCATTTGTGCTATCCCAGTGTAATACTGCACTGTGTGTTCCAGAGTTGTGAAACTAAGAGGCAACAATTTCAGTGACTCGTATAATGAAAGTCCTTCTCTTTTAGGTTCAAGATAATTTGACAGGTGTATGAAGCAAAATTCTCGATCTTAGTTTCATGCTCTAACAATCCAACAAGTATCAGTTGTTTGAGTTAATGATATCAAGCTGTGCTTCATTTGTGATTTCATTTTATTTAACTGTCCAAAAAACACTTAAAAGCAAATACAAACCATTGTGTGCAGATGCAGCTCTGTTTCTATCATATATTGCAGTAAAAACAGTTGGTGTGAAAGCATCAGTCTGTAGTATTTGGGGAGGGCATTTTTAACCTTGAACTTACCTGCCCACCAGGTATATGCATAGGCCCGTTAGCAGAAATGCAATGAGGACGCCAATCCACATTTCTGTGGAGAAAGGTGACAGGAAGCTAAAAGTACTCTCTTCAGAGGCCACGTCTTTATGCAGGATGAAGCCGATTCCCGTTTGCATGAAGGGAGTAGTCATGTCCACAAACTGCTCTCTGACTGCAGTGAGGGTCAGTGGGGCCACAGCCAGATCAGCCTCCTGATGAACGATATAGGCAAGCATATCATGGACATGAACATCCACATGGACACAGAGCAAGCTGTGCTGAGCAAAATGAATAGAAGATGGGTGACAAATTAAAGGAAAAAGAATGGTGTTCATTTTGTACATTTTCATTTATATACTCTATTAATTCTGCAAATGAAAATCTCTCTTCACGTCCTAGCTTGTAAGGAAGCTGGGGTCAGAGCACAGGGTCAGCTGCACTGAGGCACCCTTGGAGTAGTGAGAGTTAAAGGCCTTGCCCAAGGGTACAACAGTGGCAGCTTGGCAGTGCTGAGATTTGACCTCTGACTTTCTGGTCAGTAGCCCATAGCCACCACTAATATTACCACTCCAATAGAGATCCAGAGATGTGGAGAATCAAAGCCAAGATTCACTAAAGCTGTTATGGTAGCACGTGGTGGCCCAACATCTTAAAAAGATGCTTTATTCTAAGTTTTCATTTAATTTGTCACCTGTCAGTAGCTCACGCAATGAGCAGAAAGATGCAGAAAGATCCCGGGAAGGCCAGGACGCGAACCAGGCATCTTCTAGCTGCAAGGCAAAAGTGCTAATCACCACAACACTATGCAGCCCACTTCATAATATGAGAACAGAAATATACTTTTTATTTTGAACTTTTCAGCTTTTTAACTGTTGAGATTAGACAATTTTAGGACTTAAAAAACTTACAGTTGAGAAAAGACGAGTAAACGTAGTTTTAATAAAAAGATATATTATGCTGTTTGTCACACAGCACACACTGTATTACATTGAGGTAATACTGGTGTATTAGATGTTCAGTGACTTACCCCTCTGACGACCTCACCGATCATGCCGTTCCAGTTGCCACTGGAGTCGATGGATCCGTATCGGTTGTCCTTCACCAGGTGCAGCTTGTACTTGAAGCCCAGCTTCGTGGAGAGCTCTGAGATCAGGTCAATGCAGTAACCCTCCAGTTCAGAGCCCTTGCTCATGGTGTATGGCTCTTGCTGAGAAAACACACGGGGTTTAAAGATGAACAAAATACATATTTAAAAAGAGAGAGAAAGAGGATTTGATTGTGAAATTAAATTGCTGCTTTTGGGTGTAAATCTTATATTTGAAACATTGGTCATAAACAGTGCAAAAGGTGAAAAATGGGAAAGTGTGCAATGTGTGCTATAGACAGCTCATGTTTTTTAGTATTTTTGACTGTAGACATGATAGAAACCAACAGCTTATCCACAGATCTACATCACTTTATCTGGAAGTCCAACTTAGAGGAGAGCTCATCTAAATTGCTTTTTTCTGTATTGTGCTAACAGTGATTTTTACAGTAATGTAAAGGTTTCAGTGAAGAACTGTCTGACAACCTGACAACTATCAAAATGTCCACAGAGCCACAATTTTATTAAAAAAAAAATAAAATAAAATTAAAAAAAAAAAAAAAAATATATATATATATATATATATATATATATATATATATATATATATATATATATATTTTTTTTTTTTTTTTTTTTTTTTAATATATATATTTTATATATATTTTAATCTGAGCTGGGAAAATCAAGGAATGGTTAAACAGTGCTGATAGCTAGGTTGTCAAATCTACTTTTTGGTTGCAAACCTATTCTGTTTGATTGCATGATGAAGAAGTAAAACTACCTCCATAATTTCAAACCTCAGAGCAAAGTAATGTGAGACAGTAGGGCCTTGTTTCAAAAACAAGCCTTAAAATTTTTTAAAAATGTATTCTGTATTTCTTTTCTTTTTTCTGCTATGCTGCAAATATGCTACAGTATAAATTTTGTGTACTGCCACACCCTTGAGCACAAAATGGAAAAATGTTTATCAAGGAGAGTCTAGGTAACATTTTACTGTTAGCCTTTGGTGATTCATTGAACATCTCTTCAAATTCTCCTTTGAAGTTTAGTTAACTAGGGGCTTTGTTTACATCCTCTCCAACTATCTGGCTGCTTGTGTTTGTTTACTCCTTGAAAGTTTTGTATGATGTTGACAGCGAACTTTGTGAGAATAGTTTCATCACTCCTGATAGAAATTATGGATAAACTAACAAATAAGGCCTTTGTTGTATTTAGGGCTGTGCACATTCGACGTCTAGCCTGGAAAGAGACACAAAGCAAGAATACCTTTATAGTGGTGATGGATAACTCCTTGGCATCTAGAATGGAAAACAACAAACACAACAATGCATTTTTCAATCCAGTAATGAAGCAAGTGAACATAATCCAGCATGAGCACCAGCACAAAAAGAGAGGGTTTAGTCGAAGCCAGTTCTTTGCCTGATTAGTGGTTTGGTTTCATGTCTACAAGCTTATGTGCAGAGCGGCTTCTGAAAGCCTAATGAGGCATATTGTTGCCTTAAGTCCCCTTCATGTGTTTTTCTCTCAGCCTCAGCAGTAAATAAGCCAAACAACCACTGCAGAACAATGACACTCTTGTTGTCGGTTGATTTTCAGGAGATCTGAGAAAGTGGCTCCATACTGAGAGGAGGTGGCAAGGTACAATGAGTGGGGTGAATGGGCCTCTGTGAAGGGACAAAAGTCTGGACCTGTCCTTAAGGATGAATTTGTTGTTCATCTTCAAGCAACACAATTCCAACCCCCAACCCAGTAATCAGATCAAGGGAATGAAGCCAACGACCCATCCCATCATTACTCATGACATTCACAGTTGTTTTCTTTTTGCCATAACTGTGACCAATGCCATTCCCAGCGTGTCCAGCAGGACCTAACATGCCCTGCCAGGGTTGGTCAGGGAAAGGAGGGGGGACAAGCGGAGGTGCCAGGGGTGCAAGTTCTTCACATTTGCATGCAAGGACAAAAGCAGGCCCGGCTGGGTCATATAAAGCCCATGACACCCTGTCAGCCTCCTCTAGAGAAAATGGCAGGACCTACAATCTGCGGAGATGCCACTTCACCGCCTGCCTGCAGAGTCCTCCCCAACATGGTTAATTGATTTATCCCAGTGCTTTGTAGATCACAGTAAGGAGGTAGCCCCTCCACTGGTGAGAAATGGGATTCTGCCTCTGTGGATGGTGCCCCCTCTGTGCTTTGATAGGGCTCCAGCAGTCCAGCAGGGCAGTGGGGAAGGAGTCAAATGCGAGGAGTGATTTGGGAGCATGACCCAGTCTCATAGGTCAGCCAGAGCCCGCTGGCACATCGCTGGACTTTAGCTCTGCAGACAGTTGAGAGGCAGGAGGGCGGCTGCTCAGGAGGAGGAAATGATCTCACTAGCTAAATGAAGAATGAATTTGTGGAGACAGGCAGCACAGAATGTAAGCTGAGTAACCAGCATACATGTTCGTCACAAAGAGAATTTGGTCAAAGTATTACCTAAGGTTAAATTGGAAAATACTAATGTGGAGGTCCTGCTACAATCATCAATTAGTGTTTGTTGCTTTTGAATTGTTTGAAAATGTTAAAATAAAATAAAATAACCCACTCTGTTACTTGTAGCCTGACTTCCTGACAAAGTAGGGTGTAGCTGGTCAGGACTAGGGTTGGGGTTGAAGGGATCTCTTCCTCTCAGAAATATACTAACAGAACCCATCCAAGTATGGTCTCACTCCCAACTCATCACATACCACTGCTTTGTCAGGATCCCTTGGTGTCACATTTGAATTCACTATGTAACCTTTAGTGTAATTTTTCAGCATGTAGGGTAGCTTGATTGACCTATAAAAATCCTTGAATGTCAGATATAACTAAAAGTTCTCTGCTGGTTTTGTCACTGTTGCTCCTTTTCAGGCATCAAGAAATTGACCTCGTAGCACGTAGGAAATGTTCTGACAGGATGTATTTGAACCCAGACAGTTTTAGTATCCAGATATAAGCAATCAGCAAGTGAAAACAAAAGTAAATGGTGACTGAAAACACAATTTCAGACACAAAATAATAAAAAGCCTAGTGAAAAACAATGGTCTGACATAGAACACAAACCTCAGTCTCCTGGGTAAAAAGTCCCGTGACTTGCATCTTGTGTAAAAATGAAATGTCAGATACGCTCTGATAAAACAACAGTATATCCTGAGAGTGAGATAGGGTTCCTGACCTGATCAGCAGACAATAGTTCTGACACAGAACAATTCTGTAAAAGCTTGTAAAAGACTACTGATATTTTCTAGTGGTTAATACCAATGCTTTCTCCTTCTACAACATCATGTTATAGTAAATATTTGGGAAAACTTGTCATAACTACTTTAATTGTACTTTGCATGTATCATCTGTCTTATCATGCATGTATCAAATTGTGTGTTTTATGGTCCTTGTCCCCAACACCTACCTCTATCCCTCCACCCCTCTATCTCCATCCCTCTACCTCCATCCCTCTATCTCTACCTCTCTACCTCTTCTGTCCCTCTCAACCCGCCCGGCCAGCAGGCAGATGGGTCCCCCCACATAAAGAGCCGGGTTCTGCTCGAGGTTTTTTTCACTGTTAAAAGGGTGTTTCTGTTGCCACTGTCGCCTTTTGGCTTGCTCTGGGGGTCAGGCATATGGGTTCTGTAAAACGTCTTCAGACAATTTGACTGTAATTGGTGCTATATAAATAAAATTGAACTGAATTCAATTGAATAACTGATGATAAACTATGGGTTACAAAAGCAAAACACTTAAGGTTACAGAAAGATAGATATTTAACTTTCACATACTTAAATTTTTTTTTAGCTCTTTGACAGGACAAGCTCAGCCTACTTCCTGCTTTGCCACACAAAGGAAACACTTTATCCTGCACTGGCACTGGATGTAAACGGGTTGAATTGTGAACTTTTTAATTCCTATTGATACTGGGCTGGCATAACCACCCATCATTTTATAAATCAGCTATTTTACCAATCACACAGCTTGCAACAAATCTGAGAGTAATGCTGTGTTTTCAGAATTTTCCAGCATGCATATATATTAAAAAGTGATGATGGGGGATAAACTGCGCCATAATGCAACACAAAATGACAGATGTGGTCAGGTAGAAAGTCACCCTTGGATGGTGGTACAACATCTGTAGCATCTGTAGACCAATAAATGCATCCTTACTCACCAGTAACAGCTTACTGGTTGATTATGCAAATTTTAGGTTTACAATGTGCAAACTGTAAAATACAGAATATGTCATGCTTTTGCTCTGCCCTCTGAAATTTCACTCACTGAGATTATGTGTGCAAACATAGCAGCTGTACTTCCAAGAAAAAGTTTGTAGAGATTAAAATGAATAAAACAAAACAAAAAACTCCTCTCTAGTTCAGACTGACTTGCATAATCATTGCACAACTTCAAGTAGCTAAATACAGTTCTGAGCAGTGATCCTTTCAAACACAGAAAACGGTTATGTGTGAATCTGAGCAGTTACTGCTGCCTTTCTTTCATCAAGTCCATCTGTAGAGGGTGAGCAATTTGCATGACTGGGGGGAACAACAGCACAGTGTAACAAAAGCAGTGTTGTCTTAAAAGAGATATCAGAAATGATTTCTAAACTTGACATCTCAGTAACTGATTTGGTGCTGATCCCTGAAAGAGGAGAGGTCAAGTTGTGACATGAGGAGCATCTTATACAGCCCAGTTCTAATTAATTTCACCACATTCCGGTTCAGCACGTAGAACATCATGCAAACCCCAAATATATATTTTTTGGTCAGTGACATTCCCTTGGTGGCAAGTAAAAAATAGCTTTACCTATATCTGGCGCAATAAATATGCTGTGCATTGGACTTCTTAAATAAACTGCGTGCAAAGCATTGTAGGCAAGTTGCACTTATTAGTCTTACCTGCAATGACGACCCATGCAGTCAGGGCAGCCACACAGGACAGCAAACCCATACAGACTGTCATGTTACCACAACCTTGAAAGTGACACGGATGAAATCTGATTATTCTATACATGATAACTGGCATCAATAATCTTGACATGGAACATTTACAGTACCTGCAGGGATGATTGTTTTGCTATGATAGGGTTATTTTACTCAGTGCAAATGCTTTGCAGAAAATACTAAAAAAAATACAATCAAGTTTCTTACCTCAGTTATGTCAGGAGTACTGTAGATTAAAACCTTGATTTATGTACAAGGTATGACTCCAAGAAAATGTGGAAGAAGTTCACAAGAAGTCTTGTATTGGGCAGTGGGAAGGACTGTGTACAGCAGAATGTAGTGGGGGTTTATATGGGGAGCACAGGGAGGGAGGAGATATGACCTCTGAGGGAGTTAAATCCTGTGATTGTTGGGAATGTGTTCTGGCAGGATGAAGTCTGAAAACAGAGGATATCAAATTACTTGAACTGGAGAATTTTTTTCTAGTGTAGAATCATTTCAACATATTCATGTTCACGCAGATTCTGAGGCAAAGTGTGTTTCCTTTCTCTAACTGTGCCAACAAACACACAGAAGTGAATAAATTCCAATATACTCCTGTCTCAGGTACAATTCTAGACATATTTGGAATAAGTGGTCAGATTTAGCCTGCTAATTCTGGACTTTAGTATAATTACTTAACATATATCATGGTAGATTTTGCAAGGTTATATAAGGATCTTTGAAAAAGGGGGGAGGAGTTGGGTTGTTGTGAAAGACTTGGTGTTTGACAAGGTCGGCTGGGGCAGGGGTGCAATGAGATTACAGATGGATGGATAGGAGGTCCCAGATATCCACAGGAAGAGATCGTTTTGGAATACATTTCTGTTCCTCCTGACTAACCATGAGGGACTCATCATAATTTTCATGTGTCCTGTAATGTAGTAACTGTGAAAAAATCTGATCATCACAGAAAGGGACCCAAAAAAAATGCTGCTTCTAGCTCTCTTGCAATTTACAATCAGATTGATAAATAAAAATAAAATAAAGCACAAGTTATTAATACCATATTTGGCATCTGTTAAGACTCCTTCATGTTGCTGAACTCAAAACCCAAATTCCAAAATGTTTTAGTGCCTCCAAAGGGATTTTATAATCTACAATAAAATTCACATTTTCAAAGTAGAATTCACAAAAATCTGTTCGGTCTCATTATTTTAGAATGATTTTTACGCCATAGGTATACTAACCAAGTAAATTTATTTGAACAAAACCTTTGAAAACAGGCAGTGATTTCATCTTGAAACGAGGGGCTGCATTCACTATTTGAGGCAAAAACATTCTTTCAGGAATGAAGTGCTAGACAGAGCCTGGAGGTTTCAGTTGAGAGGCCAAGACTTGCCAAACTGTCTGGATAAATACGGCTTTAAGAGGGACTCAGTGGTTTTCTTGGAATCCTAATGAAGCTGTCTTTTGTGTTTGTGTGCTGGCTGGAGCAGAGTCCATGGCGCTAAAATGAGCATGTCGCGCTTCACAAAGTCTTACAGAGCTGAAGAAGAGGCCTGGCAGTGTCTGACAGCTCAACAGAGGTGGCTGTCAGCTTTGGAAACCACAGGCTTGACAATGGACGAACCTTTGACTGACAAAACAGTGTCCTGAGAAACCACGGAAGGGCTACACGGATTCTTAGATCTCAAGATCCTGGTTTTGGGTTTCAAGGACTTTAGAATCAGAGGACATTAGGCTAAGGGTGAATCCAGTATGCATAATTCCCTAATTATTGTTAAAATTATAATCAGGTCACAGTCGATGTCTGAAGCCGTTTTGAATAACTTTCATTTTTTGCTAAGAAATCCGTTATGAAGCAAACACTGAATACTTTTGTATATATTCATGAAGAAAACCTCTTGAAATATGATTGGATTTCATTCCAAATTACAATCTCTAGCAACTAAGAACTTTTGAATAAATAGCTTTGCAGCCCCAAAAATCGAATTTTGGGTGGCAAGTGAAGCTGAAAAGATGTTTTTCTATCCCTGAATGACTGGTTGAACTTGTTGTGTCTTGTGCAGATTCAAGTCTTTGTTCTGGAACATTCTCCCTTCCTGCAGGGGGTTTGCAGATTTTTTCGTTTTCTTTTTTTGCTAAGAGAGGTGATGGCTGGTAAACACAGACCCCAGCAGGGTCCATAATTAGAGCAGCAAGCAGACCCTGCCAAAACCAAGGCCAAAGGCTTTTACATGTCAGTTTGTATAAAGCTCAGTTTAATTGGTTTGTTAATTGCTTGTCTTTGTCTCTGAACTAATACAGCTACAGACAGGTGAAGTGCTAATAAAATAAATGAGCTGTTAAAGATGCAATAATGTTCACGAGATTTATTCAGGTCATAATTACACATTATTTGAATAAAATATTGTCCTTAAAATTTTGCACAAAGAGCTGGCATGGCAGGGAAAACAATACAGCAGGTCGACAATAAACGTGCTTCAATACAGATCATTTCCATCTTATTTTAGTACTATGGACCAGTGAGAACATAGGACTTCAGACATGATGCTCCATTGACCACCATGAGACAATCCAACAAAGTTTGGAATATTAACAAATCTTCATATAAAAACTCTTTTTAAAACAAAGCACAGCCCCAGGATAAACATTACAGTGCATAAAAGACATGCAGTTGACATAAAAGAGCTAAACTTGGTATGGAGTAATCTATCACTGCTTTAAAGTATAAGATCTCAGTGCTGTGACATGCCACAGATTGGGAAGTTAGCGAAATATTGGCAGCTTGGTCAAATTACAATGCAACTACCACACAAAAAATACTAAAAAATAAGACCTTTAATCCTGCATTGTAGGAATAATTCCTTTCCATTTTTTCAGCAAAGACAACAGATATGCCTTAGCTTTTAGCATCAAACTATACATTATCTCCAATATGATACCATGCCGTCATTTTTAAAATATTGCTAGTGGTTGGAATGGCTGAGAATAATGCCTTGACACAAAGTATTTCCAACAAAGTTAAAGAATATCACTACAGTTCAAGTAAATAAAAACAATGAATCTTTCAAAATCCTGTCCTCTAGTTGTAACCTATTGCTACTGTATGCTCATGAAATGCTCAAAAAATACTCAAACATTAGAGTAGATGACAGTCAACATGAATAGTATGTAAAAACCCTGGGTTTTTATCACTAAATACAGTCTGGCAATGATCTAACATTTGGTGCAAACAGATGACAGCTGTACTAGTTGCTTTAGAAGAACTGTTTCAAGACATTGTTTTCTGGTTGCACAGGTTGTAAAATGATTTTGCACAACTGTAAAATAAGAGTAGATTGTTCATTTCATGGATTACTAATTTCGTGGAACACAGTTTTCAGTAAGACTTTGAAATAATCTGTATTATGAACCAGTTTTCTGTGAGAAATTTTGCAAGATACACAATTTTAAAAAAAAAAAGATTTCTATCGGAGAAAGCTGGAATGTACTCCAAACAAGTGTCTAGCTGTGTCTCTCACGCTCAGTTCCAAGTCAGCCAGTTCTTAGAGTTTGAGCATGAAAAAGACTTCACTGTTTTCAGGGTCTGGGGAGGACGGAGACTGTATAGCGGAGGGAGATCCTAGGGGGATGAGCTGACTCAGCAGGTCTAGGCTGCTGCAGGGACTCCGGGCCACGCAACACGCCCCTTCGGGGTTCCCTCGCTCCTCGATTGGGTTAGCACTACTTCCACTGCCAATGCTACCAGTAAGGCTAAAGCTTGCACTTCTGCCCTGGATCAGGCCCTGCAGCCTCTGCCTTTCTTGGGCCTTCTTGGCCCTGTTTGCAATGTACCGCACCCTGCTTTGGCTCCTTGAGGAGGTCCTTCGCACCAGGGTCTCGTCCACTGACAACCCCTCTGACTCTCTGGGCCTGTTCTCTGGGGTGAAATCACTAGCAGTTAGGGGCTCCACATCAGTCAGCTTTCGTAACTGCTCTGTCAGGTCACTGGGTGGTCGAGACCTCTGTGGGCTGCCCTTGCGGAGCTGGTCTCTGGTTGGCCTAACAATGAAGCTGCGACTGATGCTGCGGTACTTGCTGTCAAAGTTGCAGGAAATGTCATCAGAGGTGAGATCCCCAAGGCTTTTGGACATGGGAGCTGGAGCTGTTGGGGTTATAGCTGCAGTGGATGGCCTTCTAGATGATGACTGCTTGAGTTCTTCCATATAGAGCCGGCTCCATGTGTGCCTCCTTTGAGTCAGTCTGCCAGGTGAGTCCACAGAAACTTCCTGGGCTGGCTGCAGTGGGCGAGGCTTGAGCTCATCTTTGGGGCTGCCACTTTGCTGAAGATTGGGGTTTGACTTGCTCTTGCTGACTCGCAGGGCATCACAGGAGACTAATGCTGAGTGATGACAGTTGGCCCATGGAGGGTTGCAGGTACTGCTGGCTGTGGGCAGGCTGGTGAAACTCTTTCTAGCCAGGTTAGGCAGGGAAAGGTCAATGACTGTGTCACTTGAAGAGATGCTAGAGGAGGAGGACATGCTGTCTCGGTGGCTGCCTGGCTCCAGCTTGCTCCAAAGGCGATCATTCATGGTAGCATCAGTGCAGACCTCTGGTATTGCTGACGGGGTTTGCCCAGTTATGTCTACATCCATCTGAACATGTCCCTCACTTTTTGTTCTTCTTACAGGTGTGTGTGATGACATTTGGTTAAAATGACTTCTCCTCATGTGGGCTGGCTGAGCTGGAGGGACTGCCGGAGTTCTAATGGACACTGCTGCAGCAGGACGCTCTCCTTTGTTGTCAGATTTTGACTCTGCTGTATCATTTTTCTTATCTTTCATAGCTTCTTGGTTTTCTCCCTGGTTGGGTGTGCGCTCCATGAATGAATGGGTGCTTTTGTTGTTCTGGGTATCTTGACTGCACTGTGACAATAAAGCTTTCTCAGCAGGGTTTGTCAGAGACAATGACATAGTTCTGGAAAAAGTAGGTTTCTTAGGGTCTTCGCTCACCTTGGCAAGACTGAGCACCGTCCCAGTTGAAGGAATGGACGATGGGGCATTTGCATTTATTGCTGTGGAAGGTGAGTGCAGTGGTGAAGGTGAGGAGTGATATGAAGACAAACTCTCCTCTGGAGTGGATGCAGACCGGATGAAACGGAGGCTCCTAGTGTCGTCTGAGTTTAGTGCAAGAAATGGAAGGGGGGCAGTTGGTCTCTGCCCTGTAGAACAGTCTGTAGAAAGAAAAAAGAAAGACGAGAGAAATCACTACCAACAATCTTGTTCATGTTCACTCAAAGCCTTTTGGTTGTCAAATTGTGTCAGCTTACAAACTTGAAAATTGATTTGATCTTTTTTTTATTAGTTGTGATATTGACTTCATTAAGGGATTGTTTGATTTAATCACCTCACATGAAGCTAAATACAGTTTGTTTTTATGTGATGAGCAAATATTGACATGTAAAGCTGCTTCTACTTCATAATAAATGCATTTAATGCAAGTGCAGTGGGGCTGTTGCTATGGTGAAGCTAAAGTGCAGACAGGGTGTTTTTTTTTTTTTCAATTACAGTTCAGGAGATAAACGTTTACAAGGATTGTGGAAAACACTGTGGAATGCTACATTTAGTGGTTGGTGTTAATTCATGAGAAAGACAGAGACAAACAAGTTTAGTGGTTCATTGAAGAGATGGAAATGTTTGGTGTTTGTTTCTGAACATCTCCAGACATGAAGGTTGAGCTTAAAGTTACCTTTATTTTACCTTGAGAGGGGGTCCGTTCTAAACAGGGGTTTACAGAATTTAAGACTGAAAGGAGTTGTATTAATGAAGACACTTTCAGTGGACAAAACATGACAAACTAAACTTTACTCATGGCCATCACCTGAGCTGTCAACTGCATCTGATAGCTTTCATCAGCAAATGGAGTATTTCCATTTGTTTGATTGTGATGAAAACTTGCTGATGAGATGTGATGCTCTTTAAAGTTTGGGAAAAAGATAGCAAGTGGACAGCTCTGGAAAGTTCTTTGGCCATTTACTGTTTCTAATTATAATTCCAGTTTATTACAACTTAATAAATTGAGTTTTTGTAACTGTGTGACTGCATTCACATATCATTGAAAATTTTATCTATTTTAATGGCTCTCTTGAGATATCCTGAAATGACTGTTTCAAACAATAGGCTCTAGTAACATGTAAATTATGTAACAACACTGCTCACAAGTTAGGTACTCAGCGCTGGGGATACAGACAATCTGCTCAGAAGATGTACAGTGTTCTAATAGACTTAAGCAGTCTGGTAAACATACCACTTCTATACCAACCAGATTAGCTGGATAATCTAAACAATTACTTCAAGAGGTGAAACTCATATATAAAATATCCTTAGTGCAAAAACAAACAAAAGTTATGAGAAACTGGAATTATCTTCCAAGACTAAAAACATTCGAAAATTTTATGGATTGTGGTTTCCACTTGTCCACAGAAGTCCGTGGATCTGCATTTCATTCAAGGATTTTAACAGACAAAGCTGGCATGGTAATCTCATTACTTCTACAAAAGTCAGTTTGAGCTTGTACAGTTTCAAGAAAATGTGAAAATGGAGACGAATATGGATTTCAAACACACAGCCAACCCTCCGTGGTGTATGGCACATGGGTCATGAGAGAAGCAGTCTGGTGAGACAGAAACTGATGGGTGAGGGATGTATTTAAAGGCTGCATGCATTCAGCAATGTTTACCTGGTTCTGGTCATCCCCTCAATTCTGCACTAGGAACAGAGTGAGCATGCAAAAGGGACAGAAAGGAAAGAGAAATTTAGCCCAAGTGGAAAGAGGAGGGAGAATGGAGGCAAGGAAACAGCTTCCAGGACAGAGAAATCACCTTCACGAGACAGGTTATCGCAAGTTCATCTCCAAATTGTCATGAGAACAAATATCACAGTGTTTTTCACAGAAAAGAAAGACAAGAGGTAAACCTGAGAGAAAGATAGTAAGTCAGGCGACAAACCTCTAACAAATATGGTATCTGCCAGCATCATATGACTTTACAGATGTCAGCACACATCGGCTATTGTAATGATGCCAGAAGACTAAAATTCAACTTCCTAAACATACTTTGTTTCCCCACAAGATTAATTTTGATAGTAAAAACACAGATAGCCATCACATGATAAACAGAGAGAGACTGAATAGGAAGGGGATTGTCTAGAACAGCTGGTGTTTAGCAAAAACTTGACCCCTTTTAAAATTTCCCATGTGAGGAACAAAAGGAAAGGAGGACTGCTAAATGAATGGAGCGCCGATGTCAGTACCTTGTGACTTGCAGTGCTTAGCCAGCTATTGTAAATTATCTACAACTACATTTACAGATAGCCCAGTGTTGCCCAGCATTGGCTTTCATAAGTTTAAACTGTATTGTAAAAAGGTTAAATTGATAATTAATTATTTCATTTGGGTATTTAAATTGCGTTGGTGCAGGACAATATAGGTACAATGATGGGTTCCTTTAGCCGTTTTTCATCTCTGCAATCACTGTCTATTCACTGGGCCATTACATTACAATATGTAAAATGGTCCACACCTGTGTAGCTGCTTTTCAGGGCACCATACAAGTTTCATCCTTAGCTAGGTCTTTCAAAAACACTTTACAATGCATTTCTGGTAGTAGAGCAGGGATGAGGCGTCAACCTTGTGATTAGTGCTGCTCTTCCACCTGAGCCACGGCCACCCACTTACAGTAGCTCTGCAGTCCCACAGTCAGCCAATCTAGTTTAGTGCCACAGGTATACACCGACTGAAATGCTCTATATGCTTGTTCATAATATTTCTTGTTACCCATATTTGTGTTATTTTTACCAACACAACAAACCAACTGTCAAAGTTCTAGTTGGAACACTCACTTTTCAAATTTACAAAAACAAATCATAAAGGTGCTTTTTATTTGACTTTGTTTGGGTCAAGATGTACTGAATTAAACGGTCTGAATCAAATGTTTTGATTTGAGGAGGGACATTATAGGTATTGGCTGGTGGAGTTTATTAAATGGGGGAATAATGTTGTTTATGTGTGTGTGGGTGTTTTGATTTTTCTCCATTTATGTTGCTTTAGACCATATGATCAAAATGAACAGGTTAAATTGAAATTACTATTAATTTTAAGGGTAAAAACTTACCATTTTTCTCATCTGTGAAGCATGTAGGTTGTATGATATTGAATATTTTCAGGAGAGAAGCAAACATGAAATCAATTGATAAGATAAGGCTTAGATGAAAGGTACACAAATTACAGCAAAACTCTAAACTCTAAAAAGGTGGTGGTAGTGTTGATGTTCAAATTTGAACTTGTTCTACCAGGGATACTTGGGATAATGGGGAGTTACAAATACACATCGAAGGTGTATTCTGACAGCACAAGCTAACATATATTTGTAGTATTGGCATGTATGGTGGCTAACTGGAGGTCTATATTCCATAGTAAATAAAAGGTCAATTACAGCTACAAGTACGATCTACTGGGACATTACTAAGACGGCATCAGATACATCTTACCAGCAAAGAACATGGGGGACTTATGACGCAACTCTTCCATTTTCTGGGCAAACAGGGCATTCATCTCTCTCTGCAGGGTTCCCACGGCCCTCTTGCGACTGTCGAGGACAGAACGTGGAGGCAGCATAGGAGGTGACTCCAAGCTGCTCAGACTGCCAAAGCTATCGCAGCTGCTACTGTCGCTGAGTAAGAGAGCTTCATTTGTGTTACACTTTGTGAATGGGGTATGAACCGAGCCATAAACGGCACCATAGTTGGGAGGCGTAGTTTGCTGCCAGCAGAGATTCTTCCTGCAGTCTGGCGTGAGGAGTGGTGCTGGTGTAACAGTGTTGGGAGAGCGTCGACGGGGAACGCTGCAGGACCAGGTGTTCCTGTGTGATGCTTTAGGCTGAGATTGGGTATGTTGGACACCCAAAGTTTGCCTGGCTTTGGATCGGGGGAAAGGGATAGGTTGGAGGAGGGCCTGGGGTGAGTATTGAAACTGGGCCTCCATGCATGACTTGCGTTTGGGAGAAGACTGCTGTAAGTCTGGGCAAGCAGATAGGGGCTGGGGCTTGGGCTGGGCAACAGTTTCTGACTGAACATGTCTCTTGGTTGAGGGGGAGCAGTTACTTCTTTGTCTATCTTCATCTGACATTTTGGTCTTGCATTCCTGCCTTTCCTCAACCTTACCCTTTCTTTCAGCCTCTGGACTCTCCTTTGAGCCAATCACACATGTGATGCAGTTGGAAGACATACCCACCCTGCCTGAGCTGTTAAGAGCAACGCGGGCAAACACCCCTGACTTCATGTCCAGCGGATCATGAAAGCGGAGCCGACTGGCCCGTTTTAGAGGCTCACTCATGGGTCGTCGCTGTGCATAAAGTGAGCTCTTACCTTTACCCTCTTCAGGGTGAAAAGCCCCATTGGAGTCAGGATGGTCCCAGGGGCCCTTGGTTTGTTGGGATGCAAGTGAATCCCCGTTGCGGTGTTGTGGTGGTGTGAACTGGTAAGAGACGGCTGCAGAGGCCTTGTCCCTGTCATCAGATTCTCGCTCCTCACTAGCGCCTTCTGAGCTGTATTCTTTGGTGTCGATGGCAATCTCTGGGAGGCCCTTCTTGATTTTGGGCTGACCTTTGGTGGGTGCACTGGCAGTGCGGCGCAGGAGGTGGGCACCGAACGGGTGCTTACGGCTGCGCTGTACAACAGCATGGCTGTCCAGGGAAGCCTGCTTTGGGTTTCTGTGAAACAGCCCTTTTATGCCACTGGCTGCTCTGGCCTGACAAAAACACAACAAAACATCATTGTTAAACATAATGAATCCGAAACAAAAATTACTGAGTACCAAATGATGTCAATAAAGAGGGTTACCATAATGCCGGTGGCATGGGTCCACAGTGCATTATTATAATATGTGGGCAGTTGTGTACAATGAGCATGCTTAAAAAGTAACAAATTTTGTTACCCAAGAAATTTCCCTTAACACGTATGAATGATCACTCTCAGACCCTGCTTCACCATGATCATTCATCTGTTATTCATGCTGACTAACTTTGAATTCCACTTGGATTCAAAGACATTTTGAGTACCTATCTGCGTACAGCAGGTGTTGTCCCAGTGGTGAAATATTAGTTACACAGACATGCTTGAATCTGCCTGTCAAAGTTAGAGAAACGAAGAGGAAAAGAAGTCCTCAGGCAGTTTGTCTCTACAACTAAATACACTGATTTTAAAGTAATGTGTCTCTTCATATTAAACTTCTTATTCTGGCAATACAAACTAGTAGAGCCACAAAAGAGGTGGATGATCTGAATACCAGAACACTGCAGTAAAGACTGACGAGTAAAACAAAAACTGCAACAAATTTTTTTGTGTATGCCATATTTTGCTACAAATGAAAACATAACCTATTAGAAGAACAATGAAGATGCAAAACTCACAAAATTTCTAAAGATACATTACATAAAAAAAAAAAAAAAATCCAGATTCTTAAGGATCTATCTTGTGTATAACTAATGTTAAAAAAAAAAAAAAAAAAAAAAAAGACCAATGTAAAATGACCAGTAGTGAAGCTGGCCTCTTTGCCTACAAGGTTAACTTTCAGATTACACTGATTTCAAGGTTCAAACAGTGCATGGACGTTTCCTGTGCCTTTAGGTGCTACGCGGTGCATGTAAAAAGCCACAATGAATGTGACAAAAATGATAAAGTGATGACATTCAGACACAGACAGAGATGATTGTGAAACTCTGAAATTTTCCTAAAGAACACCGTGTCAGACAAAATGCCAAACAAAATGGAGTTTTAGCAGGACAGGGCATCATAAGGCACAATTCCTCCACAAGAAGTTTCCCAGAGGAACAGGAACCTAAATTAAGTTCCAGAGAGATAGTTTTAAATGCAAACAAAGCTTCTACTTGGGTGGTAGGATTCCTAACACTCGGGAACTTTTAGAGTAAGGCTTTTAGGGCACAATATTGCCAATTGGTGACAAACACTTGTGTAGCATTGTTCATCATAATTACAAGCACGTTGTTTGGCTTGTCTATGGTCGACACTAACCTGCCCATTTCTGTGGAAGGCAACATTCAGAGAAAATTTGAGAATATCTTGCTTTTGAATTTGTCAGTGGATCAATTAGCTTAATCTTACTGGGGCTTTACACAAATCACACTGTACTGGAGGTAACTTTGTTACAGTACAGTTAGGAAAGTCCCTGGTCGTTAATTCGTAGGAAATTAAAATTATGATGTCATTCAGTGGTTGTCCATATTTGAATATTGATATTTGAATATGGGTTTATGTGCTTGTCATTACTATCATACTGACAGAGTCAGATTGAAAAAAACAGGAAAGACTAGGCCCTGTGGTTTTGGATCAATACGTATGGTCCAACCAGTGCTACATTGAGACACAATAAATGTTGCCAGATATGTGCTATGAATGCAGCTGGAATAAACATTGCAAATGTACTTTTTCAAAAAAATGTTGGAACTCCTTTTTCAAACTTTTATGAGCCATTGCCTTCTTATGCTGCTATGATCACAAAAGTTAGGAAGGGATTTACTGAAGAGAAGACAAATTTTAGTTGTCTAGCAATAAATGACCCAGGAAGAAAAGAGCAGACAAAATGTTTAAAACACAAGGAAGGGAATGAAAGGAGAGATAAATGTCCTCAAAGGCACTGGAACTGTATACCCCTGCAGTGCAGCACACTGAAAAACTCCTGAGTTAAGAGAAAAATGCTCTCTGCAAAAAAAACACGAGATGTCACTGCAGCCTGGCAGACTTCCTGACTCCCATCTCACTTCTCTATCCAGCTCTGTGTGTAGGTTAATGACATTGGATCTATTTGGGGAGTCAATGAAAATGCAGGCAGGGCAAGCCTTCATAACTCATGTGAGCCATGAGTTGATCTTATAGTTTATAATGATAGCAGTTGGCTGACAAGAGGGGTGTGTGCAAGGGAGAGGGGAGGAGGAAAGGGGTCATTTAGGTGGCAACGAAAGTGGAGCATGTGGCTCATGCAAGATGCCAACTGGGTCTCACTACACCTTAGTTTGAGTGGCAGCATCAGGGCTCCTAAAAATTTCCTGCCTCTAAATGGAGCGTTTGGTAAAAGAGGGGTCCACTGAAATCACAAACAGACACAGGAAGAGAGTGAAAATCAGAGAGAGGTAGGATGAAAGAGAGAAACATTGGGTGGGATCGGGGTTAGGGGAGATATCACAACAGGAGGCTCACTGCAACAGCAGAGAAAGAGGAAGTTCACAGCAAGGACAATGTGAACATCAGAGTGACCATTTACAATATGGCTAGACACAGCTGAGTGCATTGAAATTAAAATTCTAAAGGGAAATAAAATCAAAGCCGGTATGACCGCAACAACAGCCTTTTTTTTTTTAGGATCCAATAATAACATTTTAAAACAGAAACAACTACAGATACATACACAGTGCATTCTTATGAACTAAATCTGCCACACCACGTTTTTATTTTGGCTGGGGAATTGTTTCAGCTGAAACATATACTAAATTGAACAAAAGTAGAGATAAATAAGCATTTTTTCATTGTAACTGCTATTACTATCAGCTAAATGGCCAAAAAATATGAGGACATCCAGCTGATATTAGGCAGTAAGGTCTGACTTGCAGTCAGCATTCCAGTTTTTTCCAAAGGTGTTGAATGGGGTGGAAGTTGGGGCTGTGTTCAGACCAGACAAGATCTTCCACAATGAAGTGGAAAAAAACGTTTCCTTATGGAGCTGGCTTTGTACATCGAGGCAAAATAATGTTGAACTAAAAAGGAATAAATGCAAACTACTGATAAAAAGTCAGAGGGAAACTATAGTCGATAATATCACTAGAGGCAGGAGCATTAAGATTTCCCCTCAGTTGCAGGGCAGAAAACCTGATAATACAGACCCAATAGTAAACGACTGTATGTTGACGACGGTGCCACATAGTTTTAGCAATCAGGGAAATACTTGTATTGGTACTGAAACAATGTAAGTATAAAAATTAAAAGAGAAAGCAGTGGAGGAATTGTTTGGAAAAATATCACTGTCAACCCCAGTGGTCCAAAGATGTTTTTTTTTTATTTTATAAACAATTATAGGTTGACCTTTAAACTTCAAAAACAGGCATAAATATACATACAATGTAACCATGGTATCAAAAACCTAATAACCATCAGTCAGAGTGTATTGTAAAATCTCTTGAGATATGCAAATATTTTTCATAGTTGTAAATGTGTAACGCTGTTCAAAAATTACATTTGTACAGCAAAGGAAACAGTTTTTCATACATTTTCTGCTGGCTTCATTAGTGGTACCTACCTTACCAGTGATGTCATTCACAGCCACATGAACAAAGATGGAAGCCTCCTCCATCCCTTCCAAGTACACATGGCGATAACCTACATAAAAACACATCACAGAGACAGCCACAATTATCAGTGAGTGAAACACAGATTGAAACAGTCATAGATAGATACCTGTTATATGTAAAATAGCAAAACAATCCTTTAATGTAGTTGTGTTCTACGCATAGACACCATCTTAAGCTGCACATATGGATGGTAACTCCAATCATTTTGCTCCATCATTCAAAATCAAATCTACTGAGGGAGTCTATAATGTAGCCCTTGAGTAGTGTATATCCTGTCTACCATACATCACTAGATAATAGGCCATCATAATATTGAAAGGTATGCTGTATCTAAAGGTTGGGTACTTCAACCAGGATTATTCTGTATGATTCTGTTGGACAGTCAGATTTGTTATTTCAGCATACATTTTCACTTCTACACAGATGACACTCAGCTTTCTGTTTTCAATCATTCAATTTTAACATTCAATTTAGTCTTGTCTTGTAGCTGTAAAAAGCTGAAGTGACTAACAACTTTCCTGTGAATGTAAATAATGATCAAATACTAATCTCTGGAGAGGCTATACAGAACCTTGATCCAGTTTACTATATAATAAAGGCAGACTGTATCCTTATAGTGTTGGTGTGAAAATTGCAGTGTGTATTGACAAATTGTTGCTTGTAAAGTGCATATTTTTTAAGTAACAATTTGTCCAATCAATCATCTATCAGTCGTATATCAATAGTCATATAGCTTCTGCTTTGAGTTCAGGGATACACATGGGTCAGAACTACAAATAAAGACAGATGTTTTGGATGCATGCTATTTTATTTTCTGTGTTTGGCAAACAGAGGTTTTGGTTATTTATTTGTGTTTTTTTGTGTTTTTTTTTTTTTTTTAACAGATAAGTATGTGGTAATGTTTGCAAAAGTTCAAGGTGCTGTGCAGATGGATAAGCTGCAGATTTTCACAAACCTACATCAGTTTTTTGCCCCAAATGTGAGTTTCTAAAGACCTCCTTTGGCAATGATTCTTTTTTTTATCTTGTTAATATGGTGATATGGTAGTTTTCATATGTTAGAGAACACATCATGAGAAAAAAACAGAAAAAAGCAGTCAGTGCCATGGCTGCGCACTTCAACTTTGCAGCTGCTTTGTACTGATAACAGTGTCAAAAACACAGATTAAGACTTCTGGGGTTTCATATGTAACAAATCAAAGGAACCAATCCTCAACTTGCAGGGCTGGCTTTATGTACCATAATTTTTCTTCAGAAGCAGTTTCTGGTCTGAACATGTAATTACCCCAGACCTACAGCTTGCTTCTGATTCAAGAAGTTTCACAGTTGTTGAGCAGTCATAGATTAGCTGGTGTGTTTGAATTTCAGTAGGGTGAGTAGAGAGACAGGTAGTGACTTGATAGATCTGTACATTTTAGAGGAAGCAACAGTGTAGGGTTAGATCTAAACCATTTCAAGGCAGGAAGGGATCATTTTCACAAAAAATAAATAAATAAATACATTTCAAATATAAGCGGGTTTTTAGTTGTTAAATTAATGACTATATTGGGTATCTGCAAATATAACTTGGAGTCACTAGCTTTGTTAACCTATCAGACAAAGCTGCACAGAGTGCAATAAAATTAATGTAACTTGTACAAAGATCCTCATAGTTTGCCTATATTTAGTGAGGACTAATCAACTGAGATATAACGTAAATAAATTAGCTTTGAAGTCATCGGTGGGTTCATTTTTTACCTTTGGTCAGAGTCAGGCTAACTGTTTTCCTACATTTTCAATTTTTAAATGAAGCCAGGCTAAGCACATCTTTCCTCCACTTCTGCACTTAACCCACATGCAAATTACTCTATTTTTCAAAACATCAAACTAGTCCTCAAAAATGTTCTGAGAATCATTCTAAGAGATTTTCTGATATTCTGATCTTGATCCATTTAAGATAAATATATGCATCATGTTAGTCATATTAGAGAAAGAGATCAGTGCTATATGCCTGAGTTAATGAACTTTCTCCATGTCTCCTTATTTTCCCTATTCACAGCAAATTCAATTTCCATGCCTACAGGATAATATATCACCAGACGACAAGAAATAAGATGCAAGAACAAAGCTTTTAGAGGTCATCACAGAAACATGACACGGGTGTGACTTCCGTCTAAAAGCTGGTGATTCACTGAGGCTTACCTGGCATCATGCTGTTGAAGGCAATGGTGCGCTGGCCGATGAAATCTTGGCCGATGGGGTCATGATCCCACACAAGGAATCGCACCAGGGCCAGCTCTGGCATGTAGACTGTGAACACCAGAGTCTCCTCCCACATTGGGTTGAACCCTACAAAGCATCCAAAGAGAGGTGGCAGAAGAGGTGGAGGAGGGGAGGTGGGTGAGGGAGCAGAGCACAAAGAGAGAACAAAAAGACAGGAAAGAAAAATTAAATGAGACTGCAGAAAAGAGTGTGACAAATAAGTAGAAAAAAGTTAGGCAGATAAATAGAGAGAATATAAAGAGCAACAGGGACGGAGGATGGAGAGAGTGGATGGCCAGGGGAGAGTCAGATAGTGAGCTCAGCACTCATCAATTATTCAGTATTTGTGTGTGCGAGAGAGAGACAGTGGACTGTGAGGTGCTGCCTATGCACATCTCCTCAAGCTGAGCTCATCATTTATAGATCAGAACCCATACAGGCAGGTAACGCGCACGCACACACACACAGGTAGAGAGTTACATTCAACCAATGGATTGTTTGTGTCATGGCATACATACATTAAACACATGCCAGAGGCAAACCACTACTATTCACAGCTCTCCTCATGCAAACAAATGGACATCATGTGTAGCTCAGGTCATAGAAAAGCACTAACAACCACGAGTTTCCACAGCAAAATGGACATTTTTGCCATGATCTTATGTTGATGATGGGAGAGTTGGACCGCTGCGCAAAGTCTTCTCCAGCACATCATGCTCCCTGAACTACTGAATCACAATGTGACCCCAATGAATCCTGGCATCATCATGATCTTGGAATATGCCCATGCCATCATGGAGGAAAAACTCCATTGATGATCTGGTCATTCAGTATATACAGGTATTCAGCTGACCTCTTTGGGAACATAATGTTGCTGAAACTGACCAGCCCCAGATCACAACCCTAACCCCCTCAGGCTTGTCAGCACTAGGCATGACGGGTGCATCATTTCATCCACCTCTTTTCTTACCCCGATGTGCCCATCGCTTTGGAACAGGGTAAATCTGGATTCATCAGATCATATGACTTTCTTCCATTGCTCCAGAGTCCAATTTTTATGATCCATAGCAAATTGAAGCCTTTTCTTCTGATTAGCCTTGCTGAACAGTGATTTTCTTAAGGCTGCACAGCTGTTTAGTCCCAATCCCTGGAGTTCTCTTCCTATTGCGCATGTGGAAATGCTCATACTTTCACTACTAAACATTGTTGTGAGTACATCTGTGATTTCTTATGATATTATTTCACCAAATGTTTAAGTGGTCTCTCATCACAATAATCCAAGAGTTTGTTCTGACCACATTTGTTCTTCGAAGATCATGGTTCACCACTATCCTTCAGATTTTATAATACATTGTACGGTTCTTAACCCAATTTTAGTAGTTTCAGACAACTCCTTAGTTGTTTTCTTTGCTTGATGCAGGCCAAAAATGTGACCCTTCTGAAACAGATTAACATCCTTTCCATGACCACAGGATATGTCTTCCGACATGGTTATTTAAGAAATGAGAAGCGCCTCACTGCATCAGCTAAGGTTAAATAAGTTATTGCCAGCTGAAACATATTCATCATCACAGTAATTATCCAATGGAAGGTTCTTATCTATTTGCTTAGTTAGGTGAGGTTGTGGAAGACAGTTTCATGTCACAGGTCATACTCCATAGGTAGTTATACTGTATTAGCAGTATAACTCTCCCTGACCAAGATTTCAAAGCAGACTGGGGTTTCAAGATGTGCTGTTCAAGCTCTTTTGAAGAAGTACAAAGAAACTGGCAACATTGAAGACACAGTGGTCAGCCAAGGAAACGTAGTGCAGCAGACAAAAAACATGTCAAGCTTATTTTTCTTCAAAATCAGAAGATGTCAGGCAGGGCCATCAGCTCAGAACTGGCAGAAATAAGTGGGACCAAGGTACACCCATATGCTGTCCGGAAAAATCTGGCCAGAAGTGGTCTTCATGGAAGAACTGCAGCCTAAAAGTCATACCTTTAACGTGGTAACAAGGCTAAGCGACTCAATTATGCCCGGAAACATAAGAACTGGGGTGCAGAAAATGAGAGCAGGTGCTCTTGACTGATGACTCAAAATTTAAAATATCTGCCTGTAGCAGACAGAAGTTTGTTCGGCGAAGGGCTGGGGAGTGGTCCAATAATGAGTGTCTGCAGGCAACAGTGAAGCATAGTGGAGGTTCCTTGCAACTTTGGGGCTGCACTTCTGCAAATGGAGTTGGAGTTGTTTAGTCAAGATTGATGGCGTCCTCAATGCTGAGAAATAAAAACTTCATCATGGAACATCATCAGGGAGCCATCTGACCGGTCCCAAATGTAATCTGCAGCCGGACAACAACCCTAAACATGCAGCCAATGTCATTCAGAACTATCTTCAGCATAGAGTCAAACAAGAAGTTCGGGATGTGATGGTAAGGCAACATCGTCTAGTCTGTCTGCAATTTCATGAAGAGACAGAAGGATTTGAGGAAGCCTACATCCACAGAAGATCTCTGGTTAGTCACCGAAGATGTTTGGAACAACCTACCAGGTGAGTACCTTAAAAAACTGTGTCCAAGTGTACCTAGAAGAATTGATGCTGTTTTGACAGCAAGGGGTAGTCAAACCAAATGTACATTTAATTTAGATTTCTCTCTTTTCATTGACTGCATTTTGCTAACTGATGGAAAAAAAAAACTTTAATTCAGAAGCATTCTTAATTTACAGCATTTTTCCACATTTTGCACAATACTGTACATACATACATACATATGTACATACATTTATCTATAAATATACAAAAGTAAATCTGTTCTGTTAGTTACTAATTTTACTCAACAGAAAATTATCTACTGTTTAACACTGAAACATTGCAATTATTGAGAGGTACCACAGTTTTAGGAATTAGGGGGAGGAAGTCCAAGAGAAACAACCCTCCTTATATCAGACTCATCTGAAAATATCAGGCATCTCAAACATTTTACTCTTTTTTTGTTTAGTGTTAAAAAAAAACAAAAAACACTTTCCATCCACTAGAAAAAACTAGAATCCACCTTTACGCAATTGAAACATGGTGCTTTGGTGTTTAAGTATCTCAGGTGTCTTTAATAATCATTTCAAAATTGTTAAGTTTTTGAAGATAGATGAACTTCTTTATCAGCTCACCGTTATCATCCACCACTCTGGTCTGCTCCTTGCAACAGTCCACTGGGAGGCCAATGATCTCCACCTCCACGAAGGGATCAATGATCTGACAGAAAGAGGGCACACAGCAGTACGGTTTTGCTTCAAATCAACAACGTTAGCAGCTGCTGATTTAGCTTGCAGCCACAGAGGTCTGGTAAACTCACTTCTTTCTAATTCCACACAAAGAGATGTTTTACTTTTCTAACATGTAGTCTATAGATCCCACTAACACTAACTTAAGGGACACCACAGGACATTTTTTTATAGCTTGTTCTTTAAAAAGATCTCCTTTATATTCCATGCTTTTTCCTGCTTGCTCAAACTTACCTCTCCTCTGTCTCCCAGCATAGAGTCTTTGGGCTTGGGCAGCTGTTGTCCACTGATGATCTTTAACACCAGCTGTTTCCTCATCTGACCAGGCAGCGGGTCTTCCATGTTGGGGTTAAAGGCACCTGCAGTGGGTAGACAGGAAGCACAATATGTATTTATAATCTTTCACTTAATGTAAATTCCTATGATAACTCAGTATCAGTCAATGGAATCACATCTGCAAGGCCAATGGTCTTTTAAAAGCCAAGTCACTCAAGTTTTAATGTGATGTCAAGCTAGCAATCTACATCTTAGCATATTGCCAGTCTTTTCATGCTCACACTTAAACAACATATGCAGGATAGCTGGAAACTGACTTTGCAAACCTAAAAGTCCAAAATTAAAATGGTCCTTTTGTGTATGTTAACAATAAACTTTTTAACTATAATGGTATTTGAACATCCTTTAACTAAGGCCGGCCCGAATAGCAGTTTCTGGGGTCCGGATATTCGGGCCCTATTAATGATGGGGGGTGGGGGGTGGGGGGTGGGGGGGTGGGGGTGGGGGGGTGGGGGTGGGGGGGGGTGTTTCAATAACTTTTAAGCATTACCATAAGACAATGTAAATGTTTCTGTTTCTGTACAAACCTTCACACATGCAGGCAGGTTTGATGATGTAGCCGCAGTTGCCGTTGCTGTAGAATTTGGCTCTGTTGAGCTGCAGGACGCGGCCCTCAGACTGGTAGTTGAGGGCAACTGAAATCAAAACATTTCACTTTGTTACTGTGAGCAGGCTGGATGTTTTACTTGAATGTGTGAGTGTACAGCCAGTGTGGGAAGATCAAAAGACGTCAGCTCCGCTGAAAGTAGCAGATTGGCAGAAACTTGACAAACTGGAAGAGGACCTGATCAGTTAACATTCTGAATGTCTCATCATTTTATATACAGCACTCATGATACGCACAGTAGGCTAGGATAAACTCTTACCAAGTTGACACCCGGCATTCCAGAAGGGCTGAGGGTTGAAGTTAGAGGAGTCCACGCGGTAAGATGAAGGGTAGATGCGGGAGAGCTGTCGCTGATTAAAGTGAATGAAGGATGTAGCTTTCTGTTGCATCACCTGATGGGCTTTAGTCTCACTCAGTGATGACACCTGCCAGCTGCAGTTGGCTGCCACGGACAACACAAAAAGATGTGTGTTTTCTTTATCAGGCTCACAAATTTCAATTTAGTGTTTTAAGTCGGGTTCAGCATCATTAAAATCATCTAACTTTATACTAGTAATGAACTGCTCGCAGGGATCACTACAAATGTAAAAGAATCTGATAGAATTTAATGCTGACTTTCATAACAATTTTGGAAACTTGAACAAAAACTATCTAAAGAAATAAAAGTAGTCTACATTCAAATCAAAGGATCACTCAGTTAAAAGTTAGCAGCCTAGATGCTGCACCGCTGCTAATATGTAGCTGGCACTGGATTAGCAGCACTCAATTGTTTGAGTCAGTAAAACTAACTGCTGTATAGAGTGAACAGAACTGCTCACCTTGTGCCTCAATATCATAGAGACCTACGGACCGTGTGTATTTGACCAGATCAGACAGAGCCCTGGACAGCTTCATGGTCTTCTTCTTTCTGTAATGACAACAATGGCCAAAGTTTCCAAAGTGCTAACATTTGCATAAAAATCTGGTCACATTTACTTGTAGAACACATTTCAGCACAAAAGCTGACTAAAGTGCTTTACAGAGATGTTTTCTGAATCTGACTGACCATATATGACCATACCATATAAAGATCAGTGTATACATTGATATATTTGCAGCAGCGCATCACATTATTAACATTGACCACCACATTATTATCTGGGGTTTTTTTTAGCAGGTAAAATCTTTCATCACAGAGCTGCACCTCTCTCTCTGAGAGAGAGAGAGAGAGAGAGAGAGAGAGAGAGAGAGAGAGAGAGAGAGAGAGAGAGAGAGAGAGAGAGAGAGAGAGAGAGAGAGAGAGAGAGAGAGAGAGAGAGAGAGAGAGGGAGGGAGGGAGAGAGAGAGGGAGAGACAGTTAGAGAGAGAGAGAGGGAGAGAGAGGGAGAGAGAGAGAACAAGACATCTCTAAGATGAAAATGGCATAGTGTATAATGTCTAGAGACAAAGGTATATTTTTTCATACACAGTGGTGTGGTTACTGTGGTGGATTCTGAAGCTTTACTAAAAACTGTTTGAAATGTGGTTTGGCTAATACAAAGGGAAGATATTTTTATTTTTTTTAACTGCATTTTTCAAAGTTAGGTTGGATAGACAGTATATCTGTGTGACGCTTACAAACAAATGCATGTCAGATTTTAAGCCAAGCTTTAAGTTAAGATTAACTAAAGACTACTGTCATTTTTGTTTGGTTGAAATTTAAACCTGAAATGTAGATGTGAACATCTGTTCATCACAGTCTTATGACAATATGGATAATTAAAAATATGTGCATCAAAGCTCTATGTTAACATTGGATGTATAGGAGAAGACAACACATTTGTGTCTGTCTTAATTCCTGTACTAAATTTGTGTGTCTGTTTGTGTGTAGAGCATACTTGCTGTGGTGCAGTGGTGCACGGGAGGCGCTGCTTGTACTCTCTTGGTCTGTATCTGTGTCTTCAAAGCTTGATGTCTTCTTCAGCTTGGATGTCTTTTTCTTCAGAACAAAGAGTTAAAAAGTGAGGGATGTGACAGTATAGTTTAAAAGGTTTTCTCCATGTGGAATACACCTCAAGAGATGACTAGTGGCTGTAAAACGGGATTCTAGAAATGCCTGAGTGTTCTGTACACTTTTGAAAAAGTGTATCATCTCAGTTAATAAACACTTAAGTTGGAGACATACGTATTATACTCATTAAAATCAGAGCAGCACTTCACTTTTGGCAATACAGATTGATCTATTACATTTTTAAAATCATCCAATTAATTTTAAGACATTATATTAGTGATGACTTGAATAATTATGAGACTGCCCAGCACTCTATGGATTACCACGTAAATTATTCAGCATATTTAGAAAATTGCATGCTTATATGTTTTTCAAGATGAATATCGATACCAATTATTAGTAATCAAGGAGACTGATAACCAATAGTTGGAACTGGTATTCTCAGTAACATTCATCCAACACAAAGCTTTGTTGACATATCTTGGTTTATTTAATGCTTTACATATTTCTAAATAAATGAGAACTTTTAGCCTTTACCTTGTTGATAGGTTGTTGCTCTTGATGTCTAACCAGTCAGTGAGTGCTGTGGGTGGCATATTGCTCGAAACATAGAGGTGACTACAGGCATAAAGAGCTGACTGCATCAGAGACAGGAAGCACTTTTTAAAATTACCTTATTTTAACAGAAATCTGCAAAATGCTGAATATTGGATTGGATATTTGACCAAAATAAAGATTGGTTGATCCTTAGTTTATGCAGCTGAACTCTGTGTTTTCATTATGTGCCTTTATGGTGGTTTGCATTAAAAACATTTAGGTGAAAACTACTGAAACATCCGTCATTTCTTTGCAGCGGTTTTATAATGAACTGTACATTATGCTTAACCGGCAGGAACCTTATATGGCATCAAGAGTTTATCTGCCCTTGTTCTTTCACTGGCAGGGTGACCTTTATTTGTTTGTCTCGACCAAGGTCTCAACCAGTTTTATCCAAAGAAATCTGGTATGTGCAGCGTGTTTGTCATGTTTAAGGTCTCAAAGGTCAACTAAAACTGTAACAATCAGTCGATTATGTTATTCTTCCAGACAGAGCTTAAAAATAAAATTGTCTTGTTTCTTTGCATTATGGATGCTTTAACGACCTGGGCATATTGCATGCAATGGTAAGGCCACATTCAAGAAATCTGGTCTAATTAGACTTTCAGTGCTATACACTTTGTTTCATTTGTCAATGTTCCCATCACAGAAAATGGAATACTGAGTAGATGCATAACTTGAGGGAGACTTGTAAAGAGGGGAAAAAATAAAAAAGCCAACCTTGCGTTTAGAGAAGCTCCCCATGAAGGAGCGGCCAGTGCGCTTGTTGCTACTGGGGTTAGCCTCATCTGCTGTGTCAGTCCCATCCTCACTTTTACCCTGACAGCATAGATGTGTGGAAAGGAGAAAAAGTACAGATGAATTCTTCTGAAGTCAATCGTCACGATCTTATGTCAATGCTACGTTTCTATCACTGACTACTATAAATTGTTTATTTCAGGATTTAAACTCATTCTCATAGGAAGACATCACCATCTTTCTTCACCAAACAAGAAATATGAGACCCCTCAAAAACATGACATTAACAAGGACATTTTAGGAGGCACTGAGACAGCAGCAAAAACAGGTGCATAAATAAGCTCAAAGATTTTAATTGCATGTCAAAGATTCTATTTCGGGGTGAAAGAGTTATTTCTATGCTAATAAAAAATGATTAAAGAGTAGACAAGGAGAGGGGATTTGATTCAGATTTGACTGACAAAAATGAAAAGAACGAATGTGAGTTACGACACAAATTGCATCAGTCAGGCGACAGGCCAACTCAGTGAGGAAAAAAAAAACACTAGACGCCTTCAGTTTGCATTTTTCACATGGCATTATATGCTTTTATCCAAATAATGAATTTGCTGTATATTTAGTTAGAGGATGGAGTAACATGTTACTACCATCACTTATACACAGTCAAAGTTAAAAGGGTCAAGGGGGATTTTTTCCTTACTTTTTGCAGTAAACCAGCAAAGCAATAAACATATAAATTATATTCTGAAACGATGTCCTTTCCCTACACATTTGTCTGCAATTGACTGAAACTGTATTTCCTTTAAGCTAAGATTAAAAATACAATCCAGTCTAAATGCAGCTTAGTTGAAGCTGAACTAAATTTTTTTTGGCAACTAACCATACATACCAAAATTTTAAGCTAGTAACACCAAATTTCATCATTTATTCATCATCCCTCAATTTTGTCTTCATTTTGTGTGCTTTGTGTGTACTGCTGTGGTATTTTACTATGAATCTGCGGCACTGAGGGGGAAGAATAAGCCTGTGTGATGCAGCCGGTGCCTACAGTGTGTAGAAAAAAAACTGAGGTAAGATGTTGGCCTAGCAGGACTCCCTGACTGCATTGTACCTTGCTATCCGTTGTATCTGTGGGCTTCCCAGCAGGAGGGAGAGCTGCGATGGTGAAGCTGTCTGGGTCTTCTCTGTCTCGGATCTTGGATTCCTTCATTAGGTTGTCCAACTTCTTCTTTGCCATGTTCTCCACCTGCTTCCTGTTGGCCGATGTCTGGAGGAGGAAAGAGCAGGTACATAGAGAATGACGACGACAGTGCATGACCATTAATCATACAGCAGGAGAAGGCAACTTTAGACAGGTCATATGTTGTAGGAGTTATTGTTCATCTTCCAGGTTGGAAACATGGCACGTTGGACATTACTCTTCAAAACTGAAGATAATTTATTTTGGTAAGCAATTGTATCATATAATATTATCTTACAATGCTAACATAAGGTTATAAATTTGAATAGTTTGAAATCAGTTACAGTTGTGAACAAAAGTTTCCATACACTTGTAAAGCCCATTAAAAACATGGCAGTTTTGAGTTGACAATGATTCTTGTAACTCCTAAAGTTTTAGGATGAAATCACTGAAACACATGCATTTTTGACACACAAAAAATAAATCGTGCATTTTGGTTCTTTCTTAGATTTATTATAGGTCGTTGGAAAATATGATAAAATCTACTGGGTCAAAAATTCCACGCCTCTTGACAGAATTGGTACGGCTGAACTAAATTTGTTGGTTTTCTTACACAGTTTTTTTTTTCATTACAGTCCACAGATTCTTGATGGGGTTTAGGTCAAGACTTTAGGAAGGCTAGTTTATAATCTTAATTCGAGCATGATGTACCCATTCCTTTACCACATTTGATGTGTGTTTAGGGTTTGTTTGCATTGATGATTTTGGGATCTGTAGCTGCTTTGAAATGGCTCCATGTGACTTTTCTGACTTGTTGCTTTTTCAGATCTTTGCTGAGCTCCTCAGACCTTCCCACTGTAGTGTTTGTAGCTGAGTCTAATGAGCATATAAATGGGCTCTGTTTAACTTGGCTCAGAGAAGTCAGCAGCTGTAGTCAATCGTATTCGCTCATGAGAAGAGGTCATGATGCCAAAAAAATGTGAGTTACACAACTGTATACATCACCAAACTGATAATTCAAGTTGCTGTTTGTATATATTGGACTTAGATTTGTCATGTTTCCTGAAGATCTATAATCTTTGCAAGAACCAAAGCCCATGCTTGTTTTTTTTAACAAAGATGCATGTGTCTCAAAGATTCCATCATAGGAAATTCAGATTTATAGGAATCATTGTGATCCCAAAACTGCCATGATACACATGGTCTTTACAGGTAGATGTAAATCTTTGTTCATGACTGTATGTGAAATAGTAAGCCACGAGCGATGAGGAATGAAGGCAGCTCCTAACTACATTTTTCTTGATGTCTGATTTCTGTAATTTTTTGGTAGATGTTTTTTTTTCCTCTTCCTGCAGATATAGTACTTTATGTTTAGTACTTGATGGCAATTTTGATAGTCTTGCAATCATTTAAGTCATTTTTAATAACAGATGTCAAACATTCTCTGATTTTAGTTACTTAACTTTGAAAATCTGCATTTTTCTTGCATCTCTAAGTATTTGTCAAGTGAAGGGTTAGGTTTACATTGAAAAAATACTTAATTTGAAAATGTCACCCTCTGACAGAATGCGATGCACACTGTTTTATTTATGATGTTTTTCTGTTTAAGGATTAATTGTGAAAAATATGTAATAGTATAATTGCTAATTAAATAAACTGTTGGTTGAAGACAGAAAATATAAGCATTTTTATCTGAGGTACAAAATTAAAAAACATAATGGACAAGTCTGTTTTACTTAGCTCTAAACAGATACAGTAGTGAGAACACATAGATAAGCAAGCAAAAGAAGAACAGATGTAGCAAAAAAAAAAAAAAAAAACAACTTTTGCAAGGGTGCATGGCAGGACATACATTTTTATAATCTGGGTGAACTGAACCTTGAAGTTGACCATCTTTCTCTGATTTCGTCTCTGGAGGAACACTTCGATAATTATACCTTACACTAGTCTGACCAGACTGAGAAAGAAATAAAAAAACACATCATGCTGAAGCTGACATTTCATATAAGCAGCAAAGATGCAGGGGGAAAAAAAAAAAAACGCCCCAATTGGTTGATTTCCACAAGTGAGAACATGATGGGCAATGATACTAAAACATGTTACATGTTAGATTAACTGTTATAAGTTATTTATAACTTATATGTTTTATTGACATCTGAGGCTCGAAAGAAGTAAATACATCTTCTGCAGCACACATACATAAAAGTGAGTTGTTTTTGAAATGCGCCGTTACTTTTTTGTTTCATTAACTTCAATATAAATATAAATAAACAGTAATTCATGGTAAACAGTAAAGGAACATGCACAAAAGATAAAACCACCCAATTACTCAGCAGTTATTCTGACTTTACTGATAAGATGGCAGGTAAGATCTCCTCTTTACAAGTCTTCATGTAGACTCTGTTTGAGGACTAATTCTATACAGTGAATAGTGCACCATCACTCCTGTCAGCTGAAGGTCTCTGCAGATCCTCTACAGTTATACATGAGTTTTGCTTCATCTTATTTTAAAACAGTTGAGCAGTTTCATATGAACGTTTTCCTCTTTGTATAGCCATCCCTGCTTTGTATGCATCAGTTAGCTTCATTTCAGATGCTCAGTCAGTTGCGTTGAGAAGCCCATAGCTGTTGAGTGTTACAAGATGTGAAGAGTCAGAGGATGTATCAGCTTTGGAACTGTCATCAGGCAAGAAATGACTTACGTTACATTCCTAAAGAGTTCATGGAATTTTAAACCTTTACAGGGAAAAGGCTAGGTTTTGGTGGAAGGACTACTGCTATTACTAAATTTGTCATCTGTCAGACAAGGGCTTGAAGATATGTGAAAGGCAGTACAGATGAAGGGGAATAAATGAAAGGACATACTTATTGAGAGATGACTGCACAATGCTCCACTTCTAATTATATGCACATGCTCAGTTCAGCCACAAGGTGGCACAGTGTATCCGTAGTAATCAGCCCACAGGAAGGGTTTTATTTCTATGTGCTTAGCACATGTCACTGTATACACAGGGTCTACACTTTTATTCATGAAGAAGGTGGTCCAGTTTGTCTTGTGCACCTAAACTGGTGGATTACATAATTCTTGCCAAATTAATCAATGTTACACTGGAAAATACTGAAATTCTAAATTGAGCTAAACCTGTATTTCAAACAGATTGTACACAATGGGCTGCTTGTCACAATTCTTATTTTTATCATGGTTTGGTTCTTTCAGAGGCTTCAATTAATGCTGGCATGAATATATCTTTGCCAAGTATTAAACACTTAAGATGTGTTATGTAATCAATTTGATGACAGTTGGACAACAATACCTAAAGATGACTTGATTAGTGCATTTGTTCACAAGGCTGAAAAAACAATAACAAGTAATATAAATGCAACTTCTGTCCTAGCAAGGTCGGTCACAATGTGTTGACCAGTGGCCACAATGGTATGTCCTCAAATTTTCTCTGCCATAATGAACATCAGTAACTGTAGGAAAGCATAATTTAGAAGCAAACTTCTCATCACTCTTGAACATGGCTCTTCAGTTTTGCTTTTTTTTTTTTTTTTTTTTTTTAAGAAAAACTGGCATTTGATACAAAATAAGTTACTAATTTTCATCAATCATCAATCTGTAGTGTAAAATCCATGCAATTATTTCCAGTTAATCTCTGTTCATGATGCGCATGTTTATTTCCAGATAAAGAATCCTTACAAAGCACATGTGATGGAGTCTTTTTGGGCATATCACTTTAACTCTTCAAAGCATGATGGAAAAAGCATGGCACATGATGATGAGATTTCTGAGGCGATTGAAGATGAGCTTTATATACAGTACCTTCCACTTTGAAAGAAGCAAGCAACAGTTGAACAGAGGAAGAAAGAAGACATACAAGAAGAGAGAAGAGCAGTGGATGAGAAAACAAATAACCACACAGAAAGAAAGAGACACTAGCAAACAGCAGAGACAGAAGAGACAAGAGGGGATAACCATTTACAACAGGAAACAGATGCACAATTTGCTTTCATCTCCTGCACACATGGACACAACACCTGCCAAAAATTAGAAGGCAGAAGGAATAGAGGCCAAACAAGGTACATACATCTCCATTCATCAGCTTGCAGTCGTCTTCCATCTCATCAGCACTGTCCTCATCTGAAACATCTCCTTCCTCTGCATTCTCATCAATGTTAGGGGGGAGTTTCTTCCCCTGTCAGAGAGAAAAAAAAAGAGCCATTGGAGAAGAGTTGCAACTTTTACTGGAGGTTCACTAAAAAAAATGATGTTAGGTGGGGGCACTCTCAGTGCCATAGGAGTTGAAAACACTGGCCATGCACTGTAATTGAATCATTCCCAGTTTAAGTCTGGCCAACCACCATCCTCTCAAGCACCTCTCCATTGTGCTGTATGTGATTAGGGCAAAATGTATACCACACAAGATGCAAGGCGTGAAGTTTGTCTACCAAATACCAATGGACATTACTAGATAGTATCACAACACACAGCCAACATTTACACCAGAGCTGGAGGAAAGTAAAAACTGCAATACAGACAAAGCCAGGAAAAGCTTCAGAGTCTAAAAAGCAAAACAAGAAAAACTAATAAAATTCAAACGGTTCTGTTCAGATATGTGTTCATTTCACTAAGTCAGAAAAGTTTACAGCCAGAGAGCTTTTATGTGGGGCATAAAAGTCCATCAGTCTGAAGCCGTCACTTCCAGCCTTGCGTATGTTCTTCGCTGCGAGATAATCAGTTGGTTTTATGGCAAACTTTAGAGCTAGGCTGTGTCACTTTTGAAATGCTACATAGCTTTTTCCTTAAAATGCAAAGTTGGCTTAAAACCTATAAATTCAAAACACTCAGATCTCTAGGAGTGATCACCTTTCTTGTCTATTTTACTTTTGAAAAGTGGGCTGTCTGTTCCTAAAGACCTCCTTTTTTTCTCTGTGATGTGAATGGTTGTTGTATCCTGCTGACAGATTAATGAAGAACCTCCCTGACTCACTCGCAATAAACTCTCACAGACTAAACTGACGTCATAGCTGTAGAGCTCGAATGTGTGTGAGTTCATGAGGGAATATTGTATAAAAAGAAGGAATAAGGCACACTATAGTGGCAGCACGTTTCTTAGAAACAATGGCTTAAAAAAGGTGATTTTAGACTTATCCTTTATTTGCATTTAGATTCACAGCTTAGCTGATCAATCCCTGTTTATGATATTGCAGTGTTTCTACATTTTAGCAAACTACCAAAAGTCAAAACAGCCAGGAACACCTGTAAATCTTATGCAAATGTGTAGCTCAATATGCAAACTCAAACTCTCCAAACACAAATGCAACAAATGCAAACTCCACAGAAACATGCAATAAATAACCACGGCAATGAGCAGCCAGATGATGTCACTTATAGATAAACTTCCTAGAAGAGTTCTTCACAACACCATCCATGCCAGATTTGTGTACAGTTTATGGAAGGCAGGACAGCCACACCCATATGTCACTAATTTCACTACGAACTATTGGCAAGTCTATCAAGAAGTTATGAAGATGTACAAAATCACAAAAAGGCTGCATAATAGTGCTAAAAAGCAGAAGGCAGATATAGCTCACCAGTGAAGGAAGTATGGCTTCAGCTGTTGATATTTTAATAACATAGGGCCCCACTCTCCCTGCCTGAGTTATGTTTTTTTTTCCCATGAACAAGTGAGGTAATTGACTCATGGTTAGCAGTCACTCTCCATCAAAGCACATACAGGTAAGGGTCTGCAGCAGCATTCTGCTAATAATACTCTGATTCCCACCTCAGTGAGGCTGCACTGCATGAGTGAGGCAGGACAGTGGGCATGCTAATGTGCTGCGATTAGTGTTCCTTATAGTGCTTACATATTGGTGCCATCACTAACACTGTGCTGAGTGGAAACACATAATAATGATGGCATTACAGCTGGCTGAGCAGTCCTTCGCGTACCAGGTACTGGCATAGTGCCTTCTCTGTAGTGAAAGCATCTGGTATCAAAAAGCCTCATTAACCTCAATTCTGTTAGGTCCCCTGCCAACAGTAGGCTGCTGCTCCCCTGTGTTTGCTGGTTAAAGCCATGTGTTTAAATAAGTTTACTTTAACACGTTACATGACAAAGTCTGTAACAGTGCCGACCTGGACCAAGAGTTTGGAAAAACCTTTTTTTATTATTTTCTTTTTCGAAACAAAGCAAGAGGGCATCGGTGATGCGGCAGCCTGTTACAGCAGCTTTTTAGGCCTGTGTTTTTTCAGTTCAGTGTGTTTTTTTTCTTGAAGTCAAACATTTTTACAATTGTTGGAGATTTAAGTGTTTTTATTGTACTTTTTTGACTATCTTGGAGGAGTGAGAAGCGAGAATGGAGTGGAAAATACCGTTTCTACCGTTACTCAGTGGAGTTCTCCGTGTGGAGCAATGGAGCAAGCCGGCTATTGTTTTCTTCTGAAAGGAGCTTCTTGATCTTGCTGAGCTCTCCAAAACTGCAGGGATGGGACATGATATTTGAGAGGAATTACTATAGAAAAGACATAGAGGGAAGCGAGCTGGAGTTAAATTGAACCCGAGGAAAGGGGAGAGAGTTTAGAGACAGGCTCGTAGACCGGTTCTTCAGTCTGTTATTATGGGAAATGTTCGCTCCATGGGAAACAAAGTGGAGGAACTTGAGACACTTGTCAGGAGCCAAAGAGTCTACCAGGAAAGCAGCCTCATGTTTTACACTGAAACATGGCTGAAAGACTGTATTACCAAAAATAACACCAGAATGAGTGGCTTCCGGACTAAGAGGAGAGGTGGAGGACTTGCTCTGCTTGTGAATGACAGATGGTGTAACCCTGCACACGCTACTGTCAAAGAACAAGTCTGTAGCAGGGACATTGAACTGTTAGCAGTTAGTCTGAGACCATAGTATCTGCCAAGCCTGTTCACTGTGATCGTCGCCATTGTTGTTTACATTCCTCCTACTGCACACGCTGAAACTGTTTGTGACGTAATAAACGCAATTATCGCGAGACTACAAACCAAACACCCAGACTCACTCACTCTATTGTCCAGTGATTCCAACAACGTCTCCCTCTCTCCAATGCACTGAACTCCCTCAAACAGTTTGCTGACTGCAAGACAAGAGAAGAAAAGATTCTTGATCTTTTGTATGCTAATGTGGAAAATGCATACAAAGCCACTGCACTGCCACCTCTTGGTGGATCAGACTGGACTGGAGTCAGCAATGGTCTCCTGGGTCATGGACTATCTGACCTGCAGACCACAGTACGTACGAGTACAGAACTGTGTGTCCAACAAAATGCTCTGCAGTACAGGGGCTCCACAAGGAACTGTCTTGTCCCCTTTCCTCTTTACATTATGTACATCTGACTTCTGGTATAACAGCTGCTATCTATAGAAATATTCCAATGACTTCACAGTTGTCGACTGTATCAGAGGAGGAGAGGAGTAGTACAGGGACATGATCAAGGACTTTATTGATTGGTGCAACCTAAACCATTTTATACTGAACACTTCTAAAACCAAGGAAATGGTGATTGACTTCAGGAGGAAGAAGTCCATACTGGCACCAGTCACCATTCTTGGCACGGAGGTGGAGGTTGTCTCCAGCGATAGGTACCTGGGAGTGCAGCTGGATGACAAGCTGGACTGGTCCAGACACATGGAGGCAGTGTACAAGACAGGCAAAAGCAGACTTTACTTCCTGTGAAGGTTAAGGTCTTGAAACATCAGCAGGCCTCTTCTATGTACATTTTCCCAGACTGTGGTGGCAAGTGTTTTTTTTTTTATGGATGTGATGGGGGGAAGGGGCTCGCTCAAGGGACAGAAACCAGCTGAATAAGCTGATTAAGAAGGCAAGCTCCACAACTGGTGTTGAGCTGGAATTAGCACAACAGGTGGCCGGGGTGAGAACGTTCAGGAAACTGAACTCTATTAGGAACGATGCTTCTCACCCACTACACAATCTGGAGGTGTTTCAGCAAGGCACCTTCAGCCACAGACTCATCCCCCCCTCAGTGCCAGTCCAAACGTAGCAGGAAGTCTTTCCTACCAGCTGCAATCACACTTTTCAATTCACACTAATATTTTAATTTATGAGTTATATGCTGTGCTGTATTATATATCTAACTCATAGATACATGACCATTAGTCAGATTATCATTAGACTATTAGTGTCGGTGTTCTGTCAAGTTTGTGGGTTGTCTGTGTGTCAAATGCTGCTGTTACAAATAATTTCCTAGTAAAGATCAATAAAATATATATCCCATTCTATTCTAACCTACATTTAATGGCAAATGAAGGAAAATGTTATGCTGTGCAGTTTATGACAATTCCAACTACACAGAGACTAACCTAAGTTGCATGTTTCGGTTGTAGTAGCGGGATATCACAGTCAAGTGTGTGACATTTTAAAGTAACGACAGTGCAATTACATAGAGATGATCCAAAACCCTATAACCAACATAAAGCAAATAACTCCGATTAGCTTGATACAACGGTGCATATCAAAGTTTGGGACAAATGAGATGATAAGTCGACCTCATAGTCAGAATGTGGGAGAAACGTTCAGGTGTGAAGACCTGACTTTCTTACACAAGAGCCAAATTGGTACAGCTAGATGACTGGGTCAGAGCATATCTGAAATAACAAGTTTTGCAAGGTGCAGCTATCCAGCAGTGTTTAGTACCAACCTATAGCAGCTTGAAGAGAAACAAGCCCTAAAACACTGACAGGGTGTTAGGAATGTGTCAGAACAAGTGTGAGCTGCACTCAAACACGCAATTCACAGGACTTAAAGGACCTGGTGCTCATGTCTTGGTGCCCGACATCACAGGGTAGAGGAGCAGAGTTCATGCCTCGGTGGGTCAGAACTGTTTTGGACATAAGCTAAGACCAGGAGTGGTCATATTCATTTGAGTAATTAGTTTATATAGCTATAACAAACTACATATAGCTTTTATAATCAATTATTGTCTGAGGAAAAATGGTCAGTGTTATCTCAGCTTTGTTTAATACCTGTCACTTACAAACGGCTGTTTTGGTTTTTGCTCTTTCAAATGGCTTTTCAACAGGACTCGCTCAGAACTTGGCAATACAGCTTTCTCCTATTTTGTGCCCGGGTGATAAAATAACCATCAGAACACACTACGTTTAAAGGATTTTATTTCGTGGGCAGGCAAAATGTAAGACATATTATTTATTTTTTGTCTCATGTCTGCTGTTGTTATACTTGATTTTATAGCTTAGTACTCTGTAAGCACATTGTTATTTGAATAATAATAAATTACATTGTGAGTACAGAGTTTCTTGTTTGATAAATGAAGCATTTCTTACAGCCCTAACTCTAGATGTTAATGACTAAAAGTCAATCAAAAAATTAACGCTTAGAATTTAAGCAAATTCAACATATAAAAACCAACAAGGCAAAAGACAGAGGCCATGCATGTGAGAAAACGTATTGTATATTAGTTGTAGCACCTCGCACTGCTTGTGGGGTTTAGTCTGGTTTACTAGGAAAGGAACAATATGACAAAGACTTCTGTGACAGTTAATGGCTACCGGTCAGACATGTCAATTCAAGACAAGCTGAGGTTTTCCCTTTCTGAAACCCAATGGCACGCCCACCAAGCTTCTGCAGTGGCTCGTGTCATATGTCCATTTTTAAAAATATCTTTATTAACAAATAAAAAAAAAATCCACTATACTCATTCTGTGTTATCCATAGGGTAAAGCTCTATATTATTTGTACCTGAGGCTATACTGCCCGAGACCTACAGCCATCAGCACATTTAACAAGTTATCTGTGGTAAGCTGGACTGCCAGATATTGTTGATGGATAACAACAGAAAGATATTCAGCCTGCAGTTGCTGTTTATACACCCAAACTCCTTCATAAACAACTTAAGATTTTAATTTCAACTGTCAAGTTTTGTTTTTCTGCTCCTCTTTCATTATCATATTCCAACTCTTTCTCATCTCAGTACTTCAATCAGCCTGTTATCTCCTGCCTTTGAAGTCGCTCTGTGAGGTAGAAACCCTGGAAAATAAACCAGTGAACTGAGATAATTGCCTGAGGACTGACTCCTTGTGCCAAGGAGAATCGCCTACTTTTTAAACATCTAAATGTAGTTTGGAGTGCTTTATAGTACACCCACAGTCTGGTGTTACCTTCACAAGGATTTTGCCCCTGAGAGTTTCTGGTGACGGCAGACATCCAGACTCATCGGCTTTGATGCTGGACACGTCCAATTTGTCCCCCAGAATCTCAATCAGGTACTGAGCCATCTTCTTTTGCTGAGGAACACTGCAGTGGTTCTCTATGGACAGGATGACTGGGAAGCTGACAAACAATCACACACAATAGGTTAGACTTACAGCGCTGTATTACTGACTCGTTGCAAGAGTTTATTTTGACACAACCATAAGTACGACAACACACTGTAGAGTACAAGCACGACAAAACAATGGCACTCACATGTCTTAAAATACAACGTAAACTTCCTGAACATTACTCACACACAATTTACATTACTTGGCTTAAAACTTTTTTTTTTTACTTTGTTATTTGTGTTGCCTTCTTCCATTCAAACAAAAGAACATGCTCATTTTCCAGGTGGATATTCCATCAGGTTTACTTGTAATTTGTGAAACTAACGTTAACATTTAGGTCAAGTATGGGCACACAGGGCTACTAACATGGCTGTCCACTCTATTACACGTTGAACATGTGAACATGTAATATATGTGGACTATGTGTGCAGTGGATGTGCAACAGCATGTACCTTTCTACAGTATAAGATTATCTCTTTAGGAAATACTTTTAGGCTCAATATGTTTAGCAAAAATGCCCCCTGGTGTTTACAACAGTAATGCAAAATCGTTCAGTCCAAACTATCAGTAGATTCATTCATACACTGCTGCATCTTTGCCTGCCTGAACTGAACATTAGCAGCATTTACATTCAGATAGTAAGACAATAAATGAAGTGAATCAATAGTCTTTGTGGCAACTAACAATTGATCTTTATTTACTGCATAATATACTTCAGATTGTAGTGGACATTTTTTTTTTAATATCTGCTATAGTTACCCAAGTTTTATTTGCCCAACATTGTTTTTGAAAACTTTTACCCTAGTAGATTAAGTGTCAGTATTGTTCAGGAAACCATATTTTCTTGGGACATGGTTCTAGCCTACATGTCCTCCACAACAGTGCTGTGAAGTTTTACTTATAAAATTGATCCTCCATGAATGCTCTTATTTGTAGATGATGTAAATTTAACAAGTAATCACATCTGGACAAACATACATTTTTAATCAAGACAAGACATAAAGCCTTAGCAGCAGCACGTTTTAAAAAAGTATTTCCATCCATAAGCCATAAAAATGAGCTTCATTGAAGGGTAGACTACTCATTCACAGTATACTGGCAGTGACAATTGCCAGCTTGAGTAGACAGAAGCTTTCATCCCCACTCTGTCAATGATAACCCTCTGTAGAGCCAGTTTTTATTCAGTGCACTAGAAAATCTGATTGCTCTTTGATGTTGAATACAGCCTTTCACCTTGCTGCTTTTTAGCCAATTATCTGTGGAATATGGAATCCACAATTATTTTTTTCAAAAACACACAGTGAGGGTGAACATATACACAAAGCGAGTGCTTCTCCTTCATTTTATCTGGGGAGACGGGATCTAAAAATAGTGATTTTTTCTGCATGCATGTCAATGGGATTATCACCTCCTGATGCAGATTCTGTAAAGAGAAGGAGAATATCTGTGCATATGTTTTCGTTTCTGTGTGTAATCTGTTGTCTCTACGTCTGTACAAGTGTGACGATGATTTTATGTTGGATTACAAGGATACATACAGATGGGTGATAATTAAAGGAAAAACAAACGGTTTAAGAAACATATCAAGGCCAGCCAACAGAACACTAGGACTTGCTGAGTGGTTTAATAAGGATGAAAAAGGTATGAATTATGTGCTATGGCCTCACAGTGACCAGATTTCAACCCAGCTGATTGCTATCAATGATTTTGGACAGATTTGTTAGAAATCGATCACACATATTGACTCAAAAACTGCAGTTGAACAGTTGCATGAATTACAGGGGGAACTGCAGCCCAGCACTGCCCAATAAGCAACGGAGATTTAAAAATCACCCAACAACAACGGAGGACAGTTGAGAAACGCACAATTTTGAGCAAATGTCCTCTGACACAATTCAAGAGATAGGACACAGCCAATCGTGTTATTTAACACCTGGGGTAGTTGCTCATTGACCTGCTCCACAAGATGAGTGGGAGCTTGCTACTCACGCAGACACAAGATTGGTATGTCAATAAGCTTTTCCAGTGTGGGCATTATTGTTGTTTGAAACAACATTGTGGACAGACAAACCTAATCTGCACGTGGGAAACAAACTGGGCAACGGGAGTGGTGATGGTGATGATGGTGAACTATGTGGTCAGTGCTGGAATGAAATCTTGGTATGTCCCTGATACAATGAGTGTCTCTGGTACAGACAAATCCAGACAGAGCAGGCGTAACGTCCATTTCTGTGGTAGCACATGGATGATGTATATGCACCCTATAGATTTATGTTGTATATCTCTCCTTGTGCTTTCTGTCTGTATCTGTACAAACCTAAAAATAAATATGCACAAAGTAATCAGCCTTCCAAAAAATACAGTGCTATAGAGATCACCATGTCTCTGGTTACATGTATGCATTCTATTCTATGACCAAATGAAAAGATTTTACTCATCATTACACATGTATCGCCTTTCCAAGCCTCAATTCACTGATATTGCATATCCATGTATGGCTGGGTTGACTTTTCACATGCCAATTAAAACCAAACACACGCATGCTTTAGGGTTTGTCAGTTTGCTATAATTGGAAGCACGAAAGTGGCATGAAACATGAAAGTGATATTGGAGCAGTGTGACTGGCTGACTCAAAGTATAAGTTTGTGAAAAAAAAAATGGAAGATTTAGAATAAATGCGTGTGCATATGTGAACTTACTCATTCTTTCCGAAAGCGTACTTGTTAATAGTCTCAATAACGTCTTTAAAGAGGATCTTGGAGGTGAGGGTGTAGCCGTGGTGCACAATAGGCTCACCATCCTGGCCGTCCCAACAGTCAACTGTGGATAGCAAAGACCAGACAGTATGAGCCCAACAGTCAGGAGGAGTTCAAAAAGACAAGTCCTAAAAATGTAAGCAGAAATGTTCAAGTATTGTGTGTCCCAAAGCCTGATGAACTGAATATTCTGTTAGAGGTAATTCCCTCACATGCACATCCCTCACAGGGAGGAAGTTTGAACCGTTCTTCCTGACAGTACTGCTTCACCCCACCCACATTCTCTGGATGTGACCAGACCTTTCAGGTTGTTCTACAAAATCTCTGTTGGTGAAGGTCTGGGCTCTTCCTGGGTCTTTAAAGTCATTCTGTAGTAAAGTTATTTCCGTGTTTAGGGTCCAGGCCCAAAGGCAGCAAAGCATATTTTGCCTCCACCAAACACACTTTTGGGATGATGCTTTTATGCTGGGATGTGTTGTCCTGTTAACACCATAAATAGTACTAAGCCTTAGCTTCATCAGTTCTTTATCATTTTACAAGCAGCTTCATGGAAGGTCAACATGATCCTTGGCAAACTCCAGCCACACAGAAAAGGATGACCATGACCATAGTGTCGAAAATATCAAGCCTGTTAAATTGATCCATATATGTTAGACTCCTGGAAAGAGATGTTAACCAGCTCCAAACAATTCCTTTAAACTTTTAGAAGTCATTATATGTTAGTCTTTATAAGTGACCTTAGCTGGACTTTTAGGGGAGAGCTGCCACAGAACTACATCATTGCCACCTTTAAATAGTTTGGGGATTGAGGATTGATGAATTTCTGAACTCTCTGAAATCTCTTTATAACTACTTTTTGGTGGAAATGCTCTGAGATCTCTCTTTTGAGAATAAAAAGGCTGTTGTCAGCAGCAAACTCAAAACATTTGTGTGTAGTGAGTCAGAGTCAAAGCAGCTCTGACATACACCTTCAATCTGGTTTAATGTATTGGACTTGAGGTTGATACCTTCGTTTAGGGTTTCACATGCTGTTTCCAATCTATACTGTGGTTTTCAACAATAAAAATACCTTTTTTTAAAAACAAAAATGATGTTTTCCATATGGCCAGGAGAAATTCAATGATTTGCCTGTTACTGGTTATAATAGATGGTGTTTGTTCAGAATTGCAACATTATGGCAAGATCTGATGAATATCACTTTGACTATAAACTCAGATTTTGGTCTGCCTTGACACATGGATGTTTTAAATATTTATTATTTATTTTCCACCAGTATTTTGTCAGATTTTGTGAGAAAATAAAGTTTGTACAAGTAGCTATGGAGAGTAACATTGAGGATTGTCCTTCACATATGTGTTCTTAAAAATATATTTAAATAAATACTGTCCACTGGCTGAGAGAACTTGTGCAAAGGCACCACTGGGTCCAAGTGCACAGCTTTAACCACACTTTGAGTCTAGTTGTTTCTTGGACACTTGCTTGGACATCACTTTACTTTGATTTCTGTTGCCGAGTCCTTAGGCAGAGATATGGCAGAGAGGGTATGATGATCTTTTCATAATAGATAACTTCAGGCAACATCAAACCTCCTTCCTTCATTTAACACAACAAACATTTTTCTGTGTAGCAGGCAGAAACAGGTTGAAACAGTGAGGTTACTTCTAATGCCCACTGGACACATACATATGATTACACAGTCACATTATGGTGAATTTCTTCCCTGAAGTGGACAAAAAGCAATTCCCCATGGCAATCATAATATTTTAGTATTAGGTTGATTTATGGTTAGGGGATGTTGGGATTCAGGTTATGATTATGGTAAGAGTTAGGGTAAGTCAAAACAGTCCACAGTACTAGTGACAACAATATACTATGCAAATGCAGAATACCTGATTCTGAACAGTTGAGAGGTGTCTCTTCCCTGTTTCTGATACTACTCACATTTGGAAAGAAAACAAACTCCTGCCAACTTAACAACACATTTGCTAATTGGACTGACTGGCTGACTATGATGAGTTCCACCCCTTACGGAGGGTATCTACACAAGTGACAAAGAACAAGCTTATTTATCTATCAATATGATAAAGTAAGATCATGACTGATTATTACAATATGACACCTGAGACTCTCACAAAGGTTACACTATCTACACCAGAAATATGTGGACTTTTTCTTGCTTTTAAAACATGACATTATTTTTGAAGCTCATTTTAAACTGTGCCTTAATAGTCTCAGTGTATGTAAGAGTTCCACAAGGCTTTACTGACCTTCCACACAGCGACAGCCAGCTTGCAGCACCCAGGCATACATGTCCACCCTGGACTGCGACATGAGCTGATCACCCATCAGGTAGGTGTTGTGCGATGAGGCAATAAAGTAGTTGCACAGCGGCTGGTTCATGTCCTGGTTCACGTTGTAGTGCTCTGGGTTGAAGATGTCCCCCGCTGGGCTGCGCATGTAATTAGTAAAACCTGAAAGAAAATTGCAAAAACAGCATTTTCTCCACAGGACTTCTCTAACCTTTTCGTGTTTTCTTAATGATCTATTCCAAAGTATAACATGTAACTCACAGTGATGTGTCGTGAAGTCTTTTTTTTTTTAAACAATAAATTATAGAAATCACATACAAAGGGAGTGAATAAATAAAACAGCCTTTTAACATTTGAACAATCAAAATATTTTGAGCTGTATTTGTAAGATATCGGGACATTTCAGTCATAAAATTATGGCTTAAGAGTTTTGAAAGTGACATTTTTTAACATGGCCTCAATCTGAAATGCTACCCTTGTACAAAGACAGCTTTATTAGAATCATAATGACCCTTTGCACTGTTAGTTTTTTTTAAATTCGTGAAGTCACGAAATAGAAAAAAGCAAATGTGACATAAAAAAAAAATGTGGCAAGCAGTCTACTTGAGAAGTTGTTGTTTACCAAATTTCCTCTCGAGGATTAATAAAGTATTTCTATTCTATTCTATTCTATTCTATTGTATTCTATTCTATTCTGTTGTTGGACTGTAAGGGAGGTGAAGAAATGTCATTAGGAATTTGAGTGTTCAAGAGCTAACAAATTCTGACTTCATAACCTTGTGGTATCACGCAACAACTATGGCTTTCTCTAACACTGACTGAAGATGGAAAATTAAGCTAAATGACGCCAACAAAGCAGGGCAAGGCTATAAAATGAAAACAAGGTGGTTGTAGTTCGCAATTTCAGAAAGGTTGTGAAAAAATGCCAGTTAAGTGGAACTGTGGAAACCAAAATCAGTTGTCAAGAGCAAAAAAAAACTGCAAGTCTGCTGGGCAAAAGGCAAAACCTAACCCATATATGACAAAAGAGCTGCAGTAAGCTCTAGCTGACACAAGTGTGGTGGTGCACTGCTCTGCTCTGCAGCACTGAAATTACTATATTGGCAAAAATCAGCAATTTTTTCAGGAGAGTAGAAATCCTTGCACGTAACTCTGTATTGCAGTCTGTATCATTTTCAATGTCAATAAAAGCTCATGTTTTAAAAAAAATAAATTGAAAAATTCTAAACACTTGGCAGTCACACTGCAGTACTGAACATGTTCATATTGTGAGCTCTTTGCACTACAGTATCTGTCGAATGAATGAAAACTAATTAAGTGCGCTGAGAATGATAACAAAAGCAGAACTGAACTGAAATTGAACTGAAATAAAAGCCAACTGACACCTTGAACACATACACATAGACCAAGGACTGGAACAACTCTGTCAAAGCATTTCATTTGCAGAACTTTGGTTCTGCATATAAACATTTTCACTTCACTTGGTTTAGCATTATTTTTTCAAATAGAAGGTCAAATGAACATGTAATTTCCATTACACTTCTCTAGATGAAAAGTAACAGCATTCAGATTAGTTCCAAACACAAAGTAATGACAGAAATTAAATTTAAGTGGACCTACCATCAATCCCCAGAACTGTTTGCTTCTGGTTCTCAGAGCACGGCTCAAATTTGTTGATAATCTCCAGACAATGGTCCTTGGTCACCTTGGTCATCTACAAAGTATGGATACATGTGTCAAAACAAATATTATGTATATGCTAAAAACAGGGCGAAAAATTTAAATTACTGCTAATATAAATCCTCTTCCATTTTCATCTTAAGAGAAAGAGTAAAGGATAATGCAGCTAGGTGAGCCGCCAACCGTGTTTTTGTCAATCTCGGCTAAGAATCCAACGGTTTTTCTGGCAACTGCTCTTTGAAGAGCCCAATTGCACCGTCAGATTCCCATCTCAGTTAATCATTTAAAGGGGGCGGTCTCATTCCTTAACTGGGACAGTCTCAAACTGTATCTGTGCATTTGGAACAGTTTAAACTACATGGCGAGCAGGGCTTTAGCTGGATGTGTTTCAGCTACAAATTACATTTTGAAAATTTTAAATATACTTGGTGTGTAATCAATAACAGAAAAGAAACAAGGTAAGAAACAGTATCAGCTGATAACAACACAATAACATAAAATGGAAATGTCTGCAGAAGACATCATAATAATAATACACTCTAAAACACTAAACTTTAACATAAATAAATACTAAAGCATTAAGAGACATTGTTTTTGACTGAAAGAAGACAATGACAGAGCCATGGAAACATAGTACTGCAATGCTGCATTTTTGTGACTCGGGTGGAAAAAACTAAATCGCTGTGACCAGAGGCCTTTCTGTACCTCAACTACTGAGTGAACCAACTCTGTATTTGAAGCAGACTGCATTAGAGGCAAACATCTGCACTTGATGGTACAGATGAGGGTGATGGGAATGTTATTAGTAATTGAAGAACAGAAAAGAAATATCATTCTTGCCATACACTTTAATACATTAATAAACATTTAAAATGCATATTTCACTTCAAGGTGTGTTATTAAGTTATTAATAAATGTTTAAATGTTCATACAGGGTGTCCCTAAAGTCTGGACACACAGGAAATCTCATTAATTATAATGGTTTTCTTTTTGCCTCTACAGATTACATATGACTTTGTCGAAAGAAGAAAGAGTTGAACTGGTACTTCTCAGTGGACATGAAGGATGGACATATAGAAAGATAGCAGATGAATTTAATGATTTAATGCACGTCATTGGATTCCACTTTTCCACAGTGGTGAAGGTGGTTAAAAAGTTTACCGAAACGGGTAGTATCACGGAGAAACACCATTCTGGAAGACCAAACGTATCGGCCGAAATTAAAGAATTAGTCATGGATAAAATTCATGCCAGCAAAAAAAAAGATCACTTCCCTAACCCTATCCCTATATTTCAAAATGTGCATCCTTCACATCCACTGAGAAGTACCATCTTTCAACAAAGCCTTATCAAATTTGTGGAGGCAAAAAAATATATATAGTTAATGAGATTTCCTATGTGTTCAGACGGTAGGCAGACCCTGTATTTTGCTATAAATGCTAAGCAGGTGGCTTAAAGTCAAGTGTAACATATTTTCACTAATATGGAAAAATGCTAAAGTCCAATGGCAAAGCTAATCATGTGTTAATTGTTATCACAAGTATATGTACAAATTTGGTCAGACTAACTTCACTTCTGAAAGCCAACATTCAGCCTTGGGAAGAGTCTGGACTGTGCGGGAACACATTGGGCTATTGTTTGCCTTTAACACATCTTACTGTGTTTATCAGTTCCAGAAAAAAACAGTTAGAAGCAAAACTCAAACAGTTGAACACCCAAACTGACATGCTACACATCACATCAGTGAAACCGACACTAACGCAGTCTGTTATGACACCAACAGAAAACTCTGCTGCACCGATGAATCATTTCCAACAAATCGCTTCACAAAATCACTTCAATAAAGAAGGAGGAGAACAGTTTCATAAACCAGAAATAATGTGGAATATAACCGGGGAAAAATATAACCCAAGTCAAGCCGAAACCAACTATCCAAACACAGTCTTGTGCTTTGAAAATTTGGAAATTTCTGTACATTGAACTAACTTGCCAGCAGCACACATCGGGTGCTTGAAGAGCAACACGGTGTAATGGTCATTAACTAATGTTGCTTTTTGGGAGATGGTATCATTACCAAGGAAAATGACTTCATTGTAAACAAAAGGAAAAAGAAAACTGCATCTTAAGTGTCGTAATGATACTAACGCGAATATCCCTCTAGAGCTTCACTGTTTACATTTCTCATCTAGGTTAAGCTTTAAGCCTCCCACCTGGCAGAAACTAAAACCAAAGACCCAAGTAGGTATTTAGTCAACAAAGCTATGATAAACAATCTTCCATCTTATCTTCTGTAGCAACCTGTGAGGAGCATTCAAATTTGATTGGGTCAGTATTCAGAAAACCATGTTCAAGCCTTGAGCACTAATAGACCATAGATTGGCCACTACTGAGGAGAATCAGTTTTAATGATAGCAACCAGAAATATGAAGTCTTGGGAAGATAATGTTTGCTTTGTCCACAAAAAGTGTCCTAAAAGGCTAACTGTTATGCAAGTTAAATATATATGACATAAGAATATATGCAGCTCACAAACACTATAATTTCTTTAATAGTATTTTTACAATTATCTTATAGTCTTTTTCGAGCACTGACTGATTTGTAGAGAGAAAAGACCTGGATATGACATGACACATGCAATGTGATACATATGGTGGGACTACAATCTGCAACACAATTTCCTTTTATTTGTGGTACTGATTTCACAATCCCCCCAAAGCACAACAGGATCCCTTTCTATTAACGTGCCTGGTTAGATCAAAGGAATAAGAGAGTTTCAGAAACAGTGAACCAATGACAGACGAGGGGGTAAGAACATGTTGAGAAGGTAAAGCTCTCAAAAAATGCAGTGTTGGATTAGGATACAACAGCCTTGTGAATAGACATTTGATTTATTTGACTGACGTGGCTGCGTTAGTTTCCCTTGAAAAGGGAAATCATTTTCAGAAGATTTGTCACTCAACCCAGAGCTCACCAGTAAACTGATTTTTCCAGAGAATCAATTGTATTTTGGGGTAAAACGTTCACATCTTTCTCAAAACACCAACAAATGACCCCTGCTCCAAAACTGCCAAAAAACAGGCCAAACTACGGTTTGCAACTGAACATGGGGACTAAAATGCTATTTTTGGAGGAATGTCCTCCGGTTTGCTAAGACAAAAATTAACAGTTTCACCATAATAGTCATCATTATGTGTGGAGACAAAAGGGAAAAGCTGGTAAGCTGAAGAACACCATTCCAGCCGTACAAGTATGGTGGGGGCAGCATCACGTGTACCACATTTGTCACCCCTGTAATCGAACATCTCTTAAAATGTGGTAAATAATACAACTTTGGTTTGCAAACAAATTTAACAAACACAGAGAAAGCCTTTCTAAATTCAATTTCACTCTTAGAACACATCTCCAAGTGGCATCTGTCAGAGGTAGTAAGAAATAGAGCCTACCTGGCCTCTAGCTGCTCCTCAATTCTGATGCAATGTATAAGTCATAAGCTACATTAGATGCTATTAGCTTAGCACATCCAAAGTCCTCACCCAACAGTAGAGAGCTGCATTAGTTTTTCACAAAAAAGAAAAATGCATAAAATAAAGGACATTATCTTCATTTCAGTTACATCAGTATGGGGAAAAAATGATACATTTCTGGGGTAACTTCCGACTGCCAATGAAATGCAGACATAGCATGTACCTTTTGCTCCGTCTGCAGAAAGTGGGCCAAGTCGTCTGTGTCGAGGTGGTCTTTGTGGTTGCTGTAGGTAAGCATGAGGAGGTACAGATCTCTGCGGGTCGACATCATCTTGTAGAAGGAGCAGAACTCCTCAAAGCCCAATGTTCCCTGGTTGTCATCTGTGTCTGCCTCCTACACACAAAGTAAAAGTTTTAGTCTTGTAACTTTTGACAGACTTGTCAAGACTTCAGCGCTCAGGGGGTCTGTTTTTTCCTTCACTTAAGAATTTAATTGTACTGAATCTCAATCCAGTATGGAAAGAAAATCCCATGAATCCTTTATTGATTGAATTATTATATTATTGCTGACAATATTTTTTATCAGTATAGTATAGTGTTAAATCATGGCTATGTTTGAGAATTGTTTGGACAGAGAAGCAGTGATGACTAGAAATGAGGCTGGTATCGAAATGTAAGTAAAATGAGAGCTTTTTTATGTTAGAATTTGTTTTGACCAACCACCTATGCCACAGTTGAAAGTTAAGCTAAAACACATCCAGAGTACCTAAGCAGACAGAGACACAGACAGACAGACAGACAGACAGACAGACAGACAGACAGACAGACAGACAGACAGACAGACAGACAGACAGACAGACAGACAGACAGACAGACAGACAGACAGACAGACAGACAGACAGACAGATAGACAGATGTTAAACTGGTACAGTTTCAAAGTCTGATAAACCCAAAATACTGAGGTTGATAGATGAACAAAAACAGATTTGGCTTGAAATTGTGACACTTGGAGTGGATGTGCAAGTCCTTAAAATGTGTCTGTCACCTGTACTTAGGTAGTTAGAAGACAATAAAAGCAAAAATTTTAAAGCATGGCTTTAGGAAATATAGAATAGTGTACAAAAAATTGAAAATAAAAAAAATAAAAAAATATAAAAAATATATATATATATATATATATATATATATATATATATATATATATATATATATATATATATATATAAAAGGGCTGGGAATTTTGATTAATTAATTACAGCGCAAATAACGCGTTAAAAATAATAACGTAATTAATTGCACCCTCCTCAGTTCCCTCATTTCTGCCACACTGGTAACTCTGATGAACACTCCAGCCCAGTAGGTGGCGGTAATGAACCTAAAGTCTGTTTGTAGCCATGAAGAAGAAGCACAGGAAGTACTGAGTGAAGTCAGGCACTGGTGAACAGTGAAGGAAGACAAGATTGAGCTTGTTGGGCAGAAAGTTTTCTTTTAAAAATCTTCCCGATGGCAGCTTGGATAAAAGCCTGGTTGTGTGCAAATTGTACAACAAAAAGTTTTCTGATCACTGCGGCACTTCAACCTGACGGTATCACCTCAATGTAAAACATGTTGCTGTTAGCACCAGAGCTAACGTTAGCGACAAGTCATGCTAACGGCTAACGGTGTAGCCATCCCATAGTAGACCACTTTTCTAGACAGTGCTTGAGTTTACAGAAAGTCTTAAAATGTTGAATAAAATCGCTATAATTGCACTTAGATTTGCAGTAATCTGTGAATGTAGCAGACAGATGAAAAATGCAGATAAATAGAAATGAAACATTTTTGTGGTTTAAGTTTTTACTCCATCAAGGCTCTGCCTCCTTGGAGGAGGAATAACCTAAACATCAAAAATATCTCTTTTAATAACTTATTTAGAAACTTTTTGTTTATAAAAAAATTACATAAATAAAAATTGATATTCCTATACAAAGAACCATCAAAATTACACCATTTATCAGACCCAGAAAAGATGAAAACAGAATGAATCTCTGGATTTTCAATTTTCTGAAGCTCCTTGAACTACTTATGCTGATTTTATGTGCCATACAGTGGAAAAAACAACTAAATTCAGGCTTTGTCATCAAAATCACTTTTTTCTATATGTCCCATTTTCCTTTACATAAATTTTAAATTATAAACACGTATATGTCTATTCATTGATTCAAGTGTCAACCACAATTTTATTTGAATTGAAAAACTTCACTTATTGTGTCAAATATTGCTATTTGACAAAACTGCAATTAATTGTGATTAATTACAAAGCCTGTAATTAATTACATTGATTTTTTTATCGTGTCCCACCACTTTTTTTATATATATATATATACATATATATATATATATATATATATATATATACATATATATATATATATATATATATATACATATATATATATACATATATATATATATATATATATATATACATATATATATATATATATATATATATATATATATATAGATATATATATATATATATATATATATATATACATACATATAAAAAGAAGTACCAAGTTTCCTTATGTAAATAGAAAATGCATATATTGGATATACACCCACTGGCCACTTTTATACGTACACCTGCTCAACTGCTCTTTCACATAAATAATCATTGAATCACATAGCAGAAACTCAATGCATTAAGACATGTAGACATGGTCAAGATGACCTGCAGAAGTTCAAACCGAGCATCAGAATGAAGTAGAAATGTGATTTAGGCGACTTTGAATGCGCATTGTTGTTGGTGCCAGACGGGCTGGTCTGAGTATTTCAGAAACTGCTGATCTACTGGGATTTTCATGCACAACCATCTCTAGGGTTTACAGAGAATTGTTTGAAAAAGAGAAAATATCCAGTAAGCAGCAGTCCTCTTGGTGAAAATGCCTTGTTGATGCCAGAGGCCAAGGAGAATGACCAGACTGGTTCAAGATAATAGAAAAGCAACAGCAACTCCAAACACCACTGGTTACAACCAAAATATGCAGAATACCATTTCTGAATGCACACATGAACAATACATGAAACTCAGGTTTACCAAAGCTGAACAATAAAAAGTTGGAAAAACATTTGGTCTGATGAGTTTTGATTTCCTGCTGCAACATTCGGATGGTAGGGTCAGAATTTGGCATACACAACATGAAAGCATGGATCCATCCTAACTTGTATCCATGGTTCAGGCTGGTGGTTGTGGTGTAATGAAGATTGGTTCATTTCCACCAGACATACTGCAGCCTAAAAAATCTGGATACAATTTATACAGGTAAACATGCTCTAGAAACTAATCAGAAAATAAAAACATCATAATATACTAATATACAGCCAGCTGACACTCTCACACCTGAACCAAGAACATGCACAAAGTGTTGGGGACAATGCGTTTTTTTAAAGATTAACATTCATGTTCACAAGAAAGGAATGGACAGACAAAAAACATAATGCCTCCAGTCACAGCTGATGGCATAAAACATACTATACATCAAGAATGTGCTCCTAAAATTCGTCTTACATAAAAATTTTATACATACTGACAAAAATAATGTCACATTCAGAAATAATTCTGCTACATATGAGAATAATATGCAATAAACTTTAAATGACATATTACGTGGAATTTCCCATCACTGTTTCCACTGTAGCCGTATATCAACTTCCTCTATTTTCATTTTTAGAGAAGCCCCAACCACTGCCATCATATCTTTCCCTAATGCCCAAGGTCTTGACATCACAGGTTGCTTCTTTTCTCCCGAGGCAGTCACAGCTCAGGTGTTCAAGCGGGTTGTCAACAAATTGCAAAGTTGGTGGTTTGATATCCAGCCCCTCCACATACTGAAGTGTCCTTGGGCAAGACGCTGAACCCCACACTGCTCCCACTCAGAGAGCACCTTGTATTGCAGCTGTGCCATTAGTGTGTGTGTATGGGTGAACAAGAAACCCGTTGTGAAGTGCTTTTTAGAACCCAGCAAAAATTAAATGGTGTGATGTACATGTAGAACATTTCCATTCCACAGTTTAGCACTGCTTTTGCTACACTACAGGATGAGTTGTCCTAATCGGGCCAGTTCAAGGCATTTTTTTACCTAATCAGTTGCAGCTTTGTGGAGCACAAGCCCAAATCTGATCCTTGGTTTGCATTAGTTGTCACACAGACGTGTAAAATGGAGAGCGTGATTCTTCTACCTCTTCTTTTGGTTTGATTTGTCACTGGCAAACAGTTTAAAGGTGGAATACTGCAACTACCTATGACTGGAGCGTGACTACAGAGCACAAGTCATGGCAGGACGCAGCTAGGATGTTTGCAGTGCGGAAATGTTTGAAATTAAAAAACAATAGCAATACAACATCCACTAATATCTACAATGCGAGTAAAAGAGCTGCATTTAAAACTATGAATTTGATATGGGACCTAAAAATTAAACGCGCAAAAGGACACAGTGAGTTCACTCAGTTAGCTCACCCAAAGGCTACACCAAAGCAACACATGCTGGAGGCTACTTTTAAAAAGAGAGAGAAATTCCCTAAGAGATTGACAAGATCTAAAAGATTACAGAGAGGGTAAATGAATTCACATTAAATGAACAGCTGTTGCTGTGGAAGAGAATACAGGTTTTCACTGTGAAGTTTGAAGTCTTTGAAGGAATAGTACACTCAAACCTCTGGACACTATAATTCAGACGGTGCCCTACCAAACATTTCTGGCATAATATTAAGAAACAGCTTGGAGGCAGAAATGGAATTCTTTTCTTCATTTCCCGCAGAGCTATTAAGCAGTCAAGCATAGACATTGGCCTGAGTTTTTCACTGTAATGTATTTGAAGTTTGTATAATGTAAGAACCTAATTATTAAATGATTATTATTGGATAGGGGGCAAAAAAGAGAAGTGAAAAAAAAAAACTTGATTGGGACATCCCTTCTATAAGTACCAGCTATCCATGAAGACAAGTAATGCACTCATTTTCTTTTTTCAATAGAAATGTATTTCTCTAAAGACTATAAAACAAAAATGTAATGATGTTTGTTTCATAATATCAAAACATTTATTGGAGAATACATTCTCAGTATCATCATTACTATGTCATTATCTAGTCTATGTACCAACTTGCATAATTGTTGTCAGCTCATATAACATTAATGGGTTTAGCTATGCTGGGTTTTTCTAGTTGTAATGAGCTGGAAAAATATTGAGTCACCTCATAGAAGGTTATATTTGTGTACAAAATGATGCTAACAAATGAACTGCAGTCAGTCGTACCATGACCCGTGTAATCCTTGCTTGAGTTCACTGAAGCACTCCATGACCAGTTCCATATGCCAGGCAGCACTGGAGGCAGCCACTTACTGTAGGGCAATGACGTCTGTGCTAGTCGGAGCTTGGCCTCTAATCAGCTTGGTGTACTATACACACTGGGTAGAGAATAGCATATAGAGCATGATACATACTGTAGATCTAACCTGAGCTTCTACTTCTACAGTTACTGAATACGGTTCCACAGGCTTTTTAATATTTGACTCCATCAGATGTGTAAGTGTACAAATAATATGTGTTGGGTGTGGGAACACTTTAATAAAGAACTTAATATAAAAGGTATTGTGGCCATGTACTCTGTCTGTGATAAAATGCTTATCTAAAGCCCAATTCCTTTCCATGACCCCCCAGCGGTATGCATGATGGAAGTTTCAGCAGTAAGCAGCAAGTCTGCCATGGACCCTACCTTGGAGGACGTCTGCTTGCAGCCTGAAATTTGTGACTATGTTAACTGTACTGTAAGCATGATGGCTGCACATGTTCCAGGAAACAAACGGTGATCTAAATAAAGTCTTACTTGTGTAACTAGTTGCGATATCCTATAAAAAGTGAAACAAAAGCTTGCTTTGAGGAGAGACTGTTTGCATCATCCAAACCTTTAGAATTCATTCTTAAAAGACTTGTAATTGAAGTAGTCGATGTGACCACTGTGAGATACATGCTTTCCATTGACAGTGCACAAACACAGTGGGAAGCTACAAGTTCTCCAGAAATCTAGTGCTCTGTTCACTTACTGTGTTTGGCACAGCTCAAGAACAATCACATTAAAGCAGTGGTACAGATGAATCTGTAACTGACTGCCATATCCCGTAAAAAATGCACAGTCACAACCTTTTTACGGCTTAAACTTTTACAAACATTTATGGGAACTCTGTGTCTGTTCAACATGACGGCCAATACATCCGTCTCCGGCACATATTCTAGTATGAATAATGCATCTGCTGTCCACCCTCAAACTCCACATCGCTCAGTGCACTGAGATGCTTAAACCATGAACTGACCTTCACAACCTAATATAAGATTTTGTTGGTTGTATCAAAATAAAGTCTATGTGGGTAAGTATGGCAATGAAACATTAATTCATATGCAACAAGCATATGCTATCATGAAACCAAAAACGTAAACTACAAATCTTTTCTTTTGGGTCTCTGATTTTTTTTTCCTTTTTCAAAGGACAACATAGAATGTGTGGCAGATACTGCACACTGTAACAGAGACATAATTAGGAAAAACTCAAGTCATGAAACCAAACAAAGCAAAATTCTGCGTTAGTGGGATTTTCAAACTTACAATGTTTACTTTTGTTAATGTATTTCAAGTTAGAGTAGCATCACAACAAGAAAGTGTGTGAAGTACAGACCTGTGTTTATCACGGTTTGCGTTGTTCAAATTTTAATCAGAGGAACAATCATGTAACTCACGTGAAACACATGCATAAAAAGATACAAAATGGCCTCCATCAGCACACATCAATAGTTTCAGCTGGGAGGAGAGCATGTAATCCTGCACACAGGCAATACGGAAGTCTTTAGTGCTCTTTACTAAGTGTGCAAAAGCACTAGTGTCAGTCATCTGAACCCTAACACACAACACCACATACACCAACCCATTTAGCCAACCGAATGTCACCACAATGCTCTGTCTCTGGCATAACTGATACACAGGAAGTAAACTGGCTCATGGACACAAGACAAACATTTCACATCATCATACTCAGCTGTTAGTTTTGCGTATTTGACACTTAGTTGTCGCTTAGTTGTTGCGACCATGTGACACACAGATCCAATTACTCATATTGCAAAAGTTATTTGTCCTCTGAGCAGACAACACTGTGTTGTGGCAAATCTGCAGTGATACAGATTCCTTTTGTTATTCTTTATATCTACAGGAATCAGTCATACACTGACAAGGGAAAAAATATGGAAACACATCATTTATCATTACTCAGCATCATTATTAATTCTCTCTTCTGTTCAGAAGCTATTTTCGAATTCAGGACACACTAAGTCTTGGGAGAATAACAGAGTAGTGGAAGCACAACTGAAAAAACAGAAACTTCTTATTGGACAGAAAACATCAATCTAGCCTTATTCATCCTATTCATTATGTATGAATCCAGGCACTTAGGTTGTTAGCAGGCTTCTGCTTAATGTTTATAGCTCAAAAGCCAATACGGACTAATTCACCAGTTAGTATTGCAGCACCATCTTCCTACAAAGTTTACCCTCCACATGTACATCTGCAAGTCTCCACTGTGATGAAACACTGAGCAAAGCCTCTGCTGGGGAGGTCTCCTTCTTTGCTCTCACTTAGAACTGTAGCAATAGCTACAGCTATAAAATCCAGCCAACACCAACAACACATCATGCCTCTGCTCTGTTACCACAAATCTAGGAAAGGTCTCCAAGCTGCTTCAAGGAGGTAATACACAACTGCAAGGCTGAATTTTAAATGTTTCCCTGTTTTACTTTGTAATTGAGGAGGGATATTAAGGTGTCATTAAAGGATCCTGATGGAGTGTGAAGCTCCTCTAGTGGAGTCAAGTAATTTGTCTGAAATCAGTCATAAAATAGTCTATGTCAGCAGCAGCTAGCTAGATAGCATTAAAGGAATATACTGGGGTCATTACGCAGAGACTACTTTATCTTCTGACTGACAATTTGACTTGACGACTGAAGGGGCAGCACTAACTACAAATATACAGGTACATGTACTTTTTCTTTTGGTAGTTGGTGTCTTTCGTGATTTGGGTGAAGCACCGTGGATTCGTAATAACCTTCAGTTTTTAAATCAGTTTATTGATACATTGCAGTCATGCGCCCCACTTTGCTCCTTTACTGAGCATAGTTCAAATTAACAACAACAACACAGTCTTTCTTTCTGGCTTCCCCCACAATAAAATCACATAATACATACATAATCTGATGTTTGTCTTCTTGGCTTTTGATCAAAAAAAGCATGCTGGGAGCAGTTGCTCTTTCTGCACAGTCAGAAAACTGAGCCATAAATGTCTAGATATTTAAATATCTAAATCTCTATATTATTCACAGAACATCACTAGATGTGAAGTTGAAAAAAATTGTGGTTAAAAATCAGACTGGCTAAAGTTTAGTCACTCACATCTATGTTCCTCTTGTATTAGTGTCAGTAGATGTCTTAATTTAACAGTTGTGAAAAGGGCCTGATGTTGCCCTATGGAGGAACTATAAAATTATTTCAAGGTAACCTGTAAATATTGAGCATAAAACCACTAAAGATAATAAGGTAGTTCTATTAGGCAACAAAAAATATTGTTCTGCTTAGTTGTGTACTTTTTATTATAGCACATTGGAGAAGCTCTGAGAAGTCAAAGAAAAAAAATACATGGGGAGGTTAACGGCCACAATAAAGGCTGTGCATGTCCATTTTTGACCAAAACTGGTTATGTAAGTGACTGCAGTTTTCGATAGCAATCGAAGATCTGATTGCAAAAGCTGGTGCTGAGGAAAACAGCAGTCAAGACTTACATTTGTCACAGAGGATGGGCTCAAAAAGACAGAGTGAAAATGCTGTCAGAGAAGATGATTCTGCACTTAGAGAGCGTGATCGGATTAATGAGATCTCAGGGAAACTATCCAACAAGGAGTGTGAAAGCGCTTCCTATCCTCAAAAAGTCTTTTTCTCGAAAACAGATGTTCAGGGTTTCTCAACACAAAATACTCAATAAAATTCAACAAAACAAGTCTAAATTGGTTACTTCCTTGGGTTTCTCATGTCTCCCTGCACATTTAGTTGTGTTCATCTTTCAGTCAGTACCCACCAGTGGCATAGTTTCTGACATTTTCTGCTGTTTTCCAATGCCTGAATTTGCATTTTAATGGAAATGTTCGAATTGACAGTAAATCTGACTTTCAGTGAACCCCTTTGTTTCTCATTTGATTTTTTAGTACTGACCGAATCAAAATTAATGCCTGGCTGTGTTGCATAGATTTTGATACAGACTCCTGTACACACAGTCCCTCCACTTTTAATACTTTATATTACACATTCATTTTGTGTAATATGTGTGTATTTGTGAATATTTCTGTATTCTATTGTAATTAACTTTATTTCAATCAGCAAAGACAATCAACCACCTTAATTACAGCATATAGCATGCACATTCAGAAATACTCTGGTGATACGGCTATTGCAGTACGTACCAGGAATGGGCAGGAAGGTAAATACAGGAACCTGATGATGGCCTTCACTGACTGGACCAATAAGAACTGCTTTCTGCAGAACCTCTCCAAGACCAAGGAGATGTTCGTGGACTTCCACAAGTCAAAGCTACAGCCTGTCAGTATTAGTGGTGAGGACACTGAAGTGGTGCAAACCTACAAATATTGGGTTTGCACCTTGACAGAAGACTGTACTGGTCCACAAACACTGATGAACAGTGCCGGAAGGGGCTTTATTCCCCAGAAGATTAAGATCCTTTGAAGTATGCAGTGAAATACTGCATATGTTCTACCAGTCAGTGGTGGCCAGTGTTCTTTTCTGTGCTGTGGTCTGTTGGTTGTGGTAGTATGACTGAGAGGAACACCAGGCGACTAGACAGGCTGGTGAAGAAGGCTGGTTCTGTGCAGGGCAGGAGTCTCCACTCACTGAGGACTGTGGTTGAGAGATGCATACAGAGCACAATGTAGTCCACCTTTAAAAATGCCAGCCATCCTCTTCACAGCATCCTGGCTGGACAGAGGAGCAGCTACAGTGAGCAGCTCATCTCACCGCACTGAAGGACTGAACGGTTCAGGAGATCCTTTGTCCCCACAGCCACCAGGCACCATAACACGTCAGTTAAGATCAGTGGCTCATGACCTGAACTGTTGGCTGCTGCACTCCAGTGACTCAAATTAACTGTACAATAAACCAATATTACTGAGCCCACCAGGACCCATGCACCACACTGCTCCTGTATGCTCATTATTGGTTTCCGTTTTCACATTGCATTTTGTACTTCATAACACGCTATCTATTGTGTTCTGTACTCTTAAAATACTCTATTTTTCTTGTAAATAACACAAACATGCACTTTATTATAAATATTAATCATTATTTGCACACCTGCGTATATACCAGCATTTTAGGCACTTCATGTTTGTTCAACTGGCGCAATTTGCATGTCAGTTGCAAACTCTAACTTTATATCCATTCACAGTTGCTAACAAGAAAAGCACTCAGAGTGCAGTAATCCGCCAAGGCTGTTCAGTCTTTGTATCATTTCCGACAGATGAAGTCTTTGATAAAAAAATTACCTTGCGCTGAGCACAGGCGTGTGTTATGCATGTTTACGTTATGTACGGATACCAAATCGCGTGACTTAAATATGTATCGGATGGGGGGAATTGATGGGACTCAGAAACACCCCTACAATTTAATCAATTGTTCCTTGTATCATTTCCAACGGATAAGTCCCAATAAGTCAGCAGGAGTGGATTTATAGTAGGATCGCAACCATGTGATTGTCAGCATCATCATCTTGCAATGACACAAAAATCTTTGACAAATCTGTGGATCCAGACTATAAGCTGCATCACTGCCAAAATCTAATGAGGTGGTCCTTGTGTCATATCTGACCTTCCCTGAAAACTTCATCCAAGTGCATTCATGAGCAATATTGTGCACAGAAAGACAGATTCACAGACAGAAGGACAAACATACGCCAATCGGCACATAACTAATAATAATAATGCTCAGTTCTTCTTGTGATGCTGGTTGTTGTTGATAAGCTGTAAGCTGATGTGTGTAATGCTGCTGAGCTGCACCTGACAAATATTTCTAATATTTTGTCTACTCTCCACGGAATAAATGTGCTGCACAAAATGCACACTTTCTGTATAGGAGAAGTGTTAAATTTACAATTTAAAGAAACATGCTCTGAAATGTGAGCAGATTAGCTACAGTACTTGTTCAGACTCATAACATCTTCCAAATTGGAAAGAGGTCAAGTCTGCGGGTTTTTCCTCCTCTCTCTAAGTAGGTTAAGCTAAGAAACTCGCCAAGGTAACACACAAATCTCTGTCAGTGGCTGCAGACACAGACACATACACAAACACACGTAGAGCCAGATCAGTCCCTGGTCTGTTTACCCTGCATTACACCAGAGGCCATCTGTGTCCCAGCAGCACCATATGGGTGACTGTAAACAGGCCACTGGACTTAGTGATAGCAAGCTGGCTAGCTGCTCTGTAGGAGAAGGGCTAAAACATGTTTAACACGGCAGCATGCTAATCCCGCTGCTGTAAAGACGTTAGTGGCTGAACTGTATGTTAGCCAACATCTGCAGAGGTCAGTGTCTTTACTACTCATTCACAGTCTGCCAGGAAGTAAAAATACACTGCAGTCTCCAGTGAGCTGATAAGTCCCTTTGATGTCTTAAGCCCCCTTTTCATCATAAGATGTGTAACATTGCTGCTTCATCAATCTATTGAAGTGAGAGTATTCTGTCATAAAGTCACTTTTTTAGCAACTTACATTACTCACAGATTCATTCAAAAAACCCTACAACAGAGACACAATAGACAGTCATGCGATGTGTCACACACATGAGGTTAGAGAGCAGCACAAGTAAGGTACATTACATAATAATGCACTAATAAACAAAAGACTGAGTCTGAGTGTAAACTAATCACAACCTCATCAAGCTGTCCAAACAGCTAATTAACCTAGTTTACTTTTGATATCCTAAACAGTAAAAAAATCTGCCAATGCGTGATAATAAAATTACAATCTCACTACTCGTAAAATAAAAACATCCTAACAGCTGTGATGGAGCTGACGGCTCAACCCAAGGACAGCAACGATGTAATGAATGATTTAACTTTAGCTGATAAACTGACTCTGTGTGACAGCTCACCTGTCTGAAGGTGAAGAAAAGTTCAGAGTGCAAGTTGTTGTTAGACCCTGATTGATCCCGTCTCAATGTTGGGGATAATTTCTAATTCTAAGTAATTAATGAAGTCACTGCTGTTCAGAAATGCATGTACGTCTAACAGGGGTTTTAATGAGCTGGACTGCACTGTGTGCTTTTCATTACCTGTGCATTTGTTACAATATACACGTATTATTATTGTTAGAAGCTGTAACAGTCTTCACATTCAGTGAGTAGAACAAATACTTGGAGAAGCTGCTGTATTGCTTTATAAATACAAAATAGCAAAAAAAAAAAAAAAAAAAAATCTGCTTTTTAGAAGTGGAAAATATTGTCACTCCATTTATGAGTGTCGCAAACCAAATTTCTCTGTTCTGAGTTTTGGGAGCGAGTCTGGCTGCACACAGAGCATGTGAGGCCTGGCCTTTGAAACTGCTTGATAGCCAGCTAACTAACCTGTTGTGGGTGGCTTTTGGGCTGCATTCAGTGTGGTTTAAAACATATACACCTCCTCTCAAACTGAACTCTAATGTAGAAATGTAGTTTGAGGAGAACACAACTGACCAAGGTCACAGCTGACAACTGGCTCTGCTAGTGCCAATCAGCTTGATATTTCCTTTGCAATGTTTGTGACAACTTACCCATAAGACTGGATAAGACTTGAACCCAATCAGGTTAATAGAACAATTTTTGTGTGATGTAAGGGATTAATTGTCAACGTAAGGAATGCAGATGAATGTATATACTGTAGACTACAAAAGGAAACATCAGTTTGAAGTTTGGTGAGGTTAAAAACACTGATTAATCAGCAAGCTAGCTGCAAATAAAACTTTGAACAGTTGAAACTCAGCTGAAGTCCTTCACATTTCTCTTTAGAAATGGCCTTTGAGTATTGTGGAAGCTATTCTCAAAATATTAACGACACAGATTGTGCAAGTGTAAAGAAAACACACTTTGTCCTTGAAAGGTGCTTTGTCACTAGATCATTTGATAAACATCACCATAAGTTATGTTGAATAGAGTTCAGCATAAAAACTCAACAAATATTGAATCTTTCAATTCTCTTCTGCAATGGCAAACAGAGCTGAATTATTTCCAATGATGAGAAATCAAATCCCCTTTTGACTTTGATGAAATCAGTAAAATAAACACAAGCTTTTACAGCAGTGACCGCCTATTGAATGTCTCTGTCCTTTTTTGTTAGATATGTCTGTACCTTGAACATCTGTTTGACCTTCTGTCGGGGGAGGTTGACGTTGAGTTTGTGCAGGAGCTGTAAGACTTCACTGATGCTGAGACTGCCATCTCCATTCTTATCAGCCTCAGTGAAAGTCTGCTTCAGCCACGTGATGACGCGCCGGTTAAGGAAAGTCAGATTGGAGATTCAGGACATTTATTTTTATTAGTGTTGCTGCCACTTTCGATAGTTCGTATGTAGAACATCAGTGTCAATGAAATAGATAAATAGAGGCAATTATACTTTTCAATTTCAAATTACTACATTTTGCAAAACATGCAGTTGGACCATAAAATGACCAGTACAAGTCGTAGGCAAGATCTTCCCCACATGGCTTTTTAAGTGAAGGATATTGGTCGCGGGTGCGCTGCCTCTTGGCCAGGCTGTCTTCATCACTGATGCCAGCCATTAGGTACTTGAGGCCTGTGATCCAGGTTCGTGCATCCTCTCCGGTCCCGGACACCAGGTCTAGGGACTCCATGTGTTCTCCATAGTACAGGCTGAAGCAACAGTTGGGGTCAAAGCTACCCTCTGCATAGCGCTGGAAGATCTCAGACTGCTTGCCCTCACACACCTCCCGGATGGAATCAATGGAAACTGTTGGAGGAAAAAGTAGGTCAGCAAGGCAGTGGCCGAAAGCAACAAGTACATATACTAGTAAAATTTGGATCTACTTCGACATTAAATTATAACTTTAATTTGAAATATTTTTATACTTCTCCTGTACTATATATGTTGCACTGCTATCAATGAAACTAACCAATGGTGTGAAATAATTAAATTCAGCAGCACCAAGATCAGTTACAATAGAGAAACAGTTCCAGTAGACAAACATTTAGAAACTGCAAAAATTGAGCATAGCTTTTACACGTGCAAAGGCAGAGGAGCTTCTTTATCTTACGTAAAAAAATTCCCAATACTTGAAGGATAAAATAAAGACTCAAAACTATGATCAGTGCCCACCACTGCTACCATGATTCGGAATATTTCATGCACTGCTGAGATGATGAAAATGTCAGCTGTCCAGGCCTAAAAGAATGACTCTGGCCCTTTGCTCTAAGTGCTCTCACCAGGTCAAAATATTCCCTTGAGTGCCTTTTGCTTGGCTCTGCAGTTTAAAAATGAATTCATTGCTGTTTTGTGTCCAATATTTTATGCAACTTTCATTTTCTAATATTAATGTCTAGATGCTCAGTGTTAGTACTGCAGTGTAAACTTTACTTCAGATGTGACTGGCTTCATGAACCTGCTATGTGTTCATGGATGCTCATATTTTCAGACCAATTTACATTGTCCTAAAAGATATCAGTTAAAATGCTAGAAATGTTCACAAAGTTCTTGTCATCTAGCAAACAATACAATTCACAACAATTGCAAATGTCCAGTTTTCATCAACCAAAACTTATTGAGATAAGGAGGAATTAACTATCAAATTGTATTTTTTGCTCCAAAAAATGATGGCTGGTTAAAAGCTTTGGGTCGCAAAAGGCCACACAGGTCTCCCAGTCAGTGTGGGAACAGACCAAAAGCCTGCACTGCTTCCCGTCTGTCTCAGTGGGTGCTCTGTGACGAGTCTTTAAAGGCTGATGGCACAGAACACCACGCAGCGAGCCAAGGAATATGCTGCAAGCAAAGGCTACAATGCTTAGTCTATTTCCTGATGCAAAGTGATTGAGATCTGTCGAGGTTTCAAATGAGGGATGCATGTATAAACACAGTATGAGGCTGTGTCAGAACTGTGACACGCCTGACTAACTTATATACAAAAGTCAAGAGAACAATTCATTTTCTTGAATTTCTAGAAATGTGATCAGGTATGTTCAGTCTATCATATTTGTTCTGAGAGAGGGTGAAGATAAATTGTCATAATAATAATAATAATAATAATAATAATAATAATAATAATAATAATAATAATAATAATAATAATAATAATAATAATAAATTTTATTTATAAAGCACTTTACAAGTAACTTAAAGACGCTGTACATAAAATACAATAAAATGAAACAAAAGAGAAAGTCATGGTGTGTGAGGTCTGTACCCACTTTTATGTGTGAAAGTACCTTACAGTGCCTTCACAAAAAGTTTGGATCCTAGCATTTTTGTTCCTGTTTAAATAATCAAACCACTAAATAAGTAAGATTTAGTATAAATTCTATGACTAAGCTTTCAGTGTCTTTAAAGAGACCCCCATCACCCCAAAAACACAGAGCTGTAGTTGTTCTGATCTCCTAGTGAACTGTATGTGTGTCATTTCATTTAGTGGCACGTGTGTATAAGACACTGTTTGGGCAGATTAAAGCTGATAAATAATTAAGTTGACTTAAGAAGCTTATTAAATCCAAAGCTACAGAGGAGGGAGAACAACAGGAAACTGAGTCTCTAAGCCCCCATGAGAGATTCAGCCACCCAGCTAATGCTCTGAAGTCTCTTTACTCCTTTTACTCTAAAACACTGAAGAAATTTGTTTTGTTTGCTTATTGTAGACACTGTGGTACAAATGCTAATTTCTAAGGGAATAAAAGAATTAAATCTTGTAGACCTAAAAGAATCATTAACAGAAAAACAAAGCACCTAGGAGACTAACACAAAAGCATAATGATGGCAAGTCTGAGATCACATCAAAACTCAATCATATTTTCACCTAAACCAAGATATACGTAGACAGAGAATTTAGAAACTTTATTAGAAGCTTCTCGTGTTTAAAAAATACAAGAGGTCCTGCCATGTAAAACAAAAACTGATATTTCCGATTCTGCTCTGTTTTTAGGTCAGCTATGAAACAAGACTAGTGGGAGTGGCCATGTTATCTTCTTTATAGAAAAGATTAGATTTTGTATCCTTCCACTGAAACGGTGATCAGCTGACACTTAAGTGGATTTGATCAACTCATGAGAGGCTTGTTCAACTAAATCAACCTACAGCCATTAGTCACTTGTAAAAAATATTCTGTGTCTCCACAGTCACTCCTGACCTGACTAAAAGTTCTTTGAAACATTATCAGATCATGCTGGGATAACATAAGTCCACACAGCTCGAAGGCAGAAGGAAAGGCAAACTAATACTGAGATGTTCTAAAAATCATGTTCTCATAATTTTTAGAAGATGTTTTCAGAGATTCTACTTTTCACTGAAATTCTTAAGCTGATACCTTTTTTGTAATGAAATATTTTTTTTATCAATTTTAAACCTAAAACACAACAGAAGTATCTTCACTAGTCATTAAAATCCCACGTTTAAGTACCTCAACATACCTGAAATCACCACTCCTGACTTTGCACTGAATGAATTGCCATTATACTAGACACACCAGAAATTATATATCACAACCTGTTGGCCTATAAAGCCTTTTTCTCCACTAAACCATTGTGCTAAAAACAAAGAAAGTACCTGTCTAAGTTATATCATGGACTTTCTAATCTAGTTAAGTTATTTTACAGAAGGAGCATTTCATGGTTGCTTAAATGTCTCAACATACGGGACTAAAATTAAAATGAAAAATTATTGATTATGCCGCGGAGCAGAACAGGTGGTAACACTACTGAGAGTTTGAACTAATGCTGAAATAACCAGTTGTTTGTCCCTTGTAGTTCCAGACAGAGATGGAATATTTGAGCAATGTCTTTATAAAGACTAACTGAAATGGAAAATTGGTTGGACTGGAGTCTGAAGCTCACAGATAATAGTAACAAATACTTGTTTGTTAAGTTCAAATAAATGTAATTCATTTGTCACAATAAGTGTAGTCGCTCATTAATTATTTACAATAAACTGTGGCTGTACCATCGTTTTAAAAGATGGAAATGTCAAAAGCCTACTAGGTAGAGCCTTTTGGAAGGATGACATATGGTCATACCTGCTCACATTTAATGAACCCTTGTCATTCACATAAAATATGGCAGAAATGGCTTTCCATACCACTTGAACCACAGTATGAATGCACTAAACTACAAGAGCACTACAGATCTGTAATGCTTTTCTCTTATGACTTTAGGAAGAAGACACTCACTTTTAGCCTTTTCATTCTTGCGTGAGGGCCTCCAGCGGATGCAGGACTTGTGTTCGTCCAAATAGAAGAACCGTACCAGTCCCTTGGAGCCTCCACGGAGCTTCACCATCTGGGTCCCCATCTGCATGGAGCTCATGCATTTCTCCACTGAAGGCAAGAAAACAAGCAAGACAGAAAAAAACAAAGGTTGGGAAGTTGTCAAAAGGGAAACTGCTGGAGTGTGCACTGCAACTGAAAGACAGTGTGTGACAGACAGAAATGTGCATATGCTACATGTTTTCACTCAAGAGATGTATGTGTGCATTTGTGCAATTCCACAAAATTCCATCTGGCCTCTCATGCAAAACATGGTTAAATACTAATACACTCACATGAACAGTCAGCATTGCAAAACACACTAGATGTGCCTGTCACTGCCAACAGGGTTTTGCTTTTCTCATGGGATGAAAAGAGAGTCAAGACAGAGGACAGTGAGAAGCAATTTTGCCACAAAAAGCCCTTTAACAAGATCTCTACTTCACACTGAAGTATGACAGAACAACAGGAAAAATCAATACAACCAGGACCTCTTTTGAGATGTGAGGATTCACATTGTGAGCTAAATGTAACAGAAATCCTTCCAGAAATAAAACAATACAAAGAGGACTGACATTAGTGACCACTGCCAAACTACTGAATGATAACACTGAAAATACAGATGGGTCTATATGTGTCCTTGCCACGGTTTGGGGGAGAATTTGACAGTTCTTCCAGTGCAAGCTAATGTTGTGGTAATCAAGCTGAGCCTGGCTAGAGTGGGCAGTCACATGCCCCTGGGCTGCAGTTACATCCGATGTGGCCATATTGTCAATTAGGAAGTGCCTGCTGCATCCTATCAAACTATTTCCCCGTAGCATGCAGGAAATTAGGCCACCTCTGCATGCACTCTCATTTTAGGTTAGCAGATTGCTTACATACATGACATTCAACATACTTGCTGTGTGAGCTGCACATCATGTATTTTAAGGTACTTCAGAAAAATGGTAGACACAAGTTTATATGAAAATACTGTCTCTGTGCAGCCTTAAAACTGTACATACCGTCAGCGTGCATGAAGAATGGGAAATGATTACTTCAACGATTTCTCAACAGTATTGCTCACATGATAATTTCACCTATTATGCTAATTTATATAGCACTAATTCCATCAGTACAACCACCAAACCATGCCATCATCACTACTGTGCTGCTCTCAGTTGCTCTTAAACACAAATACTACTTTCATGCAGTAATTATTCCTAACCACTGCTTTGATTATTTTCTTTTTTCAGTTGCTGATCATGGTATTCAATGAAGCTCAAGACTTTTTACACTAAATTCCAGCTAGGAAAGGCTAGGGATTAGGGTTGGGATATCATAGTACACTCATTTAAATATTTGACACATTTGGAATAAGTTTGCTTACTAAGTTAGAGTGGTAGAGAATACAATAAAGATAGCAGGAGATGGAGGACGATGATTTGAGCTTCCATCTCACCTAAATGCAACAAACATCCAAAATGTCTGCTGTATAAGTAAGCACAGCAAACCAGCAGTGATGGATTGCTCTAATTGAGAATTGATTTGTCCTGGCTGTGGTCTTGCTGCAAAAGGCCCACCCCGAGGGTATTGTTAATGTAGTTCAGTCCTGTTCTCCTAACCTCTGCTATTGAATTCCTGCTCAGAACAATATCAGCAAATTGCCCAACTTCACAACAACACTGCAACTGTAATGTCTGCCTTTACATTAGGGCAGACAGTGCAATCGCAATACCAGTGCCAGACTTGATAATTAAAATGTGCTATGTATGCAGCTCTCAAAAGGTTCAAGATTTGCACTGGCCATAACAGGCTAACCGCAATACCTTCTGAAGCTCAATCTGGACTAACGTGTACAAAAGGCACGTAGAGGCATCACTACAAAAGAACTACACACACTCCATCAAAGTTTTAAATTGCAGAGCAAGGCAAGCATATTTGTATATGTATATTATATAGCACCTCTCGATCTTCATGGTACTCAAAGCATTTTACAATGTTTCCCATTCACCATTTAACACACACATTCACACAACAATGGCAACACAGCTGCCACGCAAGGGGCCTGCCTGCCTTTGGGAGCAACTTGGGGTTCAGTGTCTTGTACAAGGACACTTCGACACACTGACCCACAGTCGTCCTTAACAGTAATGAAAAATGCAGATGTAAACAAATTCTAGATATGTAAAGAATTTAAGTGCATAGTAGGAAAGGAGAAGTGCTCAAGGTGCAGTCTACCTCAGTGAAAACAGCAAGTTTTTAGCCTCAGTTTAAAATTAGTCAAGGTTGGGGCAGGTTTTACTCAAGTTTGTTTTAGCTCTGGAACTAAAATCTGCTTGTCAGTAGTAAGTCTGGACTATATCAGTTAAACTGAAAGAATCATAACACAGAATCAGATGCTTTTTGGTCCCAACAGCCTGAAATCAAGTGCAGAGACTTGACATTTGAATCTTTTTCACTCTTGCTATGTTTTAAAATTAATAAAATGGAGACCTTACTATTGTGTTGGCACAGCTATTATAATTTTGCTTTAAGTCTGATTTATACCTGGGTTTTTAATCTTTAGTAAAGCAGTAAAGTTGCTTAAATGCTAATTCAGAACTGCTTGAAGGTCCTACCTAGTAATATTGCCTGTGCAACTTTTATGAAAACTTGACCAAGAGGCACATTTAGACATGAAGCCGACACACTAAATTGTATATACACTGGACTGTCTCAGGAGCATCTTTGTGCAGCCTGTGCACTATGTGTCTTGCCTGGTGTGTCAGATCCCTGCCTCTATGGATCTTGTGCTGAGGCCCTGTTCTTGTGCAGCCATGATAAGTGCTTCTGCGCTGTTCTTCAGCCTAGCCCTTTCTAGCCACTGGTACAATTTCCTGATATTAGCCCCTTCCTCCATCTGGCAAAGATTCCCATTTGCCTGTGGTATCCCAAGGTATTTGTAACTTTCCTAAACATCTGCAATGTTGCCTTCTGGTAGTTCAGCCCTCTCAGTTCTTATCCTTTTTTCTCTCTTTGACACCATCCTGCTACATTTGTCTAGTCTGAATGACATCATGATTCTGCTGCAATAGATCTTGGTGGAGTGGATCAGGGAGTCAATGTCTTGCTTGCTCTTAGCATTCAGCTTGATATAACCCATGTAGAAGAGGTGGTTGATGGTTGCTCTGCTTCAGAACTTTTAATCATAGCCACTCTTTGTGATGATCTGGTTGAGGGGGTTTAGTCCTATGCAGAACAGCAATGTTGATAGTGCAGCGCCCTGGTGTAAGTTGAATTTGATGGTGACTTTTGCGATTGGCGTTGATTTGGCCTCCAGTCTCATTTTTCTCAGCCCCACTGAGTTCTGGATAAAGGCCCTTAGTGTCCTGTTGACATTGTACAACTCCGAACATTCCAGAATCCATGTATGTTGCATTAAGTCATAGGCTTTCTTGTAGCCAATCTAGGCCATGCACAGGTTGGTCTGTCTGGTCTTGTAGTCCTGGGTGATTGCTCTGTCTACCAGTAGACAGTGTTTGGCTCCTCTGGTATTGCTACCAATGCCCTCTGGGCGTTGTGCATGTATTGGGCCTATTCATCTTAGCCACTATGATGCCTGACAGGAGCTTCCTTTTTGTACAGAGGCAGATTGTTGGCTGGTAGTTCAATGGGCAACCTTCTGGGGAGCCTTCATGATCAGGACCATTCGCCCTTGGGTTAGCCATTTTGGGTGTGTCCCATCTTTCAGCAGTATATTCATTTGTATTGCCAGACATTTTTGGAGTGCAGTTCGCCTGTTTTGCAGTAGGTGTGGATCATGTCTGGGCCTGGTGCTGTCCAGCTTTTCATACCTGAAAAATTTTCTCGGATGTCTGCCATAGTGATGGTCATTGGTTCCGGTTATGGATGATTGCTGTGGTCAGCTCTTAGGTCCACTAGCCACTGAGCATCAGTGCTATGTGATGCTTCTTTCTCCCATATGCTATTCCAGTACCTTTCAGGCTCTGTTTGGATCTATATTCACATTCTGACCCTGCCACTGAGAGCACATTTTGGATTCTTGGTGGAGAACACCCTATAAATTCTCCAGCATGTGGTACTTCCCAGGAAGCCATTTCTTCCTCACATCTTTCTGAAGCTTGGAAAGTTGACTAACTTCTCTCCGCACCCCCTTGATCTTGGCCTCTAGCCACCCGCTCCATGAGGGGCATTGCTCTTTGTTATTCATTTTGTTCATGATAATATCAAGCATCTTTAGGATCACAGTTGCTGTGGCGTACATCAGCTTGCTGGTGTTGGTGAAGGTCATGAGAGTAGTTTGCAGTGCTGTATTCATATGTGCCTATTCATCTTAGCCAGCAGACTTTCAGAGGGTGTTCTATCACTCAATCGTGGTAATCAGCTGAGGAGGTGCCAGGTTTCCAGCCTGTTCATTATCTTCATTCTCAGGTCAGCAGCCTTTTTGTTAAGGGTTTCTGTGCTTACGGATTTTGGAATACTGGTCTAGAAGCAGTTTCATGGTTAATCTCAAACTCCGCTTTCAAAGCATCTGGTTATCCCACATCCTTCTCATGTAACCCCTCTCTCTTGGGTTACTCATCTGGTTGCATTCCATCAGCTCCAGGTTCTCATCTCTTGTCCATCTGTGCCTTGTTCCAGTAGCCCATTTGCCATCAGGGCACCCTGGTTCCTCAGTGCCTGACGCAGACAGTGTTACCCCGGGAGACCAGTTTTTCAATGGAATAGTGGCCCATGGGCTGTAAGAGAGCTAAAGATCTGCACTTCTTCAGCTACAGAGGGGGCATTAATGCATGAAATTAGCTGCTGTCATAGTATGGTTGGAATGAAGGCATCCATATTGTGCAGGATTACAGGTCAGAATGAACACTGCAGAAAACTGTCTTCTAACCACAATCTAAGTGGCTCATCTCTCTCCTCCTGTCAAAGATAAACTGAATGTACTTTCTAGCAGCCATCACAATCTACTATCCAACATCTACTTCTGCAGACATGCATCCAGAGCGCAGCCAGAAAGCCCTATTGTCAATTGCTATTGTCTATTTACTGACATTAAAAGGGAAACGGTTATGATATTAAACCCTCTAGTCTAAATGAAATAAGGTGAGAAGCAAACACCAGGCCAATTATGAGCCTCTTTTTTGCTGTAATGATGCATGAATGTTTGCTTTCACCACTGTAACAAGAGGGTAAATCTAATCAAACTGCAAGCAAAGAGAGTTGTTTCAACATGGAACACACTCTGCTTTGTGGTTGCCTTGAACACAATTAACTCACAGATGAGAGGGCAGCAAAGGAGGCCACGCTCTGCTCACACTCCCCCTGCTAGTCAGCTAAAAGGAGAATGTGTTTGCTCATGTGATATAGCTGGCTGTGCGTGGGAAACCCCCTGGGAAGTTAACCTAAATCTTTGAAATATCCTCCTACTGTACTTCACAAAGGAGCACTCACTAAGAAGTATCACGGCTCGTGGGCTTAACCCAAGGGCTGAGCAAAGCCTGTCAGGGGAAGCTGTAGGAGTCCAAACTGTACTATAGTGGTCAAACACTGCAGCCCACTGCTACTATTAACCAATGCAATTAACAACCAATACGCTTTAAAAAAAAATCACTACAGCTGTATGATTTTAAATGACAATGCCAGAATGATAACAGAGAAATTTTACATAGAGAACAAAAAGCCCAGACCAGCAACCACTTAGGTGTAAGTGGTGGAAGAAATGCATTTGACCCATTTCTGCCCACTGGAAAGGGTAGTCACAGCCTATGGAAGACTGACTGAGCCTGGATAATAAAGGCTTTTGTAATCAATTAACCATCAGTCCAGTGGCTTGGGATTTTGTTCACGGTTACAGCAGAGGCCCCAGAAGGTGGTTCCCTGTTTTGTCTATAGAACAATCAAAAGGTACAGAAAACTGACTATTGATTAAGAGTTCCAGATCCTCCAAATCCATATTCGCCTTTGCAAAGAAAGATACATGAAACATTAAACAACAAGTAAGAACCACCATGATTGTTTTGACTTTGTTCATAAAATTACTTACACTTTATTTGTTTTACATTTAAGCCATTATATTCATGGTAAACATAGTTTAATCTTATCCTGAAGTGATAAGCACTTTGTAATTGGGCTGCAACGGCAAGCAAAATTCAAAGTTCAGTATGCATCTCAGTTGTGATGTCAAGGTTTGACACAGTTGGTCAGTGAAACCAAAAGGAATGCAAGGATCAACATTTTTGTCCAAATTTCAAAACAAAACGTTTAAGGTGTCTAATTTGCCAGAATTTTTCAGTATGTAGCATTATAATGTTGCAAACTATCACTACAAAGACTGTTCAGAGTTGTTCAGTCTGAAGTACAAAATAAAACAAATAAAAATATCCATTTAATTATTAGGACAAGAGCAATATATTTATAATCAACTTAAGTGAACCTTTAAAGTCAGCTGTACAGTTTCAACTTTAAAGATACACAAAGTCACAGTCAGACATAGCCATCTTGTTTGAACAACCTTCACTGAATTGTCACAGGACAAAGCTAGTGGTGGTTTGGTGCTTATGTTCAGTGTGAAACTTTACATAATGGCATCAGTTGACGTGTACAATGGGAGCGGAAGAGTCACACATTCTGGCTTCAGGAGGGCCAATAAAAATGAGTAGTGTCAGTAAGATTTGTATTTGGATCCTGCAAGACCCAACTACAAGCTCAAAAGAGGGAGCCATTTTAACTTTGCCGTTTGCCGTGGATTAAAAGTGCGGGTCCTGGGATTTACTGCAGCAGGAAGTATGAAGTTAACAAATGCATTTGAAAAGATTAACGCTGATTTGTAAAACAGATACGCAAAGCATGGCAAGTCTGATGTGAGTAAATTTCCCCATTGTTACTAACAAAAACGGAAGAGAACTGGACAACAAATGTGCAAAGGGTTGACAGGTAATGTGTGCTAATCTACCACTCCAGGGTTGATATAGCACTTGCTCTGTTCTCCTGGGTCACAGGAAGCTCTCCTTCAAAGGAAAAAGCACTGCTTCCTGCACACATTAACAAGACACTATTGAAAATTGGGGAATACTGTCGCTTTTTCCAATCTCAACGTTTCTGAAATCCCAGTGTCAAAGATTGGGACAGGGGGTGACCAAGGCATTTTTTTAACTAATTGGTATCAGCACAAAAAGTAGCTTCAACAACCAGACATGGTGTTACACCCCAAGTTTTCAACAAATGTTTCATTAATTAATCACTGAGTATCTTTCTGGCATTTAAAAACAGAGAATGACATATTTAGGAGATTCGGGTTTACAGGTGCATCTGCTAAAATGGATGGCATGGACACTACAGGCAGCCATAGCCTTGCATCATAACAGCTGTTTGGTACCGCTGAAAACTTTTGTCGGAGGAGACACTTCCATGTTGTCTTAAAACCCTATTTTTTAACCAGGAAATAAAAGGTAACTTAAGAGTAAACAAAACAACATGGTGCAATTAACAGAATCTGACGGCATTTCTATGATTTGATGGCAAAGCCAATAGCACAAGAAGCTGCTATTCAGTTTCCAATTCACAACTCTGAGCAAATTCTAGAGATCTCCTGAGCTGAAACTAGGGCTCATTATCAGGGCTGAGCCAAGCATATTTTAATGAATTCGTATGAGCTAATTTAAAGCCAAATATATTCTGATACGTTCTTTGCTGTGTTCTGCTGTTTCGTCACCTCGGTGTTGGTAAGCTACTATCCATTACCACAGTTGGGATCTACAATGTCAGTGTGCTGCTGCAAATGCAAATATTCAAAAACTCAGCCTTGGATCAGTGCCAAAAACAACTTCATTGAGAAAAAATCCTAACAAATTATTTAAGGAAATCAACTTTGGGCACATTTGAGAAAAGGCAACAACAGGAAATGACAATGACAAGCAGATATGATGAAAGTCAGAGGTAGAAAAAAAAATCATGTAGACAGGAACAAAAACAAACTGACAATGTAATCTAACATCAAAAAACAGAGATGGGGCTTACAATTTTTGAGAAAATTAAGACAACAGCAGCATGCATACAACAGCTTGTACATTAGAGATGGAGAGAGACAAAAGTGGAGCACAAGACACACAGAAAGGCTGTAGACTTTACTGGTGGGGGTCTGGGCTTGTTGCCATAGTTACAACATGAGATTTAAAGTGTGTATGAATGTGAAGAAGACACCCATTGAGGAGATGTTCCCAATGTTCAAATGGATAAAAACAAGCTCAGATCCTATCTGCAAGCCTGATTAATGAGAGTCTTAGTAAGAGTGACAATAAACAAAGCCTGTGTCTTTTCACCAAACAGTAAATGCTAATTTTAAAAATTCAATGGCATCACTGACAGGTTTTGAATTAGTTAAGTTTAATATATGACATGTATAACTGGCCATGTACATAAAATATGAATCTCACATAGTGAGAAGAGTTGTGAGATGTAGTGTACCAGATTCAGCTAGTAGCCAATTTCCATTTGCAATTAGGCCAGAACACATTAAAGTAAAAGTGTTCTAAATTTAAAATCCAAATAAACCTGAGCATTTCATGTGGAATATTGTGTCATAATTTACCTTACTGAATTGCTCGTTACCTTAAACAGTTTGAAGAAAACAATTATTTTCTGTGATGTATGATTATGATTAAGGTCAGGCCACAGTTTAGTCACAGTAATTTCATTTGTTGTTCATCATGTCAGTGTTCTCTTAAAAAAAAAACAATGGATTCAGCTGATCACAAATTAATAGTCTGGAGTTAAAAAAAATGTTTTAAGTCAACCAGACATGCAAGACCCCACATTATTACATTCAGCAACTTCATTTTTGAAAAGTCTGGCTCTCTGCAAAACAATATTCGTATGATTAACATCACTAGAATGAAAAAAAAAATGTGTAAGGTTAAGCCGGAGCGAAAAAGTAATAGCAATGAACAAACAGTTCAAGGGTTTCATTCAAGTGTATCAGATGCAAACCACGAATAAAAGTGAAATGGAAACATAAAGTTTAGTTGCATTAACAACTCTCCACATACCAGGCCTTCATTCAAATACCACATTCAATTATGTTTCATGAGAAGTGTAGCTGTAATCCCACAATATTAATTACAGTCAGCAACAGTAACTTCGAGGTCTCTTCTTTGAAAGACATGGCTACTGTGTAACAGAATGACCTACATCCACACTCCAGTAGTTAACCGGCATTAGCAATTCTGCTGAAGGCCACAGCTGCAGTAATTTGTTAAAGAGGTTAAGTCAGGAGGCAGACGATAGGTGATGGCAGATGTAGACAGCTGAGACTAAGGTCCAGTAAGATATGCAGGGGACACCTCACTGACGTGGCAGGATGACCTGGGCAGCTGCTGACCTGCTGCTCAGTTACAATGTGGGCCTAGAAGCTGGAGTAAGCTACTCTCCTCTGTCAGGGCACCAGGTTAAGCCCAGGGGGATTGCCTGAGGCCATATGCTGCACACACCAGTGACTCCATGGTGCAGGTAGGCAATGTGCTGACAATAAAGCAGCACGCATAAGACTGACAAAGCAGAAGTTCTATTGTAACACACACAGCCTCTTAAGTAAGTATGAAACAGGGAAATTAACAACAAGCCCCTGAGTAAGACAATAAACTTCTGACTGCTGAATGTGACCTCTGATGGTAAGTTTAACAGCTTTGTCAGAATAAAACAAGCAGTGGTATTTTTATGTCTCTATAGTTTGGTAATGGCCACATTTAGGTGGAGCTAGCCCTTTGAGAGAATACATCCCACAGAGAGTTGTGAAGGACAGCTGGAAGTTACAGAGGATTAGAACCATTTACTTCACAACATTCAACAACATATCGAGCAAACCTGAGCATGAAGCAAGATGACAGGTTGACCTAGTTCCTGTCTAGAGTAGAATATCATCTGGTGGTAATAACACTTGAATTAAGACAATCTATCTTTTTAAGAAAATATTTGACTACTCTACCTACAACAGTAAAAACATGTTTAGATTAAACTTGAAGAAAGCTTCTGAGGTAGGAGCAGAACATTTCAATGTTTTCAAGGCAACATGAGTTGGAGTGACAGTGATGGTGAAACCATATGACCAAAGGGAAACAGAGAGGGTGCAGAGGGAAAATAACTGCAGTAGCTGAGATTGGTATCTGCTTGTTTGAATTGAAGAAGCCTCTTGGATGAGGGGTGAAAGATCTTCAAGAACCTAAAAAAGAATTCTAGTTGCTTTGTACTTTGTACTCCCAAACTCTACACAGCGTATCTAACTAAGCTTACCCATGTATCCAAGCCTCCACTTGGAGAATGCCACAATGCTGCTGCCTATCCAGAAGAACTCCTCCACAACAAGAGACAGAGAGGCTTGCTGCTGGCTCTTACTCAGAGTCACCTCCTTCTGCTCGTCTTTGTCCTCATTGGGAGAAAAAGCACCTTTAGCCAGAGGTCCAGGCTTGTCCCTGGTGGGTGCTGTGGCAGCAGAGCGCATGAATGCTGAAGACACTGGGCAAATGGGGAAAAAACTGTTCTTTGTGGATGCACTCATTTCAGAAAACTGAGATCGTTACCGATGCTGTCAAAAAGCTGCAAGGATGTTCCACAGCAAGTTCATTTGAGAATAAATGCAGCCTTGAGTGTGTTAAATGCTATTTTTGTGCAATCCTGTTATTCCACCTCTTAAAAATAAAATTCAAAAATAGTATCATCAATAACACACAAGTAGCTTTGTTCTTAGGCTCTAAGCAGAACCTGAGGAGAAAACTCACAGAAAAAAAATCCTCTCAAAATGGTATCAACTGTTGGTCAGTAATCTAATGTCACTATTCCAGCAAACCTGCTTATTGCACCGCCACCTCTTCAATGTTCTTCCATCTCAAAAAACAAAAAGGATGCAGCCTTGTGTTTTCCAAGCTATAATTTGTCTTCATGCTGTGCCTCCATTTCTTTATTTCTTCCCCCAGCTAGAATTCATTCAGCGCTGAAAACGGCTGGCGTCTTATGAAAGAGAGACTGCAACAGTAGCGATGGCAAGCAGAAAAGACATGAAAGCCCAACACACAGCGATAACTGTGCAACATGTGTTGGGTGGGCAGAAATCCTAAATCCCTAGGAAGCACTAATCCTCGTCTAGGAGATTTACTAAATGTGTGGAGTGAGACGCAATGACTGACAGAAAAAGAGAGAGGATGGACAGTAGGACATAACAGATCCCTAATAAAGATGAAGCTCCTTTTATGCTCCAGCAACAGTTCAAGAGTCCAATTGATATCAGATGTCGTCTTGTCTGAGGGTCTGGACAGAGTGAGGTCTGATGTCCCTACACCTGTCTGCCGACGTCACACAGTCCAAGCCAAGCTCCGCAATCCTTTTATCAATCGGCCTGTACTCATTCTATCTGTCTGGCTACCTGACTGATGCTCTGCTTTCTCATCAGTGCAACCTGAAAACTACACATCAAACTTGCGCTGTGCATGGAAATCCGTTCAACACAACTGTTGAATGTGTGCTTAAATACCATCACACTATGTCAGTTACATTTAACTTTTCATATTTTCACTTTTTTCCCCTGCTAGCTACAACTCCATCACACCACAACCTTACAAACAAAAAGAACTGTAGGCAGAAATAGGTCAAGTTTCAGGCTCAGACTCCTGACTGTTGATGCAGCATTCTGAGAACCATGCATGGTGTCAAACAGTGTCAGAGCTGTGGACCTGCATCCCTGACCACTCAGTCTGCTTAACAAGAAGGTGCTTGGTACCGAATATGAAACAGTTTCATTTACAAAGCTGACAAAAATCTGACAATGATGCAGAATGAAAAGCCTTGAGCAGAATTGCCTGCAAAAACGGTCCACTGTAGAAAATCATACTGAAAGGACTATTTCTAGGTGGTGTTACAGAAGTAAGAAAACCTCAAAATTACAATTAACCGATCACTGCACATTAGCAAAAATTAACACATTGTCAACTAAGATTACAGGTCAGTTTACAAAGTAGAACAGAGTATGCTGCAAATAGTAAGTAATAGATAAGCAAATTTTGAATAATTGTATCAACCAATAATCTGTTGTCTTATCGATATGCAAAGTTTCTTTATGAACACAGCAAAGATAATTTTGTCAAAAGATAAACTAGTAGGCTGAACATATGGGGGTAAAGGCATCAGGCTCATCATATTAGCAACACTGCTCCCTGGCCCTACAGCACCTGACACACCAAACAGAAAAAGGTAGCTGCTCTTGTCTGGATGGAAAATATGTATTTCTAAATTACATATCCTCCTGATAGTTACAAGTAAATGTCAGACTTTGGTTTTACTTTTCACATACTACAAAATGAGATTACATTCATGCAACCAACTTACTTCTAATGACAGCGCTCTACAAGTCGACACAGGATTAATAAGTTATCAAAAAGTCCTCACTCCTGAAGTTGAATCATTTTAACTTTCACTTCTTTGTGAAATCCTGCAACCCTTTAGTGTGCATATTTTTCTGGGGTTCAACATCTCAACTAACTCCATACAATGCAGCTTTAAACAAAATTATTCTCTAAACAGAGACAACAAGTGCAACTTATCTTCAGCAGGACACCTTTCACACATGAAGATTTAACTCTGCTAATCCACATGGGAAAGACTGGATATGACCAGATAAATAAACAGCTTATCTGTGTGTGTGTGTCTGTGTGTGTCTGTGTGTTTTATGGAGTCAAAAGGAGAGACAGAGGTCACTGAGAAGCCCATGGTTAAAGGCAAGAGCACCATACACATGCACAGTCACAATTTTCTGCTCTACAGAAACTGTATCATCTCTGTGAAATGATTCCAGTCTGACTACGATATGAGCCAGCTTCTTGCCAGCTGGAGTGAAACTGTGAACCTGCAGCACTAACTCCACTTTCATGATTTTTTTTTTTTTTTTTTTAAACTGGTAACACTGAGATGGACAGGGAAAGAAGAAACCACCAATTTACTTTTTTACATGTTCAAATTACATCCACTGCCTCAAGTATGACAGGAAATCACTTCACTGAAAGCAAAAATGTTGATTTAAATTTAACTGATTATGAACCAACCAAAATATGCCATTTCAGCCTGTTCAAGTCAAGGAAGTCCCTTGGCTACAGTGGTGCAGATCAATGTTGGAAGAAATATTAAGTCTGTCAAGACAAAATGCATCATAATCATCAACAGCAGCACAGACAAATATATGACATCTTTTTCAAACTATTATTAGTGCTATTATGAAAGCCAGAGGCTGCCAGTGAAATAAATACCAGCCAGGAACACAACACATCTCTAACCTTGGTCACTACAGCAAAGACTCTTGTTGCAAATGATGTAATCAGTGCAGGATAGCAGTGCACAAGGTGTGCACCTGTACAGACAGAGTAAGGCCATGACCAGGACCTGGCATTTAAACCTGAGGCTAATATAGAATTAACTCTGGATGACTTGTTGATGACTTGTTAAATGTCTGTAAGACACAGTACACCACCTCCAGCTCAAGGTTGTGGAGAGAATTCACATGGAAGAACAATGTCAGGTTTTTGTATAATCCCCAAAATCAAACAATTCCAAAGTGACAAACCTGAATACAGTGATGTTGGAGATTATGTGGAAATACATCTGCTGGTCATTTTCACATATTTTGGGAATGCAATATTAATGCAATCAGTACTGGGCAGATGTAATGACAGAGACCAGATCAATAACACACCTGGAATTGGATTTTAACTTTGATGCAATTTACTTCAGAAATTTGCCTTCTTCACTGACAAAAAGTGATAGATATTTACTACAAATACGACTAGCAGGGGGTAAAAAAAAAAAAAAAAAAGCAATAACAAAAAAAGGCTAAGTAAAGACATTCCAGAAGTCCCAGAATGGTTAGAAATAACTCAGAAAATATACATTATGGAACAACTGACTTTTGCTCTGAGACATGGAATCCAAAAATGTGAAAGGCACTGGGAAAAGTGGAAATCTTAACTGAATATCAGGTGATCACAGTTGTTTTTGTCGTTGAGCTGTCTATTGGTTTTATATTGACAATTTTGGACACTGGGAATCTTGGCTTGAAAGCTATTATTCCATCTATATGGTGTTCTGTTTGTTATGTAAAAATAAAGTCAAAAATATTATATATACATTGTGTTTTCATTCAACTACAATGATTGAACTATTTCATATTAATATTGACAAGCCCTGTCTTACATACACCACTGGATCTAATCTAATACAAAGGAGTCACCAGTTTGGTTGGCAAAACAACAGCATTCATCTGAAGTCTTCTTCTACTTCTTCACAGATCACCACAAACACAACTGTGATCAGCCTGATGCTAAAGCTTAAAGCATTTCCTATTCAGAATGTTGTCCCAGTAAAACTGTTAAATCCTGCTTTATCTCTTCACTGTGTTATCTATGATTAAACAGAGTGCCTGATGCGGAGTAATCCACACTATGGAGCCTAGTGGGCCTGTGTCAGCGGACCAGACCAAACAAGAGACTCAGCCTCTGCCCTGAAGAACAGATTACTCCAGGTTGCTTTGCTTGTCACCGCCGCAGAGTACCATTAACTGAAGGCAATAAGTGAACCATCGGGATGCTCTGGTCAATTAGTATTTCCTCTCAAACGTTCATCAAATTTAACAGCTTGTTAACTCTACGTCCTCCGCAACAGGATAGAGTCTGGTGAGGGCCAAACATCTGACCTGCACATCGAATAAAACGCTGTTTGAGAACATTTCTGAGCCAAATTATTGGAAGAACCATTTTGCTACTCAAAATCGATTTCTTAACAGCTTTTTCTCTTAGTGTTACGCGCAAATAAGCATGAAACTGACAGAATTCTTCCTGGATTTGTTGGTACAGCGTGTTGGCAGCAGCAGTGAGGAGAGGAGTTCAGGGAGCTTCACTCACCGTGGCCTCGGAGCTGGGCTCTGTGGGCATTTCTGCCAGGCACACCCGTTGAAACGCTGTCAAACACTAAATTGGGTTTACAGTTTACTCGTTTGCGCACCTTGGACCAAGTGGCATAAATATGATTTTTCGAGGAGTTGTCCTTGAGGTACCAAAGATGAGCCGAGTCGTGGAAACTCTGTGGCATAACAACGCAGCTCTCTGGAGTCTCATTAAAAACGCTGAAAGACAGAATGTCCGCTTCGGGCCTCAATTTCCTGTTTACTCGAACGATATGGAGGCATGAAAAATACTAACAGAACAGTGGAGTCACGATTTGGCTCATAAATATCCAAAAATCGGACACAGGTCAAATGGGAAGAGAATATTTTACTGGAGCGCATTATGCAGGAAGGTCACGCACGTGCACATACTTGTGTCGCATTCAGGTACACGTTGGAATGTATGGAAATATGAACTCTACCACTAAACAGTCATTCAAGTGTTGAACACTAGTACAAAACAATGCTGTCAGCTGATTCTCTTTTGGAACATGTCACTTGGTATATTTTTCAAATAAATCCTATAAATATTAACTGCAGACTCACACTTCGGCTTCATAAACTTTTATCAGACTACTCTGCAATTTATCACCAAGACATTTATTCAGTACAGAACTGTAATATTGGTGCAGATGTCTGTCCTAACTCTATGATAATTGGATATATTTCAGTAGCTACGAACACATTGTCATTTTACCAAAGAGCCAACTGGTTTGTTTGCATTTGGAAACTGCAGCTTCTTGGACATCAGCAGCACTCCTGTGACAAAGATTCGTGGGATATACTGTTTTGTTTTTTCAAAAAATAAAAATAGAAAAAAAAAACGTGGGTTGATGGCCCAAAGCCAAATTTTAAGAAAAACATTTGTCAGATTTTTAGAAATACTGGAATCAAACACAGTATACTTGATCTATTTTTATCAGAGCAAATGTTTTACTGCTATGTTCTCTTTTTGACAATTTCAAGTACAGCATGTGGGATTTTTCCTCTTGGTATTCCATGTTGTGAAACTGCTTGACACTTTAACCGCTCACACCAATGTAACTTTTTAAAAAAAAAAAAAAAAATCTGATACATTTTGTAAATAAATGTTCCAACACTGGAATGTGCTAAAGCTAGACAGTAGATTTAAAGTTTTTTAACTCCTTAATTTTAAAAGATTCTTTTGTGCTTATTTGTCCTTTTTTTTTTTTTTTTTACATAAATACAAGTCTGCGCAGGCATATGCTGATTATTGCAAAGCATATCGTATATATATCATGGTGTTTCCATGTGTACAAAATGGCATGTCCACACTTTTGAAAGGTTCTAGTGTGTCAGCAAAACTGGAAATATAAAGGGCAAAAAAAACTATTACAGAATAATATAAGCATTCAGTCACTTCAATATCATCAAAGAGTATGTACACAGTTATTTAATAGTCAAGAAATGAATGAAATTCAATTAGTTTCTGTCAGGGTCTGTACAGCAATAAATCAGCTGTGCCAGTATTCCTGCGTGAGTTTAATCCTCACTGATCAAGCATGTCAGCTCTCACTCAGTGAACGAAATTTCACCTCTCTTCATCAAGATATTGTTACTGGAGCAATAATTATTGACTTGATTAGGGGAGGTCAGTTGCTTGCCCATCTCAGAATCTCTTGAAACTTTGTAGAAATGATCTTTGGTATCTGAAACTGACATCTGCCCATTTTTTTTTAGCTGAAATTCCAACATTTTCATAATTTTTCATCCAATGGAAATTTTCAATAAATCATTTACGAGTTGGAAATTGAATGAGATGTCACTTTGAGATGTCCATATCTCTTGAATTATGTCCTAGAGTCTTCAGATTTTCAGGAGACGTTCAGACGATGAACTGGTGAATGGAGAGAATGCAGCAAATGCTGCAAATAAATCTCAGTTTTGTGCTAAAGATCTCTCCCTTTCAGGATTTCTTCAAAAATTGCAAATAAAGTGGGTTTTCAAAAAAACTTCATTTAAACTTCTGAACATCTACCGAAACTCGGAATACTTTAGGACACATACTTCAAGAGATATGGACATCTGAAAGTGGCATTGTGTTCAATTTGCAACTCGCAATGATTTATTAGTGCAACAGAGGCTCATGTTGCCTTTGTTGCTCAGTCGTGTCGATTTACCCTGTACAACATCAGGAAGATCCAACCCTCTAATTCCACCCTTTTTCTTCTTCTTCCCTCTCCTGGTCAGCTTCTTTTTTTTTGTTGTTTAAGTCCTCTTTTTTTTTTTTTAGAAAAGTGGCCCATAGGATTTTTTCAAGAATCGCGTTGGTGGCAATGGGATGGTAGAAGGGGGGCTGTGAACCACAGCAGAAAGTCTCTGGTGTACATGATTCGCTGTCCGTTGGGATGATTACGTTTGCTATAGTTTAGTGCAACAGAGGCTCATGTTGCCTTTGTTGCTCAGTCGTGTCGATTTACCCTGTACAACATCAGGAAGATCCAACCCTTCCTGTCTGAACATGCAGCACAACTCCTGGTCCAGGCTCTCGTAATATCACACATTGACTACTGCAACTCCTTACTGGCAGGCCTCCCCTCATGCATGGTCAAACCTCTGCAGATGATTCAGAATGCAGCAGCACATGTGGTTTTCAACCAGCCAAAAAGAGCTCATGTCACCCCACTGTTCAGATCGCTTCACTGGCTTCTAGTTGCTGCCCGCAAAAAATTCAAAATCCTGACACTTGCATTCAAAACTACAATGAAAACAGCTCCCTCTTACCTGAACTCAATCATTCAGGTCTACAGTCCCTCCTGCTCACTACGCTCGGCCAACAACAGGCACCACAACAGGGCCGTTAGATAGCTAGACTCTTCTCCCCTGTGGTTCCCCAGTGGTGAAATGAGTTACTAAATTCTGTTCAATCTGCAGAATCCCTTACAGTTTTTAAGAAAAGACTAAAAAACAGCTCTTCACTGAACAACCTTTGCACTTGACAGACTACAAAAAAGAAAAAAAAAATTCTATTACGTCTGCACTGCCTGTAGGCACCACGGTCCTATTTTCACACTTGAACTTGTTTCATGGGTTTCCTGGTTGTTTTGTCCTGACTAGATTTTTTCTTGTGTTGTACCTACTCTCAGATGTAAGACGCTTTGGGTAAAAGCATCTGCTAAATGAAATTGTAGAATTATAGTTTGCTGAGATGCAGTTGATGTAAATTCTTGGACAACCCTGAAACAAAACAAAAAAGAACAAAACAATAGAGGACACACTTGGGAAAATTGAAATAACAAAATTAGGAAAAAGAGGGAAAAGGCAGCTGGACACAGATGGCTAGCATCTAGCTGAGAGACAATAGAACTCTCACAGACTTTAGAGAAAAAGTAACTATTAAAACACTAAATATACAAATATATAAACAATGCAAGCTGATCTACGAGTCGTCTGGTCAATCGCATGAACAGCAATTCAGAAGTTGGTCATCACAAAATGTGACGAGACCATCAGATGGTTAAAGCAGAAAATCCTGCAAATAATAAGAACTGGTATATTCACTAGCTATAGGTAACCCACCTGAGCAGGGCTTATAAAAAGGAATACTAATGAGTGAGAAGAGAATAAATCACACAATGACAAGGGCAATGTGCTCTGCAAATGCTGGAACTGCTACATTCATGACATTCATAATAGTACTTAATTATGCTTTACTTTTTGCCTCTGCAATGACCAGTTTGCTCTGTCATTTAAACTGATGTTATGGTCCTGCAGATTTAAAAACTAATGAAATCTGTGCTGATTGACCATAACCTTTCCAATCAAAATGGGCAGGGCGAAGAAATATTGAACTGTAATGATGGCAGACCATTTGCAGGGGATCCAGAGTCCTTCTTTAAATTTCAAAGTGATGCAGCACAGACAGAAATTCACATTTTGACAGTCGCCGCAAGGGATTCCTCCAGAAAACCCTGCCCTAGATATAATGAGGGTGGAACCAGGCAAGAATCTCACTTCCTACTGAGATTCCAATTCAAGGTGAAAGTCTGCCCAGAGAGATGCACCAGTAGTCTGATGAGATTTGGATCTAAAAAACAACAACAACACCAACAAACAAACAAATTCTCAGCCTTAAAAGTTCCTGGGGCAAGAAGAGACAGAAGGAAAAAAAAGGTTGCTTTGTGTCCCCCCCCCCGTGTGTGTGTGTGTGTGTGTGTGTGTGTGTGTGTGTGTGTGTGTGTGTGTGTGTGTGTGTGTGTATTCGATAGATAGATAGATAGAGAGAGAGAGAGAGAGAGAGAGAGAGAGAGAGAGAGAGAGGGACAGAGGGAGAGAGAGAGAGGGAAATCAACTTCCTCTTGACAGCTACTGTGTATATACCGTTAATAGGAGCAGGATATATCAACCTCTGCATGGCCACAGGATATATTAAGGCCAGCCTCAGTCATTGGAGTTTATGATATCCTTGTACACATAGTGTTCTAATTGTGTAGTTAGAATGTGGATGTGTGGATGTGCACCATTTTAGAATGTGATGGCAACACAATCTGATGTAACAGTGAGATGTGTTCGCCGCCTGTAAGGTCTGAAAGTGTAGTGTTTTTGACCTGTAGTTTTGAACTGAAGCTCAGCTGCCCACCGTGTGGCCAACCAGTATCTGCAGAACTTATTACATCCATTGTCAACGCAGGTCAAAACAGGACATGCAGCTAAAAATAACTAACAGAGAAAAATCACTGTCAAACTTAAAGAAGCAAAGTTAAAAATGTGTTAATAGGGATTGTAGAGTGTATTTGGTGCATTAATTCATTCAATAGAACTGTTTTCATTCTTTATTTTTTACACATGTCCTCACACTCAGAAAACCATGTGATGTGCTAATTAAAAACATGTAGATTCACTCTCCAGAATGTCTCAGCCACCACTTGTCTACAGTTTATCCGTGGTTTCACTGGTTCAGCTTACAGTTCACAGTCACAATATTTCACAGCTTCAGAGATGCAGAGAACCTTTTATAGGTCTTCTTTCACACTTTCTTGTGCGTGTGCTTGTGTGTGTGTGTGTGTGTGTGTGTATGTGTGTGTGTGTGTGTGTGTGTGTGCATGCGTGTGCGTGTTTGTATGTGTGAGACTCCACCCACATTCTGTCAGTGTGGATTAGGACTTTCCTGAGCCAACAGGCATTATACAAAATACAAAAAACAAGAGGGGACACTTCTTCTGCTGCCCACTCATGAACAAGCAAAAGAGAGAGAAGCTCTGTTCTGCTTTCTCCTTTATTTCTTATCCTGTCTGCCAGATTCAAATACAGAAACAACATATTTACCATCCATTTATACAAGGAGAGATAGTGAGAAAAGAAACAGTCAAGCTCCAGCAGTCTTTTGTAACATGTTTGTAGGAGTAAAATAGCTCTAAGTGGAACTGAAATAGATTTTATTAAGCAGTATCAAATATAAATATGATATATGGAAATATATGTATTTATATGTTGCTATAGGGTACTTTGTGTAAAAATATTTTGAGTGAGAGAGCAGATAAGATGCAGTAAAGGACTGAGGCTGGAACTGAACCCCAGCCACTGAAGTAGGGACTTAGCCTTGTTACATGGCGCATGCATTTTACCAGATAAGCTATCAAGGCACCTTGTATGCTCTCACACAGCACCGGTTCTTGGTGCTATGGGTTTCATAAAGTGTTGAAAACATCCATCTATAAGGACTGTAAGGACTTGATGTTCCCATACAATGGCAATAAAGACATTCTGATTCTGATTCTGATCCATCCATCCATTTTCTATACACCTCTTAATCCTCATTAGGGTCATGGGGGTGCTGGAGTCTATATCAGCTGACTTAGGGTGAAGGCAGGGGACACCCTGGACAGGTCACTAGTCTATCACAGGGCACAGAGACAAACAATCACACTCATGTTCACACCTATGGACAATATAGAGTTACCAATTAACCTCAGCATATTTTTGGACTGTGGGAGGAAGCTGGAGTACCCGGAGAAAACCCACACATGCACAGGGAGAAGGGACATGAAACGGGGGATCTTCAAGCTGCAAGGCGAAAGTGCTAACCACCGAGCCACTGTGCAGCCCACGTTGGAAACATTTATTACATATTTTCTGCAGTTTTGTCAGATGCACATTCATACTACAAATCTCCCATTCTACCTAATCCCAAGAGACAGCCTTTACTTTAAGACAATGTTCATTATCCTGCTAAAGCAGCCATTAGAAGATGGTAAACTGTGGTCATTAAAGGATGTATGTGGTCAGCAGACAGGCTGTGGCATTTAAACCATGAATGCTGGTATTAGGGAGAACATTCCTCTCACCATTACACCTGCAGCAGCCTGGGCTGTCAACAAGAGGCGGTTTGGCTCCATGGATTTATGCTTCTGTTCTGAGCCTGAGATTCAGCAGACCAGGCTATATATTTACATCTTCAGCTGTCCAGTTCTGGTGAACCTATGCCCACTGCAGCTTCAGATTTCTGTGCTTGGCTGACAGGAGTGGAACTTGCTATGGTCTTTTTTTTAATATGAAATGAAGTTCCTGACCCATATCTGCGGGATTTTATGCTGCACAGCTGCTACATGATTGGCTGATCGAATAACTGCATAACTAAACAGATGTACATAAAAGTACATAAAGTGTTCAGTGAGTGTATGTTTGTAGGTATGCATATATACATACATAAACTCACTAATGTGATTTGCGCACATACTGTATATAATTCAAAATCCTGTATTTGAAGAAGTAGTGCCAAACGCAAGCTATTTTCCGAGAAATTTTTGCTACATGCATAACTTGGGATTCAGTGGGTTCAATGAGCAGCCATTTGCTTCTGTGATTCAGTTGACTTGGTCCCACTGGATGAAAGAGCAGGACCCTGGCGTGAAGTTACCAAACCATCTGAAGCTGCCAGATGGCAACTGTGGCACTGAGGAAACTGAGGCCTGCTGCTAAGCTCTGTAGGGGCACCACAACCATCGCTGCATGTGTGTGTTTGTGTGTTAGTGTGGAGTCTCTACTGAAGATTAGCTGCAGAAGAATCCCTTGAAACTTTCTCACGTGCACGCAATTACACATCAACCTGCACACAGATGGTTTTTCTTTGAAATCCTGCTCTCAATCTGGCAAATGTTTTTGCTACACACACATACACAATCATCTTTCTGTACAAAATGACACTTAATCCTCTTGTATGAGGCTTTTGTCCTTATATACCTTTCCCTTGTTGAGTGCAGCTAAGTTATGATCTTCATAATAATACTGGTCATCAACAAGATATCTTTATTACATAGACCAATTCATAGGCTAATTGTATTAAAAAGCATAACAATAAGCTAAATATAATAAATCAATTCTGTAAGAAAACTCAACTACATATTTCAAAAATAATGTCTATTTTACTTTGGCAATGTGACTGCGCTATTCGTGTTTGCTACAGACGTACAAACCTACAAAGCCTCTGTCAATGTCTGAGCGTGAACACAGCGTTGACATATAACTAACACAGGGAGGGGCTGAGAAGGTTAGATGTGACAAATTCCAGCAATGGAGCAGAGGTCACTCTTAGAATTAGAGTACCAACTGGACTGCACAGTGTTGGAGAGTGGCCAGGACGTACTTGACTGGATGGTGTATAAACCCATGAAAGGATTTCTATGCCTGAACAGTGATTTAATAGTAACTTTCCTTTACCATTATATTGCCATGTTGCACTCCTGTTGTATTGCCACAGGTGTTAGCTGCGTGTGTCAATATGCCTGATACATCAATTTGAATTCAGTTTAGTTTAGCATGAATTCACAACATAATTCATCTCAGGGCACTTGACACAGTAAGACCTTATAATATTATACTACAGAGAGAATCCCAACAATCTCAATCAATTTCATTTGAGAAAGCTTTTTGGCAACACTAGGAAGAAAAAAAAGCCTTTTAAACTCCAGTAGAGGCTTAGGGAGGGCTACTATGTGCCTTGAGCAGTTGGGATGAGGGTAAAGGGGAGAGAGAAAAGGATAGCAGAAAGAAACAGACAAACAATGGAACAATAAACACTGTTGAATTTGTTGAGGACAGTAATCGCTGGATCCAAGTGCACTGTTTGTTGTTGTCAAACAATGTAGTGAGCCATCAAAGAAGGTGTTTATGTCACTGCCCATGACATGGTGGTGTTGGACCTGCACATGAGGATTATAGGGATGCAAAATCTTATTGTATGGGTAGCATTCTCAACAGTTTAGGACCTAGCAATCTACTAGGTCTAGTTTTCTAATAGCAATTGTGCTTCTAGCTCGTGGTATGGGATCTTTAGTCATCTTCTTTAGGCCTTTAAACCATATAACTCCTGATATTTTCATCAAAGTGGATGTGGATGGGTAAGTGATTTTCTTGAAAGTTGCGAGTTTTCTACAAATTTGTTTGAAATTTGCTCCACATTTAGATGAAAATCTGCCTAGTGCTGGACTAGGGTCTGCTTGAACAATCGTTTCTTGTAGTCAGTGTGTTAGATGCAGGAGATATGGGCAAACGTAACTTGAATTGTGTTTTTTTTTTCATGCTCCTGGTTAGAAGCTTATGCAGTACACAAAGGACCAACAAGATTTTAAGCAGAGGTGGTCACAATGTCTCTATTTCCTCAGTGTTACCTAAATGTTTGTTAATTAGCAATTTCTACAGTCGGTAGATGCATCTGTGGTTTTCTGACAAGCTTTAACAAGTTGGCAGAGTTACAAAGGTATGTACTACAGAAGAAAGTTGTGTGAATGATTTATTTTGAATGAATCATGTGTAGACTATCATCACTACTAATTACTGCTCAAATGATTAGTTATTTCATAAATGAATTGATCAACAGAAATATATTTAATTTTGACAAATGATTAAATCATCACGCAAAAATGTCAAATGTCTCCTGCTTCAGGCTAAATAAATGTGACTATTCACTGCTTTTATCTGTTTTATGTAATTGTTTATTAAACATCTCATGATTTTGGATATATTTGTTGGACATATGTTTGTTGGACATTTAAAGATGTAATCCTGGGCTCTAAGATTAATCAATTTAAACAAATAATCAACATATTTTCTTCTGACATCAAGCCCTGAAGCCCTTTTGTATTACTGCCAGTATGGTACTGATAAATCTGCATGTGAACGGGTTGCTTTCTAGAGTCACTGAATGCTTTTCAGCAGCAACAACAACAACAACAAAAATGCTTTAAATGTAATTTGTTGGGGGAAAATCATTGTGCATTGTGTCTGTGTGAGAAGAAGCTGATTGGAAAGTCAGGGAGGAAAAACACAGAGATTGCATCCAGCAGGTTGTGAACCTAAGAACAGCAAGGTTATCAAAGAGAGAAAGGATATAAAAGGCCTATCAGAGATTCCTCAGGAGAAGGATTGGATAAAGCCAGAGATCAGTTTCTGTAAGAGGGAGGCTGGTGGACAAAGATGTGAGAGGAGGAGCATGTGAGGAACGAGAAATGTAGTGAAGAATTCCTCAGTTCCACAGATTTTCCTTGAAAGTTTATCTGTTTCAATCAACTTTTTGTTTCTGCTCCCTCTTACTTTTATTTTTAGAGCATTCCCTCCCATCTCTCTCCTGCAAGAGCTGTCACCACTGTAGTCACATCAGTTTGACTCTGAGAGATGAAATGATCCAACGAAAACCAACGGCACTCTTTATAGTGGCCAATTATTTCTCTAGTCCAGAAAGAAATCTTTTAGTTGCTTTCAGAAAAAAAAAGCATGAGTGTGGTATTGTTATCCTCCATTCAGTTTTTTAAATCAAACAAAAAACACAGCTAATGCCTTAGGCAGTTCATTTTAGTGCTGAGTGTCTCGTTATCATCACTACAGTGACACACCAAAGAGAAATGAACTTGATTCCATGCATATTTTTAACTTTGCAAACGGTGACTTGGCTAGAATTTTCAGCACATAGCTGCACGTTTTTGTGCCTGCATACCAATAGGAAGCAAATTTCACACAACCCACTGTGACTCCATATTGAACCCAAGGAGTTGGCATCACTGTGCACCGCTTATAAGCCTCCATGAAAGCAGGATGACAAAAATGTCACTTCTCTGTCTTTAGGGTTTAGCATGTTATCTTTTAGTAAGCAACCACTACAGACATCTTTGGGATATTAAAATGCCAAAAGATAGTACAGATGCTAGAGATGTACAGACCACTTTAAAAGAATATTTTCTGGGCATTTCTGAAAAAAAAAAAATGATGCGACTATAGAGAGCAGACACACAACATAGGGAGAAAAAGACAGTGATTACAACAGAGAAACAAAGGTTCCTCGTCAGATTTAATGTGATGATAAGAACCTTAAACCACTCAACCAACGAGAATCCAAGATCTGCAGATATATAAAAAGCTACAGAATTAGAAGCATCTGTCATCTTTAGATGGTGTTCACACCCAGAGACTGAAAGAGGTTACCTAAGGACCCAAAGACATAACACACAGAGATGTTATAAAGTCCAATATATATATATATATATATATATATATATAAATAAATAAATAAATAAATAAAAATAAAATTGTTATTATATTATTATTATTATTATTATTATTATTATTATTATTATTATTATTATTATTATTATTATTATTATTATTATTATTTTTAATCTGTTTTATAAATTCTTAGGCTCACACAATTGTATCAAAACTTAATGACACCTGCTTCATGGCTATGTATGTTTACAAACATTAAAATGCATAAAGATGTCTATAGATCTACTGATGATTGTCAGTTATGGAACTAAAGACATTATCAACAGTCAAATATCTCATATTTTACATCTACTAAGACAGATGTTTACCTTCTATTTAGATGTCTAAATGGGTCTAACTCTACTATATTGTCTTTAGAACCAATTTACACCTGCTAATATTCCCTCTGTATTCTGGATTTAAAAGGATACTGATTCTAGGTGAAAACTCACACAGAAAGCATTGGGACTGCAAAGCAATCAGACTGGGAAGACAACATCTGCAGGCGGTATGTGACACATTGTGAAAGGTTCTAATTCAAGTGTGAATGACAGCAGTTGAAATTAACAAGTAGTAATTCGTAATCATAATGCAACTGGCTCGAGTATACGGTATTTCATGTCTGATCTAAATGCTGCTCTATAAATTCGGCATGTTCAACTATGGTTCAAGTAAAGTTTAACAGATATAAAGTCTAAACTCTGTGGCAATTATTTTGTATTTTTCACTGACCATTGCAAGACATGCAAATATAGCAGCAGCTCAACAAGCCACTCTCATGCTGTGAGATGAGCTTAAGTGCTGGAACTAATACTGGTCCATTAGCACCTCGCTCACTAAGAGCTGTGGACTGGATTTGATCTGTTTTTCTGGGATGTATGGGAATTTGGTTCATTCAGACTACACATATAATATGTCTTACAATGAATTTAGTCTTTTTTAGTTATATTTTATAATTTGGAAAGACAGCAAAACAATGTTGTGGGGCCAGAAGCGCACAACCCATCCAAATATTAAAACAAAAAAAGAAAAACGAGAAAACTCAGCAGCTAACAGGATACAACAGAAACACACCTCTTTTAAAATCTAGCAATGGATTTTTATTGCTTCAACTTACCTGGATAGATACTGTAACAAAGGTCTATAGAGGATGCATTATCAAAAAAATGCACCCATTTAGTGATTCATCTTACAGGATTATGATTTATCACATCTCATCTAGGTTTATCTTTAGACTACCCAGCCTCCATAACACATAAAATGTGCAAATGTCCAAAAGAAGTCTACAGTTTTCTAAAAGCAGAAATTCTTCATTCTTTATTCGGTTTCCTGTAGGTTTCCACATAATGGACCACCAAATAGACATTTATCAGTTTACAGATATTTATAGATCTAAAAAGCAAACTGGGAATGTGTAATTATTGGTTCTTGTATGACAACCTTTACAGAAACATCAGGTGGCACCAAAAGGACAGTATTGGTTGTATGTTTGACTTTCATATTAGTGATATTGTGTAGGCTGAAGCCAACATTATAGTTTAAGATATCTAAACACAGAACTCTTCAGTTTATACATCTGCAGAAGTCTATAGATACATAGAAATGTATTTGGATTGGTGGTGGGCGCGATTAAAAAAATTTAATCTAATTAATTACAGGCTTTGTAATTAATTAATCACAATTAATTGCAGTTTTGTCAAATAGCAATATTTGACACAATAAGTGAAGTTTTTCAATTCAAATAAAATTGTGGTTGACAGTTGAATCAATGAATAGACATACGTGTTTATAATTTAAAATTCATGTTAAAAAAAGGAAAATGGGACATATAGAAAAAAGTGATTTTGATGACTTAAAGCCTGAATTTAGTTGTTTTTTCCACTGTATGGCACATAAAATCAGCATAAGTAGTTCAAGGATCTTCAGAAAGTTGAAAATCCAGAGATTCATTCTGTTTTCATCTTTTCTGGGTCTGATAAATGGTGTATTTTTTATGGTTCTTTTTATAGGAATATCAATTTTTATTTATGTAATTTTTTATAAACAAAAAGTTTATAATTAAGTTATTAAAAGAGATATTTTTGTTGTTTAGGTTATTCCTCCTCCAAGGAGGCAGAGCCTCGACGGAGTAAAAACTTAAACCACAAAAATGTTTCATTTCTATTTATCTGCATTTTTCATCTGTCTGCTACATTCACAGATTACTGCAAATCTAAGTGCAATTATAGCGATTTTATTCAACATTTTAAGACTTTCTGTAAACTCAAGCACTGCCTAGAAAAGTGGTCTATTATGGGATGGCTACACCGTCAGCCCTTAGCATGACTCGTAGCTAACGTTAGCTCTGGTGCTAACAGCAACATGTTTTACATTGAGGTGATACCGTCGGCTTGAAGTGACGCAGTGATCAGAAAACTCTTTGTTGTACAATTTGCACACAACCAGGCTTTTATCCAAGCTGCCATCGAGAAGATTTTTAAAAGAAAACCTTCTGCCCAACAAGCTCAATCTCATCTTCCTTCACTGTTTACCAGTGCCTGACTTCACTCAGTGCTTCCTGTGCTTCTTCTTCATGGCTACAAACAGACTTTAGGTTCATTACCGCCGCCTACTGGGCTGGAGTGTTCATCAGAGTTACCGGTGGGGAATGAGGGAACTGAGGAGGGTGCAATTAATTGCGTCATTATTTTAAGTTATTCCCTTGTAATTAATTAATCGAAATTGACACGTTAAAGTCCCAGCCCTAATTTGGATACTACAATTCTGCAAACCTTGCAGTCAAAGATATTTATTTATTTTTGTTTCTAAACAAAGAGCTGCTCAGTATAAATTCACAGCTCCAGCAATACAATAACGGTAGAAAAATGAAGAGTCTATTGTGAAGAGAGCTGTAGAGCTGTGCAGTCTTGCTGACTGCTGTAATATGTGAGGTGCTGGGAACAGTCAGTCATCTGTGGATAGTTTTTTTTCCCTCACAAAGCTAATGATGTGCCTTAGCAAATTCAGTTTACCAATGCATCAATCAATTTGCAATTCTTTACCATTAAATGTTGCTTTCTACTGCCTTAGGCAATGGAGGCAAATTACTTAATGGCAAAAAATAAATGTTTTGACATTAGGTTTCATAGGGGACTCGTGACATTTAAAAGGGGAGGCTAGAAATTGTGTTTTCTGGGGGTTAACCAAAAAGAACACACCCACCACTTGACAATTCTTTGTCACTGATGCAGCTGTATCTATAAAAAGACACTGAAAATAGTTACCTTTTTCTCACTGACAGTGACATTGTGCAGAGATACAGCATTAAACCCATGCAGTCTCTTGAATTATGGGTAGACTATTGTTTCGAACTCCTACTAGTGGACAAGAACTTGCATTGACCAAACAAAACAAAGAAAATCTATGAGGTAAATTTGGAGAAGAGGTTTGTATGCAGTCATTAAATCCTACTGAAACCATGTGCTTTCCTCAGCCACAAACACAAACTCAAGGCTGCGTACATGTTCCAATGCTCTCCCTCTTCATACACAAACACACACTTCAAATAACTTAAGACACCCTCCAAATATGGGACTGCATTTCCCAGATATATGGCTATAGAGCAGGAAGAAGCTCTCATTCCTCTTGTGTTAAAGCTGTGCTACAGATTAACAGTGCATGGAAAGGGAAGCATCTACGATGCCTTCTTATCAGCTAGATAAGGTGCTTTCAGAGCACTCCACACACATCATCGATTCAACACTTAAATCCATCAGCACAACAACCAATGGCAAGCAGTTATCACTCACTTATGCAAAAACAAAGACTATAGCCTCATCACATGATCTGACTCACAATTGCTAATTGACAGTTCATCAAGGCTTTGACACCGAGAGATGTGTCAAATTAATTTGTAACTGTTTGTGCATGTATTCTCTTGCAGCATGGAACGATTTAGCAGAAGCAAAATAATCAGCTTGCAGTCTTGCAGTAATGGGGAGGGTCAGATCCTGCAAAGGCTCAAGAAGTGGGTACCAGATGAAGAGTTTCTATTTAAAATATTTTTCCATATGTGGCTACTGCAAAATTGATTCTCTAACCATTCCTTTTATTCCCCTTTTCACCTGCTGAGCAGCATTTGCAAGCATCCTGCTGTACAGCAGCTGCTCAGTTGAGCAAAGCCACAGGGTTGAGTAGAAGTTCTGAAAGACTGACTGTGCTGCTCAAAACTTTAATTTGAATTAAATCCTCAGGGAATTTTTGAGAAAATCTCTCATCTCAGAAACCTGTTTAATCTCAGCAGAAACAATTATTTGTGCTTGCTGTTTTGTGGCTCAATCACATTGCATCTAGATGCCCAGAATCAGTGGTAAAGAAATATTAATATATTTTACTTAAGTAAAAGTACCAATACAGTAATGTAACAATAGTCAGTTACAAGTAAAAGTATTGCAGGATAAATCCCACTGACGTATAAGTACATAAGTATTAAAGTAATCGTATTTTGGTTTCTGTCACTTTTATATTGTTGTATACACTACCAGTCAAAAGTTTGGACACACCTCATCATTCAATACTTTTTATTTATTTGTAATATTTTCGACATTGTAGGTTAATATTGAAGATTAACACTTTTTTTGTTTACAACATAATTCCATATGTATTCTTTTATAGTTTTGATGTCTTCAGAATTAATCTGCAATGCATAAAATAATTAAATGAAAACCACTGAATGAGAAGGTGTGTGTAAACCTTTGACTGGTGTATGGCATCATTAGATCATTGATATTGAAGCATCAGTGTGTCTGCACCATGGTACTGTTGTAGCTGCTGCAGGTGAGGCTGGTTTGAACTATTTTCTATATAGTGGAAATTAGGCTAAATCTGAGGGTTTCAAACATGATTAATGGGAAAAGAAAGGAAAAGTTCAGGTACATAAATCTGTTTTCTGCTTGAGTTTTAAGTTTTCTTCATCAAAGTATCCATGGATGTTGGGTAAATGTTGTGGAGTACAAGCATTAAGTGTCATGAAACTGAAATACTCAGTACAAATATTAAATCTACAACTTTAAAATTTGACTCAAGTACAATGCTAGAATAAAAGTACTATAACAGAGTATTTTCATCACTGCCTGAAAAGGAACAAGCTATCCTTACTAAACAAATACAGTAGACTTAATGTTCGGGTGTGACAGTAGAACCTGCTGCAAATCACATGAGGAAATAAGATTTTCTGATCTTCTACTTGAGGTTATAATTATGTTCTGTAGGATTTAGACTTGGTTGCTGTCACATTCAATCTGTAAACTGTGTTTCTCTGAGGTTAAAAAAATAAACAGTTTATCTCATTAACCTCAGGTAAAATGTATGTGTCAACTATTTGGTTAAGGTTGAGGCTGTCTGCTTGAAACAGATGGTGCCCAGCCATTTCTAAAGGCAAAAGTCTTTATATTTGATCTAACAATGACACTACCAGATACCAGAAATGCTGTCTGAGGCAGCCCAGCCCGATGTCCAGCTCCAGAACTGCCTGCCAGAGGACAGAGCTTTTGTTCGAGTAGCCAGCATCTATGAATGTTGAAATTCCTTTTAAAATGTGTATGAAGTCGAGATTTATAGGCTATTGATTTTAAGTGATTTTAAAATATGCACCGCATTTTTATTTCATACTTTGTCATTACCAATACACCTCAATATCACAGAGGAGGGCAGCCAGTGAAACCTCTGCTCTGGATCCCTAACTGTGTGTTTTTTCTTATTTTTGCCTTTATTTCACAGTCAACAGTAGTGAGACGGGAGACAAGGGTAGAACAAGACTGCTATGACATGCAACAAGAGTCCTCCAGCCTAGAATCAAAGCAGGGATGGTGCAGTTACATTGTATGCAGATTAACCATCGTCCTCATTCTGTTCTTTCTATTAATGCAATCACAATCAGAACACAGTTGCTCTCTTTAACATAGCTTTCTGTTTCTATTGACAAATGTGATCATGGTTCATAAATATTCATCCTACTAAAGCTGTTATTACCAATATGCCAAGCTGCAGACAAAAATAATTATTTCACAACTATGACAGAGTCAGACAAAAAAACAAACAACGCAAAAAACAAGAATCCAGGTTAATAACATCTACTGTGCTATGAGGTTGACCATATTGATGTTTAGGATAAGTAATGACAGAGAAAGTTAGAAGCCACAGCAAAAGGCTGCTGCAAACATATATGTAGGCCTGTAGAACATGAAAAATGACAGTAGATCAGCTGTGAATCATTTTATAAATGTGGCTGCTGAAGAACTCAATTTATGATACTTTTACAGCAGAAAAAAGAACAGAGACAGAGCTCTGAGTAAGTACAATCCTGCATGTCACACACAGGGATGCTGAATAAACTCAGCATAACACAAGTTTAACAAAATTCACACTGTCATATGTTATATTTTTAAGGTCACTGTTGCTGTCATTTTTTTCAGGGTCTGAGTAATTTGGTTCACAAACAGATAAACACTTTACCGGTACCTGAATGAGGACTGCTCACCATCGCGTTATCCCTCCAATTCTGACACTGTTTTCACACCCTAACAGCTGCTCCTCTCTAATCCTGAGTTTTTCTTGTTCTTCTGTGTATCTCTTAGATGACACTCATTCAGATCAACACCTATGATAAGTGATGGAAAAGCAGCAAGGTCTCAGAAAGTGCCCAGTGTTCCTTCCAACCCGTCAAAAGTCCCAACTGAAAGGGTATGTTTTAATAACACCTCTATGCTGTTGCTTTGTTGTCATTCCTTTCAGCAGTGCTTTTTTTCCCGAGGCCATAAAATATGACTCATATTACAGCCATTCTTCTCACATAGGTTCTAATGAAACACCGGTACATGTAAAAGCTTACAAAGCTATTTCAACCAGGAATCAACTCAGCCCTGCCCACACAGTGAGATGAGACCCTTTTTCTACCAGTTGGATTAACGTTCTTTCTCATTCTACCTGGAGAAATCCCTGAATACAATATAAAATGTGACATTTAAATACACCTCTAGCCCTCTCTTTGCAATAGATCAGAAATCCACATGGTAACATTGGAGAGTGGTGCACTGTGTAATTCTGTGTAAATGTGGGTTTTCTCAGATGAATGTGAAAATGCTGCATTTGTGCAAATTAAGCTATGAGTTTGAAGTTGTGGATACAAACCCTGTTGTCTTCAGCTGATGACAGATTAGCAGCACAGAGCAAGTAGGAGGTGACAAGAAAATGCAGCCAATGTCCCTGAAAGCTTGGGTGAGGAAGCACATAGATTGTTCAGTGAATGTTTGTGTCCATGTCAGATCAACCTCACCCTGTTTTCAACTAAAACAGTGAGGCAAGAAAAAAGGAGTTGTCTTTTCTTTCATCTCTGCTTTTAGCATTTGACCAAACTTCCAGTGCATTTTATGTGTCTGGACACATCAGATGGGGATGTAGATCCTTTTCATGAATGTGGGCCCAAACAGATACTGTCCAAAGTGGCTGCTTACTGGACATGATTAGGGGTGTCTCTTTTATTTCTAATTCAATTGTTTATAGCAAAATATCTAGGGAAAAAAAGTGTGGTAGGCATAGTCATGCTCCCCAGAGGATGAATCCATTCATGTACACTCAGGTTATCAAGTCTACCAGGCACACTGCCATCACCTGCCAGCAGTCTATCTGATCATATCACTGCCAGTGATTCTGACACCACTGGACTTTGTTGTAACAATGTTGCCATATTTTTGGAAAAATATGATAAAAACTGGAAGAAATGATGATCAAAACCACAAAATAATACCTAGATAGCAAAAACAAAACAGCACTACCTTTTGGTGAACTAATGACCTCTTTCTTGTCCACCCTATGGCAAAGCTTCATGTTTTTGCCTTCACTGCTGATAAGGTGCTAAGAACTAATGATGAAGTGTATGCCCAGTCTGTGAAGAGATGTTTAGTCAACATTTCGATACTGTGAGGTATAATGAATTGTTATTTTTGATCACAGAGAATTAATTTTGAGCATTTGAATAAAAAAAAAAAAAAAAGCAAATCAACAAATCCCTTTTCAACATTGTCACAGTCCCTAATTATCAGCTTCGGCCAGGAATTGGCACAACTGTAGTGTGAATTGCATGTTAATGCATGTACATTGTGTCATCATCTGTGCCTTTTAAAAATATGTAACACTGAAAGACAAGTTCATCAATAAAACGCTGCATTGCTTCTCACTGGGAGCTGCCCGCTGGCACCTCTGCTTTCTGACCCAAGATCAAATGTGACATTTTCACAATGGTAATATGCAGGAAACACGCACACAAAGATTGCATGCATGGCTGCACGCATAAATGGGTCACTTTACAGTCAAAGACTATGAGATTTTGAATGTCAGTGGGCATAATTTTTAACTACTAATTCACTGAGTCACAATTTTCTATTTCTGGTTAGGGTCATCCTGCGATTAGTCTGTCTATCCTTAAAATCCCGACTGACTGTTTGTGTAAGCAGCTGATTATGATCCGCAGATAGAGTAAGTTGTATTGTTAAGTGATCCGACACTTTGTCAAATAATTGAGCACTTTTGCAGAAAGCATGTAAACCTAGGAACTTGATGTGGTTCATAGTTTCAAGTAAAACAAAATGATATGAGATCAAGACAAAATATTGATAGGGACAATTCAGTCGTACCTTGATGTTAGAAAGGACATATCCCTGACATCTATATCAATCTATGACTACTGTTTAGTCCAACATATTGTCAAAGAACAGGATGAGGGTCTTGATACCTATGTAGGGACTGTGATTAATGAATAACTGTTATGGCATTTATACAGGTGTCATTTACAGGAGAGAAGAACAACAGTTATACTTCATGGGGAACCATGGTCAGTTTGGACCAGAAAGATGGGTTCCTTTTATTGCTCATTTAATTTTAATTATCTGCTTTACTGCTTGGTATAAAATCCTGGTCATTTGGGGTGTATGTCACTTGCATTTTGTTGTCTTGATTGTTAGTGTGGTTTCAAAGTACTTAAATATCTGTGTGTAATTGTAATGTCTTCTCTGTTATTCTATTTATCTGACATCTTCTGTCTGATCTCAGACAAAACATTTCACTAGCGGCTGGATAGATTTCCACTCATGCTCGTCAGGGAATAATCCTTAATAATTCTGATGACTGTCCTGATTCTTTCTTTAGCAGCACTGATAGGATCAAAATCCCCAAAATGCCAATGATAAGGAGTCTCGAAAACTGCTGCATTTCCATACTGTGGCAATTCATACTCCACAGAGAATCAGTGTTGCTCCCTTGTTTTCCTCTCTAGCTCCACCATCAGGTCAAAATCAAAACTTTAAGAAGCTTTTATGGAGCGATATACATGCTCCCTATAATGGACCCTTTCCAATTTTGATACTTGATCTGTGTTCCAGGCTTGCACAGTGGCTCTGTTGTTAGCACTGTTGCATCAAAGCTAGAAGACCCCCAGTTTGCGTCCCGGTTTGGGATCTCTCTGTGTGGAACATGTGCAAGGTAGATTTTCACCGGGTTCTCCAGTTTCCTCCAAAAACAGGCTGAGATTAATGAGTGATTCTACACTGTCTGTAGGTGTGAATGCGAGTGTGCTTGTTTGTCTCTATTTGCAGTCCTGTGATGGACTGGTGACCTATCCAGGTTGTCCCCTGCCTTCACCCTAAATCACCTGGGATAGACTCCAACAACCCTACAGAGCAAAACATGGTGTGTAGATTATGGATCTGTCTTCCAGCTCTATCCTGTGCTACAGTTTTAGTCTTGGACACAAGATTACTTCAGTTCTTACAATATGAACTGCTGCTATACAGTTCCAGAGATAGTATGATTGAAGCATCTTACTAGAATTTAGAAGCTTTCCCCCTCCAACAACAATATTTTATTTATTGTCAGCATAACCACCATCAGAGTTAAATATTGATCACGGGCAGGTACTAGCCTTGAGAAACCAACATCAACCTCGAACTTAGACTACTGAAACATGACTCTAGAATATCGTGTCTAGAATATTATGCAGACAGTTTCCAGTGAAATCAAGTTGGCATGCCTTTTTACCCACTATCTCTGCCGTAGCTTTAATATCAGTCAGTGTCAGATTATCTCGATATTGGCAGGTGATTAAGCTCCTGCCTCCAGAGCCTTCTGGCGAAATCCCTTAGTTACATTTTTTTTTTTAAAAAGTCATTATTATTCTTGTCAAAACGCTTCAACCTGCACTCAGAGCCTTATTAAAGCAACCATAGAATTATATTCATGCCAGAGGGAACAGCCCCTAACTGACGAATGCCATGTTCATGAAACACCAGCATTGTCCCATGTGATCTGCCAGTATCACATAACACATCTTCTTTATGATCTGTCACACTTTTCCATTGACTTTGTGATTCTATCCTGAGGGCTGAGGAGAGTTCACAGTAAATGTAATAGAACTGAAAGGCACCGTATGCTGAAGGTTGGAAGTGAATTTTCACAGGTGACCATGTAGCTGATCAATATTCCTGCAGGCGAGTTGGTCAATGACCTGCCGAAGGGTTCTTTATAAAATAAGGCAGGAGGAGTTAGATTCACCAGCACGCTCTTTACTGTAAGGATCATTTACCCACTAATGATACATTAATATCTTCATTACTTTTGTGCATCACACTACCAACAGTGAGAGTTTCTTCTGAGGCAAATACTAGTTATAAATAATTTATTAGAACATAAGTTAAAAGTAAACACAAAGACTGTTTTAGAGCTTATGTTCAAAATTTGATTCATTAATATAATGTCATATTCACATCTGCCATACTAGTGGTGGATCAGGCTGGCTTAGAGAACAAAGTGCTTCTGTGTACCTCAGAATACCACTGTGTTAAAGTAAGCTCAGGAAGGCGTGACCACTGCTAGAAGCTCACACACCTCAGTATGGAGATGTAGTAGACATCAGAGTTCCAGTGGCTGTATGAAAGTCTGATTATAGCACTCGGCACAGCTTCTCCAGCTGCTCTGCTTCTGTGAGCTGAGATGATCCAACACTAATGACTCGCTCTATGGTTACTAGGACTTGGGGGAATGCTGGCAAGAGGCAAGAACAGGAGAAGGGGGGAGGAGTTGGTAAGCCCTGATGGAGAGTTGTCAAAGATAGATGACTTCATTTTGCTCACTTTTCCATTCATTTTCCATCTGTCGTCCCTGCTCTGTGCTCTCATTGTCACTTAGGTTCTGGTTTTGTCGCTGAGACTGACAATGCTACACTGGCACTTCACTTTTTAGTACACCTCCTCCCAGATGCTCTCCTTTAAAACAAGGCTGGGCTGCTGATGTTTTTGGAAGTGACTGATAATTTACAGTTTCAGTGACACTCAAGAAAACCAGAACAGGAGATGTAAATTCACAGTCACATCAAATCCAGAACTACAAGTTTCAGTTACTATGTGAGCCACCTGCATATTTCAGCATGAGACTCTTGAGAAAGATTTATCTGCCATCAACAAAGAGAACAACGGATATTCCTGGAGGGTGACAGAGCCAAAAAAATGATAGTGGAGGTCTGACAAAGACTGAGACTTTGTACACAGAAGCAAATGACAGAGCCGAAGTCAAACTGACAAACTGAATTTGTCTTCATGAAAGGTGAAGAAGACGAGTGGGGAGGCTGAACAGTAGAAGCGACTCTCCCATTACTCCTCCTCTTTCACACGAGGAGCTCCTCACCCTGAGCTGGCCTACTTTCCCAAAGCTACATGCAGGTAAAGTGTCAATTCTGGACTGCTTGCTCATCTTACCTTGCTCTGGGCTCAGGCTGCGAATATTGCCGGAGTAGTCCATTGATGTATTCCCAAAAGAGACAGCTCCATGTGCTGCTAAAACAATGACGGAGGGGCTGGCTTCACCCTAACTACCATCTGGAGGGCTGCTACTGTCACAGGCATGCCTCGCCCCGTGAGTGTCATCTGAGGTGTGACAGAAAATGTTTTTTGAGGGTACCTACCCTCTCCTCCTTCTAGTCTACCCTTCTTGTACAGTCCTACGTCTTTGCACGCTTACTGTCTTTATGAAAGCTCATCCTCTCTGTCTGTGTGTGCTAACGTGGTGGGAAGCAGCAAAGACAATAGTGTGGTCTTGCACACTTCTTCTTCTTCTGCCTCTACTGTACAGACTGGAGGGATAGGGTGGGGGGTTGGGGGGAGTGATGCCTGGAGAGCTTTGGGAGTGCGCTCAGTGCAGTCAACCAGTCACGGCTCTAGTATGAGAGGGGGAAGCGCTCGGTTCAATGCCGATCACCTGGGAGAACGAGCGCTATTAAATGGAGGAGGGAGGGAGAGGTAGGAAAAGAGAAGAGAGAGAAGCAAGGGGAGGGAAAAATGAAAGGGAGGAGGAGCAGGAGGAGAAAGCCAAGAGAAGAAATGGGCTGAAATCCGTTAAAATAAAGAAGAGGAGAGCGAAGTAAAAGAGAGAAGAAAGGGATACGAAAGGCGCAACGGAGGCAAGGTGGCTGTGATTTGCAAGTAGCAAAGAGCAGCAGTGTGTGATGCGCATGTTTTATTCAACAAGGAGCTGCTGAGCGAGAGGACCAGCCAGGCAGGGATGGGCTTGTCCCAGCAGTCAGCCAAGAAAGGGGGAGATAGAAAGAAGAGAGAAAAAGATGAACTTCCCTACATTTCTATGATTTGGGTCTGAGGCCAGCAGGAGAACAAACAGCCTTCAACTCCTGATAGAGAGAGTGTGCATAAACTAGCAATAGACTTTAAAGACAGTATGCCAGTAGAGTCAAACTAGGTGAACCCATCTAAAATAAAAACTCACTCAGTGTTAAACTCACTTTGGTAATATTTAATGCAATGATGTATTGAAGAATACAACTGTGCATGGCAAACTTCTATTTAAATTTGTACTGAACAATGAACAGAATATTGTGCATTTTGACTGACTTTTATTTCATTTTATCTTCTTTGCAAACACATACAGTTTCATTAAAACTCTCCCCACTGTATCTTTGAAAAAAGTTTTTTAAAAAAACAAAAAACTTTAGGCTATTTTATCAAGGTTTGAAGCTTGTTTTTCATTGGAGGTGGTCTTAAATGAAGATCTAACTGCAGGGATTATTAGTCTCAAAGCTAATTTACAAATGCAACTTGTAATATTAGCAGGAGTTGCTGTGGGGAACGCCATTTGCAATATTTTCAGCAACTTTCAGCTGCTGCATGAATAATGGACATTGTGAATTGTCTCACCTCATGTATGTTTCAAGAGACAGGAACTACAAATGCAGCAGTCCAGGAACTGCACCGGAACCTGGTGTGTCTCAACCAAAAGTCAAGCCTCATTTATCTACCTGTGTTTCTTTGGCTACTAGCGTGCAACACTTCCTGCTGCTCTGATGAGCACTGGGCATGCTACAGTAGCTGCCCAATGAGTCCAAGTACCGTACAGCAACAGGACCTGTTTCACACTGCCAGGGCCTCAGGTCATCTCTAACACAGGTGAGAGAGTGGGAACAGTCCAAGAGGACATGTGTGATGGTCTCACTGTGTATGCAAGTTTGTACCCTGGTAGCATTATGGTCCTGAGCGAATTTAAAGGGCTGTACTGCAGTTGGAGGCTGGGGATTGTAACATGTACCTTTTCCAGCATATTGGATTGAACATGTAAAATATGAGAAGGGTATAGATGTATACAGAAATACAATCTACATGTCGAATGTACCAACAGTATAGCATTTTTCTGCAGCAGCAAACCTATGCACATACATGAAGGCTGTGAAAACTTGCTCATGTGTAGAACAGGAAAAGTTAGGAATCAATCGATATGGTGCTGTGAGCTTCACGGCAACATAGCATCACTTCCAGGTCGCTTGGGCCACCTTGTCTATTATCTAGCAGAGCAGGTTATCTCCCGAGCTCCTGCAAAGGCAGGCAATTGATAAAAATGCTGTGAAGAAATGACTGAGGGGACAACAGGAATCAATAGCCTGCTGGCCAGCTGCTTGGCTTCCAGTGATGTGGGAGAGTCACTGAGTCTCTGAAGCCTGATAAGAAATTTGAGACACTCTTATAAACCTCAGTGCCACTGTTTAGGTCACCGCAGAGCTTGTTTCTTTTCCTTTGTTCACATTTTTTTAGGTCACACGTGCCTGTGGTGGCTAAGCTTCTGATTAGAAGATAAACATTTTTTAATAGATGTTTCAAAATGCTGAGAAGTAATAATAATGTCATCGGCTTAGAAGATCTCTTCTTGCTTTCCTCACTCATGTTAAACCTCAAACTCCATTCATCTTGCTTGAATGTGAAATAATTTTTGGCGAGGCTGAGGAAATTTCAGTGAAATGTGGTATTTCCATCAAGTCTTTCTAACTCTAGGCCTACTTTTTAATTTGCACAAAAACACTGCTGGATGTGACCCAGCTCTGTACGCTGAAAATGTCTCATAACCTCAGCTGGAGGAGTGGAGGGGCCAGCTGCGCCCTCGCTGGATTTCATATTAAATGTGTGTGTGTGTGTGCATGCGTGCGTGCGTGCGCGCGTGCGCGTGTGCGTGTGTGTGTGTGTGTGTGCGTGTGTGTGATGTGCAGGTGGCCTGAAACAATTGGGGAAAGGAAAAAGAACATTTTTTTCAGGCTATCCTGGGTGACAGGGTTCAAGCACAAACACTCATTGACGGAATCATGTAAGGAGGATGGAATTTGCGCTGAAAAGATATAAGAACTCACAATACATACATGTAAGATGAAACAGGATGCAATTAAAATGCTGTGTATTACTTGGTATTTCTAAATGTTGGTGGGAATGAAGAGCCAAGTATAGAAGCTAGAAGTATTCACACAATAATTTTTCATCATTTGCCCTCAGCGCAATATGTGAGAATACTGTACAGTCTCACAGGACAAAGTGTATATTGTTCATGGTCAGTGGGATGATTGACCTAATTGCATGACATCTTATCACAAGACAAAGTTAAAATAAGTTTTAGTGCTGAATATTCATAGGAGTACTTAAATTATCTAAATAAATGTGCTCATTCTGCAGAATATCCAGGTTGAGAATGCTACATCACTGTTTATTTTTAGATTATATGTTCAGTACATGCTGTATGTATTAAACCATAGGTTCACTATTTTCACAAAGTCTGTCTTAAAATAGCAACTATGAGCCTGTACGAACACATTATTATCATCATCCATCCTCTTCATACTGGTTGTCAAACAGCCCTTTTTTAATGGGCTGTGATGGGGAACAAAATTCACCCTTTGTTTCGTGTCATAAATGTACTTCTGTATCTATCATCAGCTATCCATAGCTTGGGGTTTTAGCAACCCAACTTGGACAAATAAAGTAGATATTCTTTGAGTCCAAAAAAGTAATTCTGAAATGAGTGGATTTGCTGCATGTTGAGCTTTTATGTTAAAGTGAACTTCGAGACATGGTTTTCCACCAAAAGTTAACTGAAAACTGGCTGGTCCTGTGAGTGAACAGGGGGAGTCCCAGGATGTGGGAAGCTATTGCATTAGTTCCTGGTCCACAGTCATCAGTCTGTCATGAAACAGAGGATTATCCTGAAGTGAGCTCTGGTCTGCTCACAGAAACACTTTCTGTCCATTTTTCCACACAGAATATCAAATGGATTTCTTTGCATATGACGTCACTGCTGCATAAATGGAAGATACATATCGCACACTTGCATCCCATTGCTCCTACATTACTGATCAAATTCTATGTAATTTTAGAACTATTCGACATTCTTCTTTAGAAATATTCATGCATGTGAAAAAGCTTTTTGGTACTTATATCGTCATGCATCCATTTATGTTTGTATGTGGGCATAAGCTCACGAGTGCTCTCGAAAACCAGTCACCAGTTTTGATAGAATTTGACCCAGGGGCTTGGAGAACAAATTCTTCCTCATCCTTTAAGTGTTGGTGCACTAGGGTACGTGTTTGTCTATGTGTGACCTGATAACTGGCTGACAAGTAAAACTGTCAGCATCGTTTCATGTATGCAGTGCTAGAAATTTGACAGCTGCTTTTTCTTTTACTAATATGTTTGGACAGCTAGCTAAACATCTTATGCCTCTAACAGAGTGTCTTGTGTAAAGCACGTGTTCCACTTACATTATCTTGGACGGCTATTTATGAATGTGTAGGCTGCTGTTCTCTATAGGTTACTGTTAGTGGAAGTGACAGCTATTTGCTGAGAGAGCAGGAGTTTTGTGATTCTTATTCTTACACTATGAGCTAAACATCTTTGTCATATGAGTTTGACACGATAAAGGAAAAGGTCACCCAGCCTTTAATTGCCACTTCCTGTACCAACATTGGTCAATTCCTAAAAATGCAGTCTATCCCTCAATATATGGCCCAAGAGATGATGATGCTGCCGTGCAGTGAAGTGAAGACAAAACAGAGATGAATAACAATTTATATTTGGTCTGGAGTTTTGCAGGGTGTTTGTCATTTTTCAGGCAGACATTAACAAGAAGACTAGACGGGCCATAGCCAGAAGACAGAACAGGGGAACTGTGGCTTCTGATTGGTGCATTTCTGCCAGTAAGTTTTTTTTTGTTTTTTTTTTATCGAGAATTAATTTAACAAAAAGTCACAAAAAGTAAGTTAATACTTTTTATATCTGATACTTCATCTGTGTTCATATTTGTTAAGAACATGCCTGCTATGTATATGGCTGAAAATAAATAAGATTCATTAATCATGGATTTCCATTCAGTATTGGTGGCCACAAAATTACATGTCCTCATTTGTTTACTTTTCTCGTTTCAGGAATGTCATTTGTTTATAGCATGGTAGACCAAAGAGGGGCAAATCATTCTTGAGTTAGTTTGAATTTCCTGAAATATCTCTCATCTTAACCATTAAGTTTTGTAATCATACAACTGCAAACTCTTTAATGTACTGCTGATGAAAAACTTGATCTGAAGCTACAAATTTCAGCATACTGTACATCCTCAAGACAGAAAATTGCACTTCAGTGAGAAAACATTTTGTAATATACGTTCGTAAGGATATTTTTTTGAATAATGTATGTAGCTGGAGTTAAAATTCCCTACTATATATATATATATATATATATATATATACATATATATATATACATATATATATATATATATATATATATATATATATATATATATATATATATATATATATATATATATATATATATATATATATATATATATATATGCATCTTTGTTTGCATCTTCACTGCAGAATCTGTTCTATTTCCAGCTCTGCTACAAGCACTGAGGCAACATTCACTGGTGAAGACACACAGTCACACTTGAGTTGTCCATATGTCCACATCTGTGGACATGCGGGTTAACCTGGAATAACTGTGGGTGCTAAGAGATATTCAGGGACTGGACATTAGAACATGTCAGGGATTAGAGAGGTGTGTTTTAAAACCTTGTCCTGTGATTATCAAGGACTCCTGAAAATTCTTCTAGCACTTCTGCTTTTAAACACACTATTTATGCAATCATTGTGTCACTGTGATTACTGAAGAAAGGTAGTTATAAATACGCAAACAGTGTATGATGATATAGGGATAATAAAGCAGAATTTACAGCTGTGTGGAATAAACGGACAGTTGACAAATGGCTCCATCCATAAAAAAATCTTTCTTAAAGGAATGTTCTTACACATTCAGATCACAATGCTTTGCAAAGCAGATGTGAATGGCTATTTCGGGAGCCACCATATTTTGTTTTACGAAGCTTCTCATTATTTTCCTCTCAGTCACAGTGAGTCTGCATCACCAGCACTGTTAGCTAGTGCTGACTCACAACAGCTAAATGAAATATATATTGACAATGTTGTTTTAACTTAAAATAGGAGACGCTTTATTTCAAAGACATGTGAAGATGCTCTCTGAGATTTTTTCAAATTTAGCGAAAGGAATTCAGTCCTAACCTTCATTGCATTAACATATTTTTTATTATGAAGAGAAGAAACGAGTGCTCATCTTGACATTATCAAAGATATGCAGCAAGTCAAAGTGTTATTATGACAAAGTTATTTGTCATTATCATTTTGTATGTCAGTTTGTGAAGGCTGTCATGATTCTATGTCCCAAATAATATAAGAAACTCCTCTACTCTTCCCATGCTGTTTTTGGATAGGATTATATTTAAAATAACAACAACAACAATAATAATAAACCTCAATATACAATTTCCTAAACCTATGATTAACCCTGGTGGTTCATTCAAAGTATTGCACGTCCTTCTAAAAGGCATCTAAAGTAAGTTAGTACTATCTCAGTGTGAACATCAATAGATTTAATTATTATCAATTTGTCTCATGCTAACAATGAAATAATTATGGGTCAATCCAGAAATAGTGGACTTTTTTTCAATATGTAGTGTATTTAATTCACTCTTTCTCTGCTATAATCACTACATGGCCACCTTCCCTCAATAATAATCTCAAATGCTTTTATCTCCCATCATGCTCTAGGTCTAACCGCCTAACAGCCCTGCTTCTCTAACCCATTTACTCTGGAGACATCCTGCTTAAACAGTCGTTCTTTAATCTAATAGCTTGCCATGCGAAAAAGACTCATGTCCGCAGAAGCACACATCTATTCAGCACTATAAAGACAAAGAGCAGTAGCTGACACATTCTGTCAAAAAGCAGCCTGTGTTATTCTTTCTGCTGCTCCAGCGACATGTTATCCATCTCTTCTATGCACTGTTTGCCTCCATCAACCCTGTAGCTCAACTGGAGAATATCGGAAAATTGCTGTATTGAAATGAAAGGGAAAGTACTGAAACTGTAGAGAAGCTGCTTACCCTGTTTTAGCTCTCTTAATGTTTGGAGAAATGTAGAACATTATGTTCAGGAAGGTAACTGTTACTATCAGTACAAACCTGGCTATGACTTTTAAAGCTTCAATAAACAATATTTAAACATTAACAATGACTTGTATGGATATGTGTAATGTAAAAGGTGTTGCTAATGGTGACAAACCAAATTGTGATGTTTCTGTCAGCTCTATGGCGCTTTTAAGCCGCTTTAGGCTTATTAGTTTTGCTTCATGGACTCCAAACAGCCCTCTTATTACCCTCCTTGTATACTTTCTGATCAACACCTTTGAGCTGGCATCATTGTGCCACACATTCTGGTCTCAAGGTCAGAATAAATGGCCATACGCAGACTTATGAAGATGTTTGGTGAGAGACTACTGATGAAATGTTTCAACTTGCAGTGTTTTTATTGGAATATTTAGTAATGTTGGGAGGTGAAAGTGGGTCTGAGATGTTTCTGGGATACGGGTTGTCCAATGACAGTACGCACCTGTCACTCAAAGAGGACATACTCTAAATTATCCATCATTTTAAGCATTATTTCAATTTAATTGGGTGAGTTATACAAAATGAAGATGGAAATGAGGTCAAAAAGACCAAAACAATTTAAACATGGCTACTGAATGGTTTTTGGAACCAGCTTCAAGCGGCCATTGGAGGAACTGCAGGTTTGAACATTCTGAAGTTGGCTTCATTTTTAATCTCCAGAAATTGCTTAAGGCAACCGGTGTTGATTAAAGTTGTGTGTAGACTAATTAAAATGGTCAGATAATCAAATGGCTACTACACAATCAATTTATACTCGGCATAGTCAGACAAATGTGCATAAGCAAATTAGTCAACATCTTTCCAAGTTGCAATTATCTTTGAGCCCACAGCAAAAGGCCTCTGTACTACCTCGTCTTATCATATCAAACCCATGTAATATCAGATAAATGGTTGTGTTTGACCACAACAAAGGCAAGAACAGGTGGAAATCTGTTAATAAGAGGGGCCAGACACATTCTGTCAGGGAAAATGAAACAAAGTCTCACGCTATTGTCAATGTAGTAGCTTGCATAAAATATAAGAAAAAAATACCTCAAGGGTAATAATATGCATCTTGTTACTTGTTACTCAGTGTGAGTGACAAAAGCTGTTGCTCTGCCTGTGGGACTGATTAAAATAGAAAAGTACCTATTTGGCCAGATTGTATTAGACCACTGAATAAAAAAATGAGTCTTTTGTGTGTTGATATGCTACAATCATGCTAGTACATCTGATCAGCAGGTATACTGTTTATCATGTTCAACAGGAACAATCATTTTATGACCATCTATTTTATAACTGTCAAGACATTTCACCTAGAGCGTAAGTGTCAGTGTGGTACTTAAGGAAAAATCAGACAAGCACCAGTCACAAAGATACATCCTCTGAGCACCATGCACTTTATGCAATCCATCAAGTACTATAGTTCTTATTGCACTAAAAGCCAAAAATCCTCCTTTTACTGTGGTGCTAGAGAAAAGGTCAGAGGTTCATTGAAATCACAAAGATATATCCCATGGGTACCATGAACATCTGCATGAAATTTCAGGGAAAAAGTTGTTAGAAGCGTCAGAGGCCCACTAATGTCAGTATGAAGATTCTTTAAGGGAACATGAATCTCTCTCACATTTCTCAAAAATAATACTCTGAGTGGGTAAGTGCATAGTTCTGAATGGAAATGCTATGAAATTTTTGGATATAATGCTGAATCTGTCTATTCTCTGGTATCTTTCATACAGTACACATATTAACTTGTGTCTTGCCTCACTGCCTTTATGTTGTACATTGCATTAGATCAGGAAAATGACACACAGGCGCGCACACACACACACACACACACACACACACACACACACACACACACGCACACACACACACACAATGACAAACAGAGTCTGTCAGTGAACCTTGATCGTGCATATAATTAAATGTAAAAACAATTCTGGAGGAAATAATAAAAATGTTTTCTTTAGCGACAGACTTCAGTTGATATTAACCCAGAGAGGTTTCATGCCTCACATACTGTCGTCTCTGTTTTTGTCCAACCTTTGGCTACACAGTTTGAAAACCCAAATAGCTTTTAATCTTACAAATAACTCATTTCAGGGATTTTCATCCTGGGTCATCACAGTTATGTAACAGCTTGTAAAACTGAAGCAACCATGTGTGTTTGTTTCAATGAAAAGTGAAACTAATGTATCTAGGGAGTAAAGTATAAAATGGAAATAGATCACCACATACTGAGAGAGGCATTTGTGTTTTCAACAATCAGTAGAAGGGACACTTATATGTCTAAATGGCTGAATTATAGTGAAGAAAAACAATGTCCTACTTAGATTTTTCTAAATGTAATTGAGCAATACTAAATTAAAAGTTACACAACAACGTATTATACAACAGAAAGGATAAACAAGAGATGATCCCTTGCAAAGAGGGACAGTAAGTGATTCAAACCAGACCAATGATCTAATGTGCAAAAACAACAAGGTATTGCATATCCTGTACAAGTTACAAAGTGGGGTCCACTTCCCATTACCATGTGGTCCCATCCCCTGCCAGGAAAGATGTTGAGGTTTTGGTGTGTTGCAAAAGTGTCCAAGGTATTCACTTTAAGGAGTAAGGTAACGACAATCACCACTTTACTATACTGTCCTGCAATAGCAGGGATCAACTTGGAGACATGTTAATTATGTACAGTCTGTTTGTGACATGCAAAAGAAGAAACAAGCTAGTGAGTGATTGAAGTATACAGTCTAAACGCATAAAGCTATTTTGTTGATTTTAATAGATTCTCAGGAGCACAATCATTCACAATAATCAGCTAAGCCTATTCATTGTAGCAAAGTAAAAGCACAAATGTACCCTTTAGTTATTCAATTGAAAACCTCAAACCTATGAAAGTAAGTGTATCTTTTGCACCTCTACTTTTTTGATTGTTGTCAAAATAGAACTACACCAAATGTATGAAGTTCTGCAGAATTCATTATTCAAGCTTTCTCCAACTTTCAAATCTATTTTCAAAGTTAACGATGTACCTCATATTAACAGAATAGGTAGTTTGCTCAGTCCATGCCGACATTTGTAAATTCCCATATTGTTCCCCTTTTATTCCCTATGTTTCACATCCGGTTCACTAATACCTACAAGTATCTATCAGTACATACTCTATTAGAACATTGTATATCCAACACAAACACACACACACACACACACACACACACACACACACAGTGCCACAATGCAACTCTCTCTGGCTGCTGCAAATGAGCGGACTACATGTCTCTTGGAAGGTCAGAAAATAAAGGAATGACTGATTTCATTTGTGAAACTACATGGTAATGTGAATTGTCTGGAAAAGTGTGACGTCCTGAAAACTGAATCCATATGCATTTTTTGATGCCACCCGACTGTCAAATAAACAGACGTTTTTCAGAACCTGTCAGTTATGTTCAAAAAGTGTTTGGAGCAGTTTTAGAATTGAAGGCATTTGGACAAGTGATGTGGCTTACAGACAAAAATGTTAGAAAAGAGAATAAAATCTGGCTCTTCTCCAGAGTGAAGCATCTGCATGAAAGGACTCTCCAGTTTGCAAACCTTCTAACTCAAGGACTGCGAGCTTTGAAATGTAAATGTCATCAGTGCAGAGCTTTACAGCAGACTGATGGAAGCTCTCTGAAGTCATTAACCTGTCATAACCCACAAACCGCTTTTAAAGGCTGCGGTCTCTGCTGTGTAAATATGACATTCGCCCAAACAGCAGAGGTTTGTAATGCCCAGGCATAAGCTGACAGTTGCTCATGCAATCTGACACGGTAGTTACAATTCACATTCAGTAGTAAGTATAATTGCAGGCAAAAGAAAATTCAGAAAGACAATTTTATGTTCACAAAGGCCTACAAACGTCCTGCAACCTCAACCAGACTGATTTCGTCACCAGCTGATTGTTTTGTCTGGTCTATGCATGTAAGGTCAAATGATGTCAGATGAGTTTTCCACTGAGTTGACCAGCACTTCAAATGCCATCCTCTCTCTCTCTCTCTCTCTCTCTCTCTCTCTCTCTCTCTCTCTCTCTCTCTCTCTCTCTCTCTCTCTCTCTCTCTATATATATATATATATATATATATATATATATATATATGTGTGTGTGTGTGTGTGTGTAGGTAGGTGTGTGTGTGCAATGAGTTTTAGGTAAATCCTCCATGTTAGAGAGACACTTACAATATAAAATTCTACTACAACCTTCCTTGCTCCAGCAGCTGCTTTGGCTGTCAGGGCTCCTCTTTCAGTGACGTTAAATTAAACAGCTTGATAATATAAACATAGCAACAGGGACATTTTTCCCAAATCCAAAACGTTTTTTTCCCAGTTTTGTTTTCCGGCAGGACCTACATTGCTGTTAAAAAGTTTGGCGTCACCCAGACAATTTCATGTTTTCCATGAAAACTCACACTTTTATTCATGTGATAACATCATTGCACAAGGGTTTTCTAATCATCAATTAGCCTTTCAACACCATTAGCTAACACAATGTAGCATTAGAACACAGGAGTGATGGTTGCTGGAAATGGGCCTCTGTAACCCTATGTTGACATTCCATTAAAAAGCTGATGTTTCGAGCTAGAATAGTCATTTACCACATTAGCAATGTCGAGACTGTATTTATGATTCATTTAATGTTATCTTCATTGAAAAAAACCCTATTTTCTTTCAAAAATAAGGACATTTCTAAGTGACCCCAAACTTTTGAACAGTATTGTACTTTCTCTATGTCTAAACATTAAAACTGTGTACCTTTGCATTCTCTCAGCAACAAGTGTTTAAGCAGTAACAGGTCAATTAATGTTGGTATGAAAGCATGAAGCCATACCAGCAGGAACCCCTGGATCAGACAAAAAAACCTCTGCCTCTCCAAGTGTATCCTGGTGTGTACAGTACTAAAAGGTGAAAGATACAGCTGAGAGGGAGAACATGAAGAGCCTTAAAAGTATAAATCTATCTACAAACAGGGCCAGTATAAAGAGGCTGAAACAGGAGTGACATGATCACATCTCCTGGTTCTGGTTAAAAGCCAAATAAAAATAGTCCCCAACTTAACCTTGTGGAACGCCACACTTAATATAGCTTTATAAAGGAATATGAAGCTGCAGGACTCCTTACAGTGACGCAGAATCTTCTGTTTGACAGATTGGATGAGAACTATTGTGAAGCTGACTAGATCACCAACCCTCTGCCTCAGTCTGTCTGACAGGGTGCAGTCATCAGTCATGACAGAAGCTGTGGTCAAACCCAGCAATAACAGGACTGAGTACATGTCATCAACAGCAGCCTTCAAAATGCTGTGAAATTTTTGGAAGCCAGATAGAAATTTTTGAAAATGGATTTGTTTGAAAAAATTGCTTGGACTATTATTTTTGTCTCTCTTTTTTAGTACAAAAGGAAAATTAGAATGGGTCTGTAGTTTTGAAGACGAGGAGGACCCAGCCCGGATTTTTTTTTCTATCTGTAGTTCTACTCAAGCAGTTTTAAAATAACCAGAGGAAAAAACCCCACCTGATTAGGAACTGTTAAAAACAAAAACAAAAGAGATTTATTTATTTTCAGTGAACACTGTGTTGGTATGACATCAAGATGGGCTGGAAGATGGTTTCTAAAAGTTCAGACATGATAATGGAATAAAACTGACTTGAGCTACATTTTTGTGATTGAAGTACATACAAGTAAAAGGCATTGTAGGTAACGGTGGCTCTGTTTGACTCTCCACTATATCAGTAAACTAAGATAAAAACATCTCATAATCATCATCACTTATAATTGAGGTACAAGGTACGACTAGATCTAACAGCTGATTGGCAGTTTAAAATACAAATCTAGGATTGTGTTGATGGGAAGACATTAGTTCCGAAAAAAGAAAAAATCCCATCCTCAATCATATTGTTATGTTGCAATAATATTTTTTTTCATAATAAGGTAGTGTACTTGGTGGCCAGACTTTTTCCATCTGTGCTCTGCAGCTCTCAGGCTGCATTCTATTCCAGGAATTAGATCTCTTTTATACTGAGAGCAAAAACAAGGTCAAATGTATGACCAGAGGTATGTGTTGGTTGACACACATACTGACTGAAGTTAAACTGTGACATTTAAAGAATATCTGTGGCATGAGCATTAGTGGAGTTGTCAACACCTATCTTAAAATCATTACAAAGACAATTCTGTCATAGTTTGAAACAATGGTAGATACAATTCGGGGAGTTCTGCTAAAACTTGTACGTTTTGGCAGCGATAAATGACAGCAAATAAAATCAAATGGAGACTACCAAGTTTTAAGCTGACAACTTCAATGTATGAATATTTGCTACAATATACTTGGTAACATTTGAAGCTATAAACACTGTTTAGGCCATTCCCAGCCAAAAAAGGACAACTGCCCCTGGGCTGATTGAAACAATCATATTGCGGAACCAAGATCATTCATTTGCAACACAGATGCAGTTAAAATAAATGAAATTTAAATCTGCTGACAAAACGAATACATACAGTTTTCAAGTTAAAATTGCCATTTTAAGTGTATTTATGCTGAGAGCCAGAGTCTAAATCTTTAATTGAGCGTTAATATTTCTGCGTGGGATGTGCTCATTTTGGTTTACAGATCTTTGTGTTATGACCACAAGAAGGTCATTACAATGTATACTGTACTTAAAAGGATCACATGATTTCAACAGTAAAAACAAAAATAAAATGTCTTCAATTTAATGTATGAATTTCTTGACAAAAAAGAAATGAAAGTTTTCTTACACTACTCCATCTATGTGTCTGCGTGTAACGCATGTGTGTTTGCAGGATACGTTTAGTCTCTTTGATGCTTGGTTGACCAAGTGCTCCCTCTATTGCACTGAAATAAATTCTGCAGACTGGATGGTGCAAATCCCATCAATCTGTCTAGGTTCACTGGATGTGTCATCAGTGTGTGTGTGTGTGTGTGTGTGTGTGTGTGTGTGTGTGTGTGTACGTGCTCCAATAACTCTCCTAACTGTGACAGCTCGTGTGAAACCATCACTGCAACAATATAGCCATTCTGACATTCAGCAGTATTATAATAACAATGTCAAACATTTACTAATAAACCCACTGGTTTCAGTTCCAAGCAGCTTCACCAATCAAATCAGAGTGAACGGTACTATATCGCCTGTCTAGTTGCTCTGAGCAGCTCATTATATGAAAGAAGAGGTCCTTTCATGTGTGAAACCAAATGTTCTTGGTCTGGTCTGCACTGACTTCTTCACAGTTTGCAGTACCCTTTACCTCTTTTCACTCAGAGACATTTCAGCTTCACATTTGTCTCATACTGACAGTGTGAAATTTCCTGTGAGACCAAAGCACTGAGGCTGACGGTCTCCTGAATACTAATTCTATAAATACTCATAACGGAATTACAAAGTAATCGTCAGGTCAAAATGAGTAAGACCAGAGTCAGGGTCCAAAGCAAGACCAATAAATTCCAAGACCAATCTAAGTCCTTAACTATGTGTTTTGTGCCTCAAATGATTATATGGACATTATATACTTTGAATGACACAAACTATATGAATTATCACAAAACTCAGTTGATTTGTTTACCACGTTTTCCATAACACCAGTTAAAATCGTTGGACTTGATAAAAATATCAAGTCATTCTAAGTCAAAAAGGTAAAAGTGAAGTCAACAGTGTTGAGGTTGAATCTCGTTGGATTCTACCAGGTCAGGTCAGTATCAGCTTCATAACTCGTGCCTGACTGAAGTCCAAGTCATGTGACTCAAGTAACACTATTGCAATCCTCAGAGCCTATAATTGCCTGTCAGCATTTTAGCTGTCCATATGTAACATATTGTAATAGAGGTCATACTGGACATTACAAGACAGCTACATTCAAACTGCTGCAGTGTAGCTGATCTCTGTCACAGGTAATTCATATAACTGCACCTAAGAATTGATTTTTAACTTGTGCTGAATAGGAGAATAAGGTCTCTAAATCGATTACAGTGAATCAATGGAAAACTTGTCTCATAATACATCAGAAAATAATGTCTGATCTAATAGCCTTCACGTCAGCTGCCAATAATTATTATGGAGCTCCAACCTAATGTGTTGGAGCTGCTGTGTCATTGTAATGAGTTAGTTCTGCCTTAGCTCCTTTAGGGGGCAGACTGCTTCTCTGGGCTTACATGCAGGCAGCCCTGCTCATGGTAATAGCTCAGTCTGTATTAGAGCAATCACTGATGTATGAGAATGGATACCAACTCCATCTAACTCTCATTTCCCAACACTTTCCTCCCACCATCCTGAAATTAATAAGCTACAGACTGAAGAAGAGGGCATGCAGTAGCAGCAGTCAGTCACATACAATACTGCACATGATCACTCAACCAATCTATTATTTCCTCTTAAACAGTGACTTAAAGAAATTGGTGAACCTTTATAAAAAATGATGCAATAAATCTGTAAAGACCTTTTCGGTGTTCACTAGGAATAAGTGGCTTGGAGCTGAGTACCACAGACTGGGGTTTGCCCATCAGTATACTGGTTATCATTGGATACTTTGAGTATATAGGTTATCTGTGGATAAATCCTAATTTCAGAAATCTGGATGAGGCCTCTGAATGAATTAAGCTGTTGCATTTTTTTTTTTTTTTTTTTTAACAGTTGATTAATTGTATAAGTCAATTTATAATACAAAAATGGCAGAAATTCGGCATCTTAAATGTGAATATTTCCTGGTTTTCTATAGGGGCATATTCAAAATCAGAGACTTTTGCCTGATGGTTAAACAAGACTAACATAAGCTACCAGTCAAAAGTTTGGACACATTTCCTCATCACTTTCTCATTCATGAGAAAGTGTGTCCAAATTTTGACTGGTAGTGTATAACTTAGCAACAACGTGGGCCTTAGGGAGTAATAAGCAGTTGTTTTTTTTTTTGTTTTTTTTTTTTTTGCAGTTGTCTGACTATAAAAGATAATGAAAATAATAGTTGGTTGTAGCTTTAAAGTTCTTCTGTAGTGGAATAATTAAACCAAAATAAAAATTCTCAGTGGTAACTACATGCCATGGAGAAAGGTACAATTTTAAAACAAAGCTCAATGTAAAGTGACAAACCAGAGGTTTTAAAGCTACAATTTAAGGAGTGGTCCTTTTACAAGAGGCACACTGCATGTATTTAATCCCACAGCTGTTGGACCCTTCCTCTTCCTTGCCACCTCTTTCAACAGCATCTCAAAGCAATTTAATTGCTTGTCTGAGGGTATGTCCTTGGATGTCCATTCTTTTCAAGAGCCTTGTAGTGGATTTAGCTGTGAATTCTCCATTTCCAGCCTCTATGGGGGAAAAGGTGTGTTCTCTCCCCTGTTGTGCTGCTTGTGTATTTTAGCATCTTGCGTTTGTATGCTTCCTTACAGATGAGCTTAGATGTGGTTGACAACAGAATGTGAGAAATGAGACACATTAATGATGTGGACTTTTGTGACAGACAGAAAAATACAGAATAACACTAACCTTGAGACTGTTCTGCAAAACTGTGAAACTGCCAGCAACTTTGCAAAGGGAGGCAGAAACTGAACTAAAAAAGTTGGAAAAATGGGCATGTGAGCTGTTAAGAAATATGCCTTCCCTTCATAGTATATATGTAATGTATATCTATACCTGTGTAGACTGGGGAATGTGTGTCTGTGTGCATGCGTGCATGTGTGCGTGTGTGCGTGCGTGTGTGCGTGCATGTGTGCTGGTCTCTGTTGTTCTGTGGAGATTGATCACAGTCATTTGAATGACGTCATGGTGCTCATTAGATGGCTAATTTGCTTTCTCAGCTCAGTCAATGGGAACAGATTAACCACTGATTCCACCAAGGGTTTCAGCACTGTTCTACTAATTATATATTATAACTACAGTAGACAGCATTAGTGCATTTATGGAGGCTTCTTGTGTGTGTGTGTGTGTGTGTGTGTGTGTGTGTGTGTGTGTGTGTGTGTGTGTGTGTGTGTGTGTGTGTGTGTGTGTGTGTGTGTGTGTGTGGGCGTGTGCGTGTGCGTGTCTGTGTGTGTGTGTGTGTGTGTGTGTGTGGGTGTGGTGTGACAGTAAGCTAGGAAATGATTATTTGTGCAGTGTATTCTAAATATTGAAGCAAATTCAATTAGAAGGAGGGAGGGAGACAAAATTAGACTTCATGATAGTGTGTAGCTCTGTTCAGTAATTCAGTAATAACAGTTCAGTCATTGTAGCCTGCCATCGTGGCTGTAATGCCAATTTCAGATGTTATCACATTTCGGTTTTACACCAACTGCTTGCAAAACTAATCTGTTCAAATTATACCTACTGCTATAAAATATTCAAGTGTATGTAAGTAATGGACCTCCAGGTAGGGAGGAGAAAGTGGGCTGTTTGGAAAATAACTGAGTTTGAGTAATCAGTCAAGGGTCAAAGAATCACAGTTGAAAGTCTGAGGTTACATCTAAAGCAATATTGCAAAACTGCATTGAGCAAGTTTCATTCCTCAGACATTCATTTGGTAAAATTATATCAACAAACAGTAGCACAATATGCATATACATGAGGAGAAACACTGGCTGCACCTCTTCGACATCTATTAGGCTCAGTTTGCTTTCTCTAATAAGAAACAACTCAGAGTGATAATATTATTATCCCCTTTTCAAAAAAACATGTTTCCAGGAAATACTTCTTCAAAAAAGGATTCAAAAATCAAAATTTTATGGTAAAGAAGATATGAGAATCTTTTGGTATTATGAGAGAACATAGAGGGAGAAAGCAGTCAGTTTAATCATCAGCATTGTAGTGTAATGTTGGGGCATATGCTAGTATGATCATGATGTTGAAAGGTGTTGCCCACAGATGGATGGTAATAAGAGTGCTGGAGATCGGCCAACAGCCCATGACTGTGCTCATGCTTTCTTCGTGAAAAACGAATCCAAACCTCGTTCACATGTTTGTCCTCTTTGCTATTGAAGGTTTTTTTTTTTTTTTTTTTAGGAATAAAACCAACCATCCATTCAGAATTCCAGTTAGGAAAATTGGGATATCATGCTTGGATGATGGGGATGCTATTCCAAACACTGTGGGGTTGGAATGGATCAGCTTACTTTGTGGAAAAGGACACGACTTGTGGGGCACAAAGGGCATATATTCTGTACGTTTTTCTCTCGTCTCAGAGTGTCACACGAGTGCAAAGATGAAGAAAATAAAAAAAGGTGAAATATATTTATTTTAAAAAATCCATTTTAGGGGGAAAGTATGTTCTCAGGTTAAATTCAACATTCAGTACCCCAAACATAAAGTCATGAGTCATTTACCCTTTTAAACTTGAAATGATTTTATAAAAGCAAGTATTACAATTTTTCCAAATGGCAAATATACAAACTCTTTACATCAGACTCAAGCTTTACACAGAAGGATGCTCCATAAATGATCTGTTTTCCATGAGGCAGAAGAGAACATTTGATTTCATTGCACCATCTTCTTCAGCATAACAGTCAAATATCAACCAAACAACAAATATTAAACAAAACCAAAGCAAGACTGTGTTTTGTAGACATTCAAAAATGGCAAAAATCCTGTTTTTACAAAAAAATTTAAATGTGATACTGTAGTGTTGAGATGATTGAGAACAATTCTTTACTAGCAAAGTGATACCCTTCCTGGGTATGAGCGTTTCCGATGTTCTTCCAGTGTATGGTGCAGAGCCCTCGGATGTATCTTTTCATCTTTTCATCTTTCCTGCTGCTCTTAATGTCTTCATGTTCCAAGTGCCAACAGTGATGTTGCTTCTAGCACAGATCCTGCTACTTCTGCTTCGAAAGCAGACTTTGTCACTCTTTATGCTACATAATTTGTAAACATATATGTTGTTTAGGAATGAATGTAATCTGGGTTCTGACAAAACTTTAACAAAAGCTTCAGTTCTCGTTAAAGTTGTTGTTTCCAGTTGTTTGTATGAATGTTCTTTGGGGAACCATAGGAGCATCTCCAAAGGAAAGTTGTGCGTATTTACACATAAGGAGCAACAGCAGTAACTTCATTAATTACTTCATTAATTTAATAACTGTTTCCTGACATGAAAACAGGATCTAACAGGGTCATTCCACCTCATTTCATACTGCACACCTAACCATTTCCAATTTGAAGTATTCTTTCTTAAAGTGGTGAATATTGCCTTAGTTGACCATAAGTATAAGTAGTTTTTCAGTATAAAAATCCTGAAGAGGGGTTAGGGCAATTTTTTGGCCATTTTCTTTTCACTTACCTGTGGAGTAATCTTTGAAGTGCCATAACCTAAGAAATATTGTAGCTGGCTCATGTAGGCTCTTTAATACATGCAAGTGGTCTTTAATGGTTCTGATATTCCACCAGCCATAATATTGAAATTACATGTTTTATATTTCTGGCCAATATTAGGACAATCAATTAGTGTGTATGATAGGTGGTTCCAAGTGGAAGAGTTATGTAATATTGTTACTGGGCTAAAAGAATAGCCATGTTTTTCCAACTCAAAGTGCTTCAAATCATATTGTGGAAAGTGGTACCATAAGCAAAATGTCAGTTGATATTACATGCATAAAATAAATCTAATTAAACATGGATGTCATTGCTTATGGTTCCACTATCATACCTGCTTAAAGTTCAAACATTGGCCATGAATGGAAAAAAAAATTCAATTTTTTTTTCCTCATAAAATATGTCCCTGACTGGTACCATAGTCTGCATTGTTAAGTTTCTATTGGTGCCATATATCAGACTCAAACCTTTTTTTTTTCTCTCCAACACCTTTAGAAAAATTTTATGTAGGTATCAACTAGTGAGATAGTTTTGTCAGCAATGGGCATGTTTCTTGCTCAAACAAGCTTTAAAGATGTACGATATGAGCAGCTAGATTAGTTGAAAATCTGCAAAATCAGGACTGAGAGTTCTTTCATTCTGTCTCAACGAATGGTCCACACAGAGCCTGTGATTCGTCAGGTGTACATTTTAACTGATCCTCTTTGTAAATTATTTATTATTTAAATTGTGATTTAAGATAATTTTAGGAAATGGAATTCTGTGAAAAAAAAGTTCACTATTCTGTGATAAGAACCAGACTCTCAGGTGCTTCGGTGGTTCAACAGGTTGAGCTGGTGACCCATAAACTGGGGCTATAGTCCAAACACAGCGGCCATGGGTTCTGGTCCAGCACATGCACTCTCATTCTAAATAATCTGTCAAGTTCTGGATCACCATTTTCCTTCTTTCTACATAGAACGTAGAACGCTGAGCGTTAATGGTGCACTTAGAAGCTGAAGATCACAGGAAGCTGAGAAAAGTAATCTAGCTGCATTCTCTTCAAGGACTCTCTTTTCAAAGTCCAATCTGTCGTCAAAGCACAGACATTGTTCTATTGATACTTGCTTTGTAAGGAAATCAAGGTGTTTTTTTTTACATTTCTGTATGAGCAGTTGTGTCCTGTGTGTGTGTATGTTTGTGCATTTCACACTGCACGCTGTATGTGTGTGTGAGTATGGCTGAGTGCATGAGCTACACTGACTGAGCTGAAACGCTTTCTTTCTCTGCCTGTAAGAGTTCAGTCAAGCAGGTTAAAGAAATGCCTGACAGGCTCTGGAGGACAGCTGCATGTCAACAAATACACCCTCATACACACTTTCTGTCTCCTTCTATATATGTCTATCTGTGTCTTTTTCCCCCTATAGCAGAAAACTCAAGCAGTCTAACAGAGCAGCAGTCTACTAAACATGCAGAAACAGCAGTGAAAGACACTAACCTCTTGACCCCAATATCCTGCTTCCATTACAGTCCTAGAATAGTACAAGACAACCCCTCAGCTGACTGTCATCTTTTGTTTTTCTCCACACCCACTACTCACATGCCTCTGAATTGTCTGGGAGTGGAGGTGAAAGGTGAAGTAGATAGAATTTGGAATCACAAAATTAGATCCCATATAGGATCTGCTTCGTTACAGTTCTGTACGATGTATCACTGGACTTATCAGTGCTTGTAAAGAGGACAGAGTTATTTAGGGATCATCATCACTCTCCAGTATATTCCTGTATTAGGAGTTATTCGGGAAGCACTTATTGTATTTTTTTTATGATTCATTTGAGAACATGAATTTATATTTCATTTACCTTTAGACAGAAGAAATTGAAAATGTGGAAAAGCTCAAATTTGAGCCTGGGGGTGACGCTAGAGGAAAGCTTATGGACTGTTCAAAATGAAGAAACTGGTGATATTGGGAATGTACAAGGACTCAGTAATTTTAACTACAATATGACCATGACATTTTATATGTACAAATGAAAATAATAGTGGAACTATTAGTAAGAGCTCTAGAAATAACAGGACAACAAATACTACAGCAACTGAAGCCTTATACCAAAAATATACTATGATGATTGCAAGCATGATTACAGTGCTCACAGTGGGCACGTGGATTTGATCCCCTTCTAGCACAGTGAGTTTGACAAAAGTAATTGACTGTGTTCAGCTTGTAATCAAAGCCGTTTTGATACTTGTGGCATTTTATAAATCGCAAGGATTAATACTCTCCAGTTTTACTCCAGGCAAATGACTCACTGAGCAATCACTCAGCTCAACTGCTCAGCTCTGTCTCAGAGATGCAAGAAGAGCTCTCATTTCTTTGGATTCATGTTGGAAAACTAAACACTGGACAAGACTGAATTCTAAAATATTCTTTCTTTCTTTATTCATGACATGATTGTGATGGAGCGTAAGCCCAGCTGCACTGATTGGCTGAAGTGGTTGGACACTATTAAAGGGCCAGAAAAGATTGTCCTACAGGTAATCATCTGAAGGGGAAAAAGAAAAGGCTGTAGAAATACTTAGGAACAAAAAGAACAAAACAAATTCAGTAGTCTGAACCTGAGGCTGGGTAGGGAGTGATTATTTCTTTTGAAGGTAGAGAGAGCTTAGGTGGAGATTAACATGGCAACATGGCAGCTACTACACAGTTAAGGACAGTCATAAAACTCTGCCAAATAAATACTGGAATGTTCACACTCAGGTGTTTCATAGTCTGACCTTGTGAATGTGACATTTGCAAATGAATGTTTGTTTTACTTGTTTTTTTAATAAAGGTGGCTATGCACCGGTATTTGAAGGGACAAAGAGACTACTTGACTCTAAAACATGACTTGTGAATTTGAGAATATACCCATTTTTTCTTCTCAAAATGTATTTAAAAATTGATCTGATTTGCAAATGCTTTTACATGAGGTTCAGTACCTGCTGCATGTTGCTTGAACTGCACTGATGCAAATTCTAGCAGTAAACTGGTCATTCTTAGCTGGTGGCTAACAAGTGATGATTGCAAGATACAGAATGATGGTCACACATTGATCTGTGAACAACTACTGCATTGACTATGACATGCTGGGCCTTTGCAAATGAAGAACCTTGGCATGATTATTACCTTGCATAGCTAACGCAGGAGCAGAAATGCTGGCAGTCAAACGCATTCTGGTTTGTTCTCTGAGCATCCGAACAGGTCTTATGATAAGGATAGTTACAGCTTGTTTTAAGTCTTCATAACTAAGAACAATATGTTATTGTGTGCTGTCTCTCTCTTAATGATGCTTTCATCCAATTAGATTCTTGTTTTATCTTCACTGAGAGTCTCATCCCACCTTAATGTTCTACTAAACAGTATGCAAATATGTTGCGTCCCCGTGCTTTTGAATATTTGATCAACCAACCCAGTGTATCATTTCATAACTCTAGATTCTGTTATTGTTATATTTGTGTACAGTATGACTCCTGTTAAATTATTTATTCATTCATTGCTCTGTATCAAACACCGTGCTCTCAGATGGAGACATCCTAGAACCTTGAACAGTATAGAACATACTATAGTTCCTTCCTATCATGTTTGTTTGGTCAAATAGGTTTAAAGAACCTCAAAGACGTCAAAGAGGTTGCAGGTGCTTTGTAAGCTGTGATTATTTGAAACAGTTCAGAAATAATCGGGAAAATTAAATGGAATTATGAACTGTCTGCTACAGTAAACATCAAAAGGGATTAGAAAAGTATTACAGATAATTTTGAATTCTTTTGAACTATTCGTTTTTGGTTCTGCCAGTGAACTAAATGTTCTTGTTCATTGTGAGGTAAACAGATGACTGATTTACATAACAAACTAGTTGAGTAAATGTAAGGTAAAAGATGAAGAAGAAAGATGTTGGGTTATTTGGGTAGTTAGAGACAAATGAATTGTTGATTATCAACACTCTCCACAAGGAGCCACAGAAGATCACTGCTGAAAAGACTGGCTGTTGGCAGAGTCCTGTATCGAAGCATATTAATGGAAAGCTGACTGAAAGGGAAATGTGTGGTAGGAAAAGGTGCACAAGCAACAGGGATGACAGCAAATTTGAGAGGATTGCCAAAAAAAGTTGATTCAAGAACTTGGCTTCACAAGAACTGAGGTTGGTGTCAGTGCATCAAGAGCCACCAAGCAAAGACTTCTGCTAGAAAGAGGCTACAACTGTCATATTCCTAAAATCAAGACACTCCTCAAGTGTCTTACCAGGTCTAAGGAGAAAAATAAAATAAAATAAAATAAACATTGGACCGTTGCTTAGTGGTTAAAAGTGCTATTTTCAGATGAAAGTAAATTTCGCATTTCATTTGGAAATCAATGTCTTAGAGTCTTGATGAAGAGTGGAGAGGATCAGAATTAAAGGTGTTTGAAATCCAGTGTGAAGTTTCTGCAATCTGTCATGATTCAGGGTTCCATCTCATCTGCTAATGTTGGTGGCTTCAATTCAATTTAGGTTCTTTGTTTTAATTTTTTTAATATGTATTTTCAGTCTCAGGTTGACTCTGTATATCCAGAGTAGAACACAAATGGCCAAGAGCATTTAATAGTAGACATTATAATCACAGAATGCAATGGAGCTTACAGCCTCTATGGACCACTAGCAAGGCTTTAGATAACTTGTGCTTCACTTCAAAAATGGTCAAAACCAGAGAAAAATATGCAATCTGTTAGCATAATTACACATTTGATATTCTTGGTTGCAACAGGCACTGTGAGGCCTCAAATTTAGGTGTCAGGAATCTACCAGCTTCAGCTCTGAGCTTAGTTCCCATTCAGAGCATTGCACACAGGAAGAGACAGTCAAACTGTCAAGTTGTCTGGTAGCCACAAACTACAGGTGTGATCAGCTGATCTTGTATTTGTTGCACTGTGTTGACACTTTAGATCCCCTGCGGGCACAGGATATGCCTCTACTGATGCTTTATTTGTCCTGGGCTTTGAAGTCATTAAATAATTCTCTGCAGGCTTGAAGGTAATTTGCTTCGCTCTCTGCTCATGCCATTCACAGCAGTGGTACTACACAAAAAAGAGCTGAATGATGGAAGTTTACTTTAATCTGCATTGCCAACTGTATCATGTGAACCTGTTGCCTCTCTCATAGGGGCTTCAAACCAAGTTTTGAAAGGAGCAGATTAATCACATTTGTCAACCTTTCCTCTGTTCCACCACATTCCCAGCTGCCCTAAAACACTAACTAGACCTAGTGTCCTTATTACTACATTGCTTTAAGATTTATGGTCTTTATGACTCTTCTTTCACACTTATAAGCACAGTGAGGGGAGTCCTGATGCTGACAATCCTTTTTTATGCACAACCCAGACCACATTTACATTTCTCACTGTAATCCCCCTGTTGCAGCAACCACACAGGGGCTCCCTTAATTGGCCCTCTGCTGCTCTGTGCATAAGCTGATAGCACCATCAAACATTGAAACAACCCACATTACTCAGCAGAAAGAAAAGAACCAGCCACTGAAGCTCACAGCTTTTGGCCTAAACACAGTTATCTATGCACAAGTTGCTGACCCATCACTTTGCAAAGCTCTGGTCAGTTTCACACTTTAAAACTCCCACAAGCTTAAAATGTAAAAACACACAAAAACAGAATCATAAATAAAGGATAATTCCACTTAATTAAGTCAGTCTCATTCATTCAGCCTAAGTACACAAATTAGGCTACAATTTGCCTCAAAAGGCTGTTCAGTGCAAAAGCAAAGAAACAGTAAAAGTAAAAATTGCATCACCATTTTTGTTGCTAAAGACATTTTTGTACCAAAGTAATTGTTGATACCCACAGCACTATGTGACTGTGTTGGCTGACAGGACTATTAAGTGTTGTGTTGAGATCTGGGACAGTGGTTCCCATATTCAAAAAGGGGGACCGGACAGCGAACTCCAATTCCTGGGGTGTTGCACTTTTACTCCAGGGTGTTGGAAATAAGGCTCCGACTGATTGTTGAACCTCAAATCCAGGAGGAACAATGAGGCCGTAGAAAAGTAGAGCAGCTCTTGCAGGGTTACTGAGAGGGGTCATGGGAGTTCAACCAGCTAGCACATGTGTTTGTAGGCTTGGAGAAAGCATACAACCATGTCCCCTGAGGGGCTCCATGGGGGTAATGTGGGAGTATGGGGTACTGCGACATCCAGCCCCTGTACAACCTAACTGAGAGCGGTGTGTGATCCCTGGCACAAAGTCAAACACCTTTTCCAGTGGGTGTTGGACTCCACCTGCATAACAAGTGCAGCAGCACATTAGCAGAGCAGAAATAGTGGCTTCAGTTGACTGCAGTTCAAGCATCACTCAGATGATAAGACAGGTGGTAACCAAACTACTTTAAATGGAGGTCAGACTAAATGTGAGCATACCTGATGTTCATCAATGTAGAGGAAATTACTAGCTTATACACAGCAGGTCTTAATTGGCTCTATAATTGGTGAAGGATTTCTACCTGAGGCAGTACAAGGAATGACTTTTGTTTTTTTTTTCCAAATCAGTTTCATTTAGTTTTGGGGTTTGTTGTGTTTGGATCAGGGCCATTGGATTTTTGTTGAATTACTCTGTAGCCCTGTTGATGTATTCTCACTAATATCTGGATATGTTGGTGAGTAAAATGTTATTATAAGTATAAAGTCATATACAACTTGTAATAACCTGGAAGTTTTGTATTTACAAACTGAATTGTCTCTATGTAGTTTTTTGACAAAGCAAAGAGTTGTAAAAGTTTTTGACTCATTTGTATTGCCAGATCCTTTTAGTTCCCTCAGATAAACACTTTACATGAATCTGGGAATACACACACCTCTGCAACTGTGGAATATGTTAAATGTGTGTGTCCTTATGCATGGATTGATATCCTCAGGTCAGAGCTGATTTTCTTCAGACAGTCTAGTGTGTACAGTCTGAGGACTTTCTTTATTCAGACCCGTTAAGTCTTTGTCTTTGCTATCAGTAATTGTTCAGGTTGGGGTGATGGATGTCTACTCTGAGCTCCCTCCGTTAACCTTTAGAACCTTTCATTCAATTTTAAACATTTAGAATTCACTCGGAACACATGTGGGGGAGAACATAATGACAAGAAAACCTGAATATAAGGCAAACTGATACATACTACAAATGGAGGCTTAGGAAACGACCATAGCATTGATACTGTGTCAACAAAAAACTATAGGCTTTATGAAGAGGTCGCATTACTTTATTTATTTTGCTCATCTTGTATTTAAAGCCACACTCTTTGTACAGTGTGGAAGGGGTTTGCTTTTCTTCTACTGACACCCTCAATGAGAATTTGAACAAATTCTAGAGTGTGAGCTCTATGGTACTGTGGAGCCTCTTTTAGTTATTTGTTTTTCAATTCAATTCAATTCAATTCAATTTTATTTATATTGTGCCAATTACAGTCAAATTGTCTCAAGACGCTGTACAGAACCCATATGCCTGAACCCCAGAGCAAGCCAAAAGGTGACAGTGGCAAGGAAAACACCCTTTTAACAGGAAAAAAACCTCGAGCAGAAGCCGGCTCTTTATGTGGGGGGATCCATCTGGCCGGAGGGGGGGGGCAAGATTGACACAGAGAGGGTTGATTGACAGTATGTATGTAGTATGTAGTTACCTGTTACGTAAGTAGTGCGTATCGAAAAATAAAATGAAAACAACTGACAGACACAGTTATAAATGACCTAGTGAAGACAGAGGAGCATTTAGCAGCTTAAGGACAAAATGTGTCGGAGAAGTTGATAGAGACCAAAAACAAAGCTGAAAAGTCAGCAAAAATTTAACTCACATTCAACAGATGGACACAAACATGGTTCCAGATGAGTGTTAATGTTTCTCTGCACTCACTGGATGTACAGATAGCTACCTTTTGATTTGATGTGGAATGACACTTTTCATATTAGACATACACTACCAGTCAAAAGTTTGGACACACCTTCTCATTCAGTGGTTTTTATTTGATTATTTTATACATTGTAAATTATCACTCAAGACATAAAAGCTATAAAAGAATACATATGGAATTATGTTGTAAACAAAAAATATTAATCTTCAGTATTAATGTACAATGTAGAAAATAATACAAATAAATAAAAGCACTGAATGAGAAGGTGTGCCCAAACTAGTAGTGTAGACATTTTGAATTTAATATCACATGCACTAGTGACCATATAGCTAAATGATGTTTACTTTGTGCTCTTTTCACCAAGAAGAGCAAATAGTAATCAGAGCTTGATGAGGCACTTTTAAATCATAGTATTAAAACTTAATTATGTCCTGTCTTGATTTTGAATTCAAGTTGTCTGACTGCTAATCCCTCAGTACCAACCTATGCTGATATTTAGAGTCCAAAACAAAATGTTATGTCAGTGTGTCACTTTCAAATGGAACATCAAGTGCAGTCTCCTTTCCACCTATTCATCATTCACAACAGCACTGTACCTGTGTCAATACCAAAAGCTGCCTGAAATGTGATTGATTACTGCTGACACAAAGAAAGCTTGCCTCATTTCAATTTTCGCTGCTGTTGTGGTTTCTCTGCAAACTGTGACATTGACAAATACATCATTCCTGCAGTACACGATATAGATTCAGGGCAAGCAGTTCAACAATCGTTTGGAATGAAAGGAATTACCTGAAAAGGTGGTGTCATTCAATAAATCCCTGGTCACAGAATCATGCAATAATGAAGTAGACTGACAGCAAAGTCTTAATTTAATGGTTGATCAATCAACCCTCAAAGGAAGGAGAACATATCAGCACTATTGAATATTGTCATATATTTAAATATTCCTGTGTCAATCCATCACAACTGACATCTCACACAACATTGATGTGGTTGATTCTCAAGTCTTTGGCATTTTCAAAATTGCAATGCTTTGCCAGAGTAGTACTTCAACTAGAAACAATGTGACACACTGTAACTAAATTCATTCACTTACGTGAGTTCAGTGAATGAAACTTTAAAAGATACTGAATCTAAGCACAGTTAAAGTATTTGACATTAGTGCTAGTCCTGTCTAGGAGCATACTTCTTTTTACAGAGTTGCTCTGAGAGTTCATGGCACTGTTAACAAACACACATAAAACATAAAAAAAAAAAACACACCCAACAATAGAAGCTACTCCACAGAGTTAAGAAAATGTTAAAAATTGGATTTACATCAGAAACCTGTCCTCACTATTTGCAGAAAGATATGGTCGCACAACCTGGCATTGCACACTAATTAAATGATTTTGGAAAGACATTACTGAGCCATCATTCCTCTTCCATGGCTGCTACATACCATTATCCCCCTCCCACTTATGAGGAAGAAGAATAACAACAGATTACTCTCTGTGACTGTAATTATGACAAAACAAAACTGTACTCATGAGCTGGAAATCAAGGAACACCAAGCATTGTACAAATGGTAACTAGTTGTTCAGAAATAACATCTCATCCAAAATATTGCAACAGATCCACACTCCACCCAGTCATTTTCTACTATTTCCCACTAATTTCCTAAATGTCTACTTTAATTGTCTGAACACCAACCATACCTTGAACATTTTTACATCACGTACATACATACCAGATCAACTCAGCACTGACATCTATCATCACTTTGCTCTTTTGTTTCCTGGCCAGGCTTACATTAATTTTCCTGCTGTATTTATTGTTTTGTTTTTCCCCCGTGTTGTCCTGCCATTGTCCTGTCTTTTGTCTTGAAATAAAAAATGAAAAAGAAAAAATAAAAATAGACACCATATGTAGTTTAACTGTTTTAGATGTTTTTGATGTTATTCATTTCCTTTGTATATTATAAGTGTCTGCAAGTGAATTTCACACTGTAGCAAAGGAAAAATCTTAGCTGAGCATCAGCACTGTAAATGGGGTGATTTAGAGTAAAAATATAAAGAAAACACTGACCTAATTCTTTACATATATTACAGAAACATATATGTAATGCTATAGTGCTGCTTTGATTAATTTTTGATACCAGTGAAGTCAGGGGGAGAGAGTAGCCTTCAGCTGAAGGACTGTATCTGGCTGTGTTCCAGGATCTCACTACAAACAGCCAGAGCAGCAGATGTTACCAGCTGTCTTCATTATTGACGCTTGGGTAGCTTTTGGAGTATAAACGGTGACAAGGACAACATTTTGACACATGCAGTAGAATGTCTCTCGCTGGGATGAGTTCACATGATGTTGCATCAGTGAAAACTACACTGCCCAAAAAAAAAAAAAAATGTAAGGGATCCCTTCATTCTCATGTTGTTTTGTTCTCAGCTAAGACAGTGTACAGAACCTTCAGACTCCCAGACCTGTGCCAATGAATTCAAGTCCAGGTTTACACTATGATGCACATATTCTAATTTTCACCCAAAAATTCATTCAGTTGGTGTTGTACTTCACTATCAAGAGCTCTTGTTAATTTCTTAATTTAAAAAGTTGTCATATTTCAATCACTGTTGCTCTGTATCTGCTAGGTGCAAACAGCACACTACAAAAACTTTGCAAAACTCTGTGTTGAACATGTTCTGTTAATAAATACAAACCAAGAAGTGTTGTTTGGCATTCAAAAAACTTACTCAGCTAAGTCTACCTGGATTGAGAGTGGCCTGGAAACATCTACAAGCACCTTTTAACACAATGGAAATCTTGTGACAGATAAAACTGTTCATACTTGAACGTGAACATGAAGATACCAATTGCTTTTGGTTAGACACAGATATTTTTTGTGTGCAAAATACAATAACTAAAATTCAATAATTAATTCAAAAATGCATTCCATCCATCCATCCATCCATCCATTATCTATACACCGATGATTTTTAGCTGGTCAGCATATTTAGATCATGTACTGGCCTTCTTATGTCTACTGCCATTCCCTCTTGCATTTCCCCTTCTCCTTTGGCTTTTTCCCTGCACAAGCACAGATGTAAGCAAACGTGCACAGGACATTTTGGAGTAGTCTTGTGTAGGTCCATTTTCTGTCCCATTTACAGATTCAGGGCTGTGCACCAGCAGTGTACACAGAACGGCCAGCTAGCAGAATGTAAAAAGATACAAAGAAAAACTGTGTTGGAATTTACATTTACTGATTTTACCATTAAAGTATTATCATTTTCTGCTTCTTTATATATCTACTGCATTACAGTTCAGATATGTTGTTGTGTTGTTCTGCCTTTCTTTTTAAAACACCCCAAAAGTGCCAAGCTCCTGCAGACTGTGAGTCATCTTGTCACTCAGTATTTTGGTATATCCACAGACATTCATAGTGCATCTATAAAAGTTATCTCCCCAACACCTTTTGCACTCATTCAGCCCCATATCATCACACTCCCACTACTGTGTTTCACTGCAGCCATGCATTCCCTGTTATATCCTGGTCAGATTATTGCTCAACGCCTAGAAAAGATGCAATTATTGAGATGTGAAGCAATGTTAAATCATTTATCATCTAAGTGATATTGTACTATACTGTACCTGCTTCTTCCAGCACTGACTAAAGACAAAGAATGTCTGGTGGCAAATATAGACCTATAGTTCCAAAAACCTCAAATGTTTTAGTAAGAAAAGCTGGAGATCAAGAAATGCTGACAAGGTACCTTTGGTTGTCTGTCCATCAAATGATATTTCTGCCTGATTTACTCCAGCTTAGAATAGCAGTGTCCATGTATGTACTGAGCCCATGTGTCTGTGTGCTTTTGTCTTTTGTTTTGTTTTCCCTGAAAATTGCATCTTCAGAAGGAACCTACAGGTTTGAGAAACTTAATAATACATTGCTCATTTTAGCATTTTCCTGGAATTTGTTTGCTCAAAATAAGAAAAAACAACAACAACAATAACAACAACAACAAAACCCCACTAGCCTTATCCATTAAACATATAGAGTGGCAAGGGGACAAGTGCTATTTTAGGTCAAAACTCATATCCAACCACCTTAGATATGTGTTTTTAAACAAAAAGATTAAAAAAAATCTATGGAGCTCATATTTTGAATGACTAACACCTCTATCTGACACCAAGCCCCCTGTGACTTCATCCGTCAGTCAGACACTCCTTTGCTCTCAGCAAGCCCTAATCCCTTCTCTTTATACGCTCGCTGTTACATCATACTTGTTTATTATGCTCTGTGACTGGGGTTGCTAACAGCGATCATTCTCCATCTTTAAAAGATGGAGAATGATCTATTAATAACATGAGAGTCAGGGCATTAACACCAGAGCACAGTGCTGAGAAAGGTGTGAAAAGAAAACAGCATCGCCTTCTAGTCTCAGTTGAAATTCATCTGTATGTATATCTGTAAATGTGCTAGCCTCTTTATCAGTGTCTAAAAGTTGCATCAGCCAGTTGTTGTTGCTGCTCCAGACTTCATGGTTGCCGGAGATTCACCCTCTTTCACTTCTGAGGCTGTCTGAACAGGCAGTAGGAGAATGCAATATGAAGGCAATTCAAGTGCTCAAAACACCGGATTCAAACCTCAAGCTCAAGTAGTGCTGGTTTCAGGAAGAGTCTAAAAAAAGTCACTGCAACATTCAGAATGGTCTCATAGATTTTAACACTGGCTTGATTCCAACACTTAATGACAGAATGGTTCATACCATTACCTGTGCACATATTACAGATTTGGCTGCTCCAAAAATTCCTCAAATGTTAAAAAATAAATTAAACCCATACCCATATGGTACTGCAGTTTGAATTAAAGGGTTAGGGATATTATATATTTGTTTCAACAACACTAAAAAGAATGTACACTAACACAATCTGTAAATAAATAATCTTACAATAAAGGTAAGCATTCCCAGACATTGTATCCTAGAATTTGGGGAACACAAATCTGTGTGTGCAGTAGCTGTCTGATGGGCATGGATGCATATCTGTGGCTGTTTTGAGGTATGTATATAATACAGTGGTGGAAAAAAGTTTTCAGGCACCCCATGCATTTGTGAAATATTGCATTAAGAATCACTCTCAGGTCTTCAAGTGCAATTTCTGCAACCAACAGCTTGGAAGACAAACCAAGATCTGGGCATCTAAGGGTTTCTTCAGCAAAAAATGACCACATCCTATCCACGTGTGCACGGGAAACTGCCGAATGACATCACAGGAGCTTCAGCAGCAGTGGTCAAACCAAACTGATATCCAGTGTTCCACCCTCACTGTACGTGGCCAACTTTTAGATCATGGCTTATAGTCCTACAAGGCTGTCAAGAAGCCCCTGATCAATGAGAGACAGAGGTTAGCCTGGCGTCGTTGAGCTCAAGCACACAAGAACTGGACAGCCAGTAGCTGGAAGAAGACTCTGTGGTCAGATGAGTCCATTTTCCAGCTTTATCTTCCACCTGCTAATGTGAGGGTAAGCAGAAGGCCAGGTGAAGCATTATCTCCAGCATGTACAGTACCTACTGTCAAGCATGGTGGAGGTAGTATAATGGATTGGGGATGCATGAGTGCTGCTGGTTGGTCATCTCACTGTCTGTGATGGGACATTGAATTCTACCAAGTATTGTGTCATTCTCAAACCCACATGCTCCCTTCTGCACCTGCACTGTTCCATTGAGGTCAAAACTGCATGTTTCAACAAGATAATACTCCTTGCCACACATCCAGGGCCAGTAGAACTTGGCTGCAGGAGCACAGTATCCAGGTCTTAGAGTGGCCAGCTCAATCCCCGGACGAGCCCCATTGAAAATCTGTGGTGGATTATCAAAAGGTCTGTTTCAAAGCGTAAACCAAAGAATTTAAAAGAATTAAAAGCAGTAATTCAAGAAGAATGGGACAAGATTACCCCTCAACAGTGTGAAAGGCTCGTGGGGAAAATGCCAGCCAGGATCAGAGCTTTACTGCCGCTAATGGCAGGACTCCTAAATATTAATTTGATGATGTGATATTTTTTTTTTTTTGGGGGGGGGGGGGGGGGGGGGGGTTGTTCAGTTTTGAACACATTCTCTGTTATTTGTTGACTTTGATAATGACAGTGTTGAGAACTGACATATTGAAACTGTCAAGAATTTACTTTTGTTAGTTTTTCTTGTAAGCAATAAACAAAAAAAAAATCATTTGTATTTGTTTGTGTCGGTCTAATGCAGCGACACCTTTTGAAACACAAAAAAAGATTTGCCACAAATATTTTCTGATAAATATTTGAGATTGTGTAAAATTTTAAGGGTGTCCAAAACCTATTTTCCACCACTGTGAATCCCTCAGACCGGTGTTCCACTTCTGGAGTGTAGCATGACAACCACGCTGTCACAGTGCTGATGAGGGAGGATGAGAAGCAGCTGCAGGACGCAGGACCGACGCAGCTGCAGATAATCCGCTCATCCTCCTCCACTATAAAGGTCGACGCTGCACTGCACACAGCGCCGGATCATTATCTCTCCTCATCCTGTCTCCATGCAGAGAAACGGAGAAACGGAGCCGTCGAAACAGCCTGCGTTTCCCCCGAGCCGTCCGCCAGAAAGTGGACGTGGACCCCTGCCGTCCTCAGGATAGAGGACGTGGACCTTCCCCGCATCGGACTGCTCCGATCGGCTGGCCCACTCCCCCGAAGGACCCGGCGTCGTTCCTGGCCGCCGCAGCCGCGCTCCCCCAGGAGTAGTAGTAGTAATTTTTTTGTGAGGTTTTTGTGAATAAACCCCTGCTGCCTTCCAGTCTGCCTTGTGTCTACTCTGTGTGCCTCACATTTGGGTTCACAAATTCACACGTCCAGTAATACAAGCAAATGCCAGGCACTGATTAATATGGTTGAAAGCTCATATAAGAGCTAGTATCACATAGTTACAATCAGTTATAATGATGTAAAGATAGTTTTCCTACAACTGCTAGAGCCACTGCAACAAAGAAATCTGAATCTAGATCAACAGTTGAAAACTGCCTCAGATTGCTAGTATTTTATCGTGACTGTATCACACTAATTTTAAATACAGACTACTACCTGACCAGCTGTGATAATGGGACAATGGAAGCTACCTTATTCACGAATCATAACCAAAGAAAACCAATAATCAACAGAATTTTGAGCCAAAGCTACTTTATGCAAGCTTTCTGAAGGACATGTTACTAATATTAATCCAGGTTTCAAGGCTAGTGCATGTAGTATTGACTTCATTACTTCTAGTACATTATGTATGAGATTGATGTGTGACTGCACAGTGCAGGTTATATTTATGAAGCTGGAACCCTGAAGGCTGACCGTAGAGCTCACTTCACAACCGATGCTGCTGGTCCACCGGTGGAGTTTGCTTCTTCCAATACACCCTGTTGATACTAAGCTTTCAAACACACACAAATGATTCTTTTATGTACTGGGTAACACAGTTTATAATCACTGCACAGCTAGTTTTGCTTCAGCTTCCACTCCGATTCTCCAAAACAAACCACCCTGAAAATGCATCCATCCATTCATCCATTATCTATACACCGCTTAATCCTCACTAGGGTCGTGGGGGGGGCTGGAGTCTATCCCAGCTGACTCGGGCGAAGGCAGGGGACACCCTAGACAGGTCGCCAGTCTGTCGCAGGGCTACATACAGAGACAAACAATCTCTCTCACATTCACACCTACGGGCAATTTAGAATGATCAATTAACCTCAGCATATTTTTGGACAGTGGGAGGAAGCCAGAGTACCCGGAGAAAACCCACGCATGCACAGGGAGAACATGCAAACTCATGCAGAAAGATCCCGGGAAAGCCGGGACGCGAACCAGGGATCTTCTCGCTGCAAGGCGAAAGTGCTAACCACTACACCACTGTGCAGCCCCCACCATGAAAATGTTCCTGTCAAACCACAACAAGGTTAATTTTCACGTCACAGTTCTCTTTGTCCGATCCCACTGTCAACAATGACAACACAACTGAGTGCCCTAAGTTAGCCAATAGTATGCTTTTTAAGACTAATGACACCACCCACTATCCCTTGCTATGTATATCGCTGAATATCAAAAGAACTGATTGTCCCCGGGGCATCCTGTTAAAATAACCCAGCGACAAGTACCATTACATGAACAACCTGAAGAATGTCTGAATCTCTACTTTTTATTTTTTACTGCATCACTGCCAACATCTGGTTAGGAGTACTATGCACAACACTGTACTAACACATTAAAATTCCAAGTCTAGTTCCAGATCAAACTCTACACTTAATAGAGACCTTCTAAAACTATGTTTAAATTCACGAATAGGAAATTTCTGGACAATGTGGTTAGATTTGACATTGATGCATCGCATGTAAGAAACATTTTACTGCTGTACCTGCTGAAGGTGCAGCCAGTTTTAGCTGATAGGATCGTTTTTAGCTCCTCCAGAGGGTAGAAACATAAATCTGAGGGGCTGAAAGGTGACTGACGGGAAAGGTAAGATTTTATTATTTCTAGTGCTTGCAGGTCTTTATCTTACATCTGTCCTGAGAGAAAATGAAGTCTTCCAGAATAATACATAATGTCATGTATTTGCACACAGTATTACATGCCCCTATGTAACACTGTGTCTAGCTCACCTCTTCTCTAAGCCTTATTGTTAGCCTTGACCAAATGCCGCATACTACAAGTTGAGACTGATTTGAATCTGTGAAGATTTGACTTGCAATGTTGCTCTGTTTTTGTGTGATTTTTGCAAATAAAGGGTGTCATCTGTGCATGCAAATTACAAGAGTACCTTTTGGTAATGAATATTTTAGTTGCAGCTACTGAACAGCAAAATCAGTTTTCACAAAGGATAATGAATTTATGCAAGATGGTATGAGTGTTATTTTTCTAGAATAAAATAGAATTTTAACCTTTTTCATCTGTGGGCAAGCACTAAAAGGTACATTCAATCTGGTTAGTGACACTACTACCATACAGTAATGTGAAAAGGGAAATAACTGATGGAAGTGTTGGGCATATTTGACATATTTTTAAAAAGCAAACATTAAATCGTCTGCAGTAAGCAGTTTTTTTTCAATGAAGGTAACATTAAATGAATCAGAAATACAGTATAGACATTGTTAATGTGGTAAATGACTATTCTAGCTGGAAACGGCTGATTTTTTCTGGAATATCTCCATAGGGGTACAGAGGAACATTTCCAGCAACCATCACTCCTGTGTTCTAATGCTACATTGTGTTAGCTAATGGTGTTGAAAGGATAATTGATGGTTAGAAAACCCTTGTGCAATTATGTTAGCACATGAATAAAGTGTGAGTTTTCATGGAAAACATGAAATTGTCTGGGTGACCGCAAACTTTGGAACAATCGTGTACATTTATGGATCCTGTCTGAACCAGAGTTTTCAATTATTACTAAATTAAACATGATTACTGTGCATTAAATGTGTTTTTTTTAACTAAGGTGAGATAAGTCAATCAAAGCATTTTGTTTTCCCACACAGAGCAATACATTAATATTAAGACAATAATGACCATCTACAATCTGTCTGCCTGGAATAAATATAGACCTTTAGCAGAAAAAAATCTGCCTGAGCATCATCACATACTGTACATTCCAAATAGGAGCTGCTAACAAGAGATTCAGCTGCTTTGGATGGCACCAGTTTGACAAAATGAGAGCAGCAGTACCTACCTGTAGCTGACAGTACAAAAGTACATTTCTGAGTTTATGAAAGTCACTATCCTGACTGATTACATTTTTTCAGTCAACTTAGTCCCCAAAGAGGCCTGTCTATTGGTATTACATGATTTCGTTAGATCAGTAAAATTTTTTTTAAATTTCTTCATTTTCACAAAAAATGTTAAATTTCACACTGAACTGAAAATTTTCAGGAGAAGGACTAAACAGGTATACTTACTATTGAGGAAAAGGTCTAAAAATTACTCACTTATGCTCTCCATACTGGATGAAACCCACTGACCATTAAAGACAATATTGAAATCATTCCACCTCCATTACAGAAATAAATCCCATAAAAATGGGGCTAAAGACGTTTTTTTAAATTTGACATGTTTCTCCCCTGCCCTCTTTTTAGTGAAAAACGATCAATGGTCAGCTTTGTGAATGTGCTACATGCTCATGATGGTATAAACTTAAAAATGACAATAGTCTTAGGTGAAAGGTTCCTTAAAAATATCAAACAATGGCAGTAAAATCTTTCCTAGACATCTTCCTCGAGGCTCTCTGGGTTTGCTGTATTGGGGGTTAACACATGATCTCAGAGCTCCAACACAAAGACACTTATTTCTCACTGCCAGCTTCATGGACTGCAATCTGTCCCATGAGTTAGTTTTGAGTGAAGCCTGGAGCCTCTGAGCCTGAACTAGACAAATCACTGAGAGGAAACATAGAAATGAAAAATCAAGTCAGTGTCAGGATGACTAAATCAATGCCTCTGTCAGAAACACAGCTGCTGTTACAACATCACTTATTAAATTGGATTTGGGATTCAATTTAAAAACCAATAGCCCATCATCTACCTTATTATATAACACAAAGTTCACCTGTTTAATTTATAAGGGGTGTTAATTATAAGAGGTGTTATGTAATAATGTACATGCAGCCTGTGTAGAAAAATGTGTTCTTAATTTATGGTGTTTGTCATGAAGAGCATTGTTATGTAAATTAGTGCAGGCTTGCCAGTTTGAAAGACCCATAATGTGAAAGGGCATGGAAAGTAATATCCCATGTGGCTTTTAAATGTGCAGCATGATTGCATGTTGCCAGCTGAGGCAGCACATTGCATTTGAACAGTGACAGAGACAACGGGAGAGCATCTACAAACTGTACATCCAGTCGATGGAATGAAAGTCTGTGTTTTTTTTGGGTCATAGGCTGAGTTTGGATTTGCTTTAGTCTCAAGGGTTTATCATAGGTGTTCTGACCTATATTGTCTCAATCTCAACTGTAATTTGATTTGTGAGTCAGCTGAACTTGACTCAACTCATCTCAATCAGGGTGTTCTGACTCCTGCTTATTTCAGTCAGGATATTTGGAGTCAGACATGCATGGGTCTTGTGGGTGTTTTGACTCAGACTTGTCTTGGTGTCATGAGGGATTTCACTCTGATTTGTATGAACTTTAAGAGCATTTGACTTTTAAGTGATTTTAATACTTTGACTATCATTAAGGTCTTCAACTTAAATATATACGAGTAACGCTATTCAGAGAAAAATTTGACAATGAAAGTAGGAGATTGAGGGATTGTGACTTTCCCCAGTGGTCAGCTTTTGCCTTCTGTTTCTATTAGCTGTGTAAGGAGAGACTGGCTGTATACGATGGCCATGGGATCAGAGCAGATTCATCATGTTACTCTCCCTGTAACTGACCTCTTTCTCTGTCACTCTGCACTGCTGTGTGACTTTCTCCTTCTCTCATCTCTTACAGTTTCCTTCTCTGTTTGTTTCTCATCAGTTACTGGACTGAGTGTTTGCTTTGTGGTGCACCTTAACCTAATGAAAAACTCTACTGGATCAAGACGTCATTGTATTATTCATGGTGATCCCATGCACGCACAAATATAAGCACATACTGGCATCAATGTTCCATCTGACAGCTCCTCATTAAATTTTAATGAGCCAACCCATTGGGTGGAGAATCCCTCAGTAAGCAGCGTCTAGCTTTGTCCCTTCCCTCCCCTCAGTCTCCCTAAAGGTAGAACAGGTTTCACTATCACGTCCTCTCTCTAATTTTGAATATTTCCCACTTTTCATTCTTCTTGCATTCTGTCTTGCCACATTGCATTCTGTCTCCCTGCAAATTATAAAGAAAAAAAACAAGCAGATGACAAAAAAATCACTCATCGATTGCTTGCTAAACTTTGGATTGTTGGGTTCTCTGTTCAAAATTTGTAAGGTCTTCACCTTACCAGTAAGTGCCATGAAATGACATGTTGTGTAATTGACAATATATAAATGAAATTGAACTTCAGTGAATTTTGCCTAGTGAAAGTGTACATTTGAAAAGCATTGTACTTTATTTTTTCACCTGCCAGTGGGCAGTCATGATAGGTGCTGGCAGAAGAATGTTCATCTAACTGGAGAAGAGACTGGATGTTCTATGCAATTAGATTGACAAAAATATGTAAACATATTGCTGTTGTAAAGCGCTATAGAAACAAATTTTGATTGATTGATCGATTGCTTGATTGATATTGGCATAGAATAAAAGAAGCTGGAAAATATCAACATATTAGATATAGGCAAAAATCCAATATTCTGGATCCCTATTTATATGTGATTTAAAAACTTCTGGATGTAGCAGCAAAATGACAGTCTAACAGATGTCAGTCATTATTCACACAGTTATTTGAGGTCCTAGTCAGGCAACTATAACATAGGTAATTTGACGCAGATACTGTCTTGTTTGATTACTTCCTGTGAAGTTCATTCTGACGATATCTCATTTCTCTTTCTACATTTTTCTGTCTACATACTTTGAGTGTATCGCACTTTCAATGAAGTTCATAGATCTTTCTAGTTGCCTGGATCTCTGTGAAAAATCCTCCTTACCAACCCAGAGTCAATGCCAATACCAATGAATCCAAACAGCAGAAATAAGAGAGAGAGCAAGAGAGAGAGAGAGAAAGAGAGAGAGAGCACAATCTGAGTGGATGCCTCATTTTCTCTCTGAAGAGAAAAGCAGCCCAGTGAACAGCCAACTGTGTTCCCGCTGCAGCTGTCAGGAACTAACAGCCAACGTTGCAGTGCTTAAAATCACATAAATACGTAAACACATATGGGACCCTACTATTTCTGTGGTGGTGAAACAACTAACACATGCAGTGCTCCAACAGTCTGGTTTTGCCCAAACTTAAAATTCATTTAGCCTTTCTGGGTATTTAAGTGGTCAATGAAAAGTGCACAGGTAGGAGATGAGGAGCAAAGAGGTGGGAATTTTAGCTTTAATCTGCACAACCTCATTCAGTTGACACTTTAGTGAGCTTATATACAACAGCAAACCAAATTTTTGGTGCAAATAAACACAACTAAGGTGATCATGTATAACAGTGATATAAACAAACACTGTCAAATCAGTAAATGTAAACACAAAATGCAATCAGTCAGTCTGTATTTGTCTGCAAGTGATTGTATGTCCTCTCCACAACTGCTTTATCTGATATGAAATGCTTTCTCTTCAGTTCATTAAATTCCCGCATTTCATTGTAGGGCTGCATAGTGGCTTGGTGGTTAGCATTGTCGCCTCACAGCTAGAAAACCCCCGGTTCGTGTCCCTGGGCCTGGGATCCTTCTATGTGAACATTGCATGTTCTCCCTGCATGGGTTCTCACCGGGTTTCTCCCACAGTCCAAAAACATGCTGAGGTTAACGGATGATTCTAAATTGTCCATAGGTGTGAATGTGCTTGTTTGTCTCTCTCTGTGGCCCTGTCATGGACTGGCAACTGGTCCAGGGTGTCCCCTGCCTTCACCCTTAGTCACCTGGGATAGACTCCAGCCCCCCTAGGACCTACAGAGGATTAAGCGGTGTTTAGATAATGGATGGATTTCAATATTGCAGAACACATATGTTGATATCTCTGTAGCCTCTGATTGAGAAGAAGACATGGCTGAGCAGTGAGTGATTATGCATGACATCCGTTGTGTTTACTGTACCTCGATTATATATACACATCATTTAGTTTTAACGTTGGATTCTGCCTGTTCATGTGGAAGAAATCTGATTATTAGAGCTCATGAATCCTGCTTCCTTCCAACAACAACAACAAAAAAAAAACCACAGCTAGCTTGCATTGATGCAATCATATAAACTTCTTCATTAGACTTTTTGTTTCTGTCATCATTGTAATAATTCATTGCTAACAAAACCCCACACCATCTACCTCTGGCTGTAGATTTCTGGTGCTGTGCATTCACACTGTTATTCTGCACCATGCAGACAACAATCTAATATTGTGGAGAACCCAAATCATCTCTGGTTGAGCTATCAAGCTCACATGTTTTGTATCTATTATAAAGTAACTACTATAGTACAATAAGTCTGAGGTGAGTGCAATCAAAAGTCATACCAATCAGCATCAGTGCACACAGTAATCATGTGCATTTTCTATGGGAAATGCTATTTTGCTTAAATATTTAATTTGAACGTGTACTCTCTGGGTTTGTTTGGGTCTTTATGAATGTCATGAAGTGAAGTGTAGAGACAGTAAACAAAAAAACTCAGCAACATTCAGTATCTTAAAATGAGGATTTTGTCTCATACAATTCACACTACAAGATCCTTTTTCGTCGAAGTTAACCTGACAGCCGCAGTGCACACTCGCGTTCCACCTGAGGCAAAAAACTGCAGCTGGTGCTCTGATTAAGATGAAAAATCTCGAGTCCAGCAGCAGAGATAATTGAAAATTTACTATGCGATATTCTGGGTCAAGATGGTCCTTCTCAGAAAATTGAAATGTGATCACCATTTGATAAAATTATGCCTGTTGTCTCTACGATGCAAAGATGGAAATAACTATATTTTTATATTGCTGCCAAATCTCTATATGGAGAGATCACAGTGAATAGGAATGGTATTTTAAAAATCTAACTTTTACGCTGAAAACTACTCTTCATATCTCCATCCTACCAACAGTCAAATTGGTTTCTTCATCCATTATCCATTATCTATACACTGCTTTACACTGGGGGGCTGCACAGTGGCGTAGTGGTTAGCACTTTCGCCTTGCAGCAAGAAGATCCCTGGTTCGCGTCCCGGCTTTCCCGGGATCTTTCTGCATGGACTTTGCATGTTCTCCCTGTGCATGCGTGGGTTTTCTCCGGGTACTCCGGCTTCCTCCCACAGTCCAAAAATATGATCATTGATCATTCTAAATTGCCCGTAGGTGTGAATGTGTGAGTGCTTGTTTGTCTATATATGTAGCCCTGCGACAGACTGGCGACCTGTCTAGGGTGTCCCCTGCCTTCGCCCGAGTCAGCTCGGATAGGCTCCAGCCCCCCCCCCCCGCAACCCTAGTGAGGATTAAGCGGTGTATAGATAATGGATGGATGCTTTACACTGTAGACGCTCAAGGCTCATGTTGCCTTTGTTGCTTGGTCATGTCAGTTCACCCTGTACAACATCAGGAAGATCAGACCCTTCCTGTCTCAACATGCAGCACAACTCCTGGTCCAAGCTCTCGTAATATCATGCATCAACTACTGCAACTACTTACTGGCAGGCCTCCCCACATGAACGGTCAAACCTCTGCAGATGATCCAAAATGCAGCATCTGGTTTTCAACCAGCCAAAAACCGCTCATGTCTCCCTGCTGTTCAGGTTGCTTCACTGGCTTCTAGTTGCTGCTCACATAAAATTCTAAATCCTGACACTTGCATTCAAAACTACAATGAAAACATCTCCCTCCTACCTGAACTCTCTCATTCAGTTCTACACTCCCTCCTGCTCACTACGCTCAGCCAACAAAAGGCTCCTGATAGTTGAGGAAGAGGCATGGGATGAGGTGAGGTCCAAGGCAGGGTGGCTTGTGAGGGATGCAATAGGTAAATTTATACACTATAAGGTTATACACAGGTACTACTATACACTAGTTAAGCTTCATAAGATGGGATTAATGAGGGATAATATATGTTGGAAATGTATGAATGCCACAGGCTCTTATCTTTATCTTTAGTGGGATTGTCCTCTGGTCTTCCCTTTTTGGCAACAAGTCATTAAAACTATTGGAGAGTGGTTAACCAAACCATTATCAGGGTCTCCCCAGTTATGTCTAATTGGAGACAGATCCCTGCTACCACCAGGGATGTCTAAAGTAGAGTCTTCCCTGCCACTAGCTGGGTTTATCACTGCAGTAAGAATTATTCTTAGACACTGGAAGAGTCAAGTAAGGCCCAGTTTTACAGATTGTCTGAAGTTAATGACAGATACAGTCTCTTTTGAAGAGCTTATTGCAAGATTAAATGATGGTGGGAGTAAATTCTGCCAGGTTTGGTCTCACTTCCCACATTTTATTCAACGTGAACTGACTAGTGCCCCATAATTATAATTATCATCAATCACTATTTGATCTAAATGCTTTATTTTTTTGTTACTGGTGTATTTTTGTTGTTGTAGCAAAATGTCTTTAAGAAAATACTAAAAAGCCAGCTCTTCACTGAACACCTTTTCACTTGACAGACTGCAAAAAAAAAGAAAGAAATGTTTTATGGGTCTTATCTAGGTTGTTTTCTCCCAACTAAATCCTTGCTTGTGTTTTATCTACTCTCAGATGTACGTCGCTTTGGATAAAAGCGTCTGCTAAATGAAATTGTAGAACTGTAGAATTGTACAGGGTCATGGGGGGCTTGAATCTACCCCAGCTGACTTAGGATGAAGGCAGGGTTCACCTGGACAGGTCACCAGTCTATCAGACAGTTACATACAGAGACAAACAACAAGTCACACTCACATTCACACCTACAAACAATTTAGAATCACCAATTGACTCCAGCATGTTTTTGGACTGTGGGAGAAGCACCCTGTGAAAACTCAAGCGGGCACATGGAGAAGAAACAAACTCAATGCAGAATGGCTCGAGTTGAAATTCAAACTCTGGACCTTCTTGCAGTGAACTTACCAAAATGTCTGTGTAGAGTCTCAGTTATGCAGTAATTGTACGAGCTTCAGTACAAAGCAGTTGGACTTCTCTTTTTCTCTTCATTCAAGAAACTTCTTCAGGTTCAAGAGACTTTTTCTTTCTCAGAAGGCTTTTGCAGGCTCTTGTCTCAATAACCAAAAGGAGAGGTTTGTTTTGTACGGAATCTTTTAGGACTAAGCTTAACAAAGTAGTTTTTTTTTAAACTGTTACCAGGATATCAAATACCTATATCCTTCAATACTCTCACTTTGGAGTGTACTCACTAATTATATAGTCTAGGTTGTCTTTCAGACATGAAGACTTTGCTAAATCTCCAAAACATGATTCCTGATGTTTTTTGAGACCCTGACTGGTTCTGGTGCCATCATTGGGTTATGTCAGTGTTGTACACATGACGCTGAAAATCATGTGTAACTTGTTGCCAAAGGATAAATCATAAAAGTTTCTCTAACTCTGTTTCCTTTTAGCAGTCATTTTTGCTGAAAAGTTCCACTTTTTCTGTTCTCACAGAAATAATCTTGCAAATGATCCCACAATCTAAACGTTGCCTTGTTGTTGGCTCTCCAAATCATGAAATTAGGGACAGAAACATTGGCATAGCAAGCCAATTTAGGCACTGGTTCCTATGGTGAATACATATAGAAAAAGGGAGGTTAATAAAATCCTAAAAACAGTCCCTACAAAAGGTTTCTCAAGTGGAAAGGGCTATTTATCTTCTGTCAGTGTTGAATATTGCTACAGCAGGGACATGTTAATGAACCTGATGCTGCAGTGATGTGCTCCCAGATAAGAAACAACACACTTCTTCACTCTGTGACAAGCTGTGATAAATGAGCGTGGTATGTAGAGCAACGTCTTATGTGTGATGTGCATTTATTTACACTCTAACTGGGCTATGTTTAGATTGGTCATTAAAATTATGGCATCAAAGGATCTGTAGTTGGACTAAAAGGCATCAGTGTGTAATTGGATTGCATCGTTTTCCTCCCATATATGGAATAAATCCACCATGTACCCAGTTTGATTTTGCACAGTGAGATTGTAGTAGTAATCTGCAAAAAAGGCACACATACACCTCTTGGTCTCCTATAGTAAATGCAAATAAGAATATGGTTTGTCTGCAGCATGCAAGGTACGTGTAAAAATAAAATTAAAAAAACACTGCTTCATAGACCAAAGGGACTAATTATTTCTCTTTATGGTGCACTAAAGTAATACAAACAAACACATAAATCATAAATTGCTCTCAAGCTGAGAAACTGGAGGTAAGAGTGGATGAGCATCCCTTAAACCTCCAGTCCGCCATTGGTAAATGGATGGACTCTGACGCAGCTTTAACAGAGAAATGGCTCTCACAAACATGTATTTTTGAAATGCTAGAAGACGCATCATGGGAAAACAAGCAGTAAGTGCCATGGTTGAGCATTTACACCTTAAAACTGTGCAGAACACACTTCTAATACACAAAGACAGTGAAGCTAAAAATCTTTTTTTTTGTCAACGGGGATTCAAACCCTCACTCTCTAACTCATTGCATCAGAAAATGCTGCTGTCACTGTGGTCTTTGTTGCTCTTTATACCATGTCACTTGATTGGTGAGAGCCTTGTGATTGGCTAAAATCTCCCGTCTCAGGTGAGATTTTCTAAAGCCCGGAAATGGAGATAAGAGGAAGTTCAGAGCTTAGTTTCCTGTCAGTCCACTTAAATTACAATATGCAGAAAGGTTAGTGTGGAAAGTTTTAGCCTATGATGCCAAAAACAGCTTTCTTCAGCTTTACACCTTTAGAAGATGTGTCACAATGATCTATGTACAGAATTATCTCTGAAACTCCATCTTGCAATTATACATTTTATGTTGACGACATCATCTCTTTCTTTGACCTTGTTGCAAATCTTCAGTCCATTTTTGAATGCATTTTAGATTCCTTTTGTATTTCCCTATTTTGTCTCTTTTTTTGTCCCAGTTTCTCCTCTGTTTATTCACCTGACTCACCTGAGACTTATCCACTAATCACTTGCTGCCATAGTTAAACCCAGTTCATGTCTCCACTCCTTGCTGTGCCTGCTTTTGCGGTCGTAACATCAGCCAAAACTGTCCTTGTAGTATTTGTGTTTGCTTCTCATTCAAACATCCATAGACCAGTGAAAGCAAACAGCTAGGCAAGCTGCTGGCCTTCAGTGTCCTGCCCAAGGACAGCTACAAATGTGGACAAGAGGAGTTGGGGTTAAACCTGTACTTTATTCGTTATTCCTCAAGCTTATATAGTATGCATTACCAGTCAGAAGTTTGGACACGCCTTCTCATTAAATGGTTTTTATTTGATTATTTTATACATTGTAAATTATTACTGAAGACATGAAAATTATAAAAGAATACGGATGGAATTATATTGTAAAGAAAAAAGTATAAATTTTCACTATTAATCTACAATGTAGAAAATAATACAAATAAATAAAAGGCATTGAATGAGAAGGTGTGTCCAAACTTTTGACAGGGAGTGTACATGACAAGCTGATGAGGTATTTTTTTTTTATTATTATTATCATGTTTATTACAGGTGGAATCTAATGTAATAATTTAAAGAAATGAAATCTCTCCTACATTTCAAAGAATTTTAGAAAATATGCACATGCATTTTGAATGCATTGTAATATTTTTATTATTGAAGTTGTAAATTGTGCATGTAAATTGCATATGCTGCACTTGTAGGATAGCATTTTTTTCCTGAGAAAGAGATCATGATCTCAATGATAATTATTTCTTTTGTCTTCGTGTGAAGCCTGATAACATTAGTGGGATTAACACTGTGACAGATCAGATGTCACAGTGACATCTAGTTCAAAGTATGCCACAGTGCCATAATGTTCCAGCAAATGTCAGAACCTTGCTATGTGACACCCACAGTGATGTAAACACAGTGTAATCTTGTGAGGCAGCTACACCACCTTTCTCACGCCCACAGCACATTTCCTCCTCTCCCCACTGTGCAAGCCGACAGATTCAGTGCAAGTGGAAATATGATGCTCTCTGATCACAGCAACTACAACTTAGGACTTTGTAAGGTAAACATGACAAGCAGGTAGGGGAGGGGATGGAGGTTGGAGATGGGCAAGACTACATTAGCTGACAGTAGAAATGAATGAAGTAGTGGTAGCAACAGGTGTGACGTAACTCTGTGTGGCATCACCAGGCACAAGCAAACATGATCATTTTATTGCCCATTTAATTGATGTGCTCTGGTGCATGCAAAAAGTAAGGTTAAAATGAGAAAACAAATATTGTCACATAAGGACACTGACCAAGTCATCTGGGAAGGATGCTTAAATATTCTTCAGAGGGGATATATAATCCCTCATAAAGTGGATCTCTCTAAAATTGTACATTTCCAGAAAACCTCTACAGGAAGAGGCCCAGGAGAGGAGCAGATCCCCAAACAAAGAATAAAGCCATCCTACAACGTTTTCTTACAGCCAGTCAAATATACTGTGCGGACATTTTAGGCTATAAAAGTAAAGTAAGACTGCTTTCAAAAATAAAGACATGAGTGGTTATATATTTTTGGTGTCACCACTGTTTTCCACTAATTTTCTATAAAAATATCATGCCTGGGTTTGCAGAACCCATTAATCATATAATTTGATTCTAAAATCTAAACCATGATGTTAATCTTCATATAAAACACTGGGTGTTCCCACCTGGATGTGAAATGTGTTGCTGTATAAACATATACTAAGTCACATACACCTCTGTGTATCTTATATTCCTGCCTCTCCCCCATATCTATAAAGTGTAGAGGTGCTCTTTAGGCTCAGCCCACATCACAATAACCACTGGCTGATTTAATTTCATTTAGGTGTTCTCAAAGGACATAGTGACATTTTCTACCACTGACACTGCCCTGATCTTTTCATGGTTCAGGGGGGTAACAGGAGGTCAGCTCACCTACAAAGGCTGAAGGAGAGAGAGAAAACACATTCCTCACCCATAGAGGGCTCCAGCCAGTGTGATTACATAGATGGAATGGTGGTGAGGATGGTGTTGGAGGTGACCCTGGTACCATGTCTAAGCTTTGTTGTTCAGGTGGGTTCAGATAAGGCTGAGTGGAAGATAGGCAGAGGGTTGGTGCTGTTGATGGATGAAGCTGTGATAAACCAGATACAGTTGGAGCTGAGCTGTACTGGAACCAAGGAAAAGGGAAGGCTGTACTGTCTCCTTATGCCAGGTAAGACACTTCAGGAGTGTCTTGACTTCAGGAATGTGACAGTTGTAGCTTCTTTCCTGCAGACGTCTTTGCTGACAGGCTCTTGATGCACTGACACCAGCCTCAGTCCTTGTGAAGCTCCTCCAAGTTCTTGAATCCGCTTTTCTTCACAATCCTGTCAAGTCTGCAGTCATCCTTGTTGCTTGTGCACCTTTTCCTACCACATGCTTCTCTGTCAGTCAACTTTCCATTAATATGCTTCAATACAGCACTCCAACAGCCAGCCTTTTCAGCAGTGATGTTCTGTGGCTCCTTGTGGAAGGTGCTGATGATCATCTTCTGGACAACACTCCAAGTCTTCTCCATGACTGTGGTTGTATGTACTGAACTAAACCGAGAGATACACGCTATTTATACTGTTTATAGCAATTTACCCAAACTCGCAATTAATTATTCTTTTTTTAAAATTTTGAGCTGTAGGTAATAATTATCAAAATTTGAATAGAAAAATGCTTGAAGCATTTTACTTCACTTTCTTAAAACACGGACGGAAAATGTTAAACTTTTCCATGATATTTTAATTTGTTGAGATGCACTTGTACTATGAAAGCATTTATCTGTCTCTAACTACCCTAATAACACAATATTTTTCCTCTTCATCTTTTACCTTACATTTACTCAGCTGGTTTGTTACCCTGGACAGGTCACCAGTCTATCACAGGGCTACACACAGAGACAAACAATCACATTCACATTCACACCTACAGACAATTTAGAGTTACCAATTAACCTCATCATGTTTTTGGACTGTAGGAGGAAACCAGAGAACCCAGTGAAAACCCACACATGCACAGGGAGAACATGCAAACTCCATGCAGAAAGATCCCAGGCCCAGGCTGGGATGTGAACCACGGATCTTCTAACTGTGAGGCAACAATGCTAACCAATGAACCACTGTGCAGCCCATTTTAATACTCTTGTCATAGAACTCCTAAAATGTCTACATGTCTCAGCAGCAACTGGTCAAGCGGTACCCAGCTGTACGTTTTGCATGAATATTTGTGATCTGCAGACAATGATCTTTAATTATTTGATGACCCACAGACAAAACGGCAGAACAGTTACTCTTGTGCTTCAGATTCTCATGGTTGTAAACTTTGTGCTGTTAGTGTGTCATTTTAAAAAGGTGATTACAACACATTAGTTTGGATTAATATTCCACTTAAAAATTGACACATTAAAGACCTTAAGATGATGGCTGTATTTTCGTCCCAAGCCAGGAAAAAAACATGGGACCTTGTGTAAAAAGAGGACCTAAGTAAAAATCTAGTACTATTTTTCATGTAACTAAATGTTAGTTGATACGATTCTTATATGGTATGTCTTAATGATGTGCAGTAACTTTTCATACTCTAACTATCACACAGAAGTACAACTATAGAGTAAAAACACTGTTTGGTTGCTGACAGTGGCTTAACCCTCATCTGACTTTTGCCCTGGGGCCCTCTGGCTGGTTACTGTGGCCCTGCCCCCAGTTATTTCCTCTAGCTGCTCCAACAACCACCAACTATTTGATCTTGACAGCCTCTTCTGAGTGATTTTAGATGAGGTTTTGAAGAAGGAAAGCTTTCTTCAGCAAATCATTGTGTGTGTGTGTTTTTGTTTGTTTTGTTTTATAATTTGTTCAACACCTCTTTTTTGTTATTATTTAGTGAACATTGCAGCCTCCTCCATTTTGAAAGACTGGCATTTGCTACTATTTCTATGACTTTGGAATGTTGCTATATACAGCCACAAAGGAGTGCTGAACTGTGATGGTGCACAGCAACAGAGGAGGGAAGTAGTTAGATAATATACCGATGCCCTTATATAACTTTGTGGAGGTCACTTATGCACAGGAACTTTTGGTTTGTTGGCACTGATCCAGTTCGGTAAATCCTGGACTCAGAGACAGACTTCCCAATTAAGACTTCCTCTTTGTCGCCTGGGGAAAGCTGGACTTCTCTGTGTAGCAGACGTCTGTCTGAATTCATTTGTGATCTTAGTAAGCTGGTCGTCTAGGCAATGGAAGGGTGGAGATGGAGGGTGGAAGGATGGGGTGTGGGGTGTGGAGAAGAAGGTGTGATGTTGGTGGAGGGGGTTGTCTGCGTGCTAATAAAACTCCAGCGGCCCTCCCTCCTGCCAGTACTTCGGCAATTAAGGCTATGTGAGCGCAGACCAAAGCCCGCAATGAATTCTGTCTAGTCCATTTGCACTGATGTTTGGATCATCGCACTCACCACAGGTCGCATATCACAAGTTGGCAATTAGAAGCAGAGGGAGAAAAAGCACTGTGAAAAGATTACAGACTTGCCAGAGGATTTTAGGTTTGTATCCAGACTTATTAAGCACAATAAAGTATAGTTTTAGACAAAAAAGCCCATTGCTCTAGCTGATAATTTTTCTTCTACTTCAGTTTTTCAGGACACTTTGCTTTAAAGCATTTGTTTGAAAAAGAAGTGGATATTATGGCTGATAATATTATGAAACAATAACACAGGACAATAGAAAAGAAGATTACAAACACAGCCCCGTCACTAAGACAGCACAAGAATTAGGGAGACAGTTATGTTATTGGGTACCAATCCTTGACCTTGTGAAACCTCTGCAGCCAATGCATCATCATCATTTGCAATAACTGACATATGTTTTTTAGTTTTACAAGTCAGAGAATAGCTGCACCGAACACACTTGCTTAAAGTAGATTTGCTTGCTCTGCCCTTTCACGTGGAATAGATGATTATGCATATGTAAACTGTGTACAGCAATTAATGTTATGGTCTGGCCTCTGAGCTGCACAGCAGGGACTGCGGTACGATGATAATATTGTCCACGCATATAGGCATGTAGACCCAGAGGCTGAAAGTAGATGCTGAAGTGGAGGTGGAGAGGTGGAAGTGCAATATGCTGACAGCAGTATTCACTGCATGAAAGTAGGGATTTTTGTCTGTAAACAGCACTGAACATTCCCGTGGAATTTCAAGTTAATGGCAGTTTGCAGGCAGCACAAAAAGCTACCGAGAAATGCCAGGAATTAACGTGGACGGCTGATGTCCCGGGGGGGAGCTTTCCAGTGTCAGTGAAAATGCTGTGAGCTATACAAATGCAAATCAGAGTGGTGGGTGTGGAGGTGTAAAGTAGGGGGGTTGGTGGGTTTGGAGGTGTAAGGTAGGGGGGTTAGGGGTGGGGGTTGACTTTTCACACTTGCATTAGTTTTTTTAAGAGAAAAAGGACACAAACAAAACTATACAGTTTATACTTTATTTGAATCAGGGTTCATACAGCTTTTATAAAAGTAAATAAAAGCACATCACAGGCACTTTTCAACACTGTCAAAATCCTAAATCTCAAACACCATGCAGAGCAGCATGACTACAGTCACCTTTTCTCTTATGTTGCTTTCCTGTACAGTGGATGTGTTTACCACACATCTTCCAGCAATGCCCTCAACAGGTAGAAATGATGATGGACATGAGGTGTCTGTTCCCCTCAAGTTCCAAACTTCTACCGACTTTCCATAAAAATGTCTGTTGGGATGGTGATGAAGCCTGGAAACGCCTGCAATTACGCGTCTATATATAGTACTCTCTGACCTGACATTAATAGCTATGAACTGCTTCATAATGGCTGGTCTTGTTTCTGTCAGAGGTTCAAGGATGGATTCCTTAAAAAACACCATCTAGCAAATACAGACCTGATCAAAATCTTAAGACCAGTTGAAAAATAGCTAGAATTTACCTTTTGCACATTTGGATCTTAATGAGGTTTTAAGTAGAGCTACAATATGCAAAAGCAAGAAGGGGGAGTGAGACAAAAAGCACTTTGAAAAAGTAATTTATTGAAAACAAGAGGTAAACTGAAATAGGCTGTTTATCAGCTGATCAAAAGTTTAAGACCACAGGCTATAAAAGCCCAAATCTGCTCAAAATTATCATCTTCTGTCAGGCATTCACACGATCATGTCCTCCTGATGGCTAAAGCTAAGAAGCTTTCTCTTCTTGAATGTGGTCGGATCGTCGAGCTGCATAAGCAAGGCCTCTCGCAGCGTGCCATTGCTGCTGAGGTTGGACGCAGTAAGACAGTCATTCTAAATTTTTTGAAAGATCCTGAGCATTATGGAACAAAAAAGTCAAGTGGTAGACCCAAAAAAATTACACCTGCGCTGAGCCGGAGGATCCGTTTGGCTGTCCGTCAAGACACAGGGTGGTACTCGACCCAAATTAAGGCCCTTACTGGTGCCGAATGCAGCGCAATAACCATCAGACGGCATCTGCAGGAAAAGGGTTTCAAAAACAAAAAACGAATTCAAAGACCTTGTCTCCTACAACGCCACAAAACTGCCTGTTTAGACTTTGCCAGGGAGCATCAAACATGGGACATTGAAAGGTGGAAAAAAGTTTTATTCTCTGATGAGAAAAAATTTCACCTTGACGGTCCAGATGGCTTCATACGTTACTGGCATGACAAGGAGATCCCACCTGAGATGTTTTCATGATCTGGGTGCTTTTTCATTCAGTGGAACACTGGAGCTTCAGGTGGTGCAGGTCGTCAAACGGCGGCTGGTTACGTGCAGATGTTGCAGCAGGTATCCCTCATGACTGAGGGCCCTCGTCTGTGTGGTAACAGCTGGGTTTTTCAACAGGACAACGCTGCAGTTCACAATGCTCGCTTGACGAAGGACTTCTTCAGGGAGAATAACATCACTCTTTTGGACCATCTCGCATGTTCCCCTGATTTAAATTCCATAGAGAACATTTGGGGATGGATGGCAAGGGAAGTTTATAAAAATGGCCATCAGTTCCAGACAGTTGATGCCCTTCATGAAGCCATCTTCACCACTTGGAGCAATGTCCCCACCAGCCTCCTGGAAACACTCGCATCAAGCATGCCCAAACCAATTTTTGAAGTGATTAACAAGAACAGTGGAGCTACTCATTACTGAGTCCTACTGAGAACATTTTTTGTTCTGGTTTGGAGAGTTTTTTGTAATTTTTTTGAGCGATGGTCTTAAACTTTTGATCAGCTGATGAACAGCCTATTTCAGCTTACTTGTTGTTTTCAATAAATTACTTTTTCAAAGTGCTTTTTGTCTCACTCCCCCTTCTTGCTTTTGCATATTGTAGCTCTACTTAAAACCTCATTAAGATCCAAATGTGCAAAAGGTAAATTCTAGCTATTTTTCAACTGGTCTTAAGATTTTGATCAGGTCTGTACATATGCTGACCTTTCTGCTCTAAATCTGTCATTCAAATATGTTACAAGTTTGCATGAAATGGCAAAATGATCAACTGTAGTTACAGTGTTCAGGGTTCATCTGATGATACATTATCAACACTGCATGCACACTACCAGACAAAAGTTTGGACACACCTCATTCAATGGTTTTTATTTATATGTATTATTTATACATTGAGATTAATACTGAATATTAACTCTTTTTGTTTACAACATAATTCCATATGTATGTATGTACTGAATGAGAAGGTGTGTCCAAACTTTTGACTGGTAGTGTAGATCAAGCTCATCTAGGATGATATGACAGAGGCATCACAGTAAAGGGCAAAGCCTTTTCTTCTTTTGATCAAAGAAGTTCATCTTGCAGGCATAGAGAAAATCTGTTGACCTGGAGAAGTCGGCATGTTACTTTAAGGAATGCTGCGTCACTGACGTCATCACGTTAGAGTTGCTCGTCCAATCACACGCGTCGTCTCGCAAGAACCGCGCGATACACGAACAGACAAAGAAGTCGTCTTTCTGAGTTTCTACAATGGCGGCCCGGTATCGCCATTCCGACTCACCACAAACTCCTCGCATAGAACAGCCTGGACATGACCGACTGGTTCCAGTCAGACCCGCGACAGACACTGAGAAGAAACTATTGAGCGTTATCAGCCGGCTGTCTGGCCAGAGAGGACCGCTGGAGGAGAAGCTGGAGGAGAAGCTGGAGGAGAGGATAGCCGCCATGGAAGCAAAATTAAACACTTTCTCCAGCGGCGAGGAAATTCAGCGGAAAAGAGGAGAGCACAGTCCTAAAATTGCGGTAAGAATATATTCCATTTGTAGGATATTTTTAGTGAGTTTTAGCACAATGCTCTGAATTGGTAACGTTAAGCAGTGATAGCATGTAGTCCTCCATCTTTGTTAACAAACGTGACTTTATTTTTGCCTTTTTGTACTTTTAGGAACAAGGGTGAGACTGTTTATTCTTTTCTTTTTCGTTTCTTTTTTGTGAGAAAAATGTTTACTGTAAGCATGTATAATAATTCTTTGTCAGCTGAATGCACGCAAATTGTTGTACTGTAGATTGTAAACAATTCATGCATCCATTCAAATTGTCTGCTAATTTAAAACTGTTTTAAATGACTTTACAGTTGACTCTGCAGTTATTCTGCTGTGAGTAGTAAATGAATGTTCTGATTTATTTTCACAGACTGGGCTCACCTCACAATGAGACAGTCAGGACATATTTAGTTAAAACTTTGGCTGAAGTCCAGATGTGGAGACAGACGTCCTTCTATGTAAGTATCCTGTTTAAAATTGTTCTAAATTTTTCGATTTCATCAACAGCAACAAAAGCTAACAATAGCAGAAAATAGCAGGAAATAATAATAAAGCTAATAACGGCTTCATTTAACTGTTTTCCAGCTGATTGTAAAAAGCTTTCTGAAACTCTACAGAGGAACTACCGCTACAGTCAACCCAACATGGCGGATCAGGCGGAGGCCATGAAGTCTTCTGCCCCGAGTCGCCACAGAAGAAAGAGGGTAAGAGATATTAGTTTGATTCATTACATTGTGTTTTATAAAAAATGTGGTTAGAATAGTATTGCTGGTCACTATGACATTATTTTTCTGTTAAATTATTAAATGTATTGGTTTTCTGTACTGATTGTGTTCACAGCTGCTGGATGCCAGGAAGACAGTCCTTGCTCCAGATGAAGAGAACTTCTGGAAGGGCATCACAGCTGACATGATGTCAGATGAAGAGGACGGCAGCGTTGACGGGGTGCGTGGATGGATAGTACGGCCTCCATCCTTCCACAGCCAGGAGCTAGCCAACCTGTGTGCAGCCCTACAGGCTGGAGGCTGATGTAAAGTACACAGCTCTACATCACAGGCGTTTTCACAATGGACAGCGGTCTGATAGACTGAAGCCACTGAAGTACAACACGGCAGCAGCCAGAAAACATTTTAAGCCAGAGCTGATGCTTGAGACCAGCCTGGAGTGAGAGATGAACTTGGTCAAAATTTTTTGTACATTTTTTGTTTTTAAAGACAGTTTATTTTAATTTTGGATTTCTCACTCCCCCCTTGCCCCACACACCCACCCCCCAACTCCACAAACATGATTCATTCAAGGTATTTCTCCTCACCCGCCAACTAGGAGTTCATAGCCTGAGAACAACCAATAACTGTGGGGAACTTAGTAGGTTTTCAGTGATTCACAGGGTCGATAATCTGGCTTTTCATGCAGTGATTAGCAGTAACGTTAGCAGAGCTTCAGGTGAGCAGTGTGGCAGCAGACAGACAGTAAAGGAGTGAACAGAGCCTTTACAGAAGAAGTGCACTGCCCTGACAAGGCCTATGCAATCCACTGCAAAATAAGGGGTGAAGCAGTGAGTTTGACTTGATTGCCTGAACTAGATCAAAGGCTTTTCTTAGATGTTCCCATCTGTCAAGCATTGCAGGAATAGGTGTAACACTAGGCAGGCAACTGAAATCCCATAGGAACACACATGTTGTACCAAAACCAGAACTTAAAAACACATTACCTACCCTGAAGCTGCAATGCGAAATGCACTTTTCACTCAGAGACGACTGAACCAAAAAATGCGTGGCACTGAATTTCATTGATATATACTGATACTTTATTCCTGATCCAACTCAGCATCCTGGCAGATGAATAAACTGATAGTTGTGCACAAGAGTGGAAAATAAAGCTCTTTTATGCAATTCAATCTGAATGAAAGGGAGAGATTTAGAGGGAAAATGCTACATTTAGATGGGATGATGGATTGAGAAATAAGTTCAGGATGGACTCTAACCTTTTAGATAGGGCTACAGGAGACTAAACTTTGTCAGCATGCTGTAAATCAAGTCACTGGGATCATAAGACGCTTCTCAATGAGTAGATGATACTGCTTTATAATGTCCCTGCTCTTTTGAGAATGTTTATACAATGTTGATGGTCCCACTTTAAGTGAATATGATGGGCAGTGACTGAATCAATGGATCAGATCCAACTTGGGCTGAACACTTTGGACCTAAGAATGACTGGCTACACTAAACACACCTGATTAAAGTAGAACGCGATTTGCCAAAGGAAATTTTGGATTTATTGGGGTTCTGTTTAACCTTTCTATGGTCTTCACCTTACAATGTGAAGTGCTTTGAGATGACATATACTGTAAATTGGTGCTAAGATAACACTAAATAGAACTGAGCCCTAGGACAGACTAATAACCTGTCCAGGTGAACCCTGCCTTCATCTTGAGTCAGCTGGGATAGACAGAGGATAAAGCAATGCATAGATAATGGATGAATTGAATTGAATCGAATCGAATCGAATTGACGTCCATATTCGACTATAAGCAGACCGGATACCAAGATTGATGGAGATTGAGACAGCTTGTGTTATGCAAAGATTTGGAGTTTGGGTTGTGTTACATTAATGACAGGATGAATACCAGAACGTAACAGATTGAATCAGCTCTCAAGATGTTCTACAGACATAATTCAAGAATCAAGACATACTTTTAGTTCCATATTAATTCAAGATCCATGTTTTACATGTAGAATGTTCTATGAGTGAATTAAGCAAATAGGCATAGGACAAATATGCTCTACAACTGTGGATGGAAGAGAAATCCTGTTGATTAATGTGGACACCGCTGGATTGGACACTGAATAAAAACTGGAAATAATATCTATCATTCCCACACATATGGAACACTGACTGGTCAACAGCCTCATGGCACGTAGACTTCATTGTTAAAATGTGTTGTGATGAGAGAGGAGATAAATTGTTTTTGTTTTTTAGCTTCTTTATTATTTTTTTTGCCTGTAACCCAAATTTATTCCCTGCTGTGTCTCTGCTGCCACTGACTGCCTCACTGCCCCTGAGGCTTCACTGGTTTTGTTTTTCTCGCTGTCTCCCATATATCTCTTTTCCTGACACATCGAGTGCGACAGAGCACCCCACAGTGATAGGATTTAGGTATTGATGACAATTTGATGTAAGTTGGAGGAGTCCCAGACAAGAGCTATTAACTCTCCAGGTGATAGTAAAATCCCATTAGTATTATAACATATTCACTGTAAGTTACTGAAAAGAAGTGATCACACCAACAGATCTGATCTGGTCAGATCTTGTTCTGAAAGGACCGATATCCTTCCTAGAGCTCTAAGAATTTTGACAATTAGCCCCGTGATGCCTGAATTTATTTACAATTTTAAAAAAAACATGTTTTGTGTGTTTTTGCTTTCCAGCTGATGCTAAAATAAGTGGAGATTGTTAATTTATCTATTACACATAGAACAGATATATAATAATAACATATATAATAATTAGGTCCCATTCCAACCAGTCCTATGGGAAACCAGCGCTTGCAAAAGGTTCGGGGGAATGGATACCCTATCTCGGCTGCAGTCTAAAAAACTTGAAATCTAACGAGGCAGCTGGTGAGGACACACTGCCTGGTGAATTGCTCAAGGCTGGGTTGCCTGTTCTTGCTAAGCCTCTGCACCACCTTATTTCCGCTTGCTGGACTACTGGAACTGTTCCTCAGGAGTTCAAAGATACGAGAATAACTACCCTCTATAAGCGAAAGAGTGATCGAGGTGACTGCAATAACTATCACGATATCTCTCTGCTTAGCATCACTGGGAAGGTTCTTGCCAAGATTGTCCACAATTGACTACAGAACCTTGCAGAAACACTGTACCCAGAATCTCAATGTGGCTTCCGTCCTGGCAGATTAACTACTGACATGATTTTCTGCATGCGCCAGCTTATGGAGAAATCAAGAGAACAGCCACAACCACTGCACCTCACTTTCATCGATCTGACAAAGGCTTTTGATCTCGTCAACAGGGAATCTCTATTCACAGTCTTGATGAAGTCAAGATGCCCTCCAACCCTACACTCTCTTATCAGGTCCTTCCATGATGGCATGAAAGGCAAAGTGCAGTATGATGGGGACACTAACGCCTTCCCCATCAACAGAGGTGTAAAGCAGGGCTGTGTTCTGGCTCCCACTTTGTTTGGCATCTATTTTGCATATGTCTTCAAGACCACATTTACGAATATTCCCAATCATGCTGGAGTGTCTCTGCTGACTAGAGATGATGGTAACTTTTCCTCTCTAGCCAGATGCAAAGCCAAAACTAAAGTTTAAGTAAATGCTGTTGGCGAAATTCTGCATGGAGACGACACAGCTTTGTGTGCAATATCAGCTTCTAAGCTGCAACAATTGCTCAGCAGTTTCTCGTCTGCATGTCAAAGATTTGGTCTCACGATCAGCTTGAAAAAGAAAGCTATTCTGTCCCCAAGTACTGCTCAAGGCTTCTCGATAAATGAAATACCCCTCCCAAATGTGAATGCCTTCACATATCTTGGTTCTATCATGACCTCTAACCTCTGCCTAGATAGAGAACTTTCAGCAAGACTGGGCAGAGCTGCAAGCATGTTTGGTAAATTGGAGAAGCGTTTCTGTAGAACCAAACATATTACTATATAAACTAAGGTGAGAGTCTATGAAGCATGTGTTGTGAGTGTACTGATGTATGGATCTGCAACATGGACAACATATCAACGTCAAGAAGACTGACTGAATGCCTTTCCCACAAGGAATCTGAGAGTCATCCTTGGTGTGACATGGAAAGACAAAATGACAAATGAGACTCTTTTTGACATCACCAATTCCCATCCCTTGTCATCACAACTGAAATTCAACCGTCTCCAGTGGTCTGGGCAAGTACACAGAATGCCTTAATCCCACTTGCCTCGACAGATCCTTTACAGTGTTCTGAAAGAGGGTATGAGGCCCATTGGCAGACCTCGTACAGGGACATTCTGAAGAGGGACCTTAAGGACTTCAACATGGAGCCTTCATCATGGACGTCCACCTGCACTGACCAAGCAGTTTGGCGCTCCAAACTACACAAGGAAGTCAAAAATGACAAAGCAGCAAATCTAGAGAAACTGAAGAGACGGCGGAGACACCTGTCTACCACTATCTATAAAACCTAGCTGATCTTCTTCGGCATAGTCAGCAACGACTGAAGCTGGCCTGAACTGAACATGGTAAAAGAAAAAAAATTGTGGGTTTAAGGTTTTTTTTAAAAAGAAGTCATGAAAATGTCACCTTTGGCTGAGGAAAGTATTTGCTTCAAGTGTGTTAATAACCCTTACCTGCAGCCCTAAAACTAATGTTAGCAAAAATTTAGATATGTTGCTATGGAATAGAATGCTATAGAAATGTTTGTTATGTGTAAATGTTTCTCATGTTTTGTTTCTATATGGGTGCACTAATCTGCCTGCAGACAAAAAGAATCATCTGATCCCTATTTTCTTTTTTTCTTGCCCTGTTTAACTTGTCAGAGTGGGTGCAGAGCTTAGACCAGTAAAATAGTCATGTCTGCCAAAAACAAGTGTAAAAAAGAAAACAGCAGACAGAGAGGGAAGGGATAATACAAGCAATATTCAGATGAACACATAAAAAATGAAAGAAAAAAACAAAAGACATGATACGTACAGGCCAGGTACAATAGGATCACTCTGAGCAACACAGAAGACATCAGTAGAACTATCTGTATATTATATAAGAGGAGAAACAAAGAGAAGAGGCAGACTTCTCTGTCAGTGAATTGTAGAACCCACCAGGAGAATGTGCTTTTCCACTTCATTAGAATCCTGCAGCTGAGAGAGTAACAAAGTTTAAAAGAAACTCTTTGAGCTTAGCATCTGTTGGCCATTTTAGCATTTTCTCTACTATCTTATGCATGAGAGAGCGAAAATGACCCCCAGCCTGTGCTTTTTGGCAGCAGCATTCTTTTAGAGAACTTCTGAAGCATCACATTTAGCTCTCTAAAACTCTCTGCAGGGAGCAGAGAGAAACCGATGGAGTTGGTATTTCATGGAGTTTTTTCCCTATCGTATGCTTTTTTCAACACTGCAGTATAAATGAATCTCAAATGAACCTCAGGACTACCTCTGCAGCTATCCCCCAGACACACAAAGATTGTGCCTTTGCAAACATCCCTGCAGCCACAGAGAGGGAACACACTGCTTTAAAACCGTGTAGCAGCACCTCCCCTGAGGCCTTCAGCTGTCAGCCATTTATTTCACATCCATCACAATATTTCATGACCCTTTGTATTCATCCATTTCTAACAGAATTTAATTTACTTTCAGGGATTTTTGAATGCTTGAAAAGCTTGTTGTGGACGCTGAGCAGGCTGTCTGAAAGTCTGTTGTAGGAAGTAGTGTGCAGCACGCCACCTGTCAGGGATTCTGACGGCGTGTCAACAGAGCTGCTGGTCGGCAGTCAGATCAGTAACTTCAGTGGAAGCTTAGAGTGTCTTCCTATCTCACAGCCAGCATACACAACCTCCATCTCTGTTTACTAACTTCTCTCAGGAGTCTTAGAACGCTGGCTGTGGGAACCAGTGCTTTTGCCAAGAGAGACATGTTACACCGAGCCAAATCAAACCAAATGCAGTCACAAAAATACAAAACTCAGCAGAAGGTGGAGGAGAGCAGCAGATTAGTGTTTTCTTCATCACAACACCAGAGTATAGGCTTGCTTTGATGTAACTGTGAATTTTACCAATAAAGCAAGCATCTTAAAAGAATGCTTCCATTTAACAGATGGGGAAAGAGCAGATGATAATAATTGGACCAAAGGACAGAAAACATTTTTTTTGCTCCCTGCTGTGAGGCTTTGCACAAAATGCACGTAAGGTAAAAGATACAGTGAAGTAATAAAAGGATACATCCAGGACTTTAACACACGGGACTGCTCCTTGTCTCAAACTAATTCCACCTCAACAAAGCACATGAGTAAAATGCTGCTTAATCATAAACACATGAGTAGTAATTGTCAGTCACAATAGACATTATTCACATTGCATATTTCACTTTTACACTAACATTTTCAAAGCAGGACTGCTATAGACCGGTAATTTTAACAATGACAGTTCCATAGCTTTAACCACCTTGTTACTATTGTAACAATAATGAAGCAGATCCTATATGTCAAGGCAAACCCTGATGTTTACAAGTGTCACACATTTATCTGAACTTCTGCAAAAAAGGTGGGAAGAGCTTTCTAAAAAATATTTGATTTCCATTGTGGAAAGAAAGCCACGAGTGTGTTCAGCTGTTATATCTGCCAATGGTGGCTACTTTGAAGTAGTCACCTGAAATGGTTTTCACTTCACAGATGTGCCTTGTCAAGCTTAATTTGTGGAATTTCTTGCCTTCTTAATGGGGTCGGGACCATCAGTTGTGCTGTGCAGAAGTCAGGTTGGTACACAGTTGACAGCCCTTTTAGACAAGTGTTAGAATCCATATTATGGCAGTAATTAAATCAAAGGTATATATATGGTTCATATGGGAGGGTTGGGATGTCTAGGTTGGAGGGATTGTTGTGACTGGACATAGCAAAAAATACAGTTCAGTGGTTGAAGAATTTCTGCCTTTGCTTTTTATGTCCCAAAGTGCCCTTGACGTCAGAAATGTGATTTTCTTATTTTTCCTTATAACTGCTACACAACTTTTGTGTATCCTATAACATAATGTCACAGCTAGTAGGCTGCATGAAGCCACAGAAAATAACCTCTCAGTGTGCTTGAGAATGCTAACCTTTAAACACAATGCTGTAAAGACTGCAGAGAGCTGAGATTAAAAACAGTCTCTAAAACTTGAAACAAAAAACTGCACGGTGATCATTTTTGAAATTCTGTTTTTGTTGGTCTTACAAGGACCCTCTGTTGAAAGAAACACGTTTTCTGCTTAATGTCACATTGCTGAAATCACAAGAAAAACAAATGTGCCACTTTGAAGCCATTCTAGTTCAAATTTAAAATGCAGAACTAAACTGTATTAGGTAGACATCACATTTAAGATTTTAATAATAACTAGTTTAACAGTAAGATTTATTCATTCATTCATTTCATTCATAATATCGTATTTTCTCTGGACCAGTCATATGTAAGGATGCAGGTTCCTGTGGCCACAGGATTTCTACCTCTGCAGTGCACTGCATCCTGCCAGGACCTTAAAGCTATATTGCTTAAATCAAATTAAACCTAGATTGTTCTGGATGTGAGATATTATCTCTGACTCCCAGCGAACAAAAGAAGCAGTGCTATGTTTGATAGGAGGTTTTCACTGAAGACAAAAGGAGAAGTAAGACCTACCAGCCTGCCTGTCCGCTGTCTAAGAGTCCAGACTGTCAGTCAGGAGGCAGCTAGCCACTAAAACAGCTTCGGTTTCATTGTGTTGGTTATGTGTTTTGTGTTTTTTTTATACTGCGAAGGTGTGGAACAGTTTGTCTGTATAGTCCCATTTCTCTATGTTTGGCTGTACTGGTGTATGTGTGTTGTATAAGTTCAATGTACACTACCGGTCAAAACTTTCAGAACACCCCAATTTTTCCATTTTTAATTTGAAATTCTGCATGTTAATGTCTTGTTGTACTCTGAAATGAAAGCATAGGACAAATAAACAAATGAAGTTAAAAAAAAAAAAAATTTAGAGCCCAAAATGTATTCTAAACTTTTCATTCATCAAAGAATCCACCTTTGGCAGACATAACAGCTGAACACACTCCTGGAATTCTTTCCACAATGGAAATCAAATATTCTTCAGAAAGTTCTTCCCAACTCTGTTGCAGAAGTTCCCATAAAAGTGTGGCACTTGTAGGTTGCTTTGCTTTCACTCTTCTGTCCAGTTCATCCCAAACCAGCTCCATGGGGTTTAAGTCTGGAAACTGTGCTGGCCACTCTGTGTTTTCAAGCTTACCATCTTGTTCTTTTTTCCCAAGGTAGTTCTGGCCCAGCTTGGACTTCTTTGCAGTTTCTCTGTAGGAAAGACCTACATTTTAAGTGTTTTGATGGTCTGTCTCTCTTCCATCGTTAATTGCATTTTCCTCACCAGTTTTATAGCAACACACTACTTTCTGCAGTACGATACTGTTTAACTAATGCTCTCAAGGGTATGATGCCACGGTGTGTTCCAGCACTACTCTTATGCAAACAGAGGGGGTTGTAAGAAATCAAGAAAAGTTGAGACACTTGGAGGATTTGATAGCACCCACTTTGAAGGCTTGATCAACCTCCATTGCTGCAGAACAGCTTTAAGTTGTTAATCTATTTCTTGCTCCCTGAAAAAGGCCTTTTGTATAATTTTAAAAAGTACATTATTTTTCAGTTTTGGGAAACCTTGCTGTTTTTTAACCTCTGTCAGTTCACCACTTACCTTTATACCATTTCAAGCTATTCATTGAACTTGAACTATTTGAATGTCAATTAAAAAAAACGAAAAATTGGGGCAATCTAAAATTTTGACAGGTAGTATATATGTTCAATGGATATTTTTAAATTGAAGTTAATTTATTTGCCAATACCGCAAGCAAACAGAAATCCTTGCAAAGTTCTCTTAATCAAAAACAAGAAACAGGCTGCCGTGCAGTGTTGTGGAAACAGGAGCTGTCCACTAGTGATGGTTCTGAAACCCTAACAGCAGCTGTGCTCCATACTGTGTATATGTTTGTGTACAGTGCCTTATTTTAACATAATTTCACACAATTTTCTTCTCTTTGAAAAATTACCATGATTGGTAATTTTTTGAACAATAATACTAAATTTTAGACTTTTTAAATCCAGAATGATGAATAATTCAAAATGGACTTATGACCTTCACGCAGTCCATTAAATACACAGTAAAAAATAATCAGATTTTCAGTTGTCACATTCTTCTTCTGTCAAAGTAAACAGTGAACTGCCTACATATTGATGCAGTATTGTCATTTGGAACGAGGTTCGTTATAGAGGGGGCAGATGTTTTCCATTGATATTTAAAACCTAGAAACATTTAAACTTGTCTGATTTCTGAGAGTATTCACTATTCAAAATCAGTAATAATGTGATGTTCAGTAGTCACGCACACAGTTACCTGTCACACATATAATTCAAAAAATAAATTGCATAAAAACACGCAACTGATATTAAAAACTGGTTAGATTTCGTTGAGCTAATCTTAGCTGATCATACACTGCAAACAAATCAACAAATAGAAATGTACTAAACTGAAACAAAATCTTTCTTACTGTCTGAAAATATGTCACAGTCCAGGTCTGTCAGACTTGCCTTTCAAAAGATTTTTTTTTTACCACATACCAAATATTATTAATACCTTAACAGTTGTCATGAGGAAAAATTTGGCATTAAAAAAAAAAGGAAAAGCAAAACCAACCAGAGTCAAAACCAAGTCAGATTAGTTAATTATGTTCCAGTATATCAGGAAAGAATGTGACTTCTTCAGTGCAGATACAGTTATGTTGTGTAACTGTGTAGGTGTCTTCTTTGAGAACTAGCTACCACCACTACAACACATAGTTAGCCACAGAGTTTGAACAGCAGCAGCTGTTTCACTAATCTCTCCTTCTTGTCTTTAAGCATGGACACGCTGTGTGTTGTATCTTGGTTTGTTGAACGAGCAACTAAATGAACATCTGCAGGTGAAAAAATGTGACAAAAATTCTCAGCCTTGCATTGCCATCACTGAAGCCAGATAGTACATGATGTTTTCTTTTACACCACTTCTACAAAAACTCACTTTTTGGCTTCCAGGAAACAGATTTTTAAGAAGATAAACCAGATCTAGGTTGAACCTGTCTCACTCATGTCAGCATGTAGACTTAGAATATAAGTCTGCCAATGGCCACTCATTTGAGGTGGCTTTGTCCTTCCTTTCTACTTTTCAAAATCCACAACAGCAGCAACCTCCAGCCTAGCAATCAAGCTTTGAAGAGGATCTGGATCATCCTGTGAGGCAGCCCTGCTAGTTGTTCAGTTGATCTCCCATTTTAATCACAATGCTCGTTCCCCCGTGTGCAAATATTTCACCAATACAGTTCTATCTGTCACAGTTTTGAGGAATCACCAGAGTGGCATCCTTCACTTAGTTCCACTCAGGCTGATTGGGATTGGTTGGAAGAAATACAAACATGTCCTCTTCATCTTCCTCTTCCTCGTCCTGTGCCCTGTATCTTCTACAGACTTGAACTGGTAATCATCTCCAGGCTTTATCCTAACTAAAGTATCAGCTATATTTACTTTTCTATTCCCAAAAAAAATGTTTCTTTCTTTCCCCTGCTAGTGTTTCTTTGTCCCTGTAAAATGTAAAACTGAATTTAAAATCCTTCTCCAAATGTACAAACTGTAAATGGCTAAGCTCTTATCTTCAAGACCTCAAAGTACTATAATATCCCAAAAGAGGCCTTCACACTAAGACTGCAGGTGTACCTGTGGTTACAGAAGTAGAATGGGAGGTAGAGCCTTCAGTTATCAGCTCCTCTGTTGTGGAATCAGCTCCCAGTTTGGGTTCAGGAGGCAGACACCCTCTCTACTTTAAAGATTAAGCATAAAATGTTACTTTTTGATAAAGCTGGCAGATACTGCTGGCTCAGATGACCCTCAACCATCCCTTAGTTATGCTGCCATAGGTTTAGACTACTGCTACTCCTATGATGCACAGAGCACCTCTCCTCTACTCTCCGTTCTGTTGTTTGCCTTTATTGCAAGTCATTATCTTTGTGTCTTCTCTCTCCCACAGTTTGTGTTTTTTCCTCTCTGTCCACATTCTCTCTGCATCTTTCTGCAAGTCTGTGACACCCGAGCTGCATGTTTCTGATCTGCAGATACTGGCCTTAACAACCCACCTTGTTGTTCCTCTCATCTTTTCTCTCTCCTTTATCCCCTCAGTCCCACCACTCAAAGCAGATGGCTGCCCTCCCTGCATTCTGCTGGGGGTTTGCTGGTGCTTTTCCTCCCAACTGTCACCAAGCGCTGCTCAAGGGGGAATAATTAGGTTTCTCTCTCTAATATTGTATGGTCTAGACCCTACTATTTAAAGGGCTCTGAGATTAAATAAATAAAACTAAATTGAATTGTGAAACACTTCCTCTGGCTCCAGGTTTTGTAGTTCTGTTATGTTACTAGGCTGACGTGCAGGTAGTTAGCAGCATTCAGAATTTTGTTTCAACTCTGTTTAGATGCAACAGTGTTCTGATTTATTTCTGATATATTGTGCTCAAATATTCATGCTATTTGATTTGAGCTTCACTGGGGAAAAAACTGAGGGAAAAAAGCATTCTTCATGAAAAAGTCAACATCCCAAAAAGGCTGTCCAAGTTTCAGTAGATATTTTCAGCCTAAGACAATTAAACTCTGATCGTGAACTGATGGTTCTCTTTGGAATGTATGAACACTTTAAAAGACTAATGACTGCAGCTGCTACAACATAGTGTCTACAGATTGCCTGCACATACAACAAGAAAAGTGTAGAGGAGCAGATTTAGCCGAATCTCCGCAGCAGGAAATCTTTCACAGCTTCATTTATTGTATTCATTTATTTTTTCCCTATATTTTTTTTTCCAGGACGCTTCATTCTCACATCCGCTGTTAGTTGCTTCTATCACGAGGGAAAGTGACAAGCAGACTGCTGTAGCTGCGTGTTTGTGCATTTCACAAATTCTGTACTAAAGGTAGCAGGACTGCTCATTTCAAACCCACAAAGTGTGATAAACAATTGCAATGACAACACACGCTCCCATTTCTTGACCTTGTCTCTGACAGTCGAGCATTTTAAATATTCCAACTGTTTCATGTGTCCCCACATTAATGTAAGTATTTAACAATCTACCAGCTACATTCTTCTTGGTTTTATTGATGGTTAATCCAGTATTCTATTCTTTATTGCCTTAAGTTCTTCATTTGCTCACTTATCGCTTCATCATCCATTATCAGAATTTCATCCGTCTCATTCATTGTCTATACAGACTAACCTTTTTCCTTCACTCTGTTCCTGCCATCATGCAATTAGAGAGCTTTAGTCTGTTCTAATAAAAGCATATAAAGCAAATCATAACAAAGAAAGCTTTATGGTCTGGCCAAACATCACCACTCCCTATCCACAGCTGTGATCATCGTCCCTTTTGTGCCTTTGCTTTTTCACACAAGTCAAGGAACTTCAAGCTAAGCTACACTGCTAGCCAGTATAGTCTCGTTTTGTTTCATGGCGTCCAACAACAGTCCTACTACTTAAAGCACTCAGCTGAGTTTTCATGTTTGTTCTGCCTCCCTAGTAGGCCTGTTGCAAACTGCATATTTGTCACACTGCCACTGTCTCATCATCACCCAGTTTAATGTTTCCACACAGCAGAGATCTCGGCATTTTCCCTTCCTTTGAACTGACAAATGAACGAAAGTGTGGCATTCTCTGCTTTTGAGATGAATGTCAGTCTGCAAGCTGAGATCTACATATTTTCACATTTTAACAATCTAAATACAGTGCAATGATGTGCTGACAAATGTGTTTTAGGCGGCACAAAGGAATACAATAACAGCAATAAATCCACCAAAATATTAAAAACAGTGACATTGATGTTTTGATGTTCAGGTCTGGCATTCATGTTGTTGTCATTTTGATGCAAACAGGTGGGTGGTATTTTCCCAAAGGATTCACTGGCATGAATATCATGTCATGTCAATGCTGATAGACACCACAGGACACCTATAGAGACCACGTGTCCATGCCCCAACAGGTCAGAGTTGTTTTGTCTTGGACCTACCTTAAGCAGATGGTTTTATTGCTGTAGCTGATTGGTGCATTCGGTATATGTGCTCGAATTCTAGTTGTGTACATACATGCACACTAACTCCCATTATGGCCACATGAAGAAGACACAATGACCCAATGACCAGCAACATATACAGACGACACCACACCCATGGTCCATCATATTATACAAAACTATTTTACCTTATTTTATGAAATAATGCCAAGTTCAAAATATTGGACTAAAGGATGGAAGGAGTCTGAGCATGCCGCACCATGGGCCATAGGACCCATAGCCTTTCCTTAACCTAACCAAAAGTGCATGAGCTAAACCTAACAATCTAAAATATAAAACTGAACTACTCCAGTCCTTACTCAAAAGCAACAGAAAACAAGTAGCAGACTGAAACTACAGGAGAAACTGCTTTGTAGCTGCTTCATCTGAGTGTCTGAAAAAAACAGACTCCTTCTCCTCCAGCCTCCTTTAAATAGGTCATGGCCAGAACCTCCACCAATCACTGGGAACAGGAGCATATGAGAGTACAAGAGGAGAGAAGAAAGAAAATAATAGGGGGGAAAGAAACAAGAAGAAGGGAGCGCATGGCTGTAAGTCAGTGGAGTTTGGAGGTACTGGGTGCTGTAGCACCATGGAATCTGATGACAGATGGCACTAAAGAGACCCCCAAGCGTTGTGAGATAGGTGGTTGAAAGAATGTGTGGCTGAACATGCTCCTGAGCAGACTCAGCTCACCATGAGAGGATCAGAGGGATTGTCCATAATAACTTTCAGCTTCCCTCTCATCCTCTTCTCTGTCCCTGCCTCTACACTGTGCAGTTTCATTCTGCTCCACTGATCTGGCCTTTTTTGCCCAGGTTGTTGGCACCACAAGTCCGCATGCCACCTCCACAGCCTACCACAGACTTATAGAACATCTGTAGCAGCCCAGTGAACATTTAAAAATCTTAGGCTGCATTTGAAATCACATTGTCTTTTTACTTTATGTACAGGTGCAGTTTCATGTAATATGCAAGCATTTGGGACATACTATTTTGTGTGTATGCAGAATGAGCTGTATCTGTCTATGACTCTTCAAGCTTGTTTACAAACGCATGAGACAGTGTGCAGAGGATTGTGGGTCCGACTGTCCAGAAAAGCATGCAGGCTAGCATACTGCAAAATCCAACCGGATGTAATAGAAATTTTTGGCAAAATACATTTGACAAACTATGTATTGGATCATACTAAATCCTCTTCTGGCACATCATATAGTATGAAATAGTCACAGTATGGATATTGGAATGTACCCTTAGTCTTCTCCAAAAGAATAGATTAGGATGACTGTTATAATCAACAGCGCGCTGACTCTCTACAGTAGAACTCTCTACAGTAAAGGCGACAAGTAAAAAGAAGCAATAATATATTTTCAGCTTGTTCAATCACCCCCAAGTGGCCAAAACAAATACATAGCATAAAATATCCAGTGATTTAAGTTTTGGTGCAATTTAACTAGCCATGGTCATCACTGATTAAGATGGCAATTACTTGAAAAGCACTGAGCTCATCTACAAACTGCCCAGGGTTACAAGGGTTGGGTTGGTTCAAGGTGTTGTTTCTGTTGCTAAAGTCATTTAGAAGAAGCTAAAATAATCAGTCGGTGTTTGATACCACAGATAACTAGCCTGCACCATAAAACTGCGCTACAGTAGTACCCCTGTATAGATATGCCATTAAAAATCAGCCATTTCCAGCTAGAATAGTCATTTACCACATTAACCATTTCTAGACTGTATTTATGATTCATTTAATGTTATCTCCTTTGAAAAAAACTGCTTTCCTGTCAAAAATAAGGACATTTCTAAGCATGTACTTAGAGAGAAGGTTGCCACCCTCACAATCAAATATCAAAGACGAACTTCACTGAACACATCACTGAGGAAGCTGTTGTTGTGAAACATGCAGCCTTGGATAGAGGTACTGAGAGCACTGATAAGAATTAGAGATTTACATTTTCAGGATCATGATTTGACCGTTTTTGTTGAAAATAGATTTAATTTAAAATCTAGAACAAAAGAAATCTTGCTCATTACCCCATTCACCCATTCACCATTCCCCACAGTATAAACACTTAGGAGATGACTTCATAGTGAGCAGTAAAATGAGATTTTGAAAAAAAAAACCTGAATTGTTTTGCTTCATTACTCAAGTATCTATAAATGTGTAATTTAAACATCTATGTGTGAAAGCATATAGGGATTTTAGATTTTTTTTGGGACCTCAAGCACATGCTATAGAAAATGACATTTTTGTTATGTAGTGGATGCAGGATATGATATAAAAGCTTACTGTGTGTTCATTTGTGTAAGGTCAGTTTCATAGGGGGACCAATGCCTGGAAGTCAAGAAGGAGCAAACTGAGCTAAAACTGTGTGCTTTTCCCAAGGCTGTATGAGGCTGTTTCATAAAATTGCAGACAATAGGAGAAAGGAGAGACTCTGGGCAAAAAGGACATAAAGAACTGGATTTCCTGCTGCATTCTGAAATCAGTCAGAGGCTGAACAGTACATGAAGGCATTTGGTTTCAGTCTAGCTTACAGTTAAGCTAAAATCATGGCAAGTTTGTACATTTTCTGTATCGATGGACTCACCATGAAGTGTAAATAGTCCGCCAATCAAATTAGCAGCAATGATTTTAGGCAAAAATGAGCTTTGTTCTCTGTTTGAACACACCTTTACAGATAGAATTTAGAATTAGAGGGCAGCATTTATGCTTTGTTCACTTCAGATTTAAGCTATAATTTATTTATTTAACCTTTATTTAAATCCTGAGAACTCAATGGAGCATTCCCCTATTTTTTTTATCATGTCCAGAGTAAAACTAAAATTATGAGCAGCCTGCTTATTGTACCTCTAAATAGGGACTATCAGCATTTTCAGCTTTATTCTCACTGAGTAAAAGACACAAAACAAATCTCTACAAACAGATTCCAAATGGCTACAATGTCACTTTAATAGCTGGTACACTATTCATTATATTTAATTCTGGTAATTTTGAAGATAAACACTATATCTGGTTTCACCTGAAGCACCACAAACATACACACAATAAAAGTCACTGATGCTGCAGAAAATGTCAGCAAATCACCAAAGTGAAAAATCAGTTTTGACCTGATAATCTGCTCTAAGATTTACAGCAATCCATTAAACAGTTGCTGAGATATTTGGGTCTGGAACTGCCACTGAAAATCTACAGCAATATGGGGTGGCTGAAATGGTGTTAAATAAACAATATTCACTATGCAGCAAATGGATAATGATATGCAGCCTAAAACAGACCCTTGGTTAACATAAAGATTCAATCAGATGTGCGAATGATCCAGTCTTTAAAACAAAGAAAAGATGGGGATAAAAGAATGTGTCAAACAGAGCTTTACATAAACTCCATTTAAACTCCCCTGTGCGTGTCAGCTTTTATTAGATGCTACAATTGGAGTATATTAAGGTGCTTACAGGTTGTAGCCAATAAAAGGGTGTTACACGTATTTGTGTGGCTGTACACAAGCACTTGGTGCTTCCTCATGCTATACATGACAGCTATATTTTTATTGCATCCTATATTGAATCTACATGTGCTGAGCCTTCCTCTCATCTAACTGCATTATGTCATTCATCTTCTTGCTTTTTTTATTGTAGAATAGTAATTAATTTTTGTCTTTGAACTTGCAGAACAAAATTTTAAAGATTGTATCACTCAAATGCAAACTGCGTTCATCTTATTTCCCCTTTCACACAGGGTGAAAATAACATATTTTATTAAGCAACGCATAAAGCCTTCACACTCCTAAACTGACAAGCAGGTGGAGAGCCTGAACCTCAACCCATGAGGTAATAAACAATGGTGGAAAAGGATCATGACAGACATGAAGCCCTGAAAGGTGATGGACAAGACCTGACAAGGAAGTAATTCATTCAAGAGGCAATCTCTAAAGGTTTCATGATTTGTTAAAAAGATAACACAAGTAGTGTTGTCTTTTCTTTAAAAAAAATAAAAAATTAAAATCAGAAATTTTAGTATTTTCAATTTTGCACTTTTTTTTTTTAACATCCAAAATGTGTCTTTCTTAGATTTATATAGCTGCTAGATTGAAAACAAGAATTTAGACCTTGAGACACTGGACCTCTCAACTGATAATATTAATGAAGAAACATGAACATTATTTAATGAGGAACATGCAGCCAGTCAAAAATCTTCATCAGAGTCAGCTCAGAGTAAAAACTCTCACAAAACAGCTAGCGTCACATCCAACCTATCCAAGGTGGAGCACCCTGATAATCCAACTTTTTCATGTTACGCACAATCTCAGCAAACCAGTGAAACCAATAAACCATACCTAATCATTTAAAATCAAAACAGGATAATATTTGACAGTCAAAACATGGCAAAAAAAAATTAGAAGCAGGAACTGATACAAGGCAGTAGGAGCAGAAGAGGAGTAAAGGCTTACATACTGAATCTCTGAGGCTCCAGATCCATGCTGCTTGCCGCTGAGTCGCTAAAGCAACTGACACCAAAGAGACAGAGCATGGAGTAATACGCTACCAAGCTCTCTCTCTCTCCCTTCCTCACTCACAGTCTCTCTCTCTCTCTCGCTCTCTCTCTCTCTCTCTCTCTCTCTCTGTGGATGTCTCTCTGCCGTCATGGTGCTAACCCAGTTTTTCTCTTTTTCGGCCCATCTCTGTCTGTAAATACTTTTCCTTCACCTCTCTGCTCTCTAGCTCTGCTTTATGTCTCTCTCTCTCTCTCTCTCTCTCTCTCTCTCTCTCTCTCTCTCTCAGTATCTCTCTCCAGTGTCGGTTGCCATGCTCACCAGATGTATGTTAAAACTATCTACTACATGTTAAACATAGTGGCAGACAGATAATGAGATCACAGGATTGTCCACACATATATCTGTATGGCAGGAATTATCAGTAGGACAAAGTGTCACTGCCAGCATCAGACTTTTCAGAAATGCAACAACACTGTCATTCTGAATAAGAATTCTGACTAGTCAAAATGACAGTTAAAGGTATATGTAATTAGGTTTACACTTGTCAAAATCATATCTGTAGGCATCTAAAACATGATCATGCCTAGTTCAAATTGTTGTTGCCACTAGGCTATCCACTGGATATTGGTCCAACACAGCGTTTGAAGAGCGTTAGCAAAAGTAATGGGGCTGATTTGATTGCGATTGTTGATAAACGCCCTGGAATAGGAACAGCTTATCAGCGAAGAGTTTGTGGACAACAACGGCTTTGTTCATTCGAGACTTATATTTGAAATTATCCAGACCACTGCTCTTGACATGGCGGTAAAACAGCAAGTCAAATGCGAGTCACAGCTGCATTGCAAAGCCTCCACCTGCGAATTGCTGCAGCTGCTGATGTAGTAGCAATACCTGCAATATCTATTTGCCCTGTCAGAACTCTAATTCAACATATCTGTAATTGGGTCAATATATAATTGTGGGACTTTTTGTAATGTAGTTGACAGGTATCATAGTTGACATTTTTGCTGTTTTCAGGCCTAAAATCAACATGGCCGCCTATAACCAGTCACCACATGGCATTTTTAGAGAAAGACTCTTCCCAATATTATATATACAATTAAGTAAAATTGAAATTGAAAGTTATTTATAAAGATATTGCAGTAAACCTGTTGACATGCTATAAATCCACACACTGCTTAATATTAAATGTCTAAGAAAGCCTTGGAGTCTTGCCAGTCTTTTCTACAGGAAGAAATGACATCATGTGGAGCAGGTCAGGTGATTTGGAATCAGCACACTTTCTTGAGAGGTGTTTTTGTAATGGGTAATTTAGTTGAAAGTGATTTCAACTATTAAATTTGATATATTGCCAAAAAAGAAATATCTGTCATGATTATCTCAACTTAATAAAAAAGAACACAAAACAATTTTTGAATAAGCTCAATTTATTATTGTGTAGCTAGTTGGAAGGTGGTTATTATTAAATTTGGATGGTTATTTAATTGACATTTTAGTGATATCCAGTCATTTTTAATAAATAAGTGATTGTTTCCATAATAAATAATTATGGAATTTGTAAAGATGTGATCACAATGAACATAAAAAACTCTTTTTTTACTTTTAATAAAAATATATGCAAAAGACATCCTGTAGACTTCAAAAGTTCCTCAATTATATATTGACCCAATTACATTTTAGAATTACTACAACATCATTCTGACTGGTTCAAACTTAATTTAAGATACACATGCCAAGATTATGACTAGTCTGACTTCAGCTGGTCGGGCTGCAAAGTGGCGTAGTGGTTAGCACTTTCGCCTTGCAGCAAGAAGGTCCCTGGTTCGCGTCCCAGCTTTCCCGGGATCTTTCTGCATGGAGTTTGCATGTTCTCCCTGTGCATGCGTGGGTTCTCTCCGGGTACTCCGGCTTCCTCCCACAATCCAAAAATATGCTGAGGTTAATTGATTATTCTAAATTGCCCGTAGGTGTGAATGTGAGAGTGCTTGTTTGTCTTTGTATGTGGCCCTGCGACAGACTGGCGACCTGTCTAGGGTGTCCCCTGCCTTCGCCTGAGTCAGCTGGGATAGGCTCCAGCACCCCCCGCGACCCTAATGAGGATTAAGCGGTGTATAGATAATGGATGGATGGATGGATGACTTCAGCTGTTACTACATGAAACTGGAATTACAACTAGTCAGAATTTAGTTGTAATTTGCAAATGTCTGCATCTACATTGATATATGTAATGAGAAATACATGAATACAAAGCATGATGTCATTTGTCTTGGAAGAATGTAGACAACTGAAATGTTCTTTTTGACTAGGAAGAATGGAGTTACAGATATCTGCAAAACACATTTAGTCTAGCTATTAAATGGCAAAACACCTTGCGATATACCATCCATCCATCCATTACCTACACAATGCTCAAACCTCATTAGGGTCGCAGGGGGGTTGGAGTCTATCCCAGCTGACTTGGAGTGAAGGCGGGAGACACCCTGAACAGGTCGCCACTCTGTCGCAGGGCTACATACAGAGACAAACAATCACACTCGCATTCACACCTACTGGCAATTTAGAATAATTAATTAACCTCAGCATTTTTTTTTTTTTTTTTTTGGACTGTGGGAGGAAACTGGAGTATCCAGAGAAATCTCATGCATGCACAGGGAGAACATGCAAACTCCGTGCAGAAAGATCCTGGGAAGGCCGGCACACAAACCGGGCATCTTCTAGCTGCAAGGCAAAAGTGCTAACCACCACGCCACTGTGCAGCCCTGCCATATACAAGTAATCTTTAATTGTATATTATTAGATATTAGCATATGTTTGTACAGCTCATCTATTGTTTTTATCTGTTGTCTGTTTATTTTTTTGCACTCTGCACATTGACCCTTGGGAAGTGAAATTGGCTTTTCACTGTGTGGTACATGATAAATAGTAAATGGTCTGCACTTATATAGCGCCTTTCTACCTAAGTGGTACTCAGAGTGCTTTACAATGTACACACACACACACACACACACACACACACACACACACACACACACACACACACACACACACACACACACACACACACACACGCGCGCACACACACACACACACATCAGTGATGACAGAATTGTCTGTCTGGCATTGGGATCAACTTGGGGTTCAATGTCTCACTCAAGGCATGCAGAGGGGCCAGGGACTGAAACGCCAACCATGCGTTCAATGGACAACCCACTCCACCACCTGAGCCATAACTGCCCATATACTGTAACTATGGTGTGATGACAACACAACATCCTTCATTCTTGATTTATGCTCTGAAGATTAAATATAGTTACACTTTATATTGTGTGAAATTTGCACCATAGCATACAAGGCTGCATGGTTTAGCCTATGTTAACAATACCCTGCCACTGCAATCCCCCATTTTGAAGGGCAAGTTCTTTAAGAATGACTGCACTTCAAACACCTCCTCTGACAGAGATGTTCCAAGACTAGAAATTTGTGTCCAGCTGCCTGATATATTTAAAAAAATGCAAATAATGAATAGGTTGGGAGTAAAAAAAAACATTTTTTTTTAGAACATTACAACAAACAGAATGTGGCGGTGAAATATCAAAAACAAAGAACACCTAATTATGGAACTCACTCATCAGTTTCCATGTGTGGACTTTGATGTGTGATGTTATCATATTTCCTGTGCCTTTTAAAAGCTTCAGATACAGGAAGCTATGTGTGTGTTGGTATACTTTGCTGCTCAATATCCTGTAATGCTGATATTGTGAAAAAACCATTAGGAAAACCACAGAGGTTGCTGCATACAGTATGCTAACAAAGACACACAAACACACTGCTGCATGTTGACAAGGCTGAATGGTAATGCTGGTAGCACTAACGTTACCAGCAGCAAGTCAGCTGAACAAGCTAAGTTAGATTCACAATTCACAATGTCCAGTAAGGCTACCTATGACAGCTGCTTTATTTGCTACCTTCACTACCATAGAAAATTAGTACCGACACGTTCACAGAATTTTGGTAATGGCTTGATAGTGGTTCTTGTGATAACATATGCTGTTTTTTTTAAATGTAACAATAAGCAGTCACCAGCATCATTTTCCACAGTCTCAAAAACAAGAAGTCAGATCTCATAAAACTGTCTGCCTCCTGACCACCTGTAATATATTCATTTTCTTATCCCTTGAAATTCAGGCAGAGGGCAAGGAGTTGCAGCAATCTTCCACTCAAACATATTAATCAGAGACCAAAACTGATAATTGTTATAGTTCATTTGAAAGCTGTTGTCTTAGTCTCACACACTTGAATTGTAAAACACAAAAACCAGTTCTGTTAGTTGTTGCATATCGAGCACCTGCCCCTCACTCTTGTTTTTATCTGAATTCTCAGAGTTATTGACTGATTCAGTACAAATAAAGTCATTACAGTGGGTGACTTAAATATCCACATAGATGAAGATGACAGCCTCAACTCTGCACTTAGCTCATTGTTGGAATCAGTTGTTTTTTTCCTAAAATGTAAAAAAAAAAAAAAAAAAAAAACTCACAGTTTTAACCACACCCTTGATCTTGTTTTGACAGATGGAATAGAAATTGAACTTCTATTTTTCTATTTTGTCTAATAATTTTTCAATAACATTTGAATTGATAATAATGGATTATGGAACATTTACTAGGAAGTTTCATTACAGCAGATGTTTTATCTGATCATGCATTTACTAAATTTAAGGAAATGATTCCGTTATTATTTACTTCAATGCCATATGCCAACACAATGGAGAGCAGCTCGTCTAAAATTAGTCCCACACACATGGAAAATCTTGATAGTACTGCAGCTTTGCTGCCTACATCAATTGACATTGTTGCCCCTCTGAAAAAGAAGGCAATAAATGATAATAAATATACCAATAAAATGGTAATAAAGTAGCTATTTTATTATCTATTTATTGGTCCATGGTATAATGAACAACTGCACATCTTAAAGCAGACTTAAAGAAGACCCGGAAAGATAGTGACACTTTTTACATAGCATGAAAAGAAAATTCAAAATCACATATAAAAAAGGGATTTGTAGGACAATAACTGATTTAATTCATCTTTAATTAAGGAAAACAAGAACAACTTCAGGTTTCTTTTCAGCACTGTAGCCAGGCTGACAAACAGTTACAGCTCTGTGGAGCCTTGTTTTCCTTTAACTCTCAGTAGAGTAGATTTCATGATCTTCTTCACAAATAAAGTTCTGAATATTAGATAAAAAACCCTGAACATGTCTTTAAGTGCAGCAGCTCTGGAAGCATCCATGGAACCAGACTTAGACTTGGACTGTTTCTCTGCTGTAAATCCCTCAGAGCTCACATCAATAGTTAATTCTTCAAAACCAGCAACATGTTTGTTTAGACCCCATCCCCATTAGATTGTTCAAGGACATCTTTCCTTTAATTAACACTGCAGTATTGGATATAATCAGCTACTCTACTAACAGGACACGTACAGCAAGCTTTTAAAGTTGCTGTAAAAAAATATTCAAAAAGACCCATATTCAGTGTCCCTTTTGTTTCTAAAATTCTTGGAAAGGTTGTTGTAAACCAATTATGTGATTATATGAACAGAAATGGTTTGTTTGAAGAGTCTGAGTCAGGATTTAGAATGATCAAAGAACAGAAACAGCACTGGTGAAGGTCACCAATGATCTTCTAATAGCCTCAGACAGTGGACTAGTTTCTTTACTTGTTCTGCTGAATCTCTGTGGTGCATTTGATGCAGTTGATCACACCATCTTTTTTACATGCAATGTAATCTTAAATTTCCCTTGGGATTAATAAAGTATCTATCTATCTATCTATCTATCTATCTATCTATCTATCTATCTATCTATCTATCTATCTATCTATCTATCTATCTATCTATCTATCTATCTATCTATCTATCTATCTATCTATCTATCTATCTATCTATCTATCTAATCATATTTATCAGACAGGTTTCAGTTTGTTCATGTTCATGGTGATTTTTCCACCCACATCAGAGTTAGTTATGGAGTTCCACAGGGTATATGCTCCCTTTAGGTAATATTATTGGGAAATGCTGCATACATTTGCATTGTTGTGCAGATGACACCCAGTTATATCTATGAAGTCAAATAAAATCAATCAGTCAAATTCCAGGCATGTCTGAAGGACATAAGGGCCTAGATAACTTGTAATTGTTTTTTTTAATTCAGACAAAACTAAGTTTATAGTATTTGGCCCTCAACACCTCAGAAACATACTATCTAACCAGATAATTACTCTGGATGGCATCAGAATACCATATGTCGCTCAACACACATATAAAGCAAGTCTGTAGGTCGGCCTTTTTTCACCTAAGTAATATTGTAAAAATCAAGAAAAATGAATTACAATTAATTGAATTGGATTGAACTGAACACATTTCAGGGCTTTCAGTTTCATATATATCAGTTCTAAGGAAACTATCCTGTCATCTTGAGGTGTCTTTCCATATTCTGCTTCTTCTTAAGAATCAATTTCTCATTCAAACATGTATGGCTGAATTACACTGACAACACAATTCACCATTGTGTAGCACAGGTGAGCTAGTGTGCCTAAGCTGCAGCCAGTGGGAGGGATGGATGGAGAAAGAATTTGGGTACTTGATAGACCAATACGTTCAATGTGTAGAGCGATAATACTATTGAGTAAAGCTATTTTTTGTTATGGGAAAACATCTAAAGAGTTTTTAGAGTTTTATTCAATGACTAGAGATAGATTTTAATGGAGGCTCTTATTCCCTGTCAGTTTCCTTGATATATGTGTGCAGCACTCTCCTTCTGCTCTCTGCAAGCATAGTGGATGTAACAAATGCTGTTTTTCTCTGTCATAAGGACAGAACAGCTTTAATGAAAACAAAACAAGAGGCATGGCTACATATACTAGTGCTCTTGCTGACCATTCCATAGGACTGTTGACAAGGCAGATGCACAAAGTGAAATACAATTATTTTGCCCAGATAGCTGACAGTCAGGGTGAGCCCACAGACACCACAAAGCATGTCTGTATAAGACTTTTAACCTATGCAGACCGAGGGAGTCAACACGTAAAAACTTGGCAAAGCATCTCGTAGTCAGACATGCCAACTTGTTTAAATGATTTGAAGAGCGACAGCTTAGCAAGTGTGATACATAACAGAATTACATCATGTCTATGCCAAGCCAAACAAGTGTGATCATCATCATCATCATCATCAGTTTAATGAAGCACTGACAGCTGTTTAACTTAGCTTTATCTCTTTAGCTAACTGACCAATGTGGCAAACATCTCTATATTACTGCAAGCTGCTTCAACTCAATATGCAGATCAACACTGCCAGTCAACTGAATACCAATATTGAATGATATTGCTGTTCACAACTTTGTTTTGTCTTCTAATGGAAATTTGAGTGCACAAGTGCACCAGTAGCTGGGCTGGCACTGCACTTTGTTCCATGTCATACTAACATAATGTTTAAAAACACAGTTGCGACTCTGGAATGGTGTGATATTAGATTTCTGTAAATAGCTTTTACACTTGAGGTAGAATAGACCAGCCAGCAGGATTAGGCTCCATTTAATCTGCATAAGTAGTTTAAATAGTTCACCGAAAGACCAGGAGTTTGGTGAAGCAGTAAGTTATCATTATAAACCTCCCAGTCATTCACTGATCAGTGGGGCATTCACCTATCAGGCAATATCAATCCTCAGTGGACATCTTTGTCAGTTAAATCTCTGAGCTCGCAGCCATTATGAAAATAATATCCTGTTTTATACTAAAAAAGCATCAGATGAGGGAAGCAAGATGCTCCATCACTGCTTTTCGACTGTGCCTAGAGACAGATGGAGGGATGTGATAACACTGAGTGATGACTACGATGTGTTTATTTCCCATGAGATGCTGGAACAATTACTGTGCAGTTATGGATATAGCACATGGCTTCAAGCTCATGTGGCAGATAATATCCGCCACATGAGTTTGCAAATGGTAAAGACATTTAACTAAGTCAGTTCTCATGTGATGGAGTAAAAACAGAAGCCCAGTTACATTTATTTTTCATTGATAGACCAAGTTTTCCAACTTGCACCAACACAGCAGAGACCAACTAAAGGAAGAGAAGACTAATAATATGATGCCTTGTCAGGAGGCTGTGGAGAGTGTAATGTTCATTGTAGTTCACAAAGTGTTGGAAATAATGAACAATAAATTGATCATAATGCTCCTGTTAGGGCCATTCCATCCTTTAATGCCACGAGTGCACACTGGATGTACTAAACAGACACAATGAAGGTACAGCGTGTCAGTCAGGGTAAAGTAGACGGGCAGCAGTCAGTTTGATGACAGTAGTGTACATAAATCCTCCAGCTGTCAAGGTGCACATCATTGTGGGTTGTTGCACTTCTTCAATTCTCACTGACATCATTTTAAAATGATTAGCATTTTCAAAGGGTTTGTTAAATGCATTGGTAAGTTTTTATTCTCTTTCTTCTTTTTTCTTCACCTTCTCCTTCTTCTTCTTCTTCTTCTTCTTCTTATTATTATTATTATTATTATTATTATTGTCATTATAACTATTATTATTATTGCTATTATTATCGTTATTATGAATTAAAACAAATGTGAGTGTGATTGTTTGTCTCTGTGTGATAGACTGGTGGTCTGTCCAGGTGTCCCCTGCCTTCACCCTAAGTCAGCTGGGATAGACAATAGCCCCCCATGACCCTAGTGAGGATAAAGCGGTGTATAGATAATGGATGGATGGATGGATGAAAACAAACAAAAAATATGAAGACAAAGTAAGTCAACTTGCACGGGAGATACAAGCCCTGTGCAGACAGTGTTGAAAGATAAAGTGGGTCATTGCTGCAAAGTTCGTGGTCCTTGTCTTGTATAGCAGCTGCTGTCCGGCTCAGCGTAACCGTCTGCCCAGCCAGTGATATAACGCTGCCCTTGGATGCTACTTTATACAACATTTGATTGGCTGTGTCAAAATACGGTCTCTATCTAGGGAGACAGAGCCACTGGATTGGTAATCTGTCAAATTCATGCAAATTTGGAGGGCACCGCAGTGAAACAAAGAGATATGTTTCTCCCATTTTTTTCCCCAAAGGAAACACAGGATAAGTGATTTATGAAGTGGATATGTATGCTGTAGCAGACAACATTTCAGTATTTCAATTGGACAATTGCCAAACAAAAATCTGAACACTTGTAGCTGAACATATACAGCATTGTTCATTGTGTCTTTTATTCTGCTGCTGTGGCATTACTTTACAACCCACTCTGTCAGTAAAAAATTCTTTTTCATGCATTTTTACTGAACAATGTCATCTTTATTTATTTTTTCTTTTTGTTTTTCCATTGAAACATGTTGCTGCGTTTCTGCTGTAGTGACCAGAGGTATACTAAACATTAATCAGCATCAGTTCAGGATCTTATCTCTCATATTTAAGTTGTCTAAATGTGAGCACACCTAAATCAGAATGACTTCTTTGCATGCATTCATGACACAAATCTTCTATTCACAAGAAACTGTCCAAGATTTGTAAGCCAGATTTTTCATTCATTCTTTGTTTTTTTTTAAGACCTAAAAGTAGTGAAAGAATAAGCAAGAAAGCAGACAAGACAATATGACACATTCCACACTGGTTGCAATCTTATTGCCATTTTTACACAGAGACAAAAGAACACAGAGAGACATACACATACGTCCCTCCATAATCACTTGGAGTGCTAGGGTATGAAATGAGACTGTTTCCATGGCAGGATGCCACACAGACCTGACAACACAGCTCATTCTTCTGTTATATTGTTTTCCTGTGTAATTTGTGTTCCGAGCAGTTTCTTTTTTCCAACAAACACCTGCAGTTACCCAGAGGGAGTCATGTAATGCAGAACGCCAACTAAATCTGTCCCATTTGTCTTCGTCAACCAAACTGCATTTAGTCTCACCACTGCTCTGCTGTAACACGCAGCAGGCAGAGGGCAGATGAATGGGCTTCAAATCAAAACTCCAACTGGCTTAAGGTTTTATTACTGTCACAGGGAAACTCTGTGTCAAATTTGGTTGGTGTCAGCACTGTACTTGTATATTAACAGGTGAGACTATACAAATGAAGCAGTGTGTGCATCCTCAGTGATACTGATATCAGAGCTCAGTTTAATGATAAACAGTGTCAATTTCACTGAAGTTTATTGACTACTTGCATTGAGTCTGATTACCAAGTCAGACTACAGTGGCCCTAAAAGTCTGAGACCACGCACGAAGACATTTGAATTTTCCATTCTTTCCATGTTTTATTTGGTGAAAAAATCTAATTTATGAAAAATGTCCAGTAATATCTTTAGTTTGAACCCTTTGCTTTAACAGCAGCAGCAGTCAAGATGCATGAACTCCGCCAGTTTATTTGGCTTTCTCAGTTTTCAAGTGTCCCATATTGTTCACTGGGGTTGAGGTTAGGTGACTGTGGAGTAAAGTCCATGACAGTCAGCACTTCTTGGTCTTCTTTGGTATTCTTTGGTCTCGCAAAGCTTTGAGGTGTGTTTGGGCTCATTATCCAGCATGTCTCTAAAGAATGGAGTTCTGCTGATCTCTTAGGTGTTAACTTGGTCACTGCCACTAATCTGCTACAGTTTGACTGCTTTTCAGTTGACTTTGACAGATATTCGATGTAATCTCAGACTTTAAACTATATCTAATAGCTATCAAATCTGATTATTTTCAGAATGCAGAATGACTGGTGGACACTTATCAGAGTATATATTGGGATTACATAGCATTAGGCTTTCTTGGCTGGGACGTTATAGGCCCTAGTTTCATAGTGATGTTTGTTACTTTGATGTCCAGCATGGTGAACAAACATTGGTAGATATGTTTAAATGGGCAAGATGCTCATTTAAATTAATCTTGACAAGGTACTGAAAAAGTGTTTATCATATGTATAAGATGAAATATCAATTGCTAAAGTGACTGTAGCAAATCATATGGAAATCTAACTTCATCATAATCATCCAGGACAATCATTCTGGACCAAAGCAGGGTGCAGTTTTGGAACAACAGAGCAACAATTAATGACTGCACAAATACAACCTGGTAGTTTCATGCGAATGATGTGGCATAATGATGTAGGCTTTAGACAATATTTTCTGTGGGCAAACACAACAGCAACTCCTTTCACTCAGCTCCTCTCAGTGTCTTTGGTTAAAGTTGTGCCTCTTCACCTGATCAGCTGCTTTGGAGTTTTTTGGCCATTGCTTCACTAACTCTTGGCCATCAATGGCACACAGTTAAGTAGAAGTGGTTCACTCTGTTAATCAGTTGGAAAGCGTAACCATGACATTCAACTGGCCCACAGGATGACAGTTTGAAAAACTGAATGGATGCTATGTAGATTTTTTTGGGTAAAACTAAGGCTTCATAAGTTATCATTGACATATTTAGCAGAAATGTTGTAGGCGTTTTGCATAATAGTCAACGAGTCTCTGGCATCAGCTTGCAACAATCTTTGACCCTTCTGAAAAAAATCCTTCAGTTGCTGCTTTAGGGTTTTCTTGCATACTTTTCTTGTCTGTATATTTCCCTGTATCTCCCTGTTTCAAATTACCCAAAACACTTTAATGGGATTGAAATCTGAGCAATGACTAGATCATTCCAAATCCCTCCAACTTCAACTTCAACTTTCAGACAGATACTCTTACATTATCTTTCTGCACTCTTTGATATGATGCTGAATTCGAATCAGTGACTGCAAGCTGCCCCAACCCTGAGGCAGTGAAGTGACCCCAAACTAGGATAGTTCCACCGCAATGATTCACAGCTAGTATGAGACTCTTCTCCTGAAGAACTGTATTTTGTCTGTGCCAAACATTTCTACTGTTACCATCATCAAACAAATGTAATTTTAATCATCTATCCAAATCAAATCATTCAAAGAGGTCTGGACTTTGTGTTTATGTTCATTGGAAAACTGCAGTTTCACTCTGATGCTTTGTCTGCAGTTTAGAATCTGTGAATGTAGACACATGCACTATGACAACATTGGAGGTTTCATTTGGTACAACGAGCCTTTTTTTTCATTTACCCTCTGCTATCCCTACCCAGATCCCTTTTTCTTTTTTTTCCTCAAGAAAGGCGCGCGCAGCACTGCAAAGCTGTCATTGACAGGGCAGCTCAAATGAAATATCGTGTATATGAAAGTGTGCAATGACAAATAAAGCATCTGTCTGTCTGTCTATCTATCTATCTATCTATCTATCTATCTATCTATCTATCTATTAGAGGTCAGAGGTTTAAATAGGACAGGTTCCAGCTGTCACTCCTGCAGGAGGTTCTGAACACTGGTAACTAATCTGGAAAATGTACTTGGTTTTAACACTTGACTGATCGGTTTTTTGTTTGTTTTTTATTAGTTTAAATCATAAATCTAAAAAATCTAATAAAAAGTCTGGAAATGGTATGGCATTAGATTATTAGACAATAAAAAATCATTTTATGTGTTAGTTTTACATCACCTTTATCTGCACGTACTGTTTCAAAGATGATCAAGTATTTACTTGTCCAGATATGGGTAGGAAACAACATTTTCCACTTTACTTTTTTTTTCCACAAAACTGTATGTGCGTTATGTGCTCAGATGAAAAACTCTACACTTGAGCAGTTCAAATTCTGGGTAGAGGCTAATAAGGCTTGTCTACACATCTTTTGGCTGCTGAGAAGCCAATGAACCAACACTGCTTTCAGCCAATAAAACCTGAACTCTTCAAGCATTAGAGCAGATTGACTGATAAAGTGCCACTGGGTCAATGCTACAAACTACACACACAACAGTGTGCTGTATGATGAACTCATTCTAGTGGCTAATGGAGAGTGGGAACGAATGCGCAGAGATAGAAAGAATGGAAATACAGGTCAAGGTGCCCATGGGTAATTGTGAGTAGTTGTTGTCTTCTCAGTGACTGAACTGAATATTTACTAGTTAAAAGTAGCAGTGTCTGAACTGAGTGAACATGGTGCGCTACATGTGCACTTCGCTCGGTGCAGCGGCAAACCGTTGTTGCATGGCGCAACACGCTTAAGATGTAATTAGTGTATCATGGAGCTGCACAGAGGTGTGAAATAGCTTTCACTGGCGTACTACTGTATATTTAGCATGTTTGGTATGTGGTGTGTTGTAATGGCTCGCTGAGGGCGTACACAGGGCATCAAGCAGTGAGAGGACATAAAAAGATCATATCTGATTAACATACCTCAGTGAGATGAAAAACACACTAATTTCCGGAACTGCATAACAAATTTGCTTTTTAAGATCAAGTGAGTCACTAGCCAAAACATACTGATGTCTCACAGATGAAGTGAAACAAACGGATTATCTCATAACTGTTGCGTGCCAAGGTATGACATGTATTAAATGCTGAAGTGAACAATTTGTTGCAGTTTTAAAAGAAAAGACCAGTTTAAAAATCTTAATGAATTTGACAAAGACCAAATCATTATGGTCTGATGACTGGGTTGGAGCATCTTTGAAACAGCAGGGCTTGTGGGTGCTCCCAGTCAACAGTGTTGAGTACCTACCCATAGTGTTCTGAGGAGGGACAATCGATAAACCAATGACAGGGTGCAGTGGGATGTCCTAGAATAAATCTGAATTTATTCATATAAGGCAGCCTCTCCAGTGAGAGCATTTTATTGCAATGTGTTCCCTGCCAGAAATACTGCGTCTTGAACTCAGCCAGCTGAAATTTGCATCAGGTCATGGTGGATGGTTTTCCTTTGTAATTATTTTCTTTATTTATTTATTTTTACTAGCTTCGTTTGAGCTGCCCTTCATGTTTCCCCTAAATTAGCCTTGATGTAGTTCAGCAAGGACATAGATTAGTTTTAGTAAGCCCCAGCTCTGATTAACTTGCTGGATGCAACCTGAATAAGGAGGCACGAGAGCAGCATTAAGACACTGATTTTTTCATGTGAGTGGTGAGCAGGCTTTTCTGACATAAGGCTTGGAACGCACTCCTGTTGAGTTTGTAAACTCATTTCTAACTCCACTCAGCCCACATTATCAAGTTTCACTCTAATTTATCTCATTATTAGTCATTTTTATTCATCTTCACTGATGTTTCACTTTGACGTTCCCTTTCAGACTCATTCTGATGAGAAAACTCAATTATTTTCTTTTTCTTGTTTCTCTCGAACATTCTAATGTGTTTTCTAGGGAAACCTGTCCGAATTGACAATTTTTTGTACATTTGTAGTTTATATTGTAATTGACTGCTTGTGTTCCAAAATGACAACTTGCTTTTACTTTTCACATTGTTGCTGCATGCAAGTTACTAAAATGACACAGAAACACAGAAAATATGTATTATAACTATATTCGAGTTCTAGCAAATTACAACATGAAATGCTAGGAGTTTTCACAGCTTCTGTTTCTGGATGAGTGACATTTAGAAATGAAGCTGTGATTGCAATGTCATGGTCAAGTTTGGGTAGAAAAAATAGGTGTACATGGTAATTTGTCAGTGTGTTGAATCATTTTTGTCTAGCTGTCATCAACACACACTGTTTACCAGAATCACAAGCCACATTTCAGCACTGTGGTATGGGTTAGTGTTATTTGGCCAGGACCAAATATGCTTATTTAATTAAAGCAGTTGAGAGAGGTCTAGGCACAATATTTTGTTTTCCATTATAAGGAATATAAGGAAGTGAATAAAGAACCGTATACATTTCCCCACATAATTATTCGGAAGTGAACATCAATCTCTGTAAAATACAATGGGATTAGCTGTGTAGAGAAGTACCTTGGCTGGGTAGTGAAACATTTTTAACAGTAGCAGATTCAGTTAGCTTTAGTCTAACAGCTTCTCTGCATTGATTTGATGAACTTCTGCTGACTCTGCTATCATAGAAAAAAACATAGCTTGTGAAATGCTGAAGTTTTTGTTAATTTACAAAGTGACATTCCATGTTCAGGACACACACTTAGATGATGGATTTGATCTGGGATAGCATCTTTCTTGACAATTACTCATGCTAAGATGAAATTTGTCACACAAACAGTACCAATGACCCAAATCATACTGACAACTCATAGATGTAACATTTATTATCGCCTAACAATGGCACATGTCAAGATCTGGGAAAAATTACACATTTTGTGAAGATGATACAGGCAAACATTGTAGCACAGATTTAAAATGAGGAGATGACATTGAAACTCAAGTCAATAAGTGATCAAAGACCAGCAGTTATTCATGGCACTCTCTTCTCGTGTTTGTAGCAGAAAAATACACAAGTTACAGAAAAAAAAACATGCTTTTATTTTACCTGTCAATTCTTGAGAGCATAATCAGGTATGAAAGCCTTCCAGACTTTCTGTACATTGGGAATGTTGCCAATTTAACACAATGATTGTTGTAACGCATGTATGACTAGAATAATTTCTGTAATCACTGTAACATGATAACAGCAATTATAAAGTGATCCAAGCGATTGACGGTGATGCAGAGGCAAAGAAACAAAACCAACTCTGCAAAAGATGTTTGCTCCTTAAACAGTATGTCTCTTTAAAACTACTGGTTCCATTAATAGGTTTAGTCAAAATGACTGAAAATATCATTCATAAGCATGTTTGAGTCAGTGGGCTCCGGAGAGATAAGATCTATTTATGTAGAAAGTTTGAAATATGCAGAATATGCAGTCATTAAGGCAGCTTTCCCTCATCATCTTCCCCTCTGTTTCTACAATGCCCACATTAGACTGTAACCCAGGATGTGAGCCTCCAGTTGATCTAGATGAGCTGCAACTGACAACACACAAAGGGCATAATTTAGTGGCTACACTACAACAACACATACATAAAGCATGAGCTTATCTGGAAGAGCAGATGTAGCTTAATGTGTTTCACATAAAGGGTGGTGTGCAGTGTGAATGTCAGCATATTGGGCTTCAGTATCATGCAGGGCTCATGTGGGTTTGTACAAGGGAGAGTAATACTTCATCTGCTGTCAGTTCCCAATACTCAGTATTGTCCCCTATTTTTAATGTCTTACCCATACAGTTATATAAAATTTAACATTCGCACCTGAGATTCGAATCTTCTCAATCTTTTCCAAAAATATACAAAACTTTGTGTCCACCTTTATTTTTGAGGCCAGACTCAAGCCTCCTCAGCATAGAGGATACCAGTTTTCTTGAGAGATGTTCTGCCATTTATCAGATAAATGTATTTATTTATATATTTATTTACAGTATTTAAATCACTGACTCACTTAATCTTTGGCCATTAATATACCCCAAAAGGTTCTGCTGGATTCAAGTCAGGTGGTATAGGCAAGGTCACAGTTTTTACTTCTTCTTTCTTTAGAAAACCTTTCATCGTGCTGGAACATTCCTCTTTTGCCAAGCTTCTGCAGACTGTGAGTCATATTGTCGGCTTCTGTTTTGGTAGATCCATTGGCATCCATGGTGCCATCGGGGGGACACTGTTCATAGTGGTTAACATTATGTACCTTGGCACTGTCGGAGATGTCACAACAGCTCCAATTCCCAGCGATAACCTCTGTGGCAAGTCAGAAGCACTTGCTTGTATCTTTTTTAAGGCTAGATTGTGTAAGTAGTGCCCTGCTGAGGACGACTACTGAAGCTGTGATCAGTCGTACTATGACTGACTCCACACCTATTACTGCTGCAACTGTTTCATTTTAAATTGGCCATTGATCCTCCATCATCCTTTTCCATATTTGAATCTTTGAATTGAAATGAGTAATTAGAAATAATAATGTTCAATTCCTCTAGTAATTCTTTTTCATGCTGGACAATGATGCAGATATGCAGATAGACACAGCCCATAGATCCAAAGTTAAGAAAGCTGTGATAATCACAGTTTATTTTAAAACCATGTTTATGCAGTTGCACTAATTGGAAATCACAGATGTACTATTTTTTTCAGTGGTCACAGGGTCTCTAACTTGTGTGTCAGTGATCACAGAAGTATTCATTTTTGTTGCAGTGAGTTTCAACTTTGATGCCAGAATTTCAAATATAGTCTGTCTGAAGCACTTATTTTTGATTCTTCATAAAAAGAAATTATGTTCTACTGTTCAACTTAGGAATAGTGCACTTACTGAAAAGTGATGCAATCTGCAATCATTTCACATTTAAGTGATATTTTAAAGAGGTGTGCTCACCTCTGTTGTGTGCTTATGATACTCCATTTGAGATGCTCGTCCTATTATTTTTCCTAGCAAGGTGGACTGTCTAAAAAATGTTTCTGCTGTTTAAAAAGGGATATGAAGTTAGGAGATAAGATATTTAATGTACACTGGATTCCATATGAAAGCATTTCATTCATTTTTGTTATGTTATAGCACTAGCAAGATTGCCATTTAACTCTGCTGTTTGAATTATCAACGAAACGCATCCTATCTTTATCATATTATCACTTCATGAAGTTAATATGGCCAACATGTTAACAAACAGTTGTCTATTTACACATCATTTCCAAAAATAACTCAATCGTTTGAAACAATTATGGAGAACAGGAGAGGAAAGCTCTGAGCTGGTGTGCTGTTGCTTTAGGTCAATACACCCATCCACACCACTCTGCTCTCCCTGCACTGTCTCACTTCTATCAGTTTCCTAAACTGTAAGTCATTCATGCTGTTGGGGACTATCAAGAGACTCAAATGTGGCCTTGTTGTGCAAAGGGATAGTGATACTTGACATTGGTGGAAGTTCAATGAAGGTAAAGGATCTTAGTGAGAATATAGTAAATAGTCCCACTCTACCAGGTCAAAGGCTTTTTTGGCATTAAGATATAAAATAATCTGCAGTTTGATGAGGAGGGGTGTATAAGGTTTAAAACAGTGCGCATATGTTAAAAATAACCATGCCTTCTTTTTAAAAAACCTGTTTGATCTTTCAATAGTATTGTTGGTAATAGTTATTTCCACATTTGGAAGGTGGCATTAGGTATTTGGATAACATTTTAAAATCCAAATTCAATAAAGAGATGGGGCGGTATGACATAAGTTAGTCTGATTTCAATAGCAAGGACTTTAAAGCTTCATTTAGGGTTAGGAGCAGAGCACTTGATATGAAGGATTCATAGGAGCAAGACTTTGCTAAAGTTCCAATAGAATTCAACTGAAAGGCCATCAGGCCTAGAAAATTTGCCTACTTGTTTTATTGTTCTGTCAATTTTAGTTGTTCTAACCTGCTCGTCAAGTTGTTTCCTAGCCTCATCACCTATGGTGGGAATAGAAATTCCATTAAAAATGTGTGAAAACGGGGGTTTTCCAAGATGGCGGCGTGAAGTAAGGTCAATCGGGAGTGGCAGCACAGAATTTTATTATTTTTGCTCTTAAAACCCACTGATTTGCAGCAAGGTCGACATTTTTCCACTGCTTAGCTCACAATGAGCATTAATAACTACTTTTTAAGGCAGTCTGACGGCAGGGTACGCAATAAAAGTCCTGCATCGGATGCGGCTGAGGTTTCCAGCGGTGACGCTAGCAATGAGGCTACTAGCGTCCTTGCTAGCGACACTGAGGCAATGATACCAGCCCTTCAGGAGGTGATTCGTGCCGTAACAGCCAATGTCACTAAAGTTTTTGAGGACAAACTTGAGCCGATTAACCAGTTCCTACAGTCACAACAAGAACAATTGCAGAGCCACGAGACGCGCATCAACGAAGCAGAGACACGGATCTCAGCCATAGAGGACGCCTCAGCGCCCACGCACACCAAGCTCAAGTCGCTAGAGAAAAAGGTAGCACAGCTTGAGGAATACATCGATGGTCTGGAGAATCGAGGCAGACGCAAGAACATTCGCATTCTCAATCTCCCAGAGCGGGCGGAAGGTAGTGGTGACCCCACGCTGTTTTTTGAGAGGTGGCTCCCCAAACTTTTGAACATTGAGACGAAGACGGGCCGCATCAAAGTGGAGAGAGCCCACCGCACAGGTCCACTCACAACCCGCGACCAGAGACCGCGTCCCGTCCTCGTGAGGCTTCATAATTACCAGGATAAACAAAGAATTATGACTGCGTCGTGGGAGAAAAGCAAGAAGAGCCAGCCACTGAAACATGGTGATGTAACAGTGATGATTTTTCAAGATTTCTCCGCTGCTGTGATCCGTAAGCGTAAAAGTTTCGGCAACGTGAAGAGGCGCCTGAAGTCCGTGGGAGCTGTATACAGAATGCTGTACCCCGCCCTGCTTAAAGTCACTCACCGTGGGACCACCGAGGTGTACTCTGATCCGGCTGACGTGGATAAATATTTGGATTCGCTGGGACAATCTGAAGCTGAGAATTCTCCGAACTGAAACCTGCCCTTATGATGCTCATGAGCCAATACTTTCGCATCTCTGTGAGTAGCAGTCTGCTGCACGCTGACCTTTCTCATTTATAATATGACTGAAACAGGTTCAATATATTAATAGACATTCGTTTATGAGTAGTAGTGGGTCTTTTCTTTCTTAAACTTCACCACTCCCGCCTGTTAGTTAGGTTTGTATTCATTTTTACTTTCTAAGCGCTTGCTCTTGTTGTCAGGAAACCCTTTCACTTGTGCTCCTACAGGTTAGGAGATGAAAAGTGTATTCTGTTCTTTGCCAGTTTTAGGCAATGTTTATTTTTTTATTTGTCATGTTTGCAATGTGTTTTTCCGGCCGGTTTTGTTGAACAGTTTAGCAAATAGACATAATTATGTGAATATTATAAGTGAACAGTTAATATCATGTTGACACTAAACATATGTACTTGGAATGTGAATGGGATTCACACGCCAATCAAACGGAGAAAGGTCTTGAATTATATTCAGAGGGAACAGGTTCATATAGCTTTACTACAAGAAACACACTTAAATGATCAAGAACATGCTAAATTACAACAGGGTGCCTTTAACTACGTTTATTCCTCCTCCTTTTCATCCAGAAGTCGAGGTGTGGCAATTTTAGTCAGGAAAAATGTCCCTTTTATACTGGTAGACTGCATTAAAGACACAGGAGGACGCTATGTGATTGTGAGAGGCATTTTACATGGAGAGGAAATTGCATTTATGAGTCTGTACTGCCCCCCCGGGCCGCCGGGAGACTACATTACTTCAGCTTTCACAAAATTAGTTAATCTTAATATTAAAAATGTAGTGGTTGGGGGAGATTTTAATTGTCATTTAAACCCACTTATAGACAAATCCCCGGTAGGTAGACAACAGCTATTACCCCAAGCCAAATTAATCACAATGCTATGTGAAGAGTTGGCATTTGTAGATGTGTGGAGGGCACAACATCTGACGGATAAGGAATTTACCTTTTTCTCAAAGGTACATAAATGTTATACTCGGATTGACTATTTTTTTGTTCCCAAAACCTTACTACCGTCCATTACATCAAGCTCTATAGGTAATATAGTCGTATCGGATCATGCTGCAGTCTTTATTGAGTGTGGCATTGGGAGTATGTCTAATCGGACCAAAAGGTGGCAATTTCATTCTTCTATATTGTATGATCAAAACTTTGTGTCATATTTTATGGAGGAATTCAAACAGTTCTTTTCAATAAATGCAGCTTCCACAGATGACCCATCATTATTGTGGGAGACATCTAAAGCTTACTCCAGAGGTATAATCACCTCATACACTAAAAGTAAACGACGAAGACAGGCAGAACAGAGAGTCATATTAGAATCCAAATTGAAAAAAGCTGAACAAGACTACATCAGTAAATCTTCAAACAAGAAACTCAAAGAAATTGCTACTCTCCGATCAGCGTTAGACAGTTTGTTAACAAATGAAGCTGAATGTAAAATGAGATTCGCTAAACAAAAATTATATGAACATGGTAATAAGCCAGGCAAATATTTGGCTTATCTTACAAAAAAGAAGTCAGATTCCCAAAACATCTCTTCAATTAAAGATGTGAATGGCAAGCTTTTTTTTGACATTGCAAAAATTAATGACACATTTAGAAGTTTTTATGAGACACTATATAATTCTCAGCTGCACACCAACACTTCTGGTTTGATGGACAGCTTTTTCTCACATCTCGATCTTCCTAGTTTGATGGATGATCAAAGATTTACCTTAAATTCCTCTATATCTAGGAAAGAAGTTTTGGATGCTATAAAAGGGTTACAGTCCGGAAAAGCGGCAGGACCTGACGGACTTAGTTCCGAATTTTATAAAGAATTTTCAGAAATATTAGTAGATCCACTTCTAAATATGTATAATGATTCATTTGCGAAAGGTCTTCTGCCCTCATCTTTGAGAGAAGCCAATATTTCATTGATACTTAAAAAAGAAAAACCGCCTGAAGATTGTGCTTCATATCGGCCAATCTCCTTATTAAATGTCGATTTGAAAATTCTCTCTAAGGTGCTAGCAAAACGTCTTGAAAGACTGCTCCCTTTGCTCATTAACCAAGACCAAACCGGTTTCATTAAAGGCCGCAGTTCATACAATAATATGCGTAGATTGCTCAATGTGATACAAATATTTCAACAAAAATCAATGCAGGGTTTGGTTGCCTCTCTCGACGCCGAAAAGGCATTCGACCGTGTCGAATGGCCTTATCTCTTCTATACACTACATAAATTTGGTCTGGGTAACACCTTTATAAACTGGATTAAGCTTCTTTACAGTAGCCCTTGTTCGGCTGTTCTAACAAATGGTTTGCGATCCCCCAGCTTTCAGGTTCGGCGGGGTACACGCCAAGGCTGTCCCCTCTCCCCACTGCTCTTTGCCTTAGCCATCGAGCCTTTAGCAGAAGCAATACGAGTTAATAGGGACATACATGGTCTGACTGTTGGTGAAAGACATCATAAGATTACTTTGTATGCTGATGATGTCCTTATTTTCTTGACTAAGCCTGAGGTATCCATTGCCACTCTCATTGAGACTATTAGCAGATTCAGCGACATCTCAGGCTACAAAATTAATTTTAACAAATCAGAGGTAATGCCTTTGGGCACTTTAAAAGAAAAACCTGAAGTTCCCTCTCCATTCCCTTTCAGATGGTCTCCGGAAGGATTTAAATATTTAGGAATTAATGTAACACCCAATTTTGACAAAATGTACAAATGTAATTTCATCCCTCTCTTTGATCGTATTAAAACAGACTTTGAGAGATGGAAGAATTTACCTCTCTCCTGGTTGGGCCGTGTATCGCTCCTGAAGATGAATGTCCTCCCTCGACTACTATACCCACTTCAAATGATCCCAATTCTTTTTACACACAAAACAATAAAAATTTTAAATGGCTGGATGAGTTCGTTCATCTGGGCTGGAAGGAAACCTCGTTTAAAAATCTCCACACTATGCCTCCCATCCTCGAAGGGAGGCCTTGACCTCCCAGACATAAGAAAATACCAGCTCAGTGCTCATATGCGCGCTGTAGCTGACTGGGTTCAAAATCCTGTCTCTCTCTGGCTTGATATAGAGGGCTCCATGTCTAAATTCCCTTTGAAAAATTTATTATTTCTTAAAAAATTGAAACATTTGAAATCGTCGTGCAGCAATCCACTCTCAATTCTCACCGTGAAGGCGTGGAACATAGTTCAAAAACTGGAAGGGCGATCTCAACTGACTTCATTATTTACACCTCTGTGTGATAACCCCCTTTTTCCACCTGGAACGACAGATTCTGGATTTCGTGTTTGGGCATCTAAAGGGATCACTATTCTGTCAAATTTTATAGATGGACCCTCTATGTTGTCTTTTGATCAAATGATTGATAAACATCACATAAAGAGACAGGATTTTTTCCGCTATTTACAAGTGAGAGATTATGTTCAAAGTAAAACAACATTACTTTCGGATCAATCTATCTCTGATTTTGAAAAACAAATATTCTTACCCAAAGCCAAAACCACTATTAAGTCATCTTATAATTTACTTAGAGAATATCCAAACACCAGCAATTCCCATTTGCGAGGATTATGGGAAAAAGAATTGGGAATGGAAATCAGCAATGAGGATTGGGACAATGCATGGAGTAATGCTAATTCCCTAAGTGTTTGTAACCGGGTAAAAGCTCTACAACTTAAAATTCTACATCGTGCGCATATCTCTCCATCTCAGCGCCATAAATTTAGTTCTGACCTTTCTCCATTATGTCCCAAATGTAAAATTGAGCTGGGCACCCTTACACATTGCTATTGGTCATGTGGAAAAATAAAATATTTCTGGTATGATGTACAATGCGAATTAGGTAAAATATTCTCACTTTCTGATGTTACAGTGTGTAATCCATTGACTATGCTACTTGGAACAACTGATGTAACCATCACCGGTAAATACGAAAGACGACTTTATAGAATGCTTACATTTTGTGCGAGGAAATGTGTCCTTGTAAACTGGATTTCGGATAAAGTACCATGCAAAAATCAGTGGCATCGGACAATATTAGAATATGTATCTTTGGACTATTTAACCTGCAAACTGCATGGTAAAGATGATCATTTTCGTAAAATCTGGGACCCTTTTATGTCATACATTGGTATGGACATCTCAGCACTTCTTTATAGAGGCTTTTCGTAAACCTCTACTGTATGTCTATTTGTATATTCACTATAGTTTACTTGTCTAGATTTCCTGTCTGTCAAAACTGTGCCGGAATGTTGTGTTGTGTTTTGTTTTTCTTTGTAACAAAAACCCAATAAATATATTTGGAAAAAAAAAAATGTTGGAATTTCAGCTAAAACAAATGTCAGTTTCCAATTCCAAAGATCATACCTACAAATTTTCAAGAGATTCTGAGATGGTCCGGCAACTGACTTCCTCTAAGCTCACTGAGTTGAGAAGGAATGACCCTTATGAAAGCATTGTGTCTGTGATTACAAACTCCCACTTTCATTACAGTAAAATAAATTTGTAATTTTCTACAACAAAAAAAAAAAAAAAAATGTGTGAAAACATTTTGACTCATAGAGCTTACCATAAAATTATAAAAATGTTTCAGTAGAATCATACATTTGGATTTTTTTTTCCACCATGCTCATAGGCTATCCTTTTCACCTGCTCAGTCTTTTTAGTAGAGAAGATATAATTCTGTCTTCAGTGTTAATAAGTGTATCCTTTTCTATTTGTTCTTAAAAGAGCTATAAGAAATTATCTTACTGTGAGCGTATGCTTAAAGGAGATTCTTATCACTAGAAAGTAGTCAATACGTGAGTAGGACTGATGCAAAAGAATGAATTCTCGTAGTGCTTTCAAATTTGACTGCAAGGTCAGTTGTTCATTTTTGCAGCTGCACGGGTCATATTGAAGAGCAGCCAGATTTAGGGTCTAACACACAGTTTGTCTCCTAAATATCAGTTGATGTCCTTCTTAAGGCTTTGATAGGACAGTTCACTGAAATACACTGCTGTTATTCCAATTAAGGGCATAAATATTGATAACAGTGAAGAGTTTGTTACACAATGATCCAGATATATATAGTGGTCATTACGGTCTGCAATAACCTGAGAAACCACCCTTTGAGTGTTGTAATCTACAGTCCTTATGGGGTTCTTGTAGAAATACAATATTTACCTTTTGGTTCTGAAGGTGGGAGAGAACCTTCTTGTGTTTTACAGGGGAATTAAGGCGCTTGCAATTCCAACTGATAACGATGATCTGGTAGTCACACATCCCAGGATGGACATATGCAGTTGTCACTGAGGGTTTCTTACAAAAGGGTTAGGCAGCTAAAGTGCAAGTTTGTTTGTTTTTTTTCCCCAATGAAACGTGATCAAAAACATTGCATAGACGTCAGTGCAGACTGCCAGTCCTTGTAGCAGTGGCTTTTATTGGTTCATGTTTATTGTACTCTGAAAATATTAATGCGACTATACAGATAAAAAGAGAGATAAAGGACTGAGAGACTGCCCTGCTCTATTCTTGCTTCTCCATTTCTAAAGAAAAAAGTCTTTGAATATGATATCACACCGCAAGCAAATGTAATGTAAGCAACTACTGTGTGCAGATTGTGTCTATATTCACATACTGAGAGGATAGGAACCTATCCAAGGTTTCCAGCATCTGAGCAGTAACTGTGGACTCATAAATGTGACGGTGCAGCTAAGGACAAATCTCTTGTCTCTGTTCCAGTTGCAGATGCTGCACATCCCCTCCAGCCCTAAAGAGAACACTGCAAACAACCCCTTTTTCTTCTCCTCTCCCTGACTGTCTCCCTCACTTTCTCTGTTATCGTCCCGTTCCCTTTTCATATTTTACATCTGACCTTGCTGTCCTCCTCCCATCTGTAGTTGCCTGTTCTCTGTCTGTTTCTTGGGATTGTTATTGTTGTTGCTTCTCTGTTCTTTGTTTCAGACACCATTGTTCTAATCAACACCATTGCCTACCACTCCTTTACAAATTTGTCTAAATCAGTGTAGCACAGATGTTTTTTATCCACTTGATGATGTTTGAGCAGTAGCTTGTAGTTCTTTGAGACTTCTTTATATGACTGTCACAGATAACGGTAGCAATAAATAAATAAATAAAGTCTACTAAACATTTTCGGCACCAGACAAAGACTGGATGATAAGAAAACTGTGGTACCAATATCACCAATCCTGATACTAGTACTTCCATGTAGGAACAACCCTGTCTCCTACTAATTACATACTTTCAACTGCTACATAATCACAAGGCACATTTGAAACAGGTCAGATGGAGGATGTGAAAGGAACATCAATTATGAGCTCATAGGGTACCATTTATTATCTATTTGCTCATTTTAAGTAAATGTATCTTAGTTGTTGGGGCACAGTTTTCATGTTAGTAGAGTAACTTTCATGTAGCTCAACATACTTATGAAAGAGTTGCCTAAGGGACCAAAAAGGTTAAGGTTTGAGGCCAACTTCAGAAGATATGTTTACAAACCTAAACATTTTTTGTGTTTGGAAAGATGGACTCAGCATTTCTTACATGGTTTAAACTTGCAATTATTTATTATTTAATAACTGCAAAAATGTTCTTTCATTCTCCTTATTGTATACAATATTAAATTCACAGATGACCCAGCAGTATATTTATTGTCTTATTCAAGGGTAGAACAGATGTGGAACATTTCCACAAGGCATACAAGATGAATGCAGAAGATACAGAATGCACAACCCTAACGAAAGAGACCAGAGTTGACACCCAGACTCCTGTCTTTATTATCAGCAACAAAAGAACTCTTTGGTGCATAAGATAGTGATTTTGGTTAACCCTTTCTGCTGGAGGTTCAGATCATTTATCAAAATGCTACACTGCCATTTTGAAAAGGTTGCCAAGTGTTGCACATTTAGTGAAGAGGACTCTTAGTATCACTTTGACTAATATGGTTGCAACATTATTGTGCTTCACTTTAGTGGCATCAAATTTGGAAAAACTGGATGAGAATTTTTAGAGCATGTTCAATATTATCAGTGTCACTGACTCATTGTTATTTATTCTCCAGAATATAGTTTTATCTAAGCAGTCGTAAATATGTCAATTTTAGCTCCAGTTTTTCAGACCTCACTCTGCTCTGATGATGAGAAGGTATTTAAAATATTCTCAAGTGTCTTGAATCCATAAAGCCCAAGCTTTTTCAGTTTAGTCTCGCAATTGTAGAGCTGTGTCTGACTGACGTTTTAGTCAGTCACAAATTTTAAAAATTTGTCAAAGACTTCAAGTAGAAAAATTAGACCAGATGGCATGTTGTCAAAGACATGCAAATGGATTTGAGAAACTGTCTAGATTTCTGGTTACAGACATTAGGTTACTTTTCACTTTGTCAATTAACCTAAGTCAAACCTGCTGTTGTGTTTGTGATTGAAGCTCTGAGATAAAGCACCCAGTGGACACTCACATGGACACTACCAACTAAACTGAGACAACTTTAGCCATGCATTGAAGTCATAGAAATGGAAATGCCTCCCACTGATTACCACTGACTTCCATAAAACAGTGCCGTCCATCATTCGGCACCAGAACATTGAATTGATCTGCAAACAAGTAGTCAGGCCTGGTGAAGCAATTCTGTCCTGCTCTGCCCTCTAGTTTAACATGTGTTTCCTTCTGCCAAGTGGTCCAGTCCACTTCCTGCCTGACTGCAATCCTCATCTAACTGGACGTGGTCTCATTCCTGGATCCCCTTTCCCTGAATCCATTACAAGCCTTCGTGCAAAGAAGTCAGACATGCCATTCCTCATCTGACCACCCTCCCTCCTTTCTACAGTCATGGAAAAAAATATTATACCACCCTTATTTTCAACAATTTCTTGTTCATTTTAATGCCTGGTACAACTAAAGGTACATTTGTTTGGACAAATATAATGATAATAACAAAAATAGCTCATAAGAGTTTAATTTAAGAGCTGCTACTTAGCCATTTTCCATGGTTTTCTTCATAATAACCAAAATCATTTAAGTTCTTACATCAATAGCTATGGCCCTGTAGTGCCAAAAACAATGTTTTTAGGCATTCATTGTTTTCTTTTCTGTCTGTTTTAGTCACATGATACACACAGGAGTTAGTACTTGATTGCATAACCATTGCTTTTGATGACTGCAACCTTCTTGGCATGCTCTCCACCAGCTTCTGACATTGTTCTGCTGTCACAGCAACCAATTCCTGTTACACAAATTCAAACAAATTTGCTTTGTTTTGGGGATTGTGGTTCTTCATTTTGCGTTTGATGATTTTCCACAGGTTTTCAACTGGATTTAGATCTGGTGATTGAGCAGGCCAAGGCATGGTTGGAATGTTCTGGTTCTCCATCCAGGCTTTGACTGAGCTTGCTGTGTGGCAAGGGGCATTGTCTTGTTGGAGGCAGGAAAGAGATTTACAGGTGATGGAAGAAGACTGTTTTCCAGAGTAGCCCCAAATATGACCTGGTTCATTTGCCCTTCACACAATTGCATTTGCCCTGTTCCACCCACACTGAAACAACCCTAGATTGTCAATGATCCACCCCCATGTTTTTCTGTAGGCTCAAGGCAGTCTGGGTTGCAGGCTTCTCCAGGCTTCCTCCTAACCAGTTAGTTGGCTGGAGTGAGCATCAACTGAAAATTGGATTCATCACTGAAGAGAGCCTCAGCCCAGTCATCAACAGTCCAATCCTTGTGATCCCCAGCAAAGAGTAATCAGGCATTCCTCTCCCTTTCATTGATGAAGGGCTTCTTCCGTGTCCAGTGTGACTTCAGACCAGTTTCACATAGTCGGTTTTCAACTGTCCTTGCCGAACAAGTCACATTTCTCGACAAAGCCCACTCATTTTTAAGGTGCCTGGAGGTTTGACGACGATTCCTGACATAGGAACAGACGAGTGCATGGACATCTCGTGGTGTAGAAAGACGTTTTCTGTCGAGACCAGCTAGCAATTTGGTAGTACCATGGTGGGCTTGTTTTTTCTTGGTGTAATCAACGGCTGTCTTGGAGATCTTCAGTTTTTTCGCTACCTGTCTCTTACTCCTGCCAATTTCCAGCAGTGCCAAGATGGCTGCCTTTGTGGCTTCACATAATTCTTTTGTTTTAGGCATGATGTGAGAGCTGATCATTTTGGAGTTGTGCTACGGCTTGAATATAAGCAGGAAACCACTCTAGGCCTTTGCATGTGCAGCGCCGCTTATGACATGAAATGACCTCTTATATACCCTGGGAATACAATTAAGCTTAAGCATGTCGAATAGGACATAAAGTATTAAGTAATCAGCTGCATTTTTTGTCATATTCGTTGTATTCTTCAAGTAATATACCTTTAGTGGTACAAGACATTGAAATGAACAAGAAATTGAAGAAAACATGGGTGGTCTAATAATTTTTTCCATAACTGTACACATATTTAATTTAAATGCTAGACTGACAACACATAACCATAACCATTAGGTATAAGTAGTATTTGGTACCAATTCAGAACATTTGTAAAATTACCTCATGAAACCATGATTGATTGCAGTTATTAATATGCTCCCCAGTAAGAGACAGTGTAACACATTATGTTACTTATGCTGGTCTGGTGGGAGGAGTAGTTTTTCTTCCAGAACCTGAGATAAAACTTTAACCACAGGCAGAACTAAATTTGTCTTGTAACTGCAGTGCCTAATGTTTGCTTTCTCGGCACATGTTTTCGTCTGTTTTTCATCTCGCAACATCCTTAGTATGATGCTCTCAGATTTGTGAAAGCTCCTTGTGATGGATGCATAGATCTTGAGGTGTAAAATGTCCTTTAAACTTAACAAATGAAAGCTTTTGGTGGCTTTAATCCCCATTAGATCATGATGTGCACAGCATTCAATAGACACATAATACACAAACCCAGGGTAACATGCTCCTCTTGTAAAAATTTCCCTGGAGCCTTTGATGTTTATGTAGGTTAGACTACCACCACCCCCCGCCTCATTTCACATGCTCTTCAATATTGCATGATATCATCTTCATTATCCCTTTCTATTGCCTCAGTATCAGCTCACACCTTTCCACCACTCACTCCATATTATGCACATAAGGATATTTTGCCATCACAGTGTGCTATATTATTCATTAGCCTAGCATGTGGCAGTTGGTAAATGGCAGCAGCAGTGCCTGAACAAGCCAGAGGGGCTATTGGTGCTAATTGCTTAGGATAGGTAATGAGAGTCACTGTAAAGAGAGACATCCTTTGGGGGCAAGTGCATTTACGCATCACTACAAATTCATTTCAAACATGTATGCAGAAACAGCCTACTTAAAGCGAAAGTTCTGCATTGTGAAAGGGCACAAACACAGCTCATTTCATGTTGTGGAAGATGTCACGACTAATGATAAATATCATACGGTAAAGACAGCAGGGTATTCAATTTTATAAAGAATTATATACATTATATTACAATGCATATTAGACAACTAAATGTTTTGTAACTTTTAGTCTTGTGGCTTGTAACCCCTTAAAACAGAATGATGTTTACTGGTAATGGCAAGACTAACCCACGAGTGAACAATCATCTGCAACTCCCTAACCATGCATTTCTCCCATTCCCATTAAGTGTGCAGTTTCTCTATGATAGATTCTGTCTGGCCCAATGTTTATGTGAAGAAGGACACTAAATGAAAAGCTTCCTGAAACTAGATTTGGGTCTGAAACAGAACCAGCCTCAGACACTACTTAAAACATAAGTTATATTTTGCCATTTTTCACCAGAAGGAAAAAAAAAACAAAAAACAAAAACATTCATAAATCCAATCAGTAATAATTTCACAGCTGAAGAGGCGAAATGAACAACCTTGAGTTCAATGCATAAGAGACACCTGGGAGAATGTTGAGATTCAATGAGTCTCATCACTATGTCAGAGTGAGATTTGAAAAGCTAAAATAACAACTATTCTTTTGGGGCAACCCAGTGGCTGAGTTTTTAGGACACATACCACACTGGTGAAAATGCCTTCAGCAGTCAAGCAGCAATATAGCATTTTAGGCACATGCTCAACTGATGGGAGGAGGTTATACCAGAGAGGGAAGAGCAGCTGGAAGAAGGTAGCTTGCTCCTACTGCAGATTTTGTTTTTAATTACTTAGAAGAGAAGCTCAGGCATACACCAGGACACTGTACTTTGTCATCTTCTTTCCATTTTCATCAAACATTTCATATACTTCTCTTTTTCTATTCTACTTCATTACCAGAAATGGGCTGGTTACCAAAAACACTATAGTGCAGGTCAAGCAATGAGGAAAATTAGCTCATTAACCCTGGACCTCTTCATGGAGGAAATATAGAGAGATGAATGGAATGCATCATTCAAGGATTCAGTTTTCCATTACAAGCAGTCTGTACCAAAGATAATGACATAATTAAGGTTCAGTCTGTCTTTGTGGGAAATTATGCTGAGAGTTTCTGAATAAAGCAGAGCATGTGGCTGAGAATGTGGGTGTAAAAAGGAGGGAGCAGCACTGCCCCCCTCTGGCTATGTGTGTTCTAGAAAGAGAAGACACTAATGATTTACTAAAATGGAGGGGATGAATCTTTTCACTGTTCTCTTCGTGCATTTTAAGTTCTTAAAGTCTATGAGGACATATCAAGTAGTGTCCTTTACGGCAAGACCTAAAGTGCTTTTCTGTGTATTTATCTAATAGCTTCACAATACATCCAGGTTCACCTATTGTTTAAGTGCATTTTATTCTGTCACAAGAGAAGCTGCTTTTCCAACAGTGATGAGGATCTATTCAAATCTTCTTACACGGCAGCCTCTCAGCTCATGGTGATGAAAAACATGCTTAACTGTGGACACTGACACCTGTGTTCTAGCAGCTTCTAATTCATTGCAGATCTGCTTTTTGGTGATTCTTGGTTGACTCTTGACCATCCTGAACAATTGTCTCTCAGCATCAGGCAATAACTTGTGTTTCTTTTTGATTGTGACAGTGACACAACTGTACTATGCACTTCATATTTACAAGCAACTGTTTGATGGTTTTGGGATCTGTAGCTGCATTGAAATGGCTCCATGTTTACTTTTTTGCTGAGTTTCTCAGACTTTCCCAGTGCAGGGTTTGTGTCTGAGTCTAATGAGTGTATCAAATGGGCTCTGTTTAACTTCACTCGGAGGAGTCAGCAGCTGTAGTCAATTGTAATCACTCACAAGAAGTTAAGAGGCCATGCCACATAGAAAATTTTATTTTGGACTTTCACAGATTTCCGCATCACCAAAAATGATAATTTAAGTAGTTGTATGAATAGTTTTGACCCAACAGATTTTGTCAACTTTCCAGAGGACTTAATATAATTTAAGGACAGAACTAAGATGAATGGTTGTTTTTGTGACAAAGATCATTTGTTATTTTTACAAAATCTGAAAGTAGTTATTTGGAAACATTCATAATGTTAGTCTAGAAAAGATAGTGGAAGTTGGAAGACCAAGTTGCTCCAAGACTGATTTTGTTTACTGTTATGCTGTTGATGACTTGTACGTTTCAATGAGTTTAGTAAATAAAGCTTCTGAAACCCAGGTAGCAGACATGCCATCATGTTAGCAGTAGAAACAATAGCAGTAAGTGCTTGCTCTCAATATGTGCATTACGTCCCAGCCTGTAGTAATTCTGTTAACTGCCTTCACACGTCTCACATTATGAGAGGCAAGCATAAACCATAAGAAAGAAATCATCTTCAGCCAGAATCCCTACTTCTCAGCACCCACAAATGCACACATAATTTTGAGAATGGCAGCAGGTCATCCACATTAGGACTTGGGAGGGTGATTTTAATTACATGTGAATGCAGCATCAGTGTAAAGCTGAGGCTAAATTGGAGGGTTTGGGATTTTAGGTAAACACGGCAGCTGTTTCCCAACCCACCTCAAACAACTGTAGTCTTCCACTCCGTCATTCACAAACATTCATTCACACACATTCATTTCCTTCCTCAAAGTGCTTGCTTGTGCTTGTTTCTGAACAGGTTCTTTGTGTAGGACCATATTGGAATTCCAGCTTGGAGATTTTGTTCTGTGCTGGTGCACATGAAGGATGACAATGCATTAATGACTTTGTACGAAAGGATAAAAATGTTACAGTATTTTTTCCAGTGGGGAAAAGACCAGTCACAAACATGCCTACTTGTAAAATCTTGATTTCTTTCTCTACATATGTAGTTTGGAGCTGTGGTGGATAACATATCTACAGTTACAAGTATCACATTATTTCTGCTGATTCATAATTGGTAATACAATACTACAACACTAAAATTGCTTTTCCAAAGACTCATATGTAGAAAATAGGTGATTAGCAATTTAAAGTAGCTTTCCCAGCACTGGCAAATCATGAGCCCATACACAGCCTGTGTGGACTAGAGAAAAGAGACATCCTATGTCTGTGAGACATGTGAGACAAGCAACTAAAAACAGTGGCTGAGATGCCGTAGGCTTCTTGGCTGGACTAAATGGTGTGTGCTGTTTCTTTTAATGCTCCAGTTAATGTGTTGTCATGAGCTCTGTGTATTAATGAAATTGACAGTTTTCCTGCCTTGCACTGTGTCTACAGTATGGAATGTATAAAAAGGTGGACAATGCATCATCACTTTCTCCCACTGTTCAAAAGTGAAGCCAGTTAATCAGAAATGGGCATCGCTATCTCGTGCTGGTGACATCGTGTTCAACCGAAGTCTGTGCAGTGCTAATGAGGCAGTAAAGACACGGCAATAAGATCCCACTTCCTGTCTGACCCAAATGTGAACACACACTCCTGGAAGTTCACCTGGCCCAGCTGCTGCAGTCTGGAATTTACTGGATTGTCATGGATGCTCACTTTACACTGCTAGTTAAAGCAAGGTAACTAGAAATACATACAGGTCAACTTACCATTTTTTAAAATAACATATAGGTAACATCATCTTTAACACACAGTAAGCCTTATTAATAAAAAGCATAATTATCACAACTTGGCAAAAAGACAAATTTTGCTCGATTAGCACATATTTTCTAACATTAGCAAACTTGCCATTAACAATGCACCATGCCTCTACCTTCTCTCATTTAGGGTCATTACGCCCAAGTATTCACAAGTGAATAATTGCAAATTATTCACTTTTGTTATTCATATTTTAGACAAATGAGCAGAATCACAAACAAGCTGAAAGTCGGTAATGCAGGAACATGAGACGGAACGTACTGTAAGTCTAGAAAGCTACATGACAGATAATCACACATCATTACCAGTCATGTGCCACTGTGTAGCACAGTTAAAAACTGTTGAATCCATACTGTTCACCCAGTCAGTGAATTACAGTCTGGTGTGCATTTACTATCAACAGACCTTAGATAACATTGGTTTTGTAAGGATGACACTGAATTTTCTTTCTTTTTTTGGGTTACAGAAATTGTAATTCCATTTGAAATGGCCTCACCTGCAGTACTGGTCAGCCAGTGGGCTGATGAGTTGAGCAAGAGTCAAGGAAACAACAAAAGTTGTTGAGACTATCACCCCTCACACAGGACCAGCTGGCACTGGTCTTGAACCAGAAGTGGGTGAGTTGTGGGGCGAGAATGTAAGGGAAGATAACTCCATGCTTTCTGGGGCAAATTTATAACTGCAGTTGTTTTCAGATTTTGACTTTGGAATTTTAACTTCCCACCGATCAGGTCAAAGTGAACAAGTCCTGAGAAATCCTAATGATAAAAGCCAAGAGCTGAAGAATCATAAAGAAACATATGGAGGCCAGTGCTTTTGTAGAGCTACTTTTTGTTGCTCAGCAGTTAAACCTGGCAGTTAAGTTGAAATGGGGTATTGGCTAAGAGGTGCATGTAAACCTTCCGAGGTGTGCATTTGAATGTCTGGAGATGTACAGTAAGCAAAGGAATTGGCCTTCTAAGTCTCCTGTGGTTGGGCTGTCAAGCTAGTTGTCACTGGTGCTTACACGTAAACTTTTCTTTTTAAACTATTTTTTGAATTCTTTAAAATGCCTATTTTTCCAGACAATGCAAATTTGCTGTTGTCCATCATAATAAAAAAGAACATTTTCTTCTTAGCATTAGCAAGCAGTATGTGGCTGTTGGTGCATACAGTAAATATAGCACATTCAACTCTTAAGACATCATTGATTGTGGCTGCACTGCATTTAAGGCCACTGAGATGAAACTGTCAGGGAAAAAATATTTTTGCTTAATCCAAAGAGCATTTCACCATGCATCATCAAATAACACTTAATGTGTAGGAAGAAGTCCTCTGATTGCCACAAATTAAAACCTTAACGTTTTCCATAAATCTCCATCTAAAATGAAAACAATTTGCATTTAACTCAGGCTGGTTACTCAGTGTAGCAGCCTGCTACTGCCTAACCTCCACAGGCACAAAATTTCAGTTAACCTTTAGGATTCATCCATTTTTATGCGTATTTGCTGGCAACAGCTGTGACCAGTGGCATTATGGTACACACATATGTTTCTCTGTTCTATTGTCAATAAGTCTCAATACTCTTGAGGGAAAAAATAAATCGATTAGAATTTGATTGTTAACTGTCAAAAATAACTGTGCCCTCAAAAACAAAATTTGGAGTAGAGCTTCATTCAGGCTCAAGAGTTCATGATGTGGTGAAATGCACAGAAGTTCCTGAACTTCTCTGAAGGACATCCAGCACATAATCTTTGGGTTTATGTGCCCATCCCTTGAGAAATCCAGCAACCCAGCAAATGAAGCATTACTATATATTTAGCAACAATATTTAAGCAACAATATTTAGCAGGTTAGTAAGTTTAATGCTAATGTTCTTAAAACATTCACATGCCGGCTACAGAGATACTTTTCAAGATAAGAGATGATTGATTCAAATGATTACAGCATACATTTTCCGTATGGGCATCATTGCACAGAAACTTTCATCACCCACATAATTTTAAGGACCTTTACTGCTTATCATATAGACATTTCAAAGCTTTAATTTAGTAAGTTTGGTGTAGTTAATTGTCATATAGGGGTATACTTGAGCAAGAGTACATTATATGGGCAGAAAAAGAGATAAAAAGAACATTACAATTTTGCAGCAGTCATTTTCAAACTCATCACCTGGAGTAACTTTGTACAATTACTAGCTTTGCTTTACATCTCTGGTGAACAAAACCATCCATAATGAAGCTGTCTGAACTGAATTAAAATGCTGACCTGCAGTTTAGACTATTATGTTTCAAACTCAGTTTCAGCTATTGATTTGAATGCTTGATAACTCTGGCATCTACTTATTTTTTTTGTTTGTTTGTTTTTAGTGTCTAACACTAACATATATAATATTGGACTTATGACTTTGAGGGAGGCAGGTTATATTGGCAATCACTGGCACCCACTCATGCTGTTCTCTCACCGACTTAGTAGGTTGATGATCAGGGATCAGATCAAGTCTACACCAGCTTGTTATGCTTTCTTTAAGATCATAAGAATGTTGAAATCACTAGACTCTTTTGCTAGTTCTAGGCAGGAAAAAAACTAGTCCAATCCTATTATTTGCCAGTCTACACAATCAGCGTTTCCTGTAGTCTCCATCACATAACCTTTCCAACATCTCAAAACACCAGTGTCACATTGTGAGGTTTTTCTTCATACATTTGCTTCTCTTTCATGTTTTTTGATTAGATCATCAAGCCTTCAACCATCCTTAACTTACTGACATAAAGAAAGGCAAAGCGACCCACAATATGCATTAAGTGAAACAGCACTACATTCCACTAGCCGGCAGAGACCAAAAACTACTCAGCACAAGACAAGACTTCACACATGTGAACACTGTCTTGACAAATGAATCAAATGAAAACTTATCACCACACATAGGTATTGCAGGTCATAAAGGTGAACACTTACCAACATTGATGAAGTTGGCAGAGAGAAAGTGGCTGCAGGGAAGGCTGACAGTGCTCACGAAGGAATCGCCATCCGTCGTCACAGTAGTCCTCGACCTTAATGAAGGGTTCGGGGAGTCTGTCACCATGGCCATTCTAGCTGCTACAGACTCCATGACTGCTGATGTATGGTAAACGTGCCAAGTGCCAGGGGTTCACACAGCGTTAGATATTCAAGTGTAGTCGCTGACCCCACACTCTAGAGAGTCTGTCAGCGATTTAGAAAATGTGATAGAATCCAAATATCAAAAGTTACTAAAAAGAAAAAATATTTCAAAAATATTCCTGTAAAACTGGGATGAAGGCGAAAAAGCAGTCTTGAGGGTTCCTCAGATTGTTCCGTATGGTGGACAGCTAGCGAGGAAAGGGACTAGGGCAGCGTAGGTTCATCTAGGTTGCAATGAATGACTGCTATCTAAAGCTGTCACACAGTCAGGCCAGTCCAGAGTGATTTATTCCCAAGGGAACAGAATTGTGGGGGGGGATTACAATCCAATCTGATGTTGAAAAGTGACTTAAGTCACAGAAGAAAGTCTTCAAATAAAATTCCCAGACACATTCCAGAAAAGCTGCTTGACAAGGTCCTCCAGCTATCAGAATTAACAACTTGTCTGATCTTTGTGAAGAGCAGATTATGATGACATCTGTCAGAGGCCATCACTCAAACAATCTTGCAGTCCTCCTAGTCCGAAGCATAATCACTGGCAGGCCAAGCTGTTAACGTCTCCTACAGCAGACAGACAGAGATATACAGACAGAGGGGGAGGGGGAAATGTAAACTATGAGACACAAGACATGACATGGTTTCTAAGAACAAACAACACAGGAGAACAAATATTAAATATGTTTGCAATTTCTTCTCAGAATATGAATCATTCAAGAGTAGTAAAATTTGTGTTTGTTTGTTGGTTGGTTGGTGGTTGGTTAGTTGGTTGGTTGGGATTTTTTGCACAGTAAAACAATGTTGCAACAACACTGACAAACTGTGCAGTTAAGATTAAAAAACTTGAAGCTCATAGGTTGGAACTTCTTGAATGGACAGTCAGGTTTTTATGGAGCCAGTACACTGCAGTTGGAACCCTCAGACGTTTGTAAACATTACCAAAGTAGTAGGGAGGTTAAGCCCAAAAAATAGGCTTTTGACTTCAAGTCATGATGCAAAGGTCCCCTTTGGTATAGAAGTACCTTAGGGTCATACAAATAAATTTATCCTAAGACACAAGTGAGATCACCCTTTGTGTTGGAAATAAACACATTTTTTTTCAAAAATGACCGCCAGTGCGCGAAAATATTCTAGAGCCAATATCTTTGCTGCTGTTATAGTTATAATGACAAATTTGGTGTCAAAGTGTACATTTTTGGGGTCAAGGAATCCAATAAAATAGGTTTCAAGTTTAAAATACCAACAGTTTTTCCCTTACCATGACAACCGGGGGTAAATATGCATATTTCACATAAAAAATTGTGTCATCAGAGTGACTTTACTTATCTTTTCCTTCTAAAAGTTTTGTATTTAAGCAGTGCAGCTACTTCTATACATTACATTTGTTCTAAGTAGCATGAGATTTCAACTGGTCAGGAGTAGCATATGCCTAGATGCACCAGGGGCTGCAACAGCTGTAGCAGCTGTTGAAGGTCAAAGGTGACAGGTTGACACTTTGAGGTTCATATGACTTTCTCACTGAATAGAAAAATTTTTTTAAGGTTAGATAATTAGTAACTAGCTAGCTAGTAAATAGTTAGCTTCATTATAACTAGCTAGCTACTAACTAGTTAGCTTCATTAATATTGAAGCAAGCACATAGCCTACATTTTGCTAGCTAGTTAGTTAGCTTCATTATTATACATATATACACAAATGAATTGCACTATAGCTTATTGCACATGACAGTTTGCTAACTTTCATTAAGTGAGTGTGTGTGGTCTGTATGTGTTGTGAAGTCTGATACCAGCAGGAAGGAAGGACCTGCAGTAACGCTCCTTCACACACCTGGGGTAATCAGTCTGTCACTAAAGGAGCTGTCCAGAGCTCTCAGAGTGTCGTGCATGGGGTGGGAGACGCTGTCCAGGAGGGATGTTAGCTTGGCTAACGTCCTCCTTTCTCCCACCACCTACACTGGATTCAGGAGGCTCCCCAGGACAGAGCAGGCCGTCTTGATAAGTCGATCAAGTTTCCTTTTGTCAGCAGCCGTGATGCTGCTGCCCCAGCAGACCACTACATAGAAGATGGCTGATGCCACCACAGAGTCATAAAAAGTCTTCAGGAGTTCCCCCTGCACCCTAAAAGACAGCAGTCTCCTCAGTAGACAGAGTCTGCTCTGACCCTTCCTGTAAAGTGGACTAGTGTAGTCTGAGCAGTCCAGTTTACTGTTCAGGTGAACACCCAGGTACTTGTATGAGTCCACTCTCTCCATGTCATGCCCTGGATGTTCACCGATGGTGGGGGTGTGTGACTGCGCCTGTGGAAGTCCACCACCAGTTCTTTGGTCTTTCCTGAGTTGATCTGGAGGCAGTTCCACTTGCACCAGTCCACAAAGTCCTGGTTCAGTTCTCTGTACTCCCGATCATCATCATCTGAGATGAGACCGATGATCACAGAGTCATCAGAGAACTTCTGCAGGTGACAGCTGGCTGAGTGGTCCATGGAGTCTGCAGTGTACCGGGTGAAAAGAAACGGAGCCAAGACCATTCCCTGTGGGGCCCCTGTGCTGCAGACCACCATGTCAGACTCACAGTCCCGTGTCCTCACAAACTGTGGTCTGTCTGTGAGGTAGTCCATTATCCAGCCTAAGAGGTGGTGATCCACCCCTGTGACCTCCAGCTTGTCCCTGAGGAGAACCGGCTGAATCATGTTAGAAGCACTGGAGAAATCAAAGAATATGATTCTCACAGTGCTTGCAGACTTCTCCAGGTGGGACAGAGCTCTGTGCAGGAGGAAGATGACAGTGATTGCAATCATGTTTTTAAAAAATCTGTAAATAGCATCCAGGAGCTGAAGGTATTTGGGAATCTGCCTGAGTTTATAGTGGACATTAGTGGTGCAAGTCAGGATGTAGTGCAGCTGATGATTGAAAATCCTGTCATGTGGCACAAAAGCTGCAGAAATGCTCTTGCAACACAGAGGCTACTACACCCATCCAAATCATACATGTTGCCACTGTTCACAGGGTTGCCTACCAGCCCCACTATGGCTTGGCACGCAATGAAAGTCCTCAGATAAACAAGAGAACCTTAGTCCAAGTCAGACACCCATGCTCCAGAGATTTGTCCTGATGCTGTATGGTGTATCTGAGGACAACATCACAACTGTGGATGCTGGCAACTCTCCCTCTTCTTTCACAAAGGAAAAGATTTTCACCACATGCCACCAAGCAGTGACGCACTCCATCAGCACCTCCTTCGACTAGCTTATCAGGTAAGACAAATTTGTATACAGTGGGTACGGAAAGTATTCAGACCCCTTTAAATTTTTCACTCTTTGTTTCATTGCAGCCATTTGCTAAAATCAAAAAAGTTCATTTTATTTCTCATTAATGTACACTCAGCACCCTATCTTGACAGAAAAAAACAGAAATGTAGAAATTTTTGCAAATTTATTAAAAAAGAAAAACTGAAATATCACACGGTCATAAGTATTCAGAGCCTTTACTGTGACACTCATATTTAACTCACCTGCGGTCCATTTCTTCTGATCCTCCTTGAGATGGTTCTACTTCTTCATTGGAGTCCAGCTGTGTTTAATTAAACTGATTGGACTTGATTAAGAAAGGCACACACCTGTCTATATAAGACCGTACAGCTCACAGTGCATGTCAGAGCAAATGAGAATCATGAGGTCGAAGGAACTGCCCAAGGAGCTCAGAGACAGAATTGTGGCAAGGCACAGATCTGGCCAAGGTTACAAAAGAATTTCTGCAGCACTCAAGGTTCCTAAGAGCACAGTGGCCTCCATAATCCTGAAATGGAAGAAGTTTGGGATGACCAGAACTCTTCCTAGACCTGGCCGTCCAGCCAAACTGAGCAATCGTGGGAGAAGAGCCTTGGTGAGAGAGGTAAAGAAGAACCCAAAGATCACCGTGGCTGAGCTCCAGAGATGCAGCAGGGAGATGGGAGAAAGTTCCACAAAGTCAACTATCACTGCAGCCCTCCACCAGTCGGGCCTTTATGGCAGAGTGGCCCGACGGAAGCCTCTCCTCAGTGCAAGACATATGAAAGCCCGCATAGAGTTTGCCAAAAAACACATGAAGGACTCCCAGACTATGAGAAATAAGATTCTCTGGTCTGATGAGACCAAGATTGAACTTTTTGGTGTTAATTCTAAGCGGTATGTGTGGAGAAAACCAGGCACTGCTCATCACCTGCCCAATACCATCCCAACAGTGAAACATGGTGGTGGCAGCATCATGCTATGGGGGTGTTTTTCAGCTGCAGGGACAGGACGACTGGTTGCAATTGAAGGAAAGATGAATGTGGTCAAGTACAGAGATATCCTGGAAGAAAACCTCTTCCAGAGTGCTCTGGACCTCAGACTGGGCCAAAGGTTCACCTTCCAACAAGACAATGACCCTAAGCACACAGCTAAAATAACAAAGGAGTGGCTTCAGAACAACTCTGTGACCATTCTTGACTGGCCCAGCCAGAGCCCTGACCTAAACCCAATTGAGCATCTCTGGAGAGATCTGAAAATGGCTGTCCACCAACGTTCACCATCCAACCTGATAGAACTGGAGAGGATCTGCAAGGAAGAATGGCAGAGGATCCCCAAATCCAGGTGTGAAAAACTTGTTGCATCATTCCCAAGAAGACTCATGGCTGTACTAGCTCAAAAGGGTGCTTCTACTCAATACTGAGCAAAGGGTCTGAATACTTATTACCGTGTGATATTTCAGTTTTTCTTTTTTAATAAATTTGCAAAAATTTCTACATTTCTGTTTTTTCTGTCAAGATAGGGTGCTGAGTGTACATTAATGAGAAATAAAATGAACTTTTTTGATTTTAGCAAATGGCTGCAATGAAACAAAGAGTGAAAAATTTAAAGGGGTCTGAATACTTTCTGTACCCACTGTAGGAGCATAATATAAATATGGCTAAGAATAACAGAGGGCCTTGGTATCATTAATCATGTTTCTCTTTAGAGTGGACATGTATGGGGAAAGGCACTTGTCAAACACCATGCAACAATTTTGCCGTCTCTATGGGGATTACAGCAGGATTCCCCAGACTCTCCACCAACTCCTGTTTACACTACAACTGCCACTATTTCAAAGGACTTGCCAGAACTTGTCATTTGCAAGTTTAAGATTGACTGCAAATGCTGCATGCAGAGGCTGCCTTGCATGTCTCTCTGTGGATGTCATGGCCCATGTTCCCACAGTAGTGCAGACATCTAAATAGAAAATCATGATGTATTTACACTAAGCTATTAGTCTTCATCAATAGAAAATTGTATATATGCCATTGCCTACTTCTAAAATGTGAACATACAGTCATGGAAAAAAATGTTAGACCACCCTTGTTTTCTTCCATTTCTTCTTCATTTTAATGCCTGGTACCACTAAAGGTACATTGGTCTGGACAAATATAATGATAACAACAAAAATAATTCATAAGAGTTTAATTTCAGAGCTGATATCAGACATTTTCCATGTTTTTTTTGATAACCAAAATCACTTCAGTTCTTCCATCAATAGCTATAGCATCGTTCTGTAAAAAACAGTTTTTAGGATTCTATGTTTTCTTTTCTGTCTGTTTTAGTCCCATGATCCACACAGGAGTTAGTACTTATTCATAACTATTGTTTCTGATGACTGCAGCTATGCATCTTGGCATGCTCTCCACCAGCTTCTGACATTGTTCTGCTGTCACAGCAGCCCATTCCTGTTGCACTAATTCTAACTAATCTGCTTTGTTTTTGGGCTTGTGGTTCTCCATTTAACATTTGATGATTTTCCACAGGTTTTCAGTTGGATTTAGCTCTGGTGATTGAGCAGGCCAAGGCATGGTTTCAGTGTTCTGGTTCTCCATCCAGGCTTTAACTGACCTTGCTGTGTGGCAAGGGGCATTGTCTTGTTGGAAAATCCAGTCATTAGAAGCAGGAAAGAGTTTTCCAGCTGATGGAAGAAGACAGTTTTCCAGAGTAGCCCCAAATATGACCTGGTTCATTTGCCCTGTTCCACCCAGACTCAAACAACCCCAGATGGTCACTGATCCACCCCCATGTTTTACTGTAGGGGCAGACAGTCTGGTTTGTAGCTTCTCCGGGCTTCCTCCTAACCAGTAAGTTGGCTGGAGTGGGCATCAACTGAAAACTGGATTCATCCCTGAAGAGAACCTTTGTCCAATCATCAGCAGTCCGATCCTCATGAACCCAGCAAACAGTAACCGGGCTTTCCTCTTCCTTTCCTTGATGAAGGGCTTCTTCCTGCTCTGTGTGACTTCAGACCAGCTTCAACAAGTTGCTTTCCAACTGTCCTTGCCAAACAAGTCCCATTTCTCCACAGTGTCCACTCATTTTTAAGGTCCCTGGAGGTCTGAGGACAATTCCTGACAGGAATGGATGAGTGACGGTCATCTGGTGGGTAGAAAGATGTTTCCTGACCATGTTGGGCTTGTTTTTTCTTGGTGTAATGAACGGCTGTCTTGGAGATCTTCCATTTTTTGGCTACCAGTCTCTCAGTCATGATGGCTGCCTTTGTGGCTTCACATAATTCTTTTGTTTTAGGCATTATGTGAGAGCTGACAGCTTCTGAGTTGTGCTACGGCTTGAATGCCAGCAGGAAACCACTCTAGGCCTTTGCATGTGCAGGGCTGCTTATGACATGAAATGTCCTCTTATATACCTGGGATAATGAAGCTGAAGCATGTCAAATAGGATGTAAAGTATGATGGAATCAGCTGCATTGAAAGTCCTGTTCATTGTATTCTTCAGGTAATGCCTGGTACCTTTAGTGGTACCAGGCATTAAAATGAACAAGAAACTAAAGAAAACAAGGGAGGTCTAATAATTTTTTCCATGATTGTAGTTATGAACTTGTTGTCTCACTACTCAGTTTCTTTGCATCCAGAATACACATATTCAACACTTCAAGTTGTTATTTATTAAATTAATGAGTTGTGAATCAACTGTGTTTTTGGGATGTGTTTTTTTTTTTTAAATAAATTGCATATTTTACCTTCAGTTGTCATGATGAGGAGAATATCATTCTTTTTTTTAGTCTTGAAACCTATTTTTTTGGATTCCTTGACCACAAAAATGTACATTTTGACACCAAGTTTGCCATTATAGCTATAACAGAAGCAAAGATATGGGCCTCTCAAGTATGGTCGGTGGCCATTTTAAAAATGGCCGCCAAAGTGTGCTCTCACTTGTGTCTTAGGATAAATTTACTTGTATGACCCTAAGGTACTTCCATACCAAAGGGGACCTTTGCACCATGACTTGAAGTCAAAAATCACTTAACCTCCCTACTAAAATACAGCATTCCAAAAATGAAAACTTTTTGAGTGTACTTATCATCATCCAGTCAAACACAGGAGAGGTCTTGAGAAAAGGAATAGTAACAGCTCTGCACACCGAACCAGACCCTCCTGGATTAGGATTGTAATCCATTAAATGCACTCATTCAGGGATTAAATAGGCATTACATTAAGATGGTTGTTGGTGGGCCCTCCAACAACGTATCGGTGAACTGCAAGAGTCAAAATACAGTCAGGATTCTGGCAGTGTGGAGGTAAAAGCACCATGCATGCATCCTCCCTGTTTCAATTCAGACCTGGCCCCTTTGTTACATGCCCTTGCTAATCTTTCAGTCACCTCATTTCCTATCAGCTCTCTATTGCTCACTTGAAAATAAAGCCACATACTGCAGAAGAAAGTGCTTTAAATGAGGATATTTATCAGACTTCATATGGCTCCAGTTAGAGACACAGTAGTACAGTGTAGTAGTCCTCCCCAATAGCTGGAAACACGCTCATAAATTACTTTTCCTCTCTTAGGCCTCCCCATAAACAATCAATGTCATATACATCAGTTCTAACGAATATACATCACAGTATGTAAATTAATGAAACTCTTATGATCATTGTATGACAGGTGGGCATATTACAGACTCTGCCAGACTCCAGAATGTACAAAAAGCTGATATCAAACACCTTGGTAAGCAAACAGTACACATATGACCAGCCCTCGCAGATGAACACTGTCAATCCTGCTTTTAGCGCTCTACTAACTCATTTTTCTACAGATTCCATGAGCAATGCTGCTATATTTGGATGTCACAGGACAAGTCACACATATTAAATGATTCAGACTGTGGTGTAAAACTGAAACCTTCAGGCAGTAGCGAGCAGAAACAAACCAGAGAAAGTAAAGACACATTGTGGGGAGAAGCACAAGAGATATTTCAAAAGTTTTAAAAAATGCATTCAGATACAATTTTGAAGAAAGGATGTTCTTTGAATTCCTGCTCATTTGCTTTAGTTTGAGACAAAACCTCAATGTACATACATCATGACAGCTACCGGAACGTTACAAAACACTTCACGTCTCCTACCAGATCTTCCTTTGTTTGTCTACTTTGCCGCGTTCGTCACACATCTCTTCACCTCTTGTGTGTGTGTGTGTGTGTGTGTGTGTGTGTGTGTGTGTGTGTGTGTGTGTGTGTGTGTGTGTGTGTGTGTGTGTGTGTGTGTGTGTGTGTGTGTGTGTGTGTGTGTGCGCGTGTGTGTGATGTGTTTGTGATGTGTATTGAGGGGAGGGAAGTTAGTCACGGTTAGCTAAACATTGTGGGCCGGCCAGAAGGCATGTTGAGATCTGTTTTGGAAAGGGTGGCGGTCAGATTGCCTGAGCCACAGGTCTGGGCACATCCCTGTTACCATCAAATACACACACATACGTTTACACTCACAGTCCACCTGGACATAGGGGAGACTGTGTGTGTGACTACAACTGGAATGTGAAGAGGTAATTCCAATGCCAACATACTTTCTGAGGCATTTCACTTATGCAGTCATTCATTTCTAGAACAAGGATTTCTAAATAAATAAGCTCAGTTCAATGCATTGTAGTGCAAAAATGTTGTAAATAGCTATCAATAGACCATCCATTGAAAATTTAAACTTGTTGCTTTAACTTAGAAATGAGTAAAAAAAAATGGACTAGGACGAGGGATCAGTACTAACTTTGATAACAGTTAGCACTGTTTTCATTATTATGAAAAGAAACAACTTGGACTCATCTTTACATTAATAAAGACACAGAGCAATTTCTAGTCATGTCAGTTTCTAGCTTGTCTGTTTTCTACAAATAAAGAATATTTGAGAATTTTAGAAGCTAGTTTATAGTTGCTCAGAAGTAGTTCTTAAAATATATTGTTTATAATTCTGCTCATCAGCCACAGAATACTGAGCATATGGTTTAAAAATGAGGATGGTTGTTCACCTGCAAAGTATCACAAATAGTTTAGCCTGAAATATAAATGCGAGCCAGTGAGAGGAGTAGAATGCTCAGCGGTGAAGCTGGCAAATCACAGTGTGATGTGGGTGTACTGTAAATAATGGATCACCGGTTTCAGAAAGGTACAGGTATTTGGTGATGCACATATTCCCAAGCCAGCATCAGAAAGGAGTGAGGGGAGGGGTTTCTGACACAATACAACTATCTAATGTGCAGATCAGACAGATTATACATCCAGCTAATGTGCTAGTTTTGTTTCTAAACCTTAACAAGTCCATTAAACTCTGCACAGAGCAATTCAACATTTGAACTCAAAAGACCTCAGTTTTCACATTTATAGGTTATGAAGGAGTCTGAAACTAAAAACAACCTCCTCTCTCATTTTTTGAATGTACGTCGTCCTTCATCTGACAAAACAAAGAAAAATAGACAAAACTGAGCCTGTAAAAGTCACAGTGAAAATATAGCATAAGCATCTAGTCTGTCCACTTATATTTTACTTGTCTTGACATGTACATGTGATGATTTTTCCTCCATCAGCCTTACTACTCTGTTTATCCTGGTTTCTAATGAGGATCGCATAATTAGAATCAGATCCTTGCTGAACACATATTTCATTTCAAGATAAATATTTCTTTCCATGACAATGAAAACATATCTATAACACTAAAGTGTTCCCAGTAAACATATTGCATTTATTTATTTTTTCATGTGTTCACATGTAGAGAGCATACCTTTACCTTTTTGGGGTTTTTTTTATAGTCTTGTAAGTGAAATACAGTAGTGACATTTTGTCCTATTTGGGTAAAGTTTACCTTTATTTATATTTATGAGGTGTTTTTTAAGATGTATGTTTTTCTATGGAAAGCAATGGATGTAGAGCCATAGAGTATAAAATTAGAAAGTATTATTGTTTGGTTGAGCTGTTACTTGAGAATTGTTGACAACAAAAATATGACCCAAGTTGGGTACTCTTTAAAACATTGTTTTTTTAATCTTTTACTTTTTCACTGGCATTAATCTGCTATTTCCCCTTAGCACACTGATAGAAAAAGGGCATCTTCATTCCTTGGCCATGTTTGAAACTCATCACTTTGTTAGCCAACTCTTCAAATTTTCAGGTCATAGCTAATCTCTATTGTGTCAGTGGCATAGGTGTAAAAGTAAAGGCAAAGGCATTAAACTGCTGTGTAGAGCTAAGTGGAAATATTGATTAGTACCACTTTAAGAGGCATGTTCTAGTGCCCATAAGAGGATGCTAGCTCAAATAATATTCAAAACACATTGGTTGTATTGATATTTTAGTTCTCTCCAATCTCTATGCAAAATTACATTGAACTTTTTAGGGAATTTAAAGTATTTAACGTCAACCAATCAAAGCTTTCTGTGTTCCTTTAGTGGAAGATGCTATCTTAAATTCCCAGTGTGGACACAACATCCAGCTAGTCTAACAAATCTATACAACTATATTTGGTTTGCTTTGATGCCTACACTAGCACCTCATGTTTAGTAAGGCTTTTAGCCAGGCTATTATGAAAAGTAATGACTGTCAAAGGGAACAAAGAGCTCCTGAAGGCAGTAACACTAAACTGTAGGTTGACACCCTTTTCCGTGCTAAGTACAGTGAGTTAGAGACAAGCTCATGCATGGTCATGCACTTAACGTCCATTTCACAACACCAACCCTGATTAACTGACTAAGAGAGAAAAAGACCGCTTTTACATTCAGTAGTGCGAGTGACATACAGCCATGTGTGTACTGTACAGACTGTAGATTTTTTTTAAAAAAACATAGCATCTGTCCAATTGCAGTGACTGCCATCAAAGAGTCAGAGCACACGACAGCTATCATGGAAGCGGAAATAATGTAAAGGACAATAATGTGTTGCCAGAGGATAAGTCAGCCGGCTTCTGTGCTCAACAGAGTTGTGGTTTTGGACTGCCAGGTACTGTTGTGACTAACTTATTGCACACTCACTCACTTCTTTTCTGAGCTGTCTGTGCATGAGAGAATGATTGCGAGAGGGAAACATGTACAGACACACACACAATGGATGTTCAGTGATATCATCACTCCCCTGAGAAGCTATATACGTCATCACAGCTGTAGAGATTATGTGTTTCTGCACTAAAGATGTAAAAAAAAAGTATTTGTTTACTGGTTTTACCATGCGCATATGCAGTATTGCTGACAGTAGCCACATGTCAAAGGCCAATAATCAAACACAAACTAACACAATAGCTCTTTCTTCTACATAAGCCACTCGACTGCTCCAACCACACAATACATGCACACACAATGGGATCCATTCAGTGCGCGTAATTTCGCAAAATATCAGCTGCAATTAAGTTGCTGCTGAAAAGAACAAATGATGCTTAATTACTGTAGTTTCACGATCATCTAATCAAATACCATCATTTGAGTCACTGGTGCAAAAATGAAAAAAAAAAAGTGCATGTCAGATGTTTATACCTGATACTAATCAGAAAGGCTACTGATTTGTCCTAAATTTATTCTGTGACCTGACAAAGACCATAAATTCACATCAAGAAACTGGCACTATGCTGCTGAGTTTTATGTAACCCTCTGACGTTACTGCTAGCAAAATTTCATTTAAGCTGAAGCTTAAATGAAATTTTGTGAACAAAGACTTTCACATTTCATTTTACAATTTCAGCTCACTAACGCTCCCCAGAGACTGACCCATGTACATTTTGCTCTCTATTTTGCGCACTGTGAGCTTTCCTCTAGTGCTCAGGACAAAATGGCAGTTTGTGCTATAAAATTTACTGAGCACATTCATGCTCTCAAAAGGATGACCCATTTGGGTGCAATAACAAATGGATTTTCTTTAATTAGTTTTATGATGTTCAGTCCTAATCCATATTTGTTATCGTGTTGTTTTGTCCTATAAACAAAGAAAGCTTTAATTTTATCTGTTGAAAAGCATGTAGACCCACACACTGCAACAGCAGCAACAGAAGCAACTGACTTTCCCGCAAGGTAGCATTTTTCTTCTCTCTCTCAGGCCTTGATCCCAGGTAAGGTGCTGGGTTTCAGTGCTTTTAAATCCCCCGTGACTGAGCTGAAAGCAGCTGAAAACCCACACCCTGTTGAAAAGCAAGCCTCCACAAAAGGAAGGGATAGAGAACCAGCATTTCCCATCAAACCACAATCACGTTCATAGCTGCCAAGGTTGGGCAATAGGCAATAAAGCTAGCCAGCAGCATGTCATAAAGACACACACACACACACACACACACACACACACACACACACACACACACACACACACACACACACACACACACACACACACACACACACACACACACACACGCGCGCAATCAATGTACTCCTTGTAAAGTCGAGATGAAACCAGAAGAGAAAAAATATTAAAAGATGGAATAGAAGAGCTGCTATCCCTGCTGTTCTCTGTCATTGGGGCCAAAAAGGAGTGATAAAATTTTCAACTTCAACACTTAGATAATAGAAAATGAGTAAGTGTAAAAGAAAATGCACAAAACAAGTTATCTCAGGGCACTTGTCATAGTTACGTCCTGACCCTATGATATTATATTATAGAGGGAAACCCAATGATTTCCTTTAAGCAAACACTTGGAGACAGGGAGAGAGCAGTGAAATGGACAGACAACAAATTAGACAGACATGCCACAAATATATATCACCAGGGTTCACTTGGATGTGCACTCTTTTTTTCTAACAGTCTCAATCCAAGTGTTTGGTTCACATTAAAGCTCACGTTTTAGCTCTCTCCAGTCTAGTGACTGGCTTAATGACCGGCTTAGCTGGAACACCGAGGTGAAGCAGCACTCCATTCTTTAGAGATATGCTCAATGTTCTGGTTTGCATTTTTCTGGAGAAAGATTCATACTGGAGCAGTATAATGAGCCCAAGCACACCTCAAAGCTTTGCAAAACCACAGAAGACCAAAGAGTGCTGACTGTCACAGAATTTCCTCCGCTCTCTCCCGACTTCAACTTCGCCAGACAATATGGGGTACTTGAAGACAGAGCCAAACATTCCCACATGAAAAGAAGCTCTGTGAAACATTCTTAGATTATGCTTCAATAACATGCTGTAAAAATATTTGTAAAAAGAAGTATGTTTGTTAGTGACCCCTGTCTTCAGACACAGAGCACATTTAAGATGGCTGCCAAAGAGGGCAACCTGGAAATTTAAAAGTGCAAGTGCGAAGTGTAGTGTTTGATTTACAGTTCATTAGTGAGGTTCATGAGAAAAAAAAAATGTTGCCTAAGGGTATGTTTTAATTAGAATTAGATTTTTGTCACGACCTGTTATTACAAAGCAGTATTTCACATTTGAGTGTGCTTCTGCCAGTAATGTTAGCGTTAACTATAGAAGACCAGCAAATCCACATCCTTTTAAAGGGCAATCTTGCTAAGATAATGCCTGTCACTATAGCTGTAGCCTCAGAATATGTATAAAATGTAAAACTTTGAAAAGATGCTTGACAGAAATGCAACCAAAATTGACAAAATGTACACATTTTTTTTGATTAGTAGACACAAAATAATGTAGGGTTGTGGACAATTGTAAAACACAAAAATGTGTCAAACTAATATTTTCATTAAAAATGAGTAGTATCACAATTAAAATATCAAAGTTAACAGTAAAGCCACCTTGGTTCTAAAAAGTTAAAAAAAAAAAAAAAAAAAAAAAAGTTCTACCTTACACCTAAAGCTTTAGACCAGCGGATATTTGACAGTCAAAGACAAGTTATCTAATGGCTCATTTCCAAGTCAGATAATAGTTGCTTTCAGGTCAACCAGGTGGTTCAGAGCAGTGTGCATTTGGGCAATGTATCTGAAAAGGTCAACGTAACTCACACTGAGATGAACAAGACAAAAAGCAATAAATTATCTGGTAGAGCAAAGAGAATATATAAAAACTCTGAAAGGTCAACAAGTATGTTCCAAATGTACCTAGACAACAGGATACAGGAATGTGTTTAGCTTTTTGTAGGGAGGAGGTTAATGACATTGCCTCTCTTACATATCCAAAGAACACAACATATCATCTCTACATTTCTGAATGTCATTTTTTTATGTTGGAACCTGCAGTCACTTTCATCTAGATGTACTGCAGTAGTAATTACACACTTCAGACATGTTAATTCCTATTTCTACTGCTCTGTGTTAAAGCTAATGTGATAACTGCTGGGTGGTATCACTACAGAATGATTAGACACACAAAAATTCTACCACTTGTTAGTTTGCCAGTGAGCACCAGAATGACAGTCAGCTTCATAAAAAGTTCTAATTAAAATACATTTTGGACATATATAGCTTTTCAAATCCCACACAGACACAGCCTAAAAGCACAGCTGAAGTCAGGATGTGGTTAGCCTGGCTGAGTAGAAGCTGTATCTCTGGAATTAGAGATGTAGCACCTTGCCTGACTTTCTTCAAAGTTCAAAGAAGCATCTATAAACACCTCTAAAGTTTGTTAAATCCATAAACAAACAGTCATTTGTCAAAACAAGACAGCATATAATGCCAAAAAATGTTCTGGCAATATGCTAACAGACTTGCCGATTTAAAAACACAGCTTATCATGACACCAAGTGCCTCAGAATTCTCATTAAGCCATCCAACCATGATGTGCTGAAACAAAACTCAACGTATTTTAGCTTGTGAAAATTTGATAAAGCACAACTTTATTTAGGAATTTCTTGCACATGACAGAAAAATGTTCCTTGTGAGCATAATAGACACTAAAATTATAAATCATGTAACAGGTTTGTGGATGATACAATACTGAAAAGCAGTGGAGACAGATGGATCACTTCTGTGGCTCCTCAGGATCTAGAGCTAATGGGGAGTTGTCCATTTGGACTGGCTAGTAATGGCATTTATGTGTGTTATACAAAAGCCTATCTAGTTTGTTTAACTATGCATACACATTTATAACCAGCAAACATTGTACAGAAAAGTTCAAGACTTTCCATATGTTAACTGAAACCACAAACTGTTTTGCTTGATTGTTGTGTATACAGATTTTCAAAAATTTATTTTAATTCTAAACTTTAAATCAAGTCAAGTCATATTACTGTTATTTATGTAGCACAACTAAATGAACATAAGTTACCCCCAATGTTCAATGGAATCCTTTTTTTTAATTTTCATTTGAACAGAAACAGGCTAGCTGTTCCCCCTGCTTAGTCTTTCTGCAATGCTATGCTAACTCCATCATGCTGTCCCTTTTCTCTGTTGTTGACTTTTAGAATTGTTTATGAAGAATGGACAAGCTTTCTTATCCATCGTGGTGCTTTTTCTGTGGGAGGACATGTTTTTACTATATGGCACACACTCACATCAGATGTGCAGTCCTATCACCATCAAACAAGCCCGTGTTTGTTTTTCTTTATAGCGTCATAAAAAGTCATGAGGTACAAGTTACTCACCGACTTCATACAGTCTGTGTGGAGACTGTGAGAATAGCACAAGTCACTCAGACAGACAACGTACATCCGGCCAAGGGCTAAATAATATTAACTGTAACTACAAGTACTGACTGCATGGTATGATGTATGGCTTTCCTGCCCCCAGGTACTACAAGTGAGGAAATCAGGAGTCAAGCCAGAACATAACTAGTAAAGCTGTTAAAAAAATGCCCTTGATCAGCACTGACATAGAGAATTCATGGGTCTACACTGGCACTCTATCACACACTGTAGTAACATTCAACATCTCAGTTTACTTCAAATTTACTCCAACTACATTTAAAAGACAAAAGTGTTTCTAACCGATCTAAATGACCTCACTCAAAGATGGGATGAAAAGCCTACTGTCAATAAGGAGAGTGTAGGAGGAGGAAGGATAACCGAACTTTCACAGTCTCTCTTCACAGTCTTTCATTGTGTAAAGAATAAACTGAAGAGAAGCCAAAAGCCTAGCCCAGGCTAAACTTTTGGTTTTTGCATGAAGCAGAGTATTATGCTGCTATATGAAGCTGAAGTATGATTCGCAAAAAGTTCCGCCTGTCAGAAAACAAGTTTTCATATGCTGTTAAATTATCTGAGAGGATATGATATGAGGCTAATAGCACTGAAGCAGATGCAATTTAGCACTGCAGATGGAGAATTTAGTTAGTCTATATCTACCTGAAAAAGTCAGAGTATGAAATTCTCAACAATTCTCCCAAACACCACAACAAAAATACATAACTGGTAAACAAGTCCGCTAAGTCCTTACATGAAAACTCTGGAAAAACAATGCCAAATCTTTTATCATTCATCGTGATGGTCACAAGGCTGCAGCAGAAGTTGAGTCCAGTTCAGCTTCTCTGCCAGTTGAGCATAGACACTGAAAATACTTCAGCACTGATTTTCCTAGTTGAGTGACATACAATGAACAAAAATGTAACCACAGCATTCATCCATCCATCCATCCATCCACTATCTATATACCACTTAATCCTCATTAGGGTCGCAGGGGGGCTGGAGTCTATCCCAGCTGACTGGGTCCAAAGGCAGGGGACACCCTAGACAGGTCGCCAGTCTGTCACAGGGCTATATACAGACAAACAAGCACACTCGCAAATCAGGGATCTTCTACCTGCAAGGCGAAAGTGCTAACCAGCACGCCACTGTGCAGCCCTAGACACAGCATGTAATACTTAATTAAGTTCTATCCAATCTTATAAATATTTGTTGCTCCAAAACATGGCAACTCTACAACAGAGCAGATTTCATGAACCAACCAAGTATGTACTATATAAGAAATTTAAGGAAAAATATTGGACAAATTAGCAGATGGACTGAGCTAAATGAGTGACTCTAAGTGTCTTGTGGTGAAAGTGGTTCTCTGTTAACTTTTCCCTGCTAGTGTGGCTCTCATTGACAAAAATAGTGAAGATCACTGATTTAGCAGAGGTTCTCTTAATCTCACTCTTTTTCAAATAGTGTTGAACAAGAGTTGAGTGTGAGTATTGGGGACTAACTTACCCGACTTTCTGTGCACCCTGCACACCTCCATGAAAAAAATTTCTACAAAACCTTCATCATCATCATCTTTTTTAACGGTTTATCAACCCCACGAACCATCTCATGGACAACTGCAGAAAACACCCAAAGCTCAGCTTGGGATAACTTCACAGGATCAAATACTCAAAATGCAGTCAGTTGAATCAGAATATGGCACATTCTTCATGTTTACACAAGGAAAAGATGTGTATTCATGTGTGTGTTGGGGGGAGGGTCCCAGATATGCCATGTGTGTAACGCTACAGCTGAAGCAGATGTTGTCTGAGGTCATTATAAAAACTTGTTTTCCTTATCCACAGCAGGTTCCCCTGCTTCCCCCCATTCCCCTGTGAGTGTGTGAGTTGTCTGCAAACGTCTGTCTGTGGACTAAGGATGTCCTTTACAAACAGTCTGCACCCCACGCAGTCTATAACAGCTCCTACAGACTCTATTGTTATTTTGTACAGAAAATAGTGATGCTGGTCTCTTGTAAGATTAATTACTGGCTGCGACAGAGTTGTCAGCCTCTGACATAATGTTGTCTTAGGTGAACAATTCACATACAGCCTTGTGCTGTTTTACATGCAACAAATTCACATGATATGAGCATATGTGACTTTCAAACATTTCACAAGGAAACTGAATAAACAGTCTTGAGAAGATTAAGTCCACATATAATATCACATCTGTTGTGATAAGTTATTGTGATACAGGCACATGTGATTATCAGACAACATCAAGCTCAGATTCCGTATATGTGAAAAACTATTTCTTCTGACTCACACATTTTATGGATATTTCAATGTTCAGAATTTAACATGTTGGACGTACAAGACATACACCCAAGAGCCACAATAGCTAAAACATCTGCCTAATATTGTACAGGTCTTGCTTGCACCGCCAAAACAGCTCTGACTTGCCCAGATCTGGACTCCACAACACCTCTGAAGGAAGTCCTGGATGTTGCAAGTGGGGACTCCATGAATTAGACTTGTTTTCCCAACACATCTCACATATGCTTGGTTGGAATGAGATAAGGGGAATTTGAATTTCAAGGCAACCCCTTAAACTTTTTTTCATGTTTTCCAAAACATAAGGAAACTTAATCCTGAGGAATGAAGTCATCAGGAAATACTGGTGGTGGTGAAGAGGTGTACATGTCAGAGGAACATCCATAGGACACAAGGTTTGCCAGCAGAACATTGCCCAGAGCATCACACTGCCTCTTTTGGCTGGTCTTCTTACCATAGTGCATCCTGTTGCCATCTCTTTCCCAACTAAATGATGCACATTCACCTAGCTGTCCACATGATGTAAAAGGAAAAGCAATTCATCAGACCAGGCCACCTTCTTCCATTGCTCCATGAACCCATTTTGATCCTCACTATACCCATTATTGGTGCTTTCAGTGGTGTTCAGGGGTTAGCATGGGCACACTGACCAGTCTGTAGCTACACAGTTCCATACACATCTAGTTGGCATATGCAATGTTCTGACACCTTTGAATCCTAGCAGATCAATCTAGATAATGATTACTGATATTCAGTCAGTTGGCATATTTATATATTTAACATGTAGCAGTTTATACTGGAATAGTGTTGTGTGGATCAGTCTAAGCCACTTAGATCCACATTTACAGAGCCATGGTGTGTAGTATATGAACACTGCATATATTTTCAGTGCACACAGAACAGACAGCTTGGAACAGTGAGGAGATGGGCACTGACTTTGACAGAACATGTACTAGATTAGAATCACAGACTTTATCTTTGAGGTTTTCAGCCATTTTTGCTACAATAGCCCTGTGGAATCAGACCACACAGGCCAGTCGTCACCCCCCAGTATATCAGTGAGCCTCTGGCATCCAAGCCATTGTCAACAGGTCACTGGCTGTCCTTATATGATCGCTTTGGCTAGCTACTAACCACTGCACATTGCTAACACACCACAAGAACTGTTGTTTTGCAGATACTCTGACCTAGTCATCTGATTATCTAATTAGTTCCTTGTCAAAGTCGCTGCAGTCCTTATACTACCCATTTTCCTGCTTGTAACACATCAGCTTCAAGAAATTACTGTTCACCTGCTGAGATTTTAAAACTGTGGCTACCATATGTTAAATACTGTTTCATGTGTGAGTTAACAGCACTTCACACACACAGGAACATGAGGTTTTACATATACATTTACATTACGAAGTGTTTTGTATTCATGACAAAAGTACAACAATATGGTTAGAATAATACAGTTATCAGTCAGCAGATTTAATTTCCTACTAAATGTTAGTAGACAAATTGAATATAAACATTAGGAATAAAATATAAAATATCAGAATTTGACATTGTTAAGTATTTTTCAGTATTTGTTTTTACATTAATATGGGGTTATTCAGCTGATATTCTTCTAATACTACTGGAAAGATACATTTCAAAGTTGCGCACTGGAAGCTGTCACTCAATTTCATTCCATTGTGACAACTCACAAGTATGAATGGAGATGTTTATCTGTTACCATTATCTTGGGTTACCGTTACTAGCCTCTAAAATCTGCTCTGCTCTGTCATCCAGCTCAAACATGGTGACCGGAAAGACTTTTATTTAAAATCCATTAAAACGATCCTGCTACAAAAAGCCTGCACATGAACTGATGAAATATACTTTTCCTTTTCTTATTACACTTAGGAAGATGTTCTCAACATGTTGATCACAAAGTACAGGAACTGCAATCACTGTGTTGCTACCAACCCTCCAAATCTGAGACTAGCTTAGCCAACAAAAACTACAGTTTGATGTGAAATGTCTAAAACCTACAGCGAGATGAACACAAGGTGAATGCAGTCAGTCGGGTTTTGGGCTTACCTGTGAAATCCCAGACTCTTCCTTTGTACTTGTTAGTACAAAGTCCAAGCACCAAAGTGCTTCCCACTCCTTCCACCTTCCACCTGCAACAAGTTACAAGTAACTGCCAAGTTTAATGGAGGAGGGAAAAGGGAAAAAAAAACAACTCCTCCCCTCACGCTGAGAGCATAGTTCAACTTCCTGGTGTGTAGAATGGTGGAGCTGACTGTACAACGATTGATGCAAGTGCTGAGAAAAGCCGCGGTAACAGGATAGTAATGGGCTCACAATGAGATGTTCTCTGTAGAGGTTACATACACCCAGGTGGCTCAGGGAGCAGCGGCGAGGAGACAAAGAAACTGGTTCTGCAACTTTGTGGGCAGATCTCAGCAGAGCTACCAGAGTTTTGAATGAATAAATGAGTAAATGTACTTAACCTACTTACACAGGTAGAAGAGCGTCTTCTGGCAGCTGAACAGGAGCAGCTGAACAGAGATGCTCTATTAAAACATTGTGTTTGCAGAACTTAATAATAGCACGTAATAATAATGTACAGATGAGAAAAATCTATCTGGCATTTTGACACCTTGTCTGGCAAAAGAAGTTATTCCATCAAATGTTTTGGGGAAAAAATGTATGGAAATTTTACAGCCATAAACGAACAGCAGTGACTGTAGTGTGGCTCATTTGGGCTAATCATGAGACAGCTGAAGCTAATTTACCCTCATATTTCTGTAAAATAATAAATGATAGCCAAATAATGCTAAAATAAAAATAATGTTTAGTCTTATACCATAATGGCGACAAAAAGTAACATCAGGAAGTAGATTTAAAGAGCCTAGCCTAGCGAGCAGAGGAACAGTAAAAGCCTTTTCAGCAGACTCTGTCTTTATGTTCAGGAGCTATAGCCTTCAAAAGATGGAACACAACATCTGATGATTAATGTGTGTTTAATGTTTAATGTGTGTTCACTTAAAAAAAAAAAAAATTCTAAATGTGCTGAATTGTGGACAAGTTCATTAAACAAACTCAGTTCAAATGAGAGCTGATGAAGAGACGTATTATTGGTGGATACAGTGTTTTGTCTTTTGACTCTCCATATTGCACTTTTCAAGTTGAAGCTCAGGTTCAGTGTTGTTTCTCATGACCTTTGGTGATGACAGAATAATACACCCAAATAACAGGTACACAATAAAATGTGTAATGAAAATGCACAAAAGTACAGAAGTCACAATCATCAGTGAAATTGTGCTAGATAACTAGAACCAGTAAACAGAAGAAGCCAAAGAGTTTCACACGACAGGAGACCACAGTCACAACTGTTGTGAGAATTATGAAAATATAGGTAAAGATGTAGACAAATAATACTGTGCAACTGAATTATAAATTCTACAAGAATCAATAAAATAATTTCTAGTTAATGACATCCATTAGGGGAACCAAGCAGTGTAGAACATTTTGACTAAATAAACTTTACAGGCCGCAATTAACAGACATATCAGTTTAAACTTATACAACGGCTGATGAAAAGCAAAAAGTGTCAGAGAAGTGTGAGGAATCAGAGGAGTCAAAGTGGTAAATGATAATCACATCACAGTAAAAACACACCATACAGTTCTGAAGGCAGCAGCTACACATTTGAGTGTGTATTAATGTGTTCAAACAGAGATTATGAGATGAAAGGTTTTTACTTACAGGAAACTTGTAAAACTTTGCTGTATCAGCCGCTACGTGGCGCTGTGACTTGTGACGTGTGTCCGTTAGAGAGTAGTAGTATTTCCGGGATTATCCGGAAGGTCCGCACTGCTCACTGCGGCTGCGTGGACGGAGGGATTGGAGGAAATGTTACAGTAGTTTGCTCAGTCTGCCGTCAGTCTGCTGTTTATTGTGACTTTTTGTGCCCAGTAACACGGTGAATGTTCGCTGCAGAGAGCATTACCGGGATGTAGGCTGCAGGAATGGAGCTGCTGTGTGTGGGGGCAGAGAGCTGCTCCAGAACCGTCGTCCAGTGAACAATAATAGTGATAATATGTGACCATTAAGTGTAAGTGGCTGTAGCCCATGTTAGTTTATAATGCCTGTTGCTCCTGCTAACCAGGCGCAACTGATTCGGTCCAGTCAAAAGGACGAATATTACCGAATCATCTTAAGAAACCAGGCCAACGACTCTTTTCAAACACTTGCTGGTAAGTTACATTTCAGTATCATATTTATTATATTTATAATTTAGTATCACATTGCACTTTAAGGACTGCACTTTCAATTTCGTTGTTCTCATACAATGACAATAAAGACATTCTAATTCTGAGCTGGTCAGATCGGACCACTGGACATTTTTGGGTTGCAAACCACAATCAGAAATCCTAACCTGATTTGAGGAATTCAGTTTTGCTGCTGCAGTAGTCTGTACACACTAACTGAAACTTCATCAATATGAGAATTTTATACACACACACACACATATGTGTGTGTGTATATATATATATATATATATATATATATATGTATATATATATATATATATATATATATATATATATATATATATATATATATATATGTGTGTATGTTAAGGCTTGACATATTAACATTTGGGTACACCTTTGGAGTGCCCTGTTAACACATTAACAGCACGTTAACGTGTTAACATGCTCAGCCCTAATATATGTGTATATTTTCACACCCTTGTCGACTTGCACTCACTAGAAGGCATGTTACCGTATGTTGGTGGTTAATATTTATCATTAGATGCTCATTCATATGTACAGTAATGTCACTTCTGCAAATTTCCTGCAGAAAAGTACACAAAGTCTTTTACTGCTCTGTCCTGAATGATGCTGTCTTCATGTGTGGGATAATTGATGGTTTAATTCAAAATAGCTTCACCTACCAGCTTAGGTGTCCATATTTCCAAACTGTAAGTTCAGCCTTGAGACGGTGATGGTTCACTCCGTTAGTGTCTTGCTTACAGTGGGGATCGAAAGTTTGGGCACCCCAGGTAAAAATTTGTATTAATGTGCATAAAGAAGCCAAGGAAAGATGGAAACATCTCAAAAAGGCATCAAATTACAGATGAGACATTCTTATAATATGTCAAAACAGTTAGATTTGATTTCCATTATTTACACTTTCAAAATAACAGAAAACACAATCATGGCATCTGCAAAAGTTTGTGCACCCTGCAGAGTTTGTAGCATGCACCGCCCCCTTTGGAGAACTGAGACCTGACAGTGTCATGGATTGTTCACAATCATCGTCTGGAAAGAGCAGGTGATGTCAGTCTCAAAGGTTTTAAGTGACCACCTTACCCCAACAATCAGCACCATGGGTTCTTCTAAGCAGTTGTCTGAAACTGAAAATAGTTGACGCTCACAAAGCAGGAGAAGGCTATAAGAAGATAGCAAAGCGTTTTCAGATGCCAATATCTTCTCTTCGGAATGTAATTAAGAAATGGCAGTCATCAGGAACAGTGGAAGTTAAAGCAAGATCTGGAAGACCAAGAAAAATATCAGACAACAGCTCGCAGGATTGTGAGAAAAGCAAGTCAAAACCCACGTTTGACTGCACGATCCCTCCAGAAAGATCTGGCAGACACTGGAGTTGTGGTACACTATTCCACTATAAAGAGATACTTGTACAAATATGGTCTTCATGGAAGAGTCATCAGAAGAAAACCTCTTCTACATCCTCACCACAAAAATCAGCATTTGAAGTTTGCAAATGAACATATAGACAAGCCTGATGCATTTTGGAAACAAGTTCTGTGGACCGATGAGGTCAAAATAGAACTTTTTGGCCGCAATGAGCAAAGGTACGTTTGGAGAAGAAAGGGCACAGAATTTAATGAAAAGAACCTCTGTCCAACTGTTAAGCATGGGGGTGGATCAATCATTGTTGTATTGCAGCCAGTGGCACAGGGAGCATTTCACAAGTAGAAGGAAAAATGGATTCAATAATATTACAGCAAATTTTGGATGCTAACTTGATGCCATCTGTGAAAAAGCTGAAGTTAAAGACAGGATGGCTTCTACAAATGGATAATGATCCTAAACACACCTCAAAATCCACGGTGGATTACATCAAGAGGCATAAACTTAAGGTTTTGCCATGGCCTTCACAATCTCTTGACTTCAACATAATTGAAAATCTATGGATAGACCTTAAAAGAGCAGTACGTGACAGACAGCCCAGAAATCTCAAAGAACTGGAAGACTTTTGTAAGGAAGAATGGGCGAAGATACCTCAAACAAGAATTGAAAGACTCTTAGCTGGCTACAAAAAGCGTTTACAAGCTGTGATACTTGCCAAAGGGGGCAGTACAAGGTATTAACTCTGCAGGGTGCCCAAACTTTTGAAGACGCCATTATTGTGTTTTCTGTTATTTTGAAAGTGTAAATGATGGAAATAAAATCTAACTTTTTTTGACATATTATAAGAATGTCTCATCTGTAATTTGATGCCTTTTGGAGATGTTTCCATCTTTCCTTGGCTTCTTTATGCACATTAATACCAATTTTTACCTGGGGTGCCCAAACTTTCGATCCCCACTGTAGGTGCGAGTTTGTCTATGCTGTCACGGTTTCATATCCCTTCAACTTCTCTTTATTTTATTATTTAAGCATTTGCAATTGAAAATTTATTTTGACTTGTGTTTACTCAAATAACACTCCAATCAGGAATCACTTAGGTTTAGAAACGAAATGAAAGCAAAGAAATTCACAGGTTCAGCTACTTGCACCTTCCTGTGTTCAACAGGTTCTGCACCTACGTACAGTGTGGCTAAGCGGGTGACCTGTAAATAGGTGCTAGAGTGCCGACGCAGTGGTCATGGGTTCAAATCCAGCCCATGGCCTGCCACTGCATGTCATTCCCCCACTCTTCTATCTTTATTTCCTGTCTTCTCACAACTGCCCTGTATAATAAAGGCAAGAAAGGCCAAAAAAAAAACAAAAAAAGCTTTCTTTATCATTGTGAGGATGGATTTTTTTTTTCATGCAGATAGTTAGATGAGCCTTTGAAGAGTCTAGAGGTACATTTAGGTCAGTGTGCGAAGTCTTTTAAATGATCTTTGAGGTTTTTCAGACAAACCAACAGGTATTAGCATTCACTCTTTTAGTCTATGCTAATACCTGAGGGGCACAAGCTGGGTCTCCCTCGAAAACTAATTATAATAATAATAGTAATAATAATAAATTTAATTTGTAATGCACTTTACATTTGAAAACAAATCTCAAAGTGCTACAGATAAAAACATCGGCGATTAATTAAAGGAGCCATTGATTTTCCTGGTGTGGACTGTTGAAGAATGGACACTTTATCTTTGGGAGGACATTTTTCAGCCCCTCACCAATTTAACATCTGGTATATGTTACATTTCAAGCAATAGATGAGTTAGTTGTCATCCAAATAGAAGCTTATGAAGCAACTGTTCAGGCTTGAAATATCTGCCATTTGTGTATGAAGTTCAATGCTGGTTTTCTCTCCTCTCTGTAGGGTCCAAAAGATGGCTGGACTGGAGGAGAGAGATAGAGCTGCTGTCAGATCTTGCATACTATGGGCTAACAACATTCTCAGGTAGTTACAATGCAAACAGTGAAAATCTCAATTACCTAATGTAACATGGTGTCCTATTACTAAAAATTGTTTTGTGCAACCTTCTCCTCTGCAGGTTATCAAACTCTTGGTGAGGAGTACGTTGGCATAATCCAGGTGGATCCCACTAAACATCAAATCCCCTCTCGGGTCAGACGTGGCCTCTTCATCCTTTGCCATGCCTTCTTTCCTTATCTCCTGGACAAGCTCCTGGTGTGCCTGGAGAACGAGCTGGAAGCCGGGCAGGAGAGTCATCACAGTGTCCGCCGGCGACAGGCAGTGTCTGGGTTATGGAGCCTGGAGTCCTGGCTGAGGAAATGGGTGCGGAGGGCGGTGGGGCTGTTGTCAGAGCCCCAGAGGAGAACATGTCTGCCAGCTGTGTTTGCCATTCAGCAGGGTCTGACTCTCCTGCACCGACTCCACATGGCTCTGTTTTACATCAGCGGCTCTTTTTATCACCTGTCTAGGAGGGCGGCAGGTATCAGCTATGTAGGTGATTTCTTATGTATTAGACAGAACAGAGAAACATTATTTATAATTACAGCTGTGGGCAAAAGATTGTGCAGGCCTGAAAAATGACATTTAGTTAGTCAAATGAAGCAAATACAAACCCTTCTTCATATGGTAATGCACTGTTACTTTTATAATGGTGGCATTTGGAAAAGATGGGGCAGCATTTTACTACTAGTAGAGATTTGAACTTTAATAGACTTAATTAACGCAGAAGGATTGTTAGGCTGGTCAAGTTTAGCAATTGTCAACCGATGACATATCTGGAGCTGATAAATTCTCTAAGTCTTCACAGCTCATAACACTAAACAACCATGGCTTCTTCTAACCTGACATCTGAAATGAAACTAACTGTAAAGCAGAGGAGGTAATATAATCATAATAATAATAACAAAATACCTTTATCTTGAAATTTCCACTGTCTGAATAGTCATTTAAAAAAGATAGTAAAGAGGAATTTGAGACAAGATCTGTAAGAGCAAGAAAATGAACATAACAGACAGTACAAATATGATGCAACCCCCCTGAATGACTGCAGGGGAGGCACAGCAAGGTTCACCTGAGAGAGGAATGGTGGGCATCATTCACTCTGCAGGAGCTCTTACCTGCCACCTCCTCACAAATGTCAACACCTTATTTCTGCAAATCAACATGTGGTCCAGACAGAGTGGTTTTGGAAATATGTGCTGTGGAGAGAAAAAGTTCAAATTTGGCCTTAATCACTAACGCTAAGTTTGAAGTTACAAATAGTAGCAGCGTTTGATGAGCAGAACAGCTTTTCAGCTGTTTAGCTTCAGGCTTGAAATATTTTTGCTTTGGGCTTGTGTGGTACCCAGTGTCACAGGAAACACTACACACATACTCGATTCTACAAATGTCAGCCAAGGTCTGAAAAACTGCAAAAAGTGATTGCTGTTGAAGATCATGAAATAAAAAGTAATGATGCATTAATATTTGAGGAAAGGTTTATAATGTTAGGTTGTATTTATAAAAATGTCATGGCCATTAGGAGGGAGGGATTTTTGCTTATAGCTGTCTACACATAATATGTACAGCATGTAGTCGTGAAATCACTCTAGGAAAGGTAAAAAGGGTTAGTTCGACTTTTTTGTGACACAGTTGGTTGCAACCTAAGTTCACAACGTAGGATGTTTTCTGGGAAGAAGCAAATATATCAAATTTAGGTGACCTTTCATGATAATAGGCTTTACAATCCTCAATCAGATGCTCACAAATCAATCAGCACGGCATATGTAACATTGACAGTTTCATCCTCATCGGCTTGATACAGATTTTCCAAAGAGCTCTATAAGCTGTCACTTTATTCACATCACACTACTCGTCGGTATGTTTCAGCTCAATATATCCTGTTATTGTCTGCTGTTCGGCATTTTGTAACGCATTTCAGGGTTCCAGATGAAAATTTTAATTCGCGCACACAAGAATTTGCTGCATATGCAGCCATTTTGGTCACAGTCTGGAGCTCCGTGTTTCATAACTGCCGTTAGAAGGTAGTTAATTGGTTGGCAGGCAGGTGCCAGTGTGGAGTAAACAGTAATGAGTAACTCTGTTCTGGAGAGAGTTGCCCATATTGCTAGTCTTCTGTTAAATTCATATTAATGAAGGTACAAATATTAGGTAAATGGGCATACAGTTGAATGTCTAAAACAGTTTCCACATAAACTGATCATTATGAAGGGAGGATTTACTGCAGGGCTGTTGGATTAGAATGACTTGGTTTTGGTTAAGTGGTAATAATTAATATTAAGCAACTTACTGGATGTGCACTAGACTAAAATGTTAATGTTACACTATCATCTCTGGAAGTGGTAGATGCTGATTTTACTTTAAATGTATATGGTTTTACTAAATGCAATATATTTAAATATTCTCTATATTTTGAATGATGTTCCAAACTTTGTGTTCAATGTACACGTCTCAAACTGTTTGTGTGTGTGTGTTTGCAGCTGCGTGTGGTGGGGCTGAGCGGTGATGACACCACCATTAGGAGCAGCTACAGGCTGCTAGGTGCCGTGTCCATCCTCCAGCTGCTCATTACTGGGTGCCTGCAGCTCAACAACTTCAAGCAGAGGCAGAGAGCCCGCCAGGAATGGAAGCTCTACAGGAACCTCAGGTACAGGGCCAGATCATACCAGTAAACACACCTATGGAGATATGTAGACTGTCCACATGGACCCTATCGCTACATTTCTTCATGTCAATACAGAATTTTAGGTTAAAATCACTGATTCTAATTCCAAAGTTAATGTTTTAGTGTTGGAGTGAAGAGTGTTGTCAGTATTTCAAAAGGTCATCAAAGTCATTACAAGTTATCACCTTTGGAGCATGTCAGAAAACCTGTTGAGATATTTTTCCGTGCACTTGAACAGACCAGACAGCCAACAGTTTACTAAAATTCAGATTGTTTCTCTTGTTTTGCCAGCAATTAGTAAGAGAACCCAAAAAAATACCGGGATGTGGCTAGTGCTTGATGATTTCCATTCATCACTGATCTTTCCTAAAAACCAGGCATCATTGTAAAGGACCTGCATCATACCTGCCTCTGTACTGAACCCTCTGACCTCTATCTGTTTGTAGTCCTCAGCACACACAGAGCTCCAGCCCCAGAGCTGCACGCTGCATCCTCTGCTTGGAGGACAGGAGACACACCACCTCCACCCCATGTGGACACCTCTTCTGCTGGGAGTGCATCACAGAGTGGTGCAACACCAAGGTTAGGCTTATGTCACCTACCACAGGTTACATTAGAATTTTGTTTATTAATTTCAACAGTCAGACTCAACTTAAGCATCACTGAAACTGAAGTAGTGTTAGACTTACGTGTAAAGCTGGAATCGTGCTGAAGAGAAAAGGATATATGGTACATTTTTCCCAAAACTATTTTTTCCACTAAATGTTTGGATCCCACAGAGCCTTCATGTGGCAATATCAGTGGTTCAAATATGCATTTTGGAAGCTGCAGTGATCCAGAGTGCAGTTACTCTCTGTACTTGACCCTGTGCATGCTAATGTATAATTGCAAAATTTGTTTGTGTGCCATCACAACAGCCAGAGTGCCCCCTGTGTCGTGAGAAGTTCCAGCCTCACAGACTGGTGTACCTGATGAACTACAGCTAGAGTGCCAGAGCCTGATGCTACACATACACAGATACTCACTGCTTTGCTGCTGGATTTGCATGCAGCTTAATATTTACTCCAGAGGCACAAAACTGTTTCCAGCTGTCACACTGAATTCATGCCAACATACTGTAGCTTCTTCAGGTATGAACCCAACCTTTGTCTTTTTTTTTTGATTAATTGCCTCTCATTAAGAGAAGTTATTGATTGAGAACTAAATTTTGGATTGTATCAGTCAAATCATGTAAACATCATTGAAAATATGAGGAATGTTAATAATTTCATAGAAAGTTGCTATTAATGCTAATAAAATGGGGGACATGTCCAGACATTTATCTGCTCAGTGTTTCATCTTCTTTAAATACTTCAATGTAAACACTTGCAGATTTCTGTTGTTTTTGGTCAGAAACTCCATGATCTGATTCTGTTGTATGATTAAAGATCATTAAGACAGTTTAAAGTGGATTAGAGTCTCTCCATGTGCAGGACATTAGTGCAGCTCACTGAGAACAGCTGCTCAATTCCATTTGGACATCCACAGACCTTCACAGGACTGATCTCCACTGTTGTACGCCTCTTTAAAATCATCCTCATGCAACAGGTTTGTTGTCCTGTGCAGTGTAACAACATATAACTGTGTGAACAATACATGTGTCTGGGTGACATTGCAATTTCTTTCAGCCGCACTTCTGGCTGTTCACGCTTCACTTTTTTTTTCTTTGTTCTGTGGCACTGATAGTATCTGCTCATTCTTGATCCATAGATGGACAGTTGCAGGACTATCTGGTAAACTGGATCATTAATTTGTTGGCCATAAATTGGCATCAGCTCTGCTGGGAAAATTCATCTCAACCCTTATGAAATATATTTTATAATATTTACTAGTTTGATGTGGATGTTTTGTTCTCCAGTACGGTTTATTATGAGATATTTTTATACTTGGTGAAGGTTGTCTGGTGCCTCAGGGATGCAATCCTAGTGTTTCCGTGTTTGGTTGATGTATTTGCTTCCTAAGAAGGGGATCAGCCCATTTAAACAGCGACATATGTCACCATTTAAAGAAACGAATTAGAAATCTCATATAAAGAGCCTCAAAGGGGTTTTTAGTGATTTAACCCTTATCACTAAAAACCTCTTTGAGGCTCTTTATATGAGATATTAGGTTACAAATATCTATGTAACCTAATACAATATAATACAAAGTGAATCCTAATACAATGTAATACAAAGTGAATTGTCAGAATTTTGAGTTAAAGATGCCTTCAACGAGGTCCTCATAGTCTGCACCTCACCAGTAAAACTTTATTCGTCAGCTTGAGCTGAAAAATAAACTCATTAAAAGCATAAATTAGGGCTGAATTACTCAAATTTTATGGAAAGCTGTGAAAAGCTTGCATTATTTACTTTGATATACACCATTTTGTGTGACTCGTTTTCCTGAATTTCTACTACAAATGTGTGGAGTGAAATGTTAGCATGACCCACTCAGCAACAATGGAAACAATAATGATAAATACAAGCTGAAAATCTGACATCCCTGAAATTTCACATCAAGCCAAATTTTAGGGATCCACATCTTCAGTTTTATCATTTTAACACACTTGTCCTGATAAACACACCCAAATGCTGTGAATGAGGACACAACACAGTAAGTGCAGAGTAATTCATTGTCAAATAGCAGAAAACAATACAACAGCCACACGCTACAAAGAGAACAGTGGTTTAAATAATGTACACCCACCTTCCCAGAACCCCTAACTTTTTACTCAGACCACATGGTACATGATGACATGAGCAGAGCATACACACAAATGTGAGCATCACTTGTAGAAAACAGCATACATATCTTCAAGCCATCCAACACTGCATCACTTTTCCTGACCATGATTACATCATTGCAGTCTGAAACACACATACACTCACACCACAAGTGGCATCATCAATAAAACAAGTCATTCCATGTGCTCTCTTGTTGAAGCATACTCATCCGCTGTTTGGTTAAAGCATGCAGGGCAGGAGTATCCCAGCAAAGAAACGTTTATCCCAAAAAAATGGACCCCTGCCATAGAATAAAAGCTCAACTGCATGTTTTTCTAAAACGTGGTACAATGTGCTGTGCTTCATCTACACACTACCAGCATACAATATACAACAGACGAGGAAAATTATCTCCCGACTCACTGTTATACATGGAAAACCATTCCTGCTGGAAAGGGGGAAAGAGTCTGTCTTTAGTTGTTTGTCTATTCAAATGTCTATGTAATCGTTAGATAGTTTTGACTCTATGATTATGGTAATCCTGTAAATCTGAAAATACAGTGTTGGTCAACAGTTTGACGTATGTAAAATACGTCAAGAATCCTGACGTACATTTGACTTTACATATTTTTGAGTTGAAAGCTTCCACATATATCCACTTGTTTCTTTACTTCATTTGATAAAAATTCACGATTTTAATTGCAAAATGAGGAAATCTATGCCAATATTGCAACAATAAGTCATCATTTACCTTGGCATATAGTTTTGACTCTTGTTCTTTCCTTTCTCTGTACCCTTTGTTTCTTTTGTTGTTTATAGCAGGAATGGGTTTCCATAGTTACAGAACACCATGCGTGCTATGACAAAGAATCCAAATAAAAAAGAAAACATGTATGGTCCAGCTTTCATTCACACAAGCATCATCTTAAAACTACTGTTTTAAAATGCAACCCCTCCCTCAAAAAAACAAAAAACAAAGTCCCAATGACTCCATAAAACTTAATTTACATTCATTTTAAATGACAGCATTTTGGATATTGTGTTCACTGGAAAATGTTAAGCCCTGTGCTTGTAAATGTACAAAGTAACTCCGCCACTTTATCTTGTCTGTGGCACTGTGGAGTTAAGATGTTAAATGTCTCTTACAAAAATAATAATTAAAAAAAAAATCACACATTCAGAATGACAGCCTAACATAGTAATGCTAGAAGATTCTCTCCATCAGTCAACAGTCTGGCCTCAGATCAACCACAATGCTATTACACATCAACATAGATTTCAAACAATGACATTATTTCTCTGAATTTTAACCAAAACAAATGTCTTGTGACTGCAGTACTGGGTGCAGTGCTACTGACTGAAACAGGCCTGGCAAAGAGTGGTATGTTTCCACATCATGTAAAGCTACATGTAATGTTCACATCCACAATCACATGCAGCTACTTATGAAGCCATTACCTATTCCCACAAGCTGTAAGTAAGTTGTTGGGGTTTTTTTTCTCCATTTTCCAGCAACAGTTTTTATCTGGCTCAATCACAGAACACACTGAGCAGTTTTCACGGTGGTAAATGATCTATCCAGGTTCCGTGTTTTTCGACTACATCACACCACAGTAAGCTAATTGGCACAATCCAAAACAAAAACCATCATGCACACACTGATGTGCATGCTGGAGTGTGTTTCAACAGATTTTTGACTAAATGAAATTGATTAAAAACCAATCTCATAATCAAGGTGAATGGTTCCGGGTCAAGACATTAAGTATCACCTCATGCTATAAAATATTTTGTTTTGATCAATTTAAAAGTTGACAGCTCAATCAATAATTAAAAGAGCTAGATTGCAGCCAAACATTACAACTGTAGACATGTACAAGCAGCAGCATTTGGCAGAAAATTGCAACCATCACAAGCAAACAATCCTTTTGAGTCATTTTTAAACAAAAAATCATTTGCTACACCCCCCCCACCCCCCCACCCACCCATTTTTCCTTGTGCTAATATTTTTCTACACATAATATTTTAAAGTTTCCAACTGTTTGGACAAATAAAGACATGAGAACGTCACCTAGGACTTTCATTAATTGTGAAAATATCTGGCAGATTGACTGATCATTTCAAAATTTTAGTCGCAACTGTCTAATAAAATAGTCAAATGTAGACATTGTTGGAGGAATGGTGATTTTAGTTTTGAGATAACACTTTCACTCTGTCAAACTCCCAGTCCAAACACACAATCTAATGAGCTGGAGGCCTGACTGTACTAGAGGTTCATCCACATCACTTACTTATTTAAGGTGTTTGAACATAAAACGGATCATTGTCAAAATGTAACAAGACTCTTGTGTTTGTTCCAAAAAAAATAAGCATACTTCTCATATATTCACACGTTTCAACAAGCAGAATTGCAAATCTCAAATCTATAAAAGTACAACTGTAAGTTTACAAGAAGTGACGTGACAGAGAGATCAAGCAGAAACATCATTCAGCTCACAGTCTTTGGTTAGGTCACCTTAAGAAGCCAGCAGCACTTTAGAGAAGCCTCAGAGTGAGATCTTGTTGGAAATAACAAGAAACATTTGGACAGAATCCCTGAAGAGCACGTGATTCACTTCAAGTAACAACTTAATGCAAAGTTTGAGTTGATAAGTCAACATAAAATGGCAAAAGAAGTGAAAGAGCCCTTGGAAGGTCTGACAGAATGGTGCTGGTTTATAGACAGGGAATGTAAATGATGCTGGTATCAGGAGTAAAGACATCCAACTGCATCCACTGGTGCAAAAAACAAGTGGATAGAATTACTTGAATCCCATTTTCAGTCATTGTGTGAGCAGGAAGAAGAGAGGTACCCTCGGAAGCATCGAAGTGAAGACCTGCAGAAATAAAGACAGCAAATCCTATGGTGTAATGGAAATCTATGGAAAGCAAGGGATGAAAACAAGTCCCTTTATTATTTGCAGAGGGCTGAATGACAAGAACTCATCACTCCGGTAACATAGAGCAGAGTCACAGTTCTCCTTTCAGGGCTAAAGTTCCTCACATAGCAGGAGGTTGGACAACTCATTCAGGTTTCATGGGGGTGTTGATTAAAAGCCAGTCTGAAAGTGTTCATCTCTTCCCTGACTTCATGTAGGATGGTATGGCTCCTCTAGCAGTCAGGCCTTCGAAGCGTTTGTAGGTGTAGTTGATGAAGACCCAGTCCTTGTTCTTCAGATCTGCTTCGGTCTGATTGGACACCTGGGTGGCTGGGGAAGAAGAAGAGTCAACGGATGTAAATCATTTCAGGTATAACAACAGAGGTGCAAATTAGAAAATGTGTTAAAGCAAAAAGGGGACGTGTACTTGTTGGTGTGAGGATATCTGAATCGGGGAATTCATCAAAGTTTGAGGTGTCGTCGATGCTTTTGATGTTAATGGGAATGGCAGCAGGTCTTTCTCTGGAAAAAAATGGTAAAGTTAAAGAAAAGATCTCTATCGGTCACCAAATAGAAATTTTGCTTTTGATAATCTGAGCTGGCAGACGTGTTGAAATGGCTTTTGTAAACCAGGTGGAGGTCCAGAACAGGTCATCTGGGTGGCCAGCTGGAGTCAGGTAATATCATAGACTTGGTTTTACTTTTTTGATTCAGTTGTAATAACAGAACTTAAAAGCTTTCTATATCTGGTTCTTACCACGTTTCTTTGTTTTCCTTTCTTTATCACAACATGTGAACCACAGTACACCAGAGAGGTGACCAGAAAGACATTGTAATACTCTTGTTTACAAACTCAACCAGTATTTAGTTGCTTTATGAAGCCCATTTTGAGCTGTTGAGATCTGTTCATTTAGGATGTTGAAACACATCAAGCACAGATCACTATGATTCTCCATAAAAGAGAAGTGACCCGTTAACACAAACCTTTATAGCTACAGAGTAATAAATATATATATTGCATTGTATATGAAGCAGAAAAAGCCAAAACGGACTAAGTACTGAACACTAATGAACAAGATGTATTAAATGCAGTCAAGCCAATTATGTTAAAGGATTAAAGGTCATGTGCATTTTCTCAACAACTTTTCATCTGATCAACTTCACACTTGGTACATATTACTGGGGACCCAAGTGTACGGATGACCACTTTCACTTTAGTCTATCAGCTGCCCATTACTCTGCCATTGCAATGGATGAAACCCCCATTGTGTTAGTTTGCCATTTTGTTTGGCTACACCCACAGTGGTTCAGAACAGACATGTTTTCATTTGGCTCTGCACTAGTTCTGTTAAACAACCATACAGATTGTCTGTCCATCTTGTAATTTGGATTAAAAAAAAACATATATATTAGTCTGGGCCTTGTTTCTCAAACTAGTCAAATTGTACTGATTTGGTAACATGATTGCATTATAATCATTCCCACCTGATATGATCGTAGTCTACCCCCTCAAAGAAAGAATTGGACTTGATCTCCTCCACACCTACGGCACCGATCCTGTGCTCTTCCTCACAGCAGAATCTGCACACAACATGTTCACTTATATACATATACAACTCAGTAGAAGCCCTTTTAGGGGATATGTGCCAGCAAAACATTTTGGCATTGTCAAAACAAAACAGTATTGCCTTATGGACAATATCAATGTTACCATACAAAATAGGTCCAGCCACCTAAATCAGTGAAGGACAAGTTGTTGACTAGGATACAAGTGAGGCTGATAAAACGTGAATAGAGATGTGGTCCTGCCTGAGGATGAGGTCTTTGGCCTTCTCTGATATAGGCACTTCTGGGGGAAAGGTAAGGGTCTCTCGCCAGTTCATCACTTTCCTGTATGTTTCCTGAGGTGTCTCTGAACAGAACGGAGGGTAACCTGCACACAAGGAAAGCAAAGAGACCAGGTTTCATTTATACAACATCCAGCCTGTCTGTCTAAAACTGTTCAAGGTTAAAAAAAAAAAAGGTGTTGCATCGAGCCTCTTGTTCAATTACCTATCAACATCTCATACATGATGACACCCAGGCTCCACCAGTCACAAAGCTTGTTGTATCCATTCTGCATGAAGACCTCTGGAGCGATGTAGTCTGGGGTTCCCACTGTGGAGAAAGCCTGACGGAAACACAAGTGGGGGACAACAGTAAGCTAATGAGAAGTCATTTATTTTGGGATATATTTTGTGACAGAATGTAAATTAGGTTTATTTCTGTCAGCTATGTTGATGTGAAACACTTGATGAGAAACACTCGAATGCTATGCTGTGACTAAAATGTAATGTTTCTGTCGACTTGTGCCAACAACATATATTAATCTCGACTGCAATTTGCTTTGTTTGAAAATTATTAGATGTATGTTTATTAATTAAAAGCTGAACCTAAATGGATGTAATGCATGGACCATATTCATTATTAAAAAGCTTTCTTGGTGAAATAGACGTGTATCTACTCTTTTCCATTTAACAAAAGAAGCAAAAATGTAAACACCATCAGCTACACAAGTCTTCTTTTGTACAGGCTAAAATTAGGATTTTTTTTTATATACAAGTTAAAAATTGTTTAGTTTTGTTTCTTTTTTAAAGAAAATATCAGCAGGGCCATTTGGACAATTAATGCCAGGTTTGTCCAACGTACAGATTTCATCCAAACAAAAAGCGTATTGAGGTATGATACTCACACCTAATAATAAAATTATTTGTTTTTGGCAAAGCAGTTAGACCTCTGGTGACAGCAATATTAACCCTATGCCTTATACATTGTGTTTCATGTATTCCATATATAATATCCACCATTGTGAATAAAAACTTAACTCTTGCTATGAAACTATGCTATGCTGTCAAAGTGCAAAGTGTAATCAGATATTAGACCTACCAGCTGCCTCCTGTTCCTCTTCCAAGTCTCTGCTTTCCTCTTGGAGTTCATGTTCTGGAAAGCTGTGCAGACAACTTAGTATTAAAAGCTGTCACACAATTGACAGAGTAAACACCTAAACTCTTTTCAGATATGGAATACGCAATATTGCTGCTTCATCAAGCTGTTAAAGTTACTGCTTTCTGTCATTCATGCATTGGTCACTTGTGTTACTGCACAAGTCTACTAATCAATCACACACTATTTTGACATGCAAAGAGCTGTTGTATGTGCACCATATCTCTAGCATCTAACAAGCCTGACTCAAAAATAGAGAAGATACACACATCATCGAACCCTTACAGTCCTGCTAAGCTGTCTAGTTAACTCATCCTCAATGTTAAGAAAGAGCAACAGTGAGGATGAGGACAAGGATAAGACTGTAGGTAAAGACCTTGAATGACCAATGTGGAATCATTCCTTCCTTATTCTGGCTAGAAAATTGTTTTACAGGGAGCAAGTGAGGTCAAACTTTTCAATTATAAATGTGAAAATATAATGAGCAAATGTAAGTAGCTGAAGTAGCATGCAAGTTACAGATGAAGTAAATAAATAGATGGGGTTGCCTGACTTTGCTTACTGAGGTCACTGGGCAGGCTGTGGTTCAGGTTCTTGTAGAACTCAGTACGATGGGCCCTCTTCAACCCAGTGCATAGACCAAAGTCAGACAGCTTCACATGACCCTGGAAACACAAAACACACTATTCTAATTACTACAGCACACAGCAAAGTAGATAATATTTAAACAATATTAGCAGGTAGTCAGGTAAGAATAGCTTGGCACATTATCTACATAAAGAGTAAATTGATATACACACACACACACACACACACACACACACACACACACACACACACACACACACACACACACACACACACACACACACACACACACACACACACACACACACACACACACACACACACACACACACACACACACACACACACACACACACACACACACACACACACACACAGCAAAGATCTTGAGAGGATAAGAGGAGGGGCCATGTAGCATAGGAGTTAAGATTTCTGCATTTATATTTCTGCATACAATTCATACAGAGTCTGTGCAAATGGCCTATACTGCAGTGACATTTATACTTGTACGCTGGTGTGTTAGTGTCCTTCTGCACTTCTCTCATTGTTAGCCAGCAGTGTGGTTTCTACACCGCTGTGCAGAATTTTGTTTGTGTACTCCAAACAGTGGCGAGTGAAAGGATGCAGATTATATTGGACTGCAAGCTAATAAATGTTAATTGAAACCCATCATTCTAATTTAATTTCACCAAAATTAAATTAGAATGATGGGTTTCAATGAATGAAAACAATCTTCAAATCAATTAACTCTGTATGGAGACAATACCCAAGGCAGAAATAATGAAAATGGACACAATCACTGTGAGGGAAATTGGGGTTGACTCTGCCTCACCCTTGAATCCAGCAACAGGTTGTCAGGTTTGATGTCTCTGTGGATAAAGCCCAGCTGGTGGATGGAGTCGATGGCCAGCACCGTCTCTGCAATGTAGAACTGAGTCGCCTCTTCTGTGAGAGTGTCCTTCTTCATCAGCAAGGTCATCATGTCCCCTGCACCACAGCAACAGAAACTAAGTCACACTACCATTTAGAAGAACGAAAAGGGAAAAAAAGACTATTTCTAACAGTCCCTGCTGCGGGAGGACACCTTTCTGATGGTTCAAAAACTTTGAGGAGGAGAAACTTGGAGCTGGCCATCACTATCCAACCGACAAACGCACAGCTGCTTCAACTTTTTGATATAATTTCATTCATAAAACAAGAAAGCACTCAATATACTAGTACACAATATTAGAGATTAGTGCCTCTTGTTTCACAGGACTTGGAACTTTCTAGCCAACAAAAGCTTTCAGGACACTATTTAAAGCCATGTAAGTGTTTAGCTGGTTTGTGCTCCCAACATCACTGCAGGGTACAGGGTCATACCTCCAGGCAGAAACTCCATAATGAGGTAGAGGTTCATCTTATCCTGGAAGCTGTAGAACATTTTGACCACCCACAGGCTGTCTGCCTCTACCAGAATGTCCCTCTCAGCACGGATATGGCCAACCTAGAGACAGACAGGGACACACATAGGTTCAAAGATGTCCAACAGATGCAAGAGCATTTGCAGATGCAAAGCAGCTTCTTCACCTGTTCTTTCTCCAGCATGTCAGCTTTTCGGAGGATTTTCATGGCATAGACATGACCAGTGTCTTTCTTCTGCACCAGGCGAACCTAGAGGCATTATGCAACAGTGTCCATAAAAACACATCAAAAAATAAGATCAATGATCTACTGTCATATCATCATGTGGACATATAAATGTTTACATCACACTGCACCTTGTATGCACTTGTTGCACTACTTTAGGCAACTACATTACATTTAAGCATTACAATTACGGTACACTTTTGCGTATGTTCAGCATTGTGCAATATCCAGAAGTGTAGCAGCTGTTATCTTCCATCTGTGATATCACACCAAATATTTTTTATGTCCATGCTAGAAGTTTCTGTTCTTGACTGATGAATTTCAGCTGCTCTTCCTACAGGCTGCAATGCTAACGTATTTAAACAGGCATGCCACACTGCGATAGATGACACAGTATGTTCTATACTGCATGCCATTGTCACCCAAGAGTCTGCAGATATTTGAAGGTGTGCTGGTTATGAAGATGGCGAATGTTTGGTTGATATTTAACACTTCCCTGTTGGGATCAAATATGCACACAAGAATAATGTTCCCAAAAATTATGTAAAAGCTTTTACCTCACCAAAAGCTCCTCGGCCAATCACTTTCAGGGACTCAAAGTCTTCCAGACCCAATCGAGTGCGTTTTAAACGTAGAAACTCTGTCTCTTTCCTTGCATGCTCAGAACGCCGTATACGTTTCTTCATAGTACAGAAAAAACTTTAGTATATCATTCAAAACAAAGAAATTATATTATAAAAATGTAAGAAGTCTATAACAAGAAACACATCTTTACCATAAAATTCAGAATTGAATCCCATTCAATTCTTTTTTTTTTTTTTTTTTTTTACACTAATCTCTCAAATAAAATAAGGGTTGACATGGGTATATGGAAATATGATGAATCATGACAATTACTTTCATCAACCAACTTGTATAGTGGACAACACTTGCTAGGACAATCATAACTACTTACCATTCCTTCAAAATAAATAACATCATGAACATTTCAGCAATATTCAATCAGATCTTGAACTCTAACCAACACTGTGTCACAAACTGACTTCTTCAATACCGCACCAGAACAAGCTGGAAAAACCATGCAGCTGTGTGTTTGCTATTTACCTCTTCATCGGCCAAGCCCTCCTGATCCATCACCTTTTCCAGTTTTTGCTGCCTAAAGACATTATAAACACATTAATGTTGTTTATCATTGTTTTATGGCTACAAGTATACAGCCTAAGTACTACAAGCACATCCTAATATATCAGTTAAGTTGGCAAGAGGGTAGAAAGCCTATACAGAATAAGAAAAGGCCCTTTATGCATTATTGATGCTAGTACAAATGCACACATTATGATAGGAGTAACAGTATGTCAGTACTAATGTTTCTGTCACACAGCGCACAGAGGTATTGCTCAAAAACCCACTAGCCAATGGGGATGCACTCGTAAAAAAAATCCCACTCATGCGAGAGATTTGTGTTAGAACTGCAAACAAAAGTCAGGTGATAGCAGCATACTTGCACAGCAAACAGTTACAGTAAAACTTAGAACAGTGAGTGAGGAGCAGAGTAAAGTGTAAACAAACTGAAATATTATCAAAAGTAGAAAAATTCTACTTTTAACGTGAGTTTAACTTGTGAGAAGACATTGACGTGTTACTGAATTTTATTTTCTGTCAAATTCTTATTTTTGTTTGACACTAAAGTTTGTCCAATAATATTGGTACAAATCTCATAATGATGAAACATGAAAAAAAGTAATTTTGTGTGTATCAAATTATTAGCAAACCTTTCAGTTTCCATGTTAATTACATTCTTAAAATGATCTATGCTGGAAACACAACTTAATAATAATAATCAAAAATATTTGTGCAGTGTGGAATGCTAGAAAAAGTCAGTGTGTAACCACTGAAAAGTGGTATGGGTGTAGACTGCAGCTTGTGGATATTACCTCATCTCCCTCTCCTCGTGCTGGGCGATAAGGTTACTGTAGAAGTTCTCCAAGGTCACTTTGGCCATTGTGACCCGCTCCTTGGTGTGGTTGCTCATGGAGGAGCACGAGCTCTGGCTGGTCATTGCCATGCTTTGCCTGAGAAAGACACAAAGATGATAAAGTGAGCATAGCGCCCAGTGAAACACGTGTCCATTCATGCTCTTGTCAAAAAGGTTAACCTTAACCTGATTTTAGTAGTTTCAGAAATCTCCTTAGTTGTTTTCTCTGCTTGATGCAGGCCAATAACTTGACCCTTCTGATACAGATTAACATCCTTTCCATAACCACAGAATAGGTCTTCCAACATGGTTGTTTAAGAAATGAGAAGCTCCTCACTGCATCAGCTAAGGATACATAAGTTTTTGCCAGCTGAAACATATTCTGTAGTAATTATGTTGTTTATAATTACTACTTATAATCACTGCAGTAATTATCCAATGAGGGATCTTACCTATTTGCTTAGTTAAATCCAGGTGGTGACTTTTTTTGGCCAGGCAGTGTATAATACAATATTTCATTTCAAGTTTGAGTACATTACTATTCAAACAGTATAAATACTGTCTATCTCTCAGTTTAGTTCAGTATATGCAACCACAATCATGGAGAAGACTGCTGACTTGAGTGCTATCCAGAAGATGATCATCAACACCCTACAGAAGGAGCCACAGAAGATCACTGCTGAAAAGACTGGCTGTTAGCAGAATGATGTATGGAAGTATAATAACGGAAAGTTGTCTGAAAGGGAAAAGTGTGGTAGGAAAAGGTGCACAAGCAACAGGGATGATCGGAGACTTGAGAGGATTGTCAAGGAAAGTCGATTTAAAAACTTGAAGGAGCTTCACAAGGACAGAGGCTGGTGTCAGTGCATCAAGGGCCACCAAGCAAAGATGTCTGCATTAAAGAAGCTACAACTGTCACATTCCTATTATTAAGACATCCCTGAACCAGAAACAACATCAGAAGCATCTTACCTGGTCCTAGGAGAGAAAGAACTGGACTGTAGCTCAGTGGTTCAAAGTCCTGTTTTCAGATTTAAGTAAATTTTGCATTTCATTTGGAAATCAAGGTCCTAGAGTCTGGATGAAGATTTGTAATGATTTGTGGTGCCATGTCATCTGCTGGTGTTGATCCACTGAGCTTTATCAAGTGCAAAATCAACACAGCGTCAAACTGGAGATTTTAGAGCACTTCATGTTCCTATCTACTAAGAAGTTTTATGGAGCATTACCTTTTCCTGCAGGACTTAGTACCTGCCCACAGAGCCAAAACTACTACCAAATGGTTTTCTAACAATGATATTACTGTGTAAGTATTGAGTGAATACATGAACACACTTTTGTGTTTCATGACTAAAACTTGGCTAAAATTGACAAAAATATGTTGACTAAAATTTCACTAATAAACATGTCTGTAAAGAAAATAAATACAAAAATCAGTGAAAATTGAGTAGAAAAGTTAATACTGCTAACCAGACTTTTTCTGTACAACTAATAACTACTTTCTTATTGAGGTGTTGAGCACCTTAAAGTATTACCAATATATGAGGACTTAAATTTCTCAGCTGGGAAGCTCAACCTATCTAAATTACCTTACTGTTATTGTAAAGTAAACAACGCCAAGTAGAGTTCTTAAAAAAAAATGGAACTATGAAATGTTTGCTGGCCCAGAAAAAGAGGAAGGAAAGCAACTGGTTCTGCTGCCTGTTCAGAGCAATGTTGCCAACATTGTGACAATGCCGTTATGAAGAAATGATGAGGCAATCTTTTTTGTGCAAGCAGTGATGCTGGAATCCATCTGTGAGATAAATGGGGTTTATATGCAAGCTGTGCTTGAATATGTTTCTAGATTTAATTCACAAACAACTTAATCATAACACATGAACTGTCTCACTAAATTGGTGTATCGTAAGTGTTGTAGTGGTGGACATTTATGCTTGTAGCCTATACAATTCATTTGATATTTTGTTAGTAAGTACAACAATAATAGTAAATCAGTTACAGTTATTTTACAGTTTTGCTGGCCAGGAAACGGTTAATAACACAAAGCTAAACTGCAAAACTTTTGATTGAAGAGAGAGTTATATGAACTCGGATCGAGAACTTGAAATAGAGACAATGAAAAACGCATTTAGCCCTTAGCGTTAAGTTACATTTATACACAGATTAAAAGACCTCTTGCTCTGCTCCATTAAGAAAAAAAAAATAGAGACCACTTAGTTTGGCATTTGTTGTTAGTCCCTTGTCAAAGACTGGCCCTGCCAACGTCAACAACACGTAGTTCATTTGGGCTGCAACGTAGCCGCAAGTGCCCCAAACTAACAGTTTCCAAAAGAGTGAAGAATTGTGGATAAATAATAAGTTAAACCAACACTTGACGTATTTAACATTACATTAGCTGATATATCTTTCAGAATTTTTAGTTTTCGCATTAATTTGTAGCCTCATAAACAAATGCCTTTACCTGCTAACATTAGTTAGCTAGCTAGTTAGCTATTAAAGTTCGAGGTTGCGTCAAGTCCGCCGTGGCCAGTATAAATAGTACCCAATACTTCCTCCAAAGTAAAAGTCAATCCTATGGAAAGGCCTCTTGTGTCTACAGTTCGTAAACAAAACTATTTTGAAAGCAATGACCGGAAAATCTTGGTTTTTATGTTCATCAACCTGACAACTTTAAGTTCTCCGAAGCAAAAAGCTAAGTGAAAGTTAGCAAGTCAACGTTAGCTACTTATCCGCTAAAACAGAGTCGTTTGTTTATAAATAAAGCACCACATGATAGAGGAATTCACAATTCATTCAGTTGGACAATTAACTAAATGAAGCCTTCAACACAGCGACTTGTAGTCCTTTATTTCCGTGTTTCTTTAGTTAGTCTTTGTTCGCTTACCTAGGTCGAAGGTGCGGTATTTGCTGTCGCTTGCGCCTCTTCTTCTTCTGGTGTAATGCGGAAGACTTAGAAGCAGCAGACACGGATTGCTGCCCACCACAGGTTATAGGGGGAAATTTATTCTTCTTCTTCCTCCTCCTTGCAGTTGCCAAATAACGAGTTGGTACATTACCGCCACCGACCGGTGTGGAGTGTAGATAAGAGTCTAGGCTTGTATAGCTGTCGTTAAAACTCAGATTCTCACCAAAAATCAAATTAGCCCAAGATACTGAAATATGATTTGAAAGCACCAATGCCTGTTAAGAGTGTCTATATCATAAAATTTTGTCTGAAGTTTTTATTCAGATGTCTTCTAGCTGCCTCATATTTCTGACAGTGTAGGATAACAAGCCTTAGTTTTTCTTCTGTCCCACAGTAATCACATCTGCCTGCATTATGTGAACCTATTTTGAATAGTATGCTATTTTGTGCTCTGTGTCAAAATCTATGCATTGATATTAATATCTCATCTCTCCTGTTTCACTCTGCACAACTCATTTCTAATGCTCTTTATTTCTGACATGCTAAAGCCAGCTTACAAGTCAATGTCAATGCTTTGTCTGGCTTTCTTTGCAACCTAATCTGTCATTTCATTTCCTTTGATGCCAGAATGTGCCAGTACCCATGAAAATGTTACTATAAGACCCATTACTAACAAAATGTCTAGTCTGCTGTCTCTGACTGTTCTGAGAACGTGTTAGTGAGTAGCCTGAATCTGAACAAATGATTGCTCTCAGTGTCTTCTATCCACTGCATTGCTAACAACATTGAAGGTATTTCTCCTCTGTAAACTGACAATACCTCATTGTTCTTTCCCCTTCTGTGTTATGAAAATCACAACCAATAAATTCTTCTTCTGTTTTATTAGAAAATCTTGGCAGCACTGTGTAATAACTTGCAGTGTCGCCTCACAGCTAGAAGGTGCTGGATTCGAATCTCAGTTTGGGATTTTCTGTAAGGAGTCACATAAGCTGTCATCTGCACAGTAATGGTAATGAATAATGACAGGTCTCATCATGGCCATGCATTCCCCTAAACAATCACAAGTCCAAACTTGTGGTACCTTGACATATTGATGCAATGAAATACCTGCTAAACAACCCTTGCTGCAGCCTGTGCCTGTGTGTCAGCTGGGACATAGAGGTAGTTATATTTGTCATGCTTGTAGCAGGGACAGCCATTTGAGCAAATGAAAGCATCATCAACTGTGTAAACTCTTTTGTATAGTGTGTAACAATTGTTTTAGCCTGTTTATGTTGTTTGTACTATTTTTACAACATTGCTCTTTTCAGACCCCTTGGCTAAGTCTCACTTGAAGAAGGGAATAAAGTACACTTTGGTGCCAGTTATTTGGGATACTTACTGCTGCCAAAATCAGTCTAAAACAGTGCTAAGCTCTGTTTCTGAAGAAACAATGATTTTAAAGCTGCCCGTGTAATTATTGCCCTGGCTTCAACTCTGCAGTTTATCACTTCTGCTAAATGCAACACTAATCTGTCCAGACCACACAGTATAATCTCTCCAACCACAACCAGCTGGGAGGGATAGGAGCTCTTTTTCGCTAATGTTTCTCATGGCCTCACTCAAACGGATTGTTCTCCAGTGATGGATAAGGTATAAGTAAAACTAATTATTAAAGTTACTACTGTTGATCTTTGGATAAATATATGTAGCTCTCTCTCTCTCTTAGGAGACACTCTTGGATCCTGTTGCTGTATGATGCTGCAGGTTTGTAATAAACTTCAATAAAAAATCTGTCAGAAATCTGGGAGTCATCTTTGACCTACATTTGTCATTTGAAAACCACATACAAAATATCTATAAAATCACTTAAAAAACATTTCAAAACTTCGTCCTACTCTCTCCCCCTCCGTTGGTGAAAAGCTGGTTCATGCCTTTGTCTCCTCCAGGCTGGACTACTGCAATGCCCTCCTCGTCGGGATCCCAGCAAAAAGCCTCCAAAAGCTTCAACATGTACAAAACACCACCACCAGGATCCTGACGGGGACACCCAAACAAGCTCACATTACACCTGTCCTCCGTAACCTCGACTGGCTTCCAATCTTAAAACGCATCCAATACAAAATCTGTCTGCTTGCATACCAGTGCATTCATGGACATGCCCCGGACTACCTTTCAGAACTCTTAACCCTTCACTCCCTCTCCAGACAACTTCGATCCACCAATACCAACCTTCTGTGCACTCCAAGATCCAGCCAGAGAACAATGGGCGACAGAGCGTTCCAGACAGCTGCTCCTGAACTGTGGAACACATTATCACCACCCCTGAGGGCCCCACAGTCCCTGGAGTCATTTAAGAAAGGGCTAAAGACGTTCTTATTTAAGTTCTAACATATTACTATTGTTTCTACAATGATTCTTTTAAATGTATTATAGCACTTTGAGATTTTATATGTAAAGTGCATTATAAATTAAAGGCATTATTATTATTGTTATTATTATTATTATTATTATTATTATTATTATTATTATTATTAATAATAATAATAATAATAATAATAATAATAATAATAATAATAATAATAATAATAATAATAATAATAATAATTAGTCCTGAACAGTTGGAAACTAAACTGTGATTCAGTGTGTAACCTGTCGAAAAATCTCAGCTGTCTGAAGTGAACACATGTAGTTCTACACAGTGTGGCCTGTCATCGGGTCCTGACTCAGACAGATCCTTTCTGGATGCTCTTTTGGGGATAATTTGTAGTAATGAGAAGTTAATGAAGTTGCCAGTGGTGTTCTGTATACAAATGTGCAGAACTCACTGTCTTTAGAGACACACATATGAATCCTGCTGCTGTCTAATCCTGCAGGTATTTGTCATTCCAAAAACCGATCCTTTGATAAAACTGATTTTGCCTGGTTTCTACATGTCTACAGCTGCTTATATCTGGATCAAACAGTCTCAACATAAAATACAAAGAAACTTTATGTCTGTGGTGAGAGCAGAGTGGTTTGTCTTTTTGAAACATTTTTTGTACTTGCATAATTATCACCAGAGAAATGTTTACAGCATATTCAGACCTGACATTTGAGATTATAGGTTGTCAGCTGTAAATGAATTGCCAATTATTCTGTTAATCGAAAAGTTGGTTCAGCAGCTGTGGACTTTTCTTCACCTCAGACAGGTGAGTTGTCAATTTATCAGCTGCAGGTAAATATTTTGTCACACTGTTGTGGTCCTCATGTTGAGTGCTGAGCAGTTTCACACTATAAGAAATCTGAATTAAACTGGGCTGTCAGTTATTTGGACATTTTGATCAGCTGCTACTCGTTCAGTTTTAGTCTGTTATTGCATTATTATGTCTTTTACAACAATTGGTGTATTGACTAGTCTTGCATGAATAGCAAATATCGTGAGCACTGTGTTTGGCACTTATATGTAAATGCAGCCATGAGGATAATTAACAGAAAAGTGACCTACGTGTGAAAGGGGCTTGGATGACAGACTGCCGTCACTGGACAGGTAGTAATCGTTTAACACAGAAGAACGCATTGAGTTCCTGTGATCATGTGTAGTCTGATTGAGCACTGCACTTTATCGTTATCTGACAGGGGCACAGGCACAATGTGCAGAGGGTCAAAGGTGGAAGGGGTCAGCAAGAAATCAGCAAACTGCATGATTTCATCTTTACTAAATCTGTATCAAGTTTAAACGGTCGAAACCCTGTTTAGATAGTGAGTCTTTATTTTCTGGTTTTGCTTAAGCAGAATCCAACAGAGCCCTTTATCATAGTGCAGATAAAAAATGTAAAAACATGACACTGACACTCAGTCTAACCTTATCCACCAGTCGTCCTAGCAGAATTGTTTCCTGCATTACTTGTGGCACCACCAAGCCTATTGGCTGACTCTTGTGTCACCTTCCCACAAAATCCAAGGCGGACCACAGTGGAACTGCAGCCTTCTGTTCAGTCCAACAGATACACTATATCACTCAGGAAGCAGTGTGTGTGCTTCCTCCTGAGCGTGTAATTGTCAGTAAGGCCTTCATTCAATGGTCTTTCCTGTAATCCTGTTGACATAAAAGTTGAGTTGATCTTACCAGGGGTGTGCAAGAACTATTGGGGAATTGGAACTTGAGCCCCAACTGGATTAATTCACTGTGATTATCAGACAGAACTTGGGAGATAGGAACGGTCCAGTGGGTGACCCAGGCCAGCAACTGTCCATTCAAAGTGTTGACTTTTAGTGGTGAACTGAGCTGTTTTTGTAAAATACCTGACTGGAGAGTGAGATCAGAATTTTGGAAGTTGGCCTCAGCACCTGAATCAATGAGGACTGGAACAGGTAAGAGGAGTTTAAGATGGTTCACACTGGCCTGGACATGCAGTCTACATGGAGCTCTGGTGGAGAAACTGGTTTGGCTTTCTTTTTACCTGTATAGTACAGGTAAAAAGAAAAATGGCCAGACTGGCTGCAGTACACACACACCAGTGAGGCAAAGAGACCCAGTCCAGCTTAGCTGTGTAGAGGAGACTGCCTTGGCAATTGAAGAGCAGGAAGGCCACATGAAATTTCAAACATGAAGAAATTTAGATAGCCCCCCAGAAAAGGTTCTGGATCAGTGATGTAGGATTTTCTGAAAGTTGGGAATGACAGTGGAGAAGGAGGAGAAGGGTGGCTTTTTAAGCTGACTGGCAGTATTAGGGGACTGGCAAGAACTGTGACTTGGTTAGTTCATTGAGTGAGTTGACCACAAAGTGGATGCTTCCTTGACTAGCAATTTTTGGTGGGAAGACAACTGAGTCTGAAATCCACTGGGTCCATGAGATGGTCAATCGTTCTTTTGAATGCTAAGGAATGATAGACCCAGATGTAAAACTCTGAAATCAGACTGAGATTGGGAAATATGATTAAACAGTTTTTTGTTAACTGCAAGGTCTATAAATGTACAGAGGACAAGGCTTGGATATGCACTGACATTCTTGCACTGCACATCTCTGCACTTTTAAACTTTATTTTTATTTTTTCTGTTAAAAAATTTTGCCACCCTTGTATATATTGTAAATAAAACTGCTGTAACAATGTAAATTTCCCCTGGAGTGGGGAGAAATAAAGAACTTTATCTTATCTTATCTTATATGTTTCCTTGGATAGGGGTTGGAGTTAAGCATTGAAGTATGGGCAGTGAGCAAGTGGCCACTTGTTTCGATTATAGAGAAATAGAGCGGGGCAAACAAGCAGGCTCATCACGATGAGGAAGTGGGGAGCTGAACAGGTTTCTGTGATCTTGTGCTTGTAGTGTAAGGTGGAGCAGCTGGTATGGACAGTGAGCAGTGAGTGAACCTGAGGCAGAAAGACAACAGAGTTAGTTGACTGGAAACAAGAATTAGAGCAGAATAACTGGAGCAGAGTTGGCCTGACACACACACACACACACACACACACACACACACACACACACACACCGTTTCGCATCCTGGCCTTCCCGGGATCTTTCTGCATGGAGTTTGTATGTTCTCCCTGTGCACGTGGGTTTTCTCCAGGTTCTCCAGCTTCCTTCCACAGTCCAAAAACATGCTGAGGTTATTAGTGATTCTAAATTGTCTGTAGGTTTGTCTCTATATGCAGTCCTGTGATAGAATGGTAACCTGTCCAGGGTGTCCCCTGCCTTCACCCTCAGTCACCTGGGATAGATTCCAACCTCCTTTGACCCTAATGAGGATTAAGTGGTGTATAGATAATGGACGGATGGATTATAATTTAATCAGCATCATAGCTGCAAGGTCTTTTGATTTTACCTTTCAAAATTTAACAACATGAAACATGTGGCCCTTAGTTTCAGAAACAGCCACCTAAGTAGAGCAGTAGCAGCTTCCTCATATGTTGCTGAGTGCATAAACAAACATCAGATGATTCACTATCATTTCTCAAAAGTTTAAAAGTCAGCCAAGTAAACCAAAAACTGAGGAACAGAATAAATCCAACTGTAAATTCACAATGATCAATGAGACAGAGTCTAGGTAAAAGATCATTGACAGTTGTATTTTTCACTTTTAGATGGTTTAGCATGTCAGAAATAGGGTTATCAGTAGGCAGCAGTTTCCTTTTTGGCCGATTTAAGCATGTCAGCTTACCTTGGTTTTTGTTCAGATGTCTTTAATTACATAGTGTATATAGTGTTTTTTTTCAGTGTAGAAAACTAAGATGGTATGCAAAAGCATGCAGAAAATAATGTTCTCCAGGCAAACCTCATTTAACTGAAGTAAGACTGTATGTTGAGGAAGGACAGTTGAAATTGATGAGATTTCAAACTGTACAGACTGTGTTAATGTGGTATTAACAGTTCATTAGTGAATGCACTATTTACCACTACACATAATAATCATTACTACTATACTACTATACAGTGCACAGTTATTTGCTCAATTATTTTTAAAAGGTGTGACTGACATGGATTAAGAGAAGTGCCCACAGAACTGCTTATGCATCGCGCCGAAAATGTTGTGAGATACCTCTACTTCTGCTTATTGCATATTTTACGCTCCCACCACTCTTGCCCTTATTTCACTCCCTCTATTCATCTTCCTCATGTGTCCACCACCAGCAAAACTGGCCAGTGTAAAGAAAGTCCTGCAGCAATCATGTCAGTAATTTTTGCATATTTTGCAGCATCTGCCTGAATATTCTGTTTTTTTGGCCTAAAAAATCTGTCTTCCTTGCATTTTGCCTGACCCATTTTTTGACTTTGTTTCTGCAGATGTGTTGTTTAATGAAAGCTCTGAGCCTTTATTAAGCCACCATAAGTGATATTTAAAGATATGACTGAGCCAGCCCAATGTCAATTAAGACAAAAAATAATAGACTGATCTACCTGTTTACAGGCTGGTCAGGCCAAAAAGTAGCCCAGTTGTGTCATACCAGGAGGCACGTCAGCCTACTGGAAAAATGCCTGGTCTGCCAGATGGCTGGTCCAGCCCTGAAACCTCGAACAAAAACTGGTGGCATAAGGGCAACACAGGAGCAGAACTAATCTCCTCAACAAACAGGCAAAACATGTTTTACAAAAATCCTATAATTGACCAACAAATACAGTGTTAACAAAATAATGCACTTTGTTTTGTATATAAAAAACGTATTTACCTGTGAGACAAATACACAACATCTTTCTAATGACTGTGCTTCCGAAACAAATGCAGCATATCTTACAAGCACAAAAATATATCCCAAAAAAATGTTTATCTTGTATCGTTTAGCACAGCATTTTGGCCTTGATTGAATGAAGAGAAAAATGCAACCTTAAAAACCTCAACAACCACCACACTACTGTGCTTTGATATGTTTACATCGCCCAACAACCTAAAGCTCAGAGAGATGAACATGTCTTTGAGTGGAAAGCACAGTGACATAGTGGTTTTGTAAAGTTTGCATGTTCTTCCAGGATCTAATTGGGCTAGCTTCAGAAGCACCTGCTTCCTTCCACAGCCCAAAGACATTCATTTTCAGCCCCTCCACTGCTCTGCTTAGTGGCAGCCTTTTCTCTTTCCCCTTCTTCTCCCACCTTTTCCTTCTTGTGGACATTAGTCAGGTGCAGCCATTGGATAATCACCAGAGTACACACACCTGTGACTGAGAGTGGTCCACAAGCAAAATATCCAAACGTCACCATAAAAGCCTGCTCAGACCACTACACATTGCTGGACTGTTGAACAATCTCTGCTGGTTAGCCTAGGCCTTTGTCCTGTTCTTGCTCAGTTTTGTTTCTAACCAGTGTTTCTTTGTGCCTCAGTTCTGTGACCATTCCCACCTGCTCTGTGTGCCTCTTGCCATAGTCTCTGATCCTGCCTGACGTTTTCAACCCGACCCTGTCTGGATCAAACTCTCGGAAATCTCCACCTGGTCCCTGCACCTGCAGAGATGCCATTCCTGCCATGCTCTGTGACATGCATGGTAGGTTAACTGGTGATTCTAGATGTCATTGTCTCTTAGGATATGTGCTGATTGGTAATGTACTCTTTGGTCAGTAGTGACAGAGACTGGGGATGCAGTAAACATGGACACAAAATGGTAAGTAGGTCAAGTTTTCCATTGCTGGGTTCAAATTGATGCTATTTGTGGCTGATGTGTCTCTTTACTAACCAAGAACAGTGTGATAGAAAAGGCCCCAACTGGAAGACACCACTCTGTCCTAAGTTATTAAATTTCAAGTACAGTGTCATTTGTGTTCTTCGGGGAAAGCAAATTAATTGTTTAAAACTCTTCAACAAAGACAGCTTGAGCTGCTTGCTTGAGTTGAAAACCATTCATTATGGCCATTTGATGTATTTTACAATGCTATTGTGGGCTAATGGTTGTGGCTAGACTATAATTTGTTGGTTTTTATGTACATAATCAGTGTAGTCGTGAATTAAATGTACAGAAAAATGTAGCTGGCATGCCCGTTTTCTTTGCTCTGAGATGTTGGTGCTCTAGCAACATCGGTTGTTTCTGAATGTTGTATATAGCATTTTTAACTGTCAGGTGTCAATTTAAAAAGGGAAAAAAAGTTTCACAGAGCAGTGCTGCAATGGCACTAGGATCAAAAATAGCAATTCAATGGGGAGATTTAAGTCCTTAAGTGTAATTTTTTTTCTTTTACCACATGATGTGCTATTGATGTCTAATGGGAGTTAAGATTGAAATTTCAAAATTACAACTGAAATACACAAGATTGCCCAAATGTATGCCAATTGCATTAATACATAAATTAGCAGAAAAAACAAACGGACAAAAATCTACATAAGGTCGTATGAGAGTTAAGTTCGGGGCGTGATAACATTTTCGCACTGCTAATTTGAGTATTTGATTACCTTAATATGTATTAATCATTTAAATTTGTCTTTTGTGTCTAAACAGGTGACCTTTGTCTTGTATTAAAGAAACAAACAAAAAAGGAGAAATCAAGAGAGAATTGGATATTTTTATGTCACTTTAGATATACAAATTATTGTAATATGGTTTGATTTTTAAATACAACCATTTCACTACATGTTTGGAGCATCTCCTCCATTTTCTGGGTTACCAGGGTGGTAAGTCCCATCTCATCTATTATATGATTAGTTGGCTGAAAACTGGTGACATAAAGCAGTGTGACCACCTGACTTGTTATTTTCCAATATGTTTTCCACATTGCTTTAAAGGTATACTCATAGAGCTTTAGAACTCAGAATTACATTTGTACAAGGAGGAGCTGACTTAGGATGAAGGCTGGACAGATAACCAGTTTATTACTGTGACACACAGAGAAACAGACCAAGCACACTCACCAAATTAACCTCAGCATGTCTTGTGGGAGGAAGTCAGAGCACAGACACATGCAAGCTCCACACCCTAGCTGTGAGGCGACAGTGCTAACCACTTCTCTACCGTGTCACCCACCATCTATTCAGTGCAGCATTTTGTGGATCTTTCTCCCTGCTCCATGTGTATTGAAACAGTCTGCTCCTTGCTTCACAGATAGCACAGACAAATGTCCATAAAAAAACTAATGTGTCGCAAGTCTTACACCTGTTAAATACTGATAGAAGTCAGCGGCAATTAGTTTAAGTCTGGGTCTCTCAGTCTTTAAACATCATGTCAAAAACCATGATGTGCTGTGAACTGCACCTTCTGCTGTCTCTTATGTACACTTGAAAGGTATGATGGCCAAGAAGGATCACACAAAGCAAATTTGTGTTTGTTCCCAGTAACACAACATTGTAATGAATACAGACGCAGTCACGATGGGAAACCACAGGATTGAAGCTCATTGTATGGCCTGTGACTGTCTACACCTCCATTTGCCACCACGCCCCCGGCATCATGGGATGTCAGATGCAGAGCAAGGCCTGTGATTATTCCACTGTAACAACATTAGACAACCTGTATACATTCAGCTTAGAGAACATTCTGCCACGCATAGGCAAAATAGTCTCACCACAAACCTTTGTTGTTTCCCAAAGCCACTGTCACAGAGATCAAAAGATGTTTTGCATTACCACGATTGTAACCTCTTTCTAGTGGCTGTTCAGAAAATGCAGTGCAGCACAGGAACAGTAGGAGGCAGGCAGACGGCAACAGTCAGTCCAGTGAGAGGCAAAAAACTATTATGTAGGCTCATGACTAGAGACTGCAGTAAGGGTGGTGCTTAACTTGAAGTAATGCTCCAGTAGACAATAAACATTAAAGTAACTTCTATGACTGTTTCCCAGAGAATTGCATAATTCAGTTTAGGGTTCTATTTAGATTACATGGAATCTAATTTGAGATAATAAAGTTGATCCTGACAACGCTGTCCTGATTGGTGAAGTTGGTGTTTAAATTTGCCCTTATGAACCAACATCACATCACCATTTTCTTGACAGTGTGTTTCTTGTTGTTTTGTGTGTTCACATGTGTGCATGCGTGCGTGCGTGCGTGCGTGCGTGCGTGCGTGCATGCGTGCGTGCGTGCGTGCATGTGTGTGTATTTCATTTTGGAAACATTCATTTCCATCTCAGGTGTTCAGTCTCACCTGCTTTGATATGCACCTTCTTGATTGAGTATTATAGCTTCAAGTGTCTGTGTTAGTAGAGAATATAACAATGTGAAATATTAGCAATACATAGCAACATCCAACCATTATCTATATACTGCACAATCCTTATTAGGGTTGTGGGGGGGCTGGAGCCTATCCCAGCTGACTTGGGGTGAAGGCAGGGGACACCCTAGACAGGTCTCCAGTCTGTCACAGGGCTACATATATAGACAAACAATCACACTCGCATTCACACCTACAGACAATTTAGAATAATCAACTAACCTCAGCATATTTTTGGACTATGTGAGGAAGCCGGAGTACCCGGAGAAAACATGCACATGAACAGGGAGAACATGCAAACTCCATGCAGAAAGATGCCGGGAAGGCCAAGACAAGAACCGGGGATCTTCTAACTGCAAGGGTTAGGGGTAGAAATGCTAACCTCCACGCCACTGGGCAGCCACATAGCAACATATAATAGCAATATACTGTATATATCATATTACCTACCTCCCCTTAAGTAAGTGTGTATAGGCCTAAGACATCTTTAAAAAAAATCTTTGACAATTGTACTATCCACTTACAGAAGGACCCTTTTATTTTTTTAAAGTTCAATTTCAGTTCAATTTTATTTACATACCACCTAGTCTAAACATAAGTTGTCACATGGCACTTTATGTAGTAAGGTCAAGCCCTTACAAACTTACCTTGTAACATCTTATAGACTGTCACAATGGGTGACAGTGGGGAGAAAAAAAGTGACTATACATACATACATACATATACATGTGGACAAAATTGTTGGTACCCCTCGGTTAATGAAAGAAAAACCCACAATGGTCACAGAAATAATTTGAATCTGACAAAAGTAATAATGAATAAAAATTCTATGAAAATTAACCAATGAAAATCAGACATTGCTTTTGAACTGTGGTTTAACACAATTATTTTATTTTATTATTATAATTATTTTATTTATCAACCTTTTGAGGCTATCACTGCAATCAAACCATTTCTGTAAATGTCAATGAGACTTCTGCACCTCTCAGCAGGTATTCTGGTCCACTCCTCATGAGCAGACTGCTCCAGTTGTCTCAGGTTTGAAGGTTCCTTCTCCAGACGGCATGTTTCAGCTCCTTCCGCAGATGTTCAATAGGATTTACATCAGGGCTCATAGAAGGCCACTTCAGAATAGTCCAATGTTTTCCTCTTAGCCATTCTTGGCTGTTTTTAGCTGTGTGTTTTGGGTCATTATCCTGTTGCAAGACCCATGACCTGCGACTGAGACCAAGCTTTCTGACACTGGGCAGCACATTTCTCTCTAGAATACCTTGATAGTCATGAGATTTCATTGTACCTGCACAGATTCAAGACACCCTGTGCCAGATGCAGCAAAGCAGCCCCAGAACATAACAGAGCCTCCTCCATGTTTCACAGTAGGGACAGTGTTCTTTTCTTGATATGCTTCATTTTTGCATCTGTGAACATAGAGCTGATGTGCCTTGCCAAAAAGTTCCAGTTTTGTCTGGTCTGTCCATAGGACATTCTCCCAGAAGCTTTGTGGCTTGTCAACATGCAGTTTGGCAAATTCCAGTCTGGCTTTTCTATGATTTGTTTTCAACAATGGTGTCCTCCTTGGTCGTCTAACATGAAGTCCACTTTGGCTCAAATAACAAACGGATGGTGCGATCTGACACTGATGTACCTTGACCTTGGAGTTCACCTTTAATGTCTTTAGAGGTTGTTCTGGACTCTTTTGTTACCATTCATATTATCCGTCTCTTCCATTTGTCATCAATTTTCCTCCTGTGGCCACGTCCAGGGAGGTTGGCTACAGTCCCATGGATCTTAAATTTCTGAATAATATGTGCAACTGTAGTCACAGGAACATCAAGCTGCTTGGAGATGGTCTTATAGCCTTTACCTTTAACATGCTTGTCTATAATTTTCTTTCTAATCTCCTGAGACAACTCTCTCCTTGGCTTCCTCTGGTCCATGTTTAGTGTGATACACACCATGTCACCAAACAGCACAGTGACTACTGTAACCCTATAAATAGGCCGACTGACTGATTACAAGTTTGTAGACACCTGTGATGCTGATTAGAGGACACACCTTGATTGAACATATCACTATGGTCACATTATTTTCAATCTTTTCTAGGGGTACCATCATTTTTGTCCAGGCCAGCTTCATGAGTTTATTTTTTAAAATAATTCTGTTAAGACACGGTTCAAAAGCAATGTCTGATTTTCATTGGTTAATTTTCATAGAATTTTTATTTATTATTACTTTTGTCAGATTAGATATAAATTCAGGTCTTTCCTGAAGAATAAAATTAAATATCAAAATTTCACTTCATTTGCTGACTTAACCAGTTTCACATAAAGGTTCTGTAGACTTCTAGAATCCACTCAAGGTGCACACTCCACAAGACTCCAGAGTTTTTATCCATTTGTGATGTTACATCCAAAGTTTAAAGGCTGCTGGAATTATATTAATTATATATAATGTAACGTTGCATTTTGTTGTTATTGTCATTAAGGTTACTATTTTTTAATGTTGTTTCTCCTTTAACAGGACTACAGATACTCATGCAGTTTAATCAATCAGAACAAAATGGACTTACAACATTGACATTTCAATACAAAATATTTTTATTTCATCTTTGCTGTTATCTGTTGTCACTCATTCCTTGTATTTTACACCCTGAAATGCTGGTAATCCTTGTTCATCCACATAAAGCCCTTTCAAATTGGAGATTACATATTTAGCTAGCACCCAAGTAAGTGCACACGCACACTGGGAGTATGTCCAGGTTAACAGAGCCTCTTCATGCCTCTTAAATTATTGCTGTTTTGATGATTTTCACTAAAGGTTTTTAAATAAAAATAAGAAAATCTTTAATGAAATACTAAAACTTCAAAATGGCCTTTAGGGGTGCACTAATCTACTACCACCTTCAGTATGTCAACAGTAATATATTCATTAACCAAATGGCAGATTAGCCTATTCTGAAGGTAAATGTGGACAACCAATGACAGATATACAAAGGGTGTTTTCACACACGGTACCCAGTAATGTACACAAGTACATCTGAGTCCAAATTTCAGTACGCTTGATAAGTGTGAACATTGCATAACATACCCAGACACAGAAGGTAATCCGTACGCTTTTACCCTGTAGACTGGAACTGAGTTCTGTGTGGGACCATTGCGTTCATAGTATCTTTTTATTTACTGAAGGTTTGTTTGTACTTGGGTTTTCAGTTGGTGTTTGGTTAAGTTAAGGCACCCAAAATACCTGGTTAGGTTTAGGAAAATTTCATGGTTTGGGTAAAAATATGTCTTTCCACGACACTAAGTTTTCTGTTCAGCAATGATCACAATGGATAATAACCTACTGTCTGCACATTGTAAAGTTAGCTGCTGCAACTGTATCAAGTGGATTTGTCACACATTTTTACATTGTATGGATCATTACAAAAATGTACTCAGGTACACAAAATCAATGTGTTGTGGCAGTCCAATCATACCAAAAGTGGTATCTAGTCACATGATGCAGATCATTACATTTAAAAAGTCCTTTTCTTGTAAACAACACATGAAACAGAGAAATCCATGAAGATGTGTCAATTTACTGTTAAAATAGTTCCTCAAATGAGTTCATCACCAATTTATAAAACCACATACAGCATAATGCTTACTTCCACTAACACTGTAAAAGTATAGCGTGTAGAAATATCAAAGTAGTCAATGTCACATCACCCATAACCGTTTAACAGGTTCTCAAGTCTCTGCTTCTGTTATGAGCACTTTTATCAAATCTCAATGAAGAAATGCAGTAAAGAAAATGATGATGAAGCAGGGCCAACATTACAAAAAAATGGGGTCATTAGTCAACGTCAGTCCTCCCGAACCTACTAACATCCACTAATATGTTACCACAACTAAGAAAGTTCCAAGATTACCATCAGAGAACTTTGTTTCCATTCCCCTACAATGAGCTTCAAATTACATGCAGTGGGTGGCTATTAGAAAATTAGGAACATGTAAATTGATAAACATTTACATATAGCACTAAATGTGGTGTCCAAGTGTTCTTCAGCCTTCGAGGACAGGTGGTGAAATACTGAAGCCATGGAATCAACCTTGAAAATAACCGTGTTTATGTCTTAAACTGTAGAGTGCTAGTTGCTAAAACCTAAAATTAGGTGAAAAATACAGCATACATGGCTCTAGTGTCAAAAGCAAGATTCATCTTAACAAATGTACAGATTTTTAGGTAATAATGATGTGAAAGACATTTCGGTTGTGAAATGTCTTTTAAAGCCAACATGTAGTGGACATTAATCATCTAAGGCACTTCCAGATCCAGGCTACGGTGGAGACTGCTTTGCTGCAACCAGTGTAAGTTATACATCTCTGTGTGGCATGTTCTTAAAAAAACAGTGAAGCCATGGAGAGTATAAATAGTATAAGTGAACCCTTGCATGTAGGATTAGAGAGTGTCTGATTTTCTGTGTGTTATCAATGTATTATTATCAAATGACCTACATGCTGCACACAACATTTGATCAAACAGTTTGACAGGACACTAAGCAATGGTGGGCATGGGAGTTTTAGGACCACTCTTACCAAACAACCACATGAAGTTCCAACGATTTTCACATAATCGCATACAGATAACATGTCAACACATGCTACAACATATAATGGGGCACATGTGAAACATGGTACCAAGTAAAGCAAATGTAGATAGCATGTCTTTGCAGGTACATGTGGGGCACACATCAACATTTTCCACGTTATATAACATGGCGTCACGTCACAAATGCTGCATGTTTTCTAAGATTCATTATAATACATTAAACAAGTGTAATAATGCGTGAACTGTTTCTCCACGTGCATAAGCTCAAAGATTACAGAGGGAAACATAACTAAGGGAGAGGTGAAACCATACACATAACCATGTGAAATGTATGCAATTACATGCGGAACCCATAGGATTACATGTGGAAATTAAAGATATTTCCAACAACCCAGTGTGGCTGACAAGTAGGTTATGATAGCTAGCTAGTGTTAAATGCTGTGTAATTCACTATATTTACGACTGTCTGCACAAAATAGCCCATGTGAGCTAAAACACTGGTTGTCAAACTGTGTGCAGTGGGAGCAGTGATGAGGCCAGATGCATAAAACTCTGTGTAGATTCATGAGTGTATGCATGCACAAAGACAGAAATCCACATTTATAAAGCATAAGCTTCATTTCCACTCCAACAAATATCCTACAATGGTTGTAGAAACCCTCTTACATGTGACCGTTGTGCACAGCTGTGGGAATTTGTTGATCTTGTGCTACTAATTCATCACATGCCATTATTTTTTAAATGTCAGAAGTATGATCAGTATGGAGCGAAAACAAAGACAGTACAGGCTGTCAATGAAAATAAAATTTGGCATTGAAAAAGAAAAAAAGGCTCAAAAACAATTCCACTGAGAAGAATAAAACACTGATGTTCAAATTTCTTTGTTTCTGTTTTGATGTCTTCATTGTATTTTAGGGTGATTTTAAATTTCAATTTTCAAATTTGTTCTTCATCTGTGCTTAAAAACTCAATTTAAAGTCTTTTTCTTACAGTCAAGGTTTCTTTTTTTTTTAATGATGTTTTAATGTTCTCTGTTTTCAATGAAAACTTTCTGTGTTTTGGTGTGATAGGGAGGAGTCTGAGGGGAATGGCAAGGAGTGTGTGATTTACATAAAATTTGCATTGCGTGTGGACTTGGGACAGTGAGGTATCCCATAATGTATGTGGTACCAACCAGTGGCAAAGACCAAAAAGAAAACTTACAAAGGTAATCAAGGCTTTTTGTGAATACTACTGTTATTGTGACACAAAATGTACTTTTAAGATTATTTTAGGCAAGAAAGTAGCTGTATAAACGTCATATCTCTGAGGGACAGCTGAAGAAACCCAGATCCTCACTGACTGCTGGGACACTCCACAGACAAAACAGCAGCTCTATCTTCTGCAGCAGTATCCATACCAGCATGATCCTGAAGCTGATTAGCTCCACTACAGAACATCAGGAGTAGAGGCACAATGTTTTTCATCTGTGTATAAATTTTGAAATAGACTTCAGTCCTGTTATAAAATGGATCCTCTTACATGTATTTTCAATTGTATTCTAAATATGAATTGTCTGATATGAATTGTTGAAGGCAGAACTACATTTTTCTCTAATCCGACCTGTTTGATCAGACACTGCTTATGTCTGAAACGGTTTGTTTTATTACTTGACTGACAGAGGATCTTGGAAACCTCAGAATATACACATATGAATTATTTTCATATAAACATAAAGAGGCAGGACTGTGTTGTCTGAGCTTGCGGTCATGTCAGTCACCAACTGGCCCCTCCTGCTCCTTAATATGCAAATTATATGGAAATAAGCGCTCCTTGCCCCTCCCCTCAGACTCCTCATGTCTCCACCAAAATTGACAGAAAGTTTTCATTGAAGCATCCTGAAAAAATAGTTTTGTAAAAAACAAACAACAAAAAAAAGACTTTAAAAGTGCAGACATGAAGAAAAAAATTGGAAAATTGTTATTGATAATCACTTTAAAATACAAAGAAATACACCATAACATAAATCAATTATTCTGAGTATCTGTGTTTTATTTTTCAGAGGAATTTTTTTAGGGCCATTTCTTTTTCTTTTTCAATGTGAACTTTTATTATTAGTGCAAAAACTTCATTTTCAATGACAGATTCTTTTTTTGCAATGACAGTATACACTGCCTCTGTTTTAGTGGTTAATCCAATTAATCTGATACTGAAACAGGCTTTGCAAAGTGAAAAAAAAAGATTATCAATGGAAGTATTAGCTTGAATGTTTTGTTTTTTAAAAATGTACATTCTACATTCTACATTCCTGAACAAAATAAAAATGTAAATTATTGTCATTTTTACACAGACAAATAATATTTGTGTCTGGACAAGAGAAAAATCTATATGTCCAAAGAACAAGTGCCTCAGAAAGTTCATGTCGAGCCCTGCAGTGACCATCTCAAAGGACTAACATATGTGGTTAGTGCTGGCATAAGTCACAGCTCCTGTAAGACCTCTACAGGACAGGCCCTTGCACAACAGCTAACACTAGTTGGAAACACAGTTTATATGTTCCTTTTGGTGCTTGTAAATCGTTGCAACCTTAGATCCAGCACTATGACACACATCACCATTTGCAACACTTTGATCACAGTTATGCAAACCTGTTTGTTGTTTTCCAAACCACTCTATCACTCTCATGATAGTCCAGAGGTGATCTTGGAATTGAAATATTATGAACATCCTTGGGATGACATCATCTTCTTTCATACCAGCGTTTTTCCCCATTGCTTTCATGTTTTGTTGAGCTTCCTCTCAGATTCCAACATGATCTCTCAGCAAGGGTTTTGTATGAAATACTTTCATTTTACATAATCCATTTTACCCTTTTCCGACTCTGTCAGTCATTCCCCTCCTCCTCATCTCCTTTACTGCCTTTACTCAGGCGCTGGAAGCAGTGGACTGTGGAAGCGAGGAAGAAACTGGCCATAATTGCTGCCACTGAGACCGAAATTCCAGAAAAAATGACTATGAGGTAGTCCGTTAGGGTGAGGGCACCATGGCACTCCCTGAAACTGTCCTCCGAGAGTAAACTGAGAGGAACACGACGTCCATCCAGAGGCAAAGAGCACTCTATCCCTTCCATTCCTGGGAGGAGAGAACACAAAAAGTCAACCAGCTAACAGACACTGGACATTCTCAAAGTACTGCCAGGCTAAGAACTCATTTAATTCAATTCAATTCAATATTATTTATATAGCGCCAATTACAGTCAAATTGTCTCAAGATGCTTTACAGAACCCATATGCCTGACCCCCAGAGCACGCCAAAAGGTGACAGTGGCAAGGAAAACACCCTTTTAACAGGGAAAAAAACCTCGAGCAGAACCCGGCTCTAATGTGGGGGGACCCATCTGCCTGCTGGCCGGGCGGGTTGAGAGGGACAGAAGAGGCAGAGGGGTAGAGGTATTTACAAGGATAAATGAGTGTGCAGATGAACAGAAGAGGGCAATAAAAATACAGCACTGGTATAGTTTGAGGTATGTCATACCCAGTGGTGCAGGGTATACTCAGTTATATGGAGTATACTTACTTATTTTCCAGTTGCATTATGAATACTCACTTATAAATTCTCAAGCAAGTCTTTTTTTCCCCTAGGGTGGCAAAGGCATCTACTCTGCCTCTGACTGGCTGGTACACATTGCCTTCATTAATTGGGTTGGTTGGCTTAGGCACAAGGAGGTTAATTTTAGGAATGAGGAGTGATGGTGGTTAGGAGCACTGTCACAGACAGAGTAGAGCAGGTTGTGCCTTTGCCACACTAGGAAAAAAGAGAGGATCAATATAAACATCTCCAAAGGGAAAGAGCTGCATGTCTTAATGCACAATAACACAGCATTAACTTCATTAATAACACTTAAACAACATGGGGACAGGATCAAGAGGATCTAAGTGGAAATGGCAGTGGCTACTTTTCTTTACATCACACAGGTGAGCAGGTAACAATATTGTTCTGTAAACATCTGGCCCCAAAGTCAAAATAACCAAATATTAACTGATCCTGTATCCATCTATGTACATCATTTAAGACTCATGTTCAGATAATTTTTAACTAACCTACATACCACAACAGTATAATAGACGTCCTGGAATTCAGTTGCAACTTGACAGAGATTTTCAGTTGGCCCTCTGAAAATTTTCTCTTTGTATCTCTCTCGGTTTGTCTGTGTGGGAATTTCATGTCACTTCTTGTTATCTCCTGTTTAGTTACGGTATTTACTAACTTTATGTGACTCTAGTGGCTGTGTTTCCTTCCTTTGTGTGTTGTCCTCTGCTCTGCTTTCATTAGTTTCATCTATGTCTTCTTATCCTTTCAGGTCTCTGCATATTTCTGTGTATTGTAGGGTGGTTTTCATTATGATAACCTATGCCTTCTAGTGTCCTCTCTCCTCCCGTGACTTGGAAAATGTTTCCCTTCCACGATCATTGTGGATCACCTAATTACTTTAATGCACCTCGAGGCAACAAGAAGTAAGCAGAGTTGTGACTTCACAGGGAGCTTGGAGCGAGGAAACCTATGTGTATCCTATACAGAATCCTTCTGTCAAAAAACACGATGGCCATGATGATGGCTTTTTAGGCATGTGACACCAAACACTGCACATCATCACAAACACACAGTGCCCCTGTGAAGTATGGCGCTGGCAGCATCATGATGCAGGGATGCTTTCCAGCAGCAGGCCCTGTATCACATTTATAGATTGCACTTTACATAACATCTATACTGCAGGCCAAAATCTACTCACAAATTAAAAAGCAGAGGAGACATATATTTTAACCTAAAGGCTAAACATCAAAATTAGTAACTGACTCATAAGCATAACATTACATTTATATTTTAAAGGTAGTTTCACTGTAGTCTCTCAACACAGTTTTACTGTGAGTGATTTCTGTTATAATGTACACCAACACCTTGAAAAAGTTCTGTCCACTGTGCAGAGAGGCGCTTCCATTTTATCCTGATTCCTCTGTAACCCTGCTGTACCCAAGAGTCACTAGACATCACTGTCAAATGAGTATGTGTCTGTTTCTGTGTGTGCGATTGTGAGTCACTGTAAGACCAGAAGGGGTTTTCCACATGAAAGGGGACTTGGTGACTTCATCGCTTAGTGCTATTCCAGTCACGTGGCACTACAACAGACAGCCAGACTTATGCTCACACAGACATGCAGGAGACAGTCACAGACACAAACAAGCATACTCTCTCTCTGTATCTCTCTCACATACACACATTACGGACAACAAAAACAGAATAGAAAATTCAGACATACAGTCCTTGGTATGTGAGCACAGCCACTAAGATATATTCATAATCACATCTGAACAAAAACACGTGCAGGAACAGGCATTGGCACAAGAACATTTGTATGTTCATTTATATGTGCACCGCATGCACTTGGACAAAAAACTTACATACAAATGTGTGTTCAGAAGCCTGCACACAAGCAGAAATACATGCAAATGCACACAAATGAACTCAAATGCAGACATATTTTGCATAACAAACACACGGATGATTACTTTGTGTGCACACGGGAACACAAAATGGCAACAGAGAGATAGAGACATTTATACACACATAGGTGCATGCACAAAAACATACAACCTTCTGAATGCAACTAAAATATGTCTATAAAATGATTGCAAGCCAGTGTTCTCTAAAAGTGGTTCTGCGCAGAACTTCAAAAATGTCTAGCTTTAATCATACAATGCCACCCAACCCCATTTAATTGAATTTACCTTAGTGTATGTGTGTGTTATAGCTACAATATGTATAGAGTGTCTACTGCTGTGAGTAAGGAATCTAGACATGGGTAGTTAGTATCAGTGTTGATGTGTCACGGAATCAGATGTACTTTAGTGCTGAATAAGGCATGTTGCTTGTGCACCTTTGAAACAGCTGATGCAAATAGTCGGAGATTGTGTTTGCAGTTTCTAAGTTGCTTTATGGGAGTTCGACCTGCCAGTCTACATGTGCATTTGTAGATCTGGAGAAGTCCTACAACCGTGTCCCCCGAGGGACTCTGTGGGGGTACTGCGGGAATATGGGGAACCGGGCTCACTGATACGAGCCATTGTACAACCCAGGTGAGAGCTGTGTCCACAAAGTCAGACACGTTTCCAGTGGGTGTTGGACTCCGCCAGGGCTGCCCCTTGTCACCGATACTGTTTATGGTGTTCATGGACAGGATCTCAAGGTGCAGCCGGGGTGAGGATGGCGTCCGGTTTGGGGACCTCAGGATCTAACTATACCTCCACAATGTTCTCTGCTTGTCAACATGGAACTATAAAAGGCTCCACCTGGTGGTGCAACCAGGCACTACAGATAATCTACAATACATTTTCTGACATGTATGTAGAGAATGCAGGTTTTTGCTTTCTTTTGGAGCTTGCCCACACTACTTTTGAATGTATTTAAAGTGTGTATTATCTAGAAAACTGTTATCAGGTTGGAGATTTGTATCAGCAGATACTAAATCTAAAATGACTCTGATCAGATTGGGGGTAAATAAAGCTTGATCAGGACCCTAATAATGAGCCATGTTGAACAACTTGTATTGCATGTCAAAGAGTCCAAATAAGGAAAAGAAATTAATCTTGAAGGTGCAATAAATGAGATTAACTTAGACTATGGCTATCATGCAATCCTTGCATGTACTGTCAGCCTATAGTTTATGTTATAACCTGCATTGTTCAAGACCAGTAGTAAGAGCAGCAAAACCATGTATCAATGCCATATAGAATGTTTTTCAGTACAGTCAGTAGCTGAACTAAAGATCTGTTTTGAATTGTTCAAAGAAGGTCAGTATGCCTGCTTTATCTATTACATAAACTTGCCTTAGCTTGGCAGATACTTGATGGCAAGCTAATTTGGTTATTCACACACACTTATTCAAACAGTTGTGAAAGATGCCCAGTACAACCATAGTCTAATCTGAGGCTGAGAAGCTCCACTGGAGCAGTGCCAAAGGGTCCCAAAGTGTTGTTGATGGGGAAACCCGATTTCTTTATGTCTTAACTTCATAGTCAAAGTGTTATCAAAGCCAGAATAACACCCATAATTGGGAGGGTCAAGCTCATATAGCAATCCAAATATAAAATGAAATATTTCCAGAAGAAACCTATATTAATCTGAAATGACATAATGAACATGACAACCAGATGTGCTCCATCAAATGCTCAGTATTGGCTCTTTTTATTCTCTTGAGGAAGGATTTCTCATCAGGAAGAATTATAGTGTTCAATATTTGTATGTAATAGGCAGAATATGTATATGGATATGTAATTCATGTATGATGTTGGGAAAAACACCATTGCTGAGGTCATTCTGGTTCACTCTGCATTTGCAAACTGCATTACTATCTTTATCAAGTACCTTTAGTATTGTGTTTGAGTCGCATTGACTTTGTGTCATTCATTGTGTCTGGTGCTACAGATCTGCCAATCCAGAAGATACTGGCACCAAACAATGTCAAGTGTAGCATTTAGTTAACAATATCTATCTGTCTTCTTGTTTTGTCTTTGCTAATTCATCTGATTTCCATTGCTTTAATAGCAGCTGAT